>NC_062220.1:77943304-78568304 GCF_902686445.1 Sciurus carolinensis
TTGTTTAGGGTCTCACTAAGTTGCTGAGACTGGCCTTGAACTTGTGATCCTCCTGCCTCAGCATCCCAAGCCATTACGCTGAACTAGACTTTTATTTGTTTTGGAGTAGTTTTAGGTTCACAGCAAAAATCAAGTGGAAAATACAGAGAGTCCATATATCCCACATCCCCACATGTATACAATGCCCCCCACTCCCAATAAAAAGATGCATTTTCTTTTTTCCACCAAACTCTAAGATTCTACATTCATTCACATAATAGCAAATGGGTTAAGGGAATGTCATAGTTAAAAAGGTTCCTATTATTATTTTTAAACAAAAATATTTTTGCAACATTAATAATCAACAACTACTTCATCATTTATTTTTTGAGTAAATGTGAAGTTTCCCATATGGAATTTTCTTTTAGTAAACTCTGTAAAAACCTAGTCAGTAGGATAAAATGTCTACTAATGCTCAAAATCATGTACTGGATCACATTAAATTGTATATGTTAAAGTTTGCTTTGATATTCTATTTCTAAACTCCTCTTCATCTGCATAAAGTTCCATGAAAATCAGGAAATCAGAGGAACCTGGTCTGACTTCACAGCTGCAGCCATTCAAAAGAAAAGACCCAAACAAAAAATGAGAGAGAGGGAGGAGAGTAAGAGAAGGCAAGAGAAAGATAATGTGTTTGGGAAAATGTAGATTAAATACTTCAAAAAGATAAAATGATTGGTGGTTTTAGGTTTTGAACAGATTAATCTCTCAAAGTTTCAATGTCCTCATCTGTAGAATGTGACTCATCATCAGATGAGCTTCATGAGAACTTGTGAGAAGTAAAGGCAATCATGTCCATGGGATACGGAGCTCAGGGAGTCCAGCACCTACAAGTGAGTATCTGTCGTGGTTACCATGGTTGTGATGGTGCCTTGCTGCTGCTGAGGTCTAGATTTTTTTCCCTTTTCTAAATGAATGTAGCAGAAATTGTATTTGCGGAAGATGGTACCAAGCTGCCTTCCACCCTGAGGGTCAAAAGAAAAACATACATGGATTCATCTGGAGCCTCCACTGCATCGTGCCCTGAGAACCTTCTGCTTGCTCCTTTCTTGAAAGTATAGTATTTTAAGTTTAAAAATAAGAAGCTATTAAGCATTCCTTGAGAGACAGAGCAGTATGGTCAGCTGCAGCCTGTGGCATCTTTTCAACCATATTAGAACCACATGGCAAAAGTCCTATTCAATCTAAACAGAGAATCTCTTAGAGATTAAGAAAGAACAGAACCAAAATTTGGACTGCTTGGGGCTCTCTTATCACTTGAATTATGCAGTTTTTAGGCTGCCTTCTAAATATTTAAACAGGTTTTACCTCCACTTTCTTCATCAACAAAGTGGATTGCAAGTATACAAATAGAATCAGTATCCAAAATGTAACATATGCACCGAGTTAGATGTTATTCCATTTTAATGTTTTCCCCCCAAAACAAACTTCAAAACCCTGGGGAGCCAGGCACAATGGCGTACACCTGTAATCCCAGTGGCTCTGGAGGCTGAGATAGAAGATCACAAGTTCAAAGCCAGTCTCAGCAAAGTGGTAAGGTCCTAAGCAACTTAGCAAGAACCTGTTACAAAATAAAAAATAAAAATAGTGCTAGAGGTGTGGCTCAGTGGTTAAGTGCCTCTGGGTTCAATTACTGGTACAAAAAAAAAAAAAAAAAAATTACTGGTGAAGTGAGAATTCCTGAGAAAGAAAATGCAACTAGGGTTTAAGTATTCTCAACAGACTTTTAAAATTCTGTTCTTGAAGAAAGAGGACTGATTAAAATGTCACAGCCAAGATCCCCCATAGGAGCAGAAGTGGGATAAGAACCCCAAATCCCAACACCCAGTCCATCACTCTTCCCAGTACCTCAAAGCCCCCTGACTATTAAAATAAAGTTTTTAATTTTTTTTCAAAATAACATTTTTAAAGCTTATGTTTTTCCCCACCCCAGGCTGTCTAAAGTCATTACATTTGAAATTGGAACAAAGTCCAGGAACACCAACAGTTCAGCTCCAGTCACTCACCCAGAAGCAGAAAATGAGGGTGCTCTCTGCCAAGGTATGTAAGATCTCACCCCCAAAACAATATCCCACTGACAGAAAGGGAATTGTCAGAATCTTGGCCTATGCCTGCAAAGCTCAAAGATCAATCCCAGTTTCAGATGCACTTAGAGTTGCATGGGGAATTCTCCCCAGATGCTTAAACTCAGCAGTGGAAAAGTCTCTAAGTTACACGGGAGTGATTCTTCTTATCCTTTCAGAAAATGTTGCTTTCTTTGAAATAGGAATTATATACGCCCACTCTAATTAAATTTCTCTGATAGAAAATGAATGACAATTGAGATCTGCCTTTTCCACTTGACCTATTGACTGCAGGATATGCTTATTCTGATAATTATTTCTTCACACTATGTTCACACTGCACCATTTTTCTTCACAAGAACTAATGCTTGGGGAAAAACAGCATTCATGTAAAATGCCTAGGAGCAGGGCTGGAGTTGTGGCTCAGTGTTAGAGCACTTGCCTAGCATGCCTGAGTTCCTGGTTGGGTCCTCAGCACCACATAAAAGTAAATAAATAAATAAAGATATTGTGTCCATCTACACTAAAAAAGTTTTTTAAAAATGCCTAGGAGTGGTGCGTATAGGTCTAGATTTTAAATGATCAGTGCTAGCTGTCCTGTTGCAAGTAAGCGAATGTCTTCCCACTAGTCTCTTCCTGCTCACCCACCACATTTGATGGACTGTGGCTCTTTAGTTTTATAACATAGTTGACATCCATATACAGTATATCAAAAATTCCCAAGAGACTAGTATTTTGGTTAACCCTCTATATACAAGGTATAGTTCTGGTTTGGGGGATGAGGCTTCCTCAGTGGATATTAATTTAAAAAATCTAATCAAGCAATGGAAAAATGATAAGGGACTGATAAGCTCCTACAATACTAAAGAGTAACAGAATGAGCTCTTCATAGGGGACAAAAATGTGTCAACGTAGGTCTATATGGAAACTAATGAGAATTACTTTGGACTTTCATTTATATTTGTAGCAAATAAATGGAGGTGCCCAGGCCTTTCCTGGGGGCAGGGAGGTATGGAGGAGCAGGAAGCTGAATTTGATATCCATAAAATAAGCTAGGGAGTTCCAGTGTAGCTTTCCCTTCTTTGTAGATAAGGACCAGCCACATGTGTTCCTTTGGGTGATGTAAGGACACACATTTGGATGCTCATTCTTATTTCCCTGCAGTACTAAGGGCAGGGGTTCTAGAATCAGCAGAACTATCTTATTGGAAATCCAAGCTGTCTCATGTGGTCCTTACGTGCCTATGTAGCTATCTCCTCCCTAAGCCTCTTCTGCCCATTCAGAGCAGAGTCCCATGCCTTGTGCTGATCTGAGTAGGCCTAGGAGTAGCCCAGGAAATGCTTAGGAGCGAGACCTCAGTTCTTATCCTCTTGATTCATATTGAGGGTGAGCTATTCTCCCACATTACAGCATGTCAAGCAGGAATCCCATGAGTCTCTTTATATCTTTATAACAATCCCTATCCTGGAGAGACTAGAATGAATTAAATCCAGTACCCAACACACATATCACTATTATGTGAAACACTATTTGCTATTCTAAAAAAATTAAAAAAAAAAAAAAAAAAAAGAAAAGAAAAAAGCTTACTAAACAAATCTGCCTTACAATGACATCTGGTGGAGTTTCTGGCACTGGAAAGAAAAACGCCAAATATCTGATGATAAGAGAACTGCCCAGGGAGAAGGGAACTCGGTGTGAAGAATCAATCTCTCAAATGATTTTTCAAACAAGGAACTGTATCATTAAAAACATAAACTAAACCTCAGGTGAACCCATAATAAATACCAGATGTAGAGCTATGAAACCAAACCCAAAACATGAATTAATATTCTAATGCCCTGTTATCCAGCTTTTAAACATTCCATTGAGAAAGAAAAGAATGAAATACATTACATTATTCTTAGAGATGCTTACATTTCAGAGTTTCTCACTGCTAAAATTTGTCATTTCCTTTCAAAAATATCAAAGTATTTATTGAAGTTGATGAGATTATTCTTCAGATTGAAGGAGAGCACAGCTGTAAGTTTAGGTCAGACATCTTTGAGAACTGGTAAACAGCATTTTCCTCTACTCTTATGTTGAATTCCACTTGACAGTGTGGCCCAACTGTGGATGTTGGGATAAACACCCTGCAGTGCCTATGCAGGCCAGTTGTTGCTGGGTGAGATAAGAAGCACTTCAAAAAGAATGCGATAAGGAAGGTAAGGAGAAGGGAACCTGGTTTCTTCCCTCCACTCCAACTTTAGGTGGGGATCACAGCAGAGCAAACTTTCTCAGTAAAAGAAGATATTCATGAAATATCTAAAGAAATCCATCTGCCCTGTTATCATACAACCTATTCACACATTCCCCCTGCCTATAGGCCCTATAGCTCTCCATTTTGTCCCAGCCCGTTCCACCAAGAGGCACATGACTCATAGTGTCTAAACACTCTCCATTGAGTCTTTCGAGTTCTATCTTTGGGAATTATAAACAGTATTCAAGGCTTCTGCAGCCCAGGGATTGAATGGTAGGGTTGAAAGACCACCGTGGAAATGAATCTTTCAGAAAGTCGCTGACATTTCCAGTGGCTCTGCCTTCAAGGGGAGATGATGATGATGTCTAAATTAAGATGAAGACTACCAAAAACTCTCCGGGCACCCCTCTTCTGTGGAAGATCAGACATATGAGGAAGGAGGAATTGCAGAAGTTCATAGAAGAATTAGGAAAACATACTATAACCAGTCATAATCCTACTTAACTGCCCCCACTAAGACAATATTAACATGAGGTGCAATTAACTTAAGTATTGGCACAAAGTCCAATCTCTAACTGCCACTTAGTCAAAAGATTTTTTGTAATGAAATAGAAGCTTTCATTGTTCATTAAGGAAAAATCATTAATGTATGAATTGTATTTAAAAGTATGCCATAATTGCAATTGGAATATGAGAGACAAATTATCTTTCTCCTATTATCATTCATAGTAACAATTGAAGCCATTCTTTAACATGTGATTGGAGAAAGACTTAAACTAAGAAATTCCTGATCTTAAGAAAATTACAATCTCTGGGAGTTTCCAAAGAGAATGGAAGAAAATTATAAGAAAAAATTGGGTAGGTCTTCTGAAAAAAAAGTTCCTGGACTGTTAGAAAACAAACAAAACACAACAAAAACTATGACATTGTCCTTTGGCCTTAGGAGCTAAATTCCAAGTCTGTAATGTTTAGAGTTGTCCACCTTTCAGTTCATGTTTGTGTTTAAGGATATGAAGAAGCTCAGTGTGGAGCCTAATAGTCTGAAGACTTTGATTCTAGCAAGTCTCTGGTTATTCCCAGGGTTAATGAGCACAATGGGTTGGTATGTATTCTATAATCTCTTTTTTCATAAATTGAGATCTCATTTTGAGGTGAGCCTCCGTAAGACCCAAGATTGTGTCTAGCTTTATTCAATGCCATATTCCTAGTGCCCAGCTATGAACAAAAAATTTCTGAATAATCTGCAGAGGTAAGAGTTTTCATTTAGGCTACTTCCCCCTCTCATTCCCCAGCCACTACCCAAGATCAGATTCGTTTGCCTCACTGTTCTGATCGCCACAGCCCTGCTTCCCAAATTTCTACACATCCTGTGAAGATAAGTTGTTACCTTACACCTGTGCACACACAAAAATGTTGTAATGGTTCCTGATTTCTTGTAACTTCAAGCAACTTCCCAGACCCTATCCACTGTGCACAATTTTAGATTCCATTACTTCCCACACCATAAGCTTTGTTCTGTTAACACACCGTCCTACAGGCATAGAATTCTAGCTCCTGTCTTAATTACTTCATTGATTTTGCCCCCTCACCTGGAATGCTCTGCACCTACTGCCACTACCCATGCAGATCCTACCCATGCTTCAAGATTCACCTCAAGCTCCATCTGAAAGTTTTGTACATACACCAGGTGTCAAAGTTCTCTCCTGCCTCTCTTCACAGGACTCAGGAACACTACTAAATATATGTTGATCAAATTCAAAGCCTAATCCTGAACTAGTGAAATGAATAGTGGTAACAATTTTAATTAAGTTAGCATGATTTATGTATAGGTGATTACACTTCAATTAGTATACAGTGCCAGTCGATACTCTACACCATTGGTACAACTCAGTAATTCTCAAAATTTAGTGGCTTTTCAAACTCAACCATGAGGCTTATGTTAGAATGGAAGTCAGGACTCCCTAAGACTGTGAATCAGTAGGTACCGAGAAAATGAACGTATTCTCCGGGTCTAGGACACTATTTTTTCAAGAAAAATTCCAGCTGACTGCTTGTCATTTAACCCAAAAGCATGCCAACCAGTGAGAAGACAAAGAAGCCATACAAACAACAGATTTAGGGTTGTTCTATAGATTATAAACAAAAAGGAAAGAGTTTTGCCTTTTCATGCCAAACTCAACGGATCCTACACATTTGATCAAATAATTCAGAAGAATTTCTTTGTTGTTGCAGTTATAAACAGGCATTGAACCAGAAAATCCCCAGTCATGACTACACCCAGAATAATCTGAAGGAAAAAAAAAAAAGTAAATACATTGATCCACTGAACCAGAAACTCTGGAAATGGACCTTAATTGTCTATGGTTTTAATTCTCCAGATGAATGTTTTTGAGCAGCAGGGTTTGGGGCTCTCTTTTAAGGTATTCCAAATGAATATCTTTATTTCCCTTTAAGCCTGTCAGATCTTGCCTTAAAAGAATTATCTGGTGAGTAAGTCTGAACCCAATTCACTAGAACTTCCTCATCAGAGTTCTTCTCAACAGCATTCCAGAAATCCATATTTGGAACTCTAATGCCATAAGAAGTAATAAAGGACTGCCATAGAAGAAGACAAAAACTTGGTTTTGGTTAGCTGATCTCTTTCATCTTTCCAAAGGGCACCACAATGATTGCTTAACCAAGTCACTACAATGGCACGAGTATTTGTCAGTTGCTCTCAAACCTTTCCCTTGGCTATGACTCCACTGTATATACCATTCCTCTTGGAGATAACCTAATATCCTTTCTCTATGGAAGATGAAAAGCAGCTGAAAGGTTCAAAAGAAGTGCTCCCTTAAGTGAATGTCTTGGCCGGGGTCTGATTTCATGAACTATCTTCTCTCCAAATAATCTCAAAGACAAGTTTCCTTCCAGTTGCAAAATTTGCCATCATGGAACTTTCCTTTTGATAACACAGTAGATATTTTGATGCACATCAACCAAAAAGAAAAGGAGTATGTTTGCCAGTTGGGATTCTGCCCTTATTATATAAAATTGGAAATGGAAACTGCAGCCTTGATGAAAACACTGAAATTCCAGTAAGTAGGATTAGTCATACTTTTGTGTTCCAGGGTTAGATTTCAAACAGTGAGTAAAAGTTCCCTGAGCTACCAGTGGAAGCAAACATTCTCAGATTAAAATAAAAGAGAAGAACTACACATACTCACCAGAGCCAAGCGGGAATGAGTAACATTTGACATTTGAAAGGCTGGAATCTCCGCTAACGGCTCTCTCCCAGAGGAGAAACTTCTCACCAAATAGTTGGCTCATTGTGGGATCTAGCTTTCTTTGAAACAGCAAGCCTAAAGTCTTTAGGGAGAAGGAAAATTAATGAAAACTTCTTTGGCTTAACTCCTCACAGCCTGGGAACTGTTGTAATCAAGCCGAGAAACACTGACCAAGTGAGTTTTAAATTATACAATGGTCAGAGAAATGGGAATGACATCAATGGGAACAGACTGACGACAGGCCCAGGCTCCTAGCAGCCTCACTCACTTACTCAGTAAGTGTCTTGAGGCTTTTTTATTTCCACCATTAATAAGGTCTCACTATTTGGGAGGTAACATTTGGACTTCACTCTGCTTTGTCCATCGGGATGGTTGCCATTTTAACTGCAATAAAACCTTTCATTATAATCAGAAGAGCAAGTAAGTAAAGAATGAGTAAGGGATGAAAAATTTGCATTGTCACCCACACAAGCCATAGGGAGATAGAAAGAAAAAGCAACAGAGAAGTGGAGAGAGAAATAGGGCCGACCATTAGAAGTCCTAAACACATAACTAAAATAAGATTTAAGCATGCTCCATACCTCCTATGATCCTTCAGAGTTGCAGAGTATGAAATAACCCTGTTGCTTCATGTCATAATTCTTGAGTGCCAGTGGTAAAATGTAGCATTTATATGTTCTTCTCAACCATCTATGCACCCTAAATAATCTTTTTGAATCATAAAATACTCCTCACAACTCACATGGAAAATTCAGGCTTCATTCTACTTCATCAAAGTTCCTCCCCATCAGATGAGCATAAAGTAATGAGCCCTTAGTTGAACCTTGGACTGGCTCTGATTACTTTTCTTGTTCTCCTCAATCTGAGTGGATTTTTATCCATCCATAAAATAGATAAAGAGAAGAACTGATTACCCACCCTATAAAACATTCTAACTATTTTCAGGAGTTTGCTCAGAGGTCCTGCTCCTAACATGCTACTGGTTCCTACCAACAGTCAGGTTATAACATGTACTTTTATAAAAACCCTTTTATTGGTTCTCTAGGTCTGCTATAACAAAGTACCACAAACTGGATGCCTTAAACAACAAAAATTGTCTCACAGTTCTGGAAAGTTGAAGTCTGAGATAAGGTGTTGACAGGATTAGCTCCTTCTGGAAGCTGTAAGGTAAGACCTGTTGTAGACCTTTCTCCTTGGTTTGCAGATAGTCATCTTCTCCCTGTCTCTTCACATTATCTTCCCTCTATGCACATCTCTTTGTTCAAGTCCCCCCATCTTGTAGGAAACCTGTTACATTGGATTGGGGCCTATCCTAATGACCTCACTTCAATTTTATTAATTCTACCATCTCTCTTAATAAGGGTCACATTTGGAAGTCTTAGAGGTTAGGGCTTCAATGTATAAATTTAAGGGAGCCAAACTCAACCCACAACAACCATCTATCCCACTTTATATGGTAAACACTACTCCCAACATGCAAGGGCGATTTGCACTCTGAGAAGCAAGGATGCCAAACCCTCTGGGCCATGGGTCACCTTGTTTATATCTTTTTCAGGAAGCTGACAGAATAATCTTCACAAGCAAGTATGCTATGTTAAAAAATGAAATTCATTGCAATCTAGTTACCTATAAAACACTGTTCTTCTAAATTTATGTGATATGAAAGAATAAAACTAAAACCACAACAGATAATTATCATGAATACAGTAACAGTGACTTTTTCTTCATTATCCTGTTAAGGTACTTACTAAGCTTTATTCTCATTTGTGCATAAAGCATTGAGACAACAGTACAGTTCTATTACCTTCTAGCATAGGTCCCCAAATCCTGTATCCCCTATGGCTCTTATAACCACATATCAACAATCAGCAACAGCCCATAAGGTCATTTTCCTTACAAGAAGCTCAGCTACAATCCTAAAAAAGATCTCAGTCCAGGTCATAGAGACCAGGTCACTCTATTTGATTACCTGATGAGGACAAGTTTCACCTCTTCTCCTATAAGCCTCTTGTCTTGGGACACAAGTCCATTGAGACAATGAGGAACAAGCATATGCTTCTTAGATGAACTGTACACCCCCTGAGATAATGAGTCTTCCTCTCCAAAGAAAATATTTAAAACCCAAAGTCACAAAGATAGACCTAAAATGTTCTATTTGAAAAACGAAGTCAACATAAGTGTCCTCAGACTTCCAGATGACAGTTCCAGATATATTTAACACACACACACACACACAAACACACAAATTCATCTTTGCTTAGCTCTAACACTAAAAGTGTAACTACCTCTACAGGAGTCTCCTTAACTACTCTACTACTACTCTCCTTAACTAATCCAAATTAGAAATATGTATGCATCATATAAATCACAGAAGTTAAAAATAATCAAAATTGTTCATTTTATGTAGTTCAACCCAAATCCAGGTTACATTCATTAATTCAACTTTTCCAAAACTCCTATATTGACTTCCATTACCACCCCTCTGTTCTAGAGATGCGTAAAGGCTATGGGAGACAAGTTTTTGATGCAATTAGGGAAAACCCACTTCCATTAAGGAATAGTAAGGTCTGGAATTATCCTTCCTCTGCAAATAACCAAGAAGAAGAACAAAATACAGTATATAGCTGTTTAAGATGCTCAGTAAATCCCAATAGAAAAAAATACAAAGAAAAACAACACTAAAGGTGGTTTGGCTAAAGGACAACATTATAGAAATTGTTTAAAGACAGAAGTAAAAAAAAGAATCTCTTTAAAAAAAAAAAAAAAAAGACTACGGGGCAAAATGTCACATTAAGTACAGGAAAACAAGGATAAGAATACCAGACTTCTGTTTAGAAAATACACAAGCCAGAAGATAAGAAACCAGGATCTAAAAGTGCTAAGTGAAAGAATAAACAAATGTTCACAGGAAACAAAAGCAAAAATAGACAAATGGGCTACATGAAACTTAAAAACTTTTAGTCAGCAAAGGATTCAAAAGAGTCATTAAGGGCTGGGGAGATAGCTCAGTTGGTAGAGTGCTTGCCTTGCAAGTACAAGGCCCTGGGTTCAATCCCCAGCACCGCAAAAAAAAAAAAAAAAAAAAAAAAAAAAAGTCATTAAAAAGTCAACCTACAGCATGACAAAGAATATTTGAAAATCAAGCATCTGATAAGGAGTTAATATCAAGAATATGCACAGAACTCTTACAACTAAACAAATAAAAAATCAAATAACCTAATTAAAAAATTGGCAAAGAACTTGAATAGCTATTTCTTTAAAGATGACATATAAATAGCCAATAAGCATAAGAAAAGATGTTCCATTGCTGATCATGAGAGAAATGCAAATCAAAACTGCAGTGAGCTATCATCTCAAAGTCATTAGGGCAACTACTGGGAAAACAAAAAGAGAAAATAACAAGTATTGGCAAGCAAGTGGAGACATTGGAATCCTGTGTGTGCATTGCTGGTGGAGCTGAAAAATGGTGCAACTGCTATGGAACAGTATGGTGTTTACTCAGAATATTAAAAATAAAACTAAGATATGATTCAGCAACCCCAATTCTGGGCATATATACAAAAAGAATTGAAAGCAGTGTCTCAAAGAGACAGTCACAAAATGACAAATAATGTATGACACCACTTATAGGAGGTCAGGAAAGTGGTGGAATTCATAGAAACAGAAAATAAATGGTTTCACATAAAAAAAACAAATGGCAAAATGGTAACTTCAAACTAATCATACTGCCAATTGCACTAAATATGAATGATCTAAATACTCCAAGAAAAAGGCAGAGATTATCAGACTAGGAAAAAAACAATCTTCAACTATGTGGTACCAAGAAACTTCTTTAAAAGATAATGATACACACAGTATAAAATAAAGTAGGGTAAAAAGAGCTACCATGCAAAGACTCCTCACAAGAAAGTAAGAATTTCTATATTAATATCAGAATAACTGTAACTGTCTGTATTAGCCAAGTGCCATCAAGGCTTTTGCCTTGTTATGTTCTCAGTGTGATTTTTCAGTCTCACCTGCTTCTATTCACACTGCCACTAGCCAGTCTAGCTCAATCCATTAGCTACAGCTCTGAACTCCCCTAGACCTTGGTGGATCTTACTTCGACCCAGACTTCATTCCATTTCAGTGTCCTGTGAGACCTGTGACTTTTGACAGAGCCACATGCCTTTTTGGTTAAAAACAGAACTGTCCCCACATAAGTCAAGTTCTACATCTGTTCCTAAACTATGCTTTCTTCTCCAGACTTAGTTATTGAGTCAAAACTATTAAGTCAAAATCCATGTGGATGTATTCCAAGTAACCTCTAAGTATTGACATACTTCATAGAAGCAGACCACTGCAGGAACTCTTTTCTAATTTTACCCCCATGGAAACACACAGAAAGACAAAAGTGCTCCATCTTTTTCCCATAACTGCTCCATTTCTCCACACAGAGAAATTAATATGAGCAATGTTTTAGAATGAACATTCTTTAAAACCAAGCTGTTCTTATTTTTGTGTCCACACAGTTAATCATGATATATTTGTATCTGTATACAACTTTGGCATTTTCAATAATAGTTTCATCCATTTTGTGCTCTTTGGCATCCTCTGGAGATTAAGAACAATAGGTAGTAGAGTCAGATTGCTGGCATTTAAATACTTAGTCCATATCAAAATCACTGACTAGCTCTGCAAACTTGGGCTAGTTACTTAAACTCTTCAAGTTTCAACTGCTTATAGAGAAGAGTAGATTTTCAATTTAAAGTAGAAAAATCAAAGCCATAAGTACTATTCAAAGTGCCTTAAATCATTTACAGGGTAAAAGACTGTGGATTACAATTCCAGTATTTTAATGTGTTTTGTCCTTACTCACCATTTCCACTGCCAAGTATGTTAGGCAACTTTTAAAATTGCTTACAATGATCACCTCCTCCTGGTATTTACATCCTTGTGCAATCCTGTCCCCATGAGTGTGTACTGGATATAATGAGTGGTTTCTATCAAATAAACATAGAAAACTATTGGGATATCACTTCTGAGATTAGGTTTTGTGTCCTCCGTCTGACTCTGACACTCTCCCCACCCCTGCTGGCTTTCTCGTTGTCCTAACATAAGTGGTCCTGTTGTAAACTACCCCATGGAAAGGTCCATTTGGCTAGGAATGATGATCTCTGACCAATGTCTGGGAAGAAACCAAAGACTCCAATCCACCCACAAGCAACTGGCTTTCACGTGAGTAAGTGTGGAAGTGAATCCTCCCCTAATCAAGCCTTGAATGGCTGCAGACTTGGCTGTGACTAGAGGGCGCAGCTAAGCCACAGCCAAACCCTTGACACTGTGACAGTGTTTGTTGGGGTAACTTGTTACACTGCAATACTTAACTAAGACTCTAGGTTATAGCAACAGCCTTCCAACAGGTATCCCTACTTCTATTATTGCCTGTTCAGTGTACAATCAGACTTCAGTGTCTAAACAAGTCTGATGAAGTCATCCCTAAGCTCAAAAACATGCAAGGCCTCCCTCTTCTTCCAGAATAAAATCAAAGTCCTTAAAGGATATAAATGATCCTGCCTTCTGCTCTGTCCTGAAACCCCGCTACTCACTCACTTGCACTGCACATGCTGGGTGTGCTTGAGTCCTGGGCTTTGCCATTGGCTTTGCCCTTCCCTGACATGACTTCCCCAGATAGATGCACATATAACTCCTTGCCTCTCTCACATATTTGATCCCCAGTCCTCCCCTTGGCAGGCTTGACCTGACCATCATGTGGTCATTGCCGCATGTCTCCTCTTTCCCATTCCACTCGTCTTCATCCAAAGCACAAATCTCCTCCCAACTTGCTGCATTTTACTTAAGTATTATGTCTATTGTTGATGTCTTCCCCTTCCCGGAGGGAAGAAGCCTTTATCAGGTATTATGTCTATTGTTGATGTCTTCCCCTTCCCGGAGGGAAGAAGCCTTTATCCTTTTTTTTTTTTTTAATTTATTAACAAATAACTAAATGAACTACACTGTCTAAATAATAATCTAGAGTTTGAGCCTGTTCAAAGATTAAATCTTGCTTAGCTTGTCTGCCTTTCCAAGGAACCAGAACTTTGGACTTAAAAAGAGAAAGATAATTTAAAAACCAAAAACACTGATAAACTAAAAACATGAATGACCTTTCCTTATTGCCTGCACTGAAAAAAATAAGAGCTCACAAACCCATATATGAGAATACATGATAAGCCATCAGATGTTTGCCTGCGATGGGGGTATTATGCTATAACATACTTCCCTTGTTGTGAAAAAGTCTGAAATAATGCCCAGGCATCCTACATATTTATCAGAACTTAAATGTCAAGCAGCAATTCTATTTCTTTGTTCAGTTTTATGGTTTTATGTCGTACCTTGATGCTAAAACCAACTCCTTAGTAACGGAAGCAGGATTCAGCTTGTCGGGTGCCCACAAATAAAGAACTCTTTTATTCTGCTCATTTCCTTCTTAGTTGAAAGGCATTCCCTCAACTGTGGTTAGCCAGCTCATTCCCAAGGCAGCCTTTGTGCCCAGGTGGAGGTGGTATATGTTACCTCCAAATATGCAAAGTGCAGTGACCCCCACTGTGTGCGTTAATGGGCTGCAAAGCTTATCGGTCCCAACTGAAGAAACACCTTTGTGTTTTGATACTTGAAATCTGGGCTTGAAGCTATAACTCCCCTCCTGCCCTCTCTCTCTCTCCCAGGTTCCCTGACCTGCATACACGCACACGTGTGCACACACACACACACAGAAGTAGGTTCTTTTCCAAAGCTGCCTTGGACTGACTTACCACTTAACAGCTGTGTGATGACAAGTGAGAACAAAAGAAATGGAATGATTTATACCTAACTTTTAAGGCTGATCCAAATGCTCTCTGGACCCAGTCACAATAATTAAATACATGTACACTAACACCCACACAGACACACACCACACATACACACAGACACATCTTGGATCATTTTTAGTTTGACAAGAAAAGGGAAGTCAAAGCCTGGCCTCCAGAGACAACTACTTACTAAGGACATCAAGTGACTCTAACACGAGTCAATAGTGTCCATAGTTCTAGGGCCAAGCAGCTTGTGGGGGCCTCTGATGAGATCCAGGACACTGATGGCTGAAACATGAGGGCCAAGCCCGCTCTGCAGATGCCACTGACTCAGCTACACATCAAAAGGATTAGTGACATGGGTGTGTGGGCAGATCTGCCCTAGCCCATTTCAGAACTGACCTCTTTGAATCCAGAGTGGTCCCAGTCCCTAGAGATGCACCCATGGGTGAGAGAAGGGTGGCCAGAAGAGGAATAAAGAGTAGGAGGGCTGAGAGCAGCCTTACATTATCCTTAAGAACAATAGATCCCAGCTAACCCTACTGAAGAAGCAGCTGTTGCCTTTCACTTGCCTGGACCTTGTCTCTGTCCTTGATGGCCACTACCCTCTCTGCCAGGAACACCATTCTTTGGACTGAATGTTCATCTACTCAAAAAATATTTATTGAGAGCCTACAATGTACATTGGGCACAACAGGAAACAAGACAATGTTCCCATCCCCCATGTGGAGCAAGCTAAGATCATAATGGGTAGGTGCAGATGCTGCAACCACTTGATTTAGGTTTGAGCATGACTCTCCCAAATCCAAGCTGTGTGACTTGGGAGAACTTTGCTTCATTTTTCTAAGTTTTAGTTTTCTCATTTGTAAAATGGAAATTAAAATATTATTTATCTCTAAGAGTCGTTGTGAGGACCAGGTCACATTATGTCAAGTGCTTTAGAACCTTGTTGGGAAATAGTAGACATTCATTCGATAAATGCTAGCTATTGACATCATCATCACTACCTGCCAGTCACTGTGCCAGGTGCCAGGGGAGTAGCAGAGGAGACAACAGGGTTCTTATTATTATGAGACTTATATATTGTTGGAGATGAAAGACAATAATCAAATAAGCAAGGAAATATAAAATAAGTCAGGTAATGATAAGTAATATGGGCAAAAAAAAGGAATAATGGAAAACAAGGGATGCTTAAATGAAATGAAGCTACATTGAAAAGAAAAGAAAGAAGATTAATACAAAGATTACCTTCCCAACACACCAGACCCCTAAGCTTAAAAACCTGAAGAAAATCACACCTGTTGGCCCCCTCTTTCAGACAGAAGAAAATAACTTTTTGAAAGCACCTCTGCTATATTCTAAAGACACCTCCTAAGAGGCTGGAGAATTACCTTTATTTATGCCAAGATCATCATTATTGATGCCACTCAGCATCTTGAAATTTCAAAACACCCATGTTTGAAATTTTCAAATAGAACATTCAGTCAGGCACCACCATTTCTGTTCTTTAGGCTCCGTCAATGATGAAAAATAAACCTAGGATCAATGAATGTCATCTACCCCATGTAGCCACACACCCTTGAATAGCCGCGAGAGCATAATATCGCCCTGACTTTGCAAGAAGCAGCATGCACATCATATTCAAGGTGAGGAAAACCACTGGTTAGAGGGCTGGAGTACATCTCGTTGCTCATGTCAATACAATCCCCAGAGAGCACCTTTAAGTGACTTCTACACTTGAGTGGGTTATCGAGTGGAAGCCTTAGAAGCGAGGACTCCCCGCCGTGGTTTTACTCATTCTCATCACCTGCTGTTTGTTTAATGTCATAGCCATGTTCCCTGTGATGGAGGATTTGGGTTTGCCTTGTGGCCACATGTGGAAAGGGTTATATATCCACATCAAAAGTAAATGTGGTCTCCTTCAGTAGAAGCCGATCTCATTTCCCTAGAATTAGACCATGTTGACCCTGTAGGCATGTGAGATTTAAGTCTACAGGCAGTCTTCCAGAAAAAAAAGAAAAAAAAAAAAAAATCTTTAAAAGATCCACAGGGAGGGAATAGGTACTCCGTCCTTTCATAGCACTTTGTTATGATTGTGCATGGCCAGAAACAAAAAATAACAATTCCAAAACAAAAGCATGTACTGATTTGCAATATTATCTTAGTCCAAAGAGGTTATTTATTTTGCTTTAACCAGGCCAGAATAATGAAAGAAATCCTCAACACCTATTAAAAGCGGAGAACCTCAACGTTCCCTTTGTGTCCATTGGAGAGCAGAAGAGACTCACCCCTAGACTGAGGGCAGGCTTCCCAGTGCGACCAGGGCAGTCGCACAGCTCCCACCTCAGATCCTCCATCTCACTCCACCCCAGATTTTATTGCCCCTGAATCAGGCTCTTGAATTTCCTAGTAAGTTCAGCTTTGCTGCTACCATGTGCCGGCCTGGAACCTGCACTTAGGTTTGGGGAAAAGGGCTGGGGCAGTGGGTGCTCCTGGCGGGATCCTCATGGTGCCCTGGCACCTTCTGGCTGGACAGGATGGTGGAATGCAGGCCTCCCTCTGTGATTGTGACCCAGTGGCTCTACGAGAAGGCGGCAGCCGCAGCTGTGCAGGAGTGAGAACCTGATCCCCTGATTGGTCCAGAGTGTTGGGGGTTGGGTCAACTGGCTGAGAACTTGTCCCCAGGGGTGGGAAGATGATGAGGCAGGACTGCATATGGGTTCAGGAGCCTCTTGCCCTGTGCATAAGCAAAGCTGAACTTACTCGGAAATTCCAGAGACTGATTCAGGTGTCACTGAGAAACTGAAGGGTAGCATTAGGAACCCAGTAGCAATTATCATACAAATAAGTAATTTTCAACTTCTAAACTGTGTAATTAGTCAGTTGTGAAGTGTGTTGTAATCCATTATTAATGATAAAGTACTGAAGTTGTCCAAGAATTGCTGTTTTGAAATAAAAGGGACAAGTCCTAAGACATCCTTTAAATATGAGCCTGCTTACCCACTTATTCATATTCAAATATTTTCTTGAATAGGTGAGAAAGGGGAGGAATTGTATTTACTTCCTAAAGAATCCTGCTTAGACTGATGATGAATATGTGTCATGGGATTCAATTTACACATGCATTAGAGCCAAAAAACAGGGTGAGAACGAGAAACACTTATCTAAACTTGACCATATTTATCATTTCTATATTGTTGCTAATAATTCTTGCTAGCCAGTGAATATCCCTGTCACTGGCTCTTTGCGGTGCCAAATCCACGGGTATTTGTCACCGCCTGCAGCAACAATTTGCGTGGGTCTTTATCAGTGGTGGACTGGAAACGAACTGCTTCTATCTTTCTTTTAGTGGGCTGCTTTCTCACTTATCAGCTTGTTCCCTGGGCTATTGAGGAAGAAAGGCTTTTCCTAGAGAGAGAGAAAGAGAGAGGGTTGCATAAGAGAGAAAGAGAGACTTTGCTTAAGAGAGAGAGACTACACTTTCAGAGTCTATATCTTCTTAGTTCTGCTTCTTCTTCTTAAAGGTGCGTCCTGCATCCTGTGAACTAAGGGTGTGTCTATCTGAGGTGCTTCCTAATGATGCGTCCCGTGTACTGCGATCTGCCTATCTGTGATCTGCAACCTAAAGATGTGTTCCCAGTTCTCCGCTCTGCGATCTGCCTTCCACCGCTGCCCCTACTCGCTGCTTCTGCTTGCCGCTTCTTCTTCTTCCTTTCTGCTAATGGCTTCTCCGCTTCTTTCTGCTAGCTGCTGCTCTGCTTGCTGCTGCTCCTTACTGTCACGACTCCGCCCACCACCCGCTTATATTCCCTCCAGGAGGCGGAGGGCGGGCCCACACCAGTTGTGATCAGGCGAGGAGCCAGCTGCCCCATCATGGCAAGGGTCAAAATGAGCAGGCGCACTCGGGAACACCTGTGCACACGTTGTGCACGTGGACTTAACTGAATACGGCCAGTGATAAATCACCTGAGTGTGCTTATGTCGATTAACCTCCCCACTGCCGATGTGATCAGGCGCCGTTCTGGATGGCACAGCCCCCAACATATCCCGAAAACAAAAACCATATTTCTCCTTTCCTTGTATTCATCCCAGCTTGATTTCACACTATTAGAAGAAATCATCATTTGGCACAGGTAGGTAATGTTTTTCCTTATCAAGGACCCTCCATCCACAGGGGGTGGGCCTGGGGGTACAATGCAGTGAGGAGCCCAAATTATGATAAACTTCACTGAGACATGGAGAAATAAACAGTGTTTCATCTATACATTTTCTAAGTTATAAATGGAACTAAGTGATCAGGTGAGAATATCACAGTTCATCTCACTGACAGCGGCAAAGAGAAAATATTTTTGAATAATTATAGTAGAACTTGCAGACTGCCCAGAAAGAATTGGGCTTTTTTTTTTTTTTTTTTTTTTGTGATTCATAGTACACAAATGGGGTACAACTTTCCTTTCTCTGGTTGTACATGAAATAGGGTTGCACCGTTTGTGTAATCATACATGTACATAGGGTAACAATGTTTGTCTCATTCCATTATCTTTCCTTCCCCTTACCCCTTCCCCACCCCTCATTTTTCTCTATACAATCCATCCTTCCTCCATTCTTACCTCCCCACCCCACCCCCATTATGTATCATCATCCACTTATCACAGAAAACATTCGACCTTTTGTTTTGGGGATTGGATTATTTCACTTAGCATGATATTCTCCAAGTCCATGCATTTACCTGCAAATGCCATAATTTTTCTTCTTTTTGGCTGAATAATATTCCATATATATCACAGTTTCTTTATCCATTCATCTGTTGAAGGGCATCTCGGTTGGTTCTACAATGTAGCTATTGTGAATTGAGCTGCTGTAAACATTAACGTAGCTGCGTCAGAATTGGGATTTTTTTTTCTTCTCCAGGTCAGAAGACATGAGGTTGTGGGCAGCATCTACTGATTAGCTCTAGCTCACACCTTGACCTAGAACTTGGAGGTGGGCAGTGAGTGAAAGGATCTCTTTGCAGTCAGGGATCCTGCAGAGTCCAGTAGCACAGGGCTCCCACTCTTCCAAGAACTCCAGAACTGGAACTTCAGGATGAAAATGAAGAATTTCTCATTCAATCACCAGAAAAAATTTTACTTGAACTCTAATATTTTGGGAATCCGTATTTTCAGGGTTACATGCATTTTTTAAACAAAAAGTTTAAACATACAGAAAAATCACAAGAATCATTAGGATATTCTGTTCCTAACTTAAAAAATAAGACTGTGAGAAATCTAAGTTTATATTTACAAGTGACAGCTGACACTGACAGGTGAGAAAATGGTTTTGTTTTCTTTAGAAAAGCAGGCAGGTCTCTGAAGACCTTCTCAAAACAAAAACTTCCTGTATGCTATCTTTTCCTCTTCGAAGTCCATAGGAATAGAACAGAAATTCAATCTGAAAGATGGTCAAAGCAGGAAAATATCACTATTCCTAGCTCTCACAGAAACAACCAGAACATAAAAAGCTAAGTGATTCAAATACAGATTCATTTTCCCATGACAGAGTTTTGTATTTTATTTTTTAATTGTATTTATGTGGTAGCTGATTGTAGAAAAGATCTGAGTCAGATACAACCTTGACTTTCCTTATATGAAAGGTAACTTGTAAGCTAAATCCATCCCAAAGGCTCTGCCAATGGTAGCACACCTAGGAAAGTAAGAATATTTGAAAATAATGGAAAAATAATTATTCTTGATAGGAGATAAAGCAACTTAATTCTTTCAAGGGAATCGATTTCACCTAGATCCTTTCAAGTAGGTCAAATGCTTAAAACCTATTCAGAAAGGAAGAACGCTTAGTTTTCCTGGGAGGAAACTGGTTTCTCCACTGGGGACAGACTTGTACTTGGAAGAAGAAAAGGACACTGGGTACCTTCTTGGTGCTGGTGCTAGGGGAGGTAACGCTATCATATTTCTTTGAATCGGGAAATGCCTCTCTCTTCTCCTTCAGTTCATCTCATCCTATATCTCTCTGCACTTAGCTACAGTTAAAGGCAAGACCTGATTTGTACTAGTCTTCTAAAAAACAAATCCTTGTGACCCTTCCTTAGTCCCAACTAGACATCGAGGTTTGGTACGCACAGAAAAGCCTCCCTTTCAAGCACTCCCTCCAGCCAGATCCTTCTGTGAAATTGGACCCAAGGATGAGGACATGTGGGTGATTTGCAGGCCGTGGGACAGGGAAAGCCAGAGCCACAGTGTAGACCTAGAACACCAGGAAGCTCGTGGCTGTCAGGCAGCCATTTACAGAGACAAGCACTCCCCACTGTTGCCTCCAATTTAGAGCTGTGGAAAATGAGGCTTAGAGGGTTTGAATACCTTGCCCATGTTTGCATATTCTTTTAAAGCTAGATCTGTTCAAACTCAAAGCCCCTACTCGTAACCACTCATTCAGTCCAAGGTGCTATGGAAAGTTACCTCTGAAGGAAAAATAAGAGATCAATAAGGAACTCCTGAGGATTGTGGGGAAGAGGGCTGGGTGAATTGGGGCATTGGAGGGTAGAGGAGGAAAGACATACTTTTCACCATGTACCTTTTTGTAAATTTTGATATTTTTTAACCAAATACAGTGGATTTTCATTGTCTATGGATTCCTATTTACAGATTTTTCTATGGATTCCTATTTATTTTATTTGTAACACCAACATAAATACTTGCACATTTTAGTGGTCATTTGCAGACATGATTAGAATGGCAAAAACAATCTGGGATGCCCCAACAAGCACATTCCCAGCTAAGGTGGGACCGGGCGAGCCTTGGCCTTCTGGCTTCAGCTCTGGTACAGCAAAGAGTAGAGGTTGGAGACCACAGGGGCAGGGGCAAGGGGCAAGGGGCAGGGGCAGAGCAGTGCTGGAAGCTCCTGCCCTGGCCATTTGAATGGCTGTGAATCCCATCTCAGGCACCTGTTCCCTGGGCCATGGGCAAATCACTCAACACTTCTGAACTCTCCTTTCCCTTCTGAAAAAAAAATAAAGAAAAGAGAGTCTGCTCAGATGAGTTGGTTTTAGGATTTGAGAGTATAATCTATGCAAGATAGGTATGATTATGGATATACTTTCTCCAGCACAAATGGTTTTATATTTGCTAATTCAGGGTTTGCAGCAACTGTAAAGAGCATAACCTCTGTGGATAAAAAGGATCAACTCCATGTGGTTCTTCACTACTGTGGAGGCAGTGTGTGTATTATGTATTTGAATATTGTTGTTATGTGAGCATTGGGGTCAGGGGAAGATAACAAGAGGGTATCTGTCCTTAAGTGTGAAGGAAGAAATCAAGATCCCAGTCTAGGTTGTCAACTCAAATTGCAGATGAAGGGCTCAGAGGGAATGAGAAAGATGGGAGGAGGCTGGAATGGAGACCAAGTGGCCAAGGCAATGGTCAAGGTCTAAACAAAGAAGCAACCTCATTCTCCAGGTATTCTAGGAATTATTAGGAAGGGAGGACTCAGAGATAGTTTTAAGGGTGGGCGGTAAACCCACAGAGGCCCTGAGAGGCAAGACATAAGGACTCTCAGCACATGAGCCTGCAGCTTCATGAGTCTGTCCAGGAAGCGGGACAAGTACTTGGCAGAAGGCATCCAGATGTCAGTGCATGGAATGCTGTGGGGCTGCTGCAGCAGACACTGGGGAGCCAGCTGTGGAAAAGCTGGAGGTTTCAGAACTTGAGATGAGGCCAAGGAGTCATGCTAGACCAGGATGCTTTAGTGTATGTGAGTTTTTCTGAGAGTCTGTAGCTGAAATCAAGTTCTAAAGGCATTCCATAACCCAAAAAAGGTTAAGAACTTTACCTATAAAATGCATAAAGTATTTTATTGTTTATACTTCCATTACCAGTTCTAGTAGTTTCCCCACCCCAAGTTTTTGGAATGAAACAGAATATCCTTGCAAGCCTCCAACTGCAGGCAGTAGAATGAAGGAGGCCCCAGCAGCTGTGTCCTGAAATCCATGGCCATGTTGTGCTGAAGTTGTGCTTCCCGATGGCTGTTCTGAGGGGGACAGGGATACTGAGGCAGGCCCATGCCTGGATAACAGGGGATTTCTCTGACCACAGCAACTTTGGCTTGGAGACGTTTCCAAGGCCCTTCCGGACCTTGCTTAGTTTGCATGGTGGCTGAGGGCACTTGCAATCAATGCTTCCTCCCTCTCTCCTGGTCTCTACATCACAGGGCATCCTCGTCTGATGGACTCACCCTATACCGTCTCTATCTCCTCCACGTGGCAGGTCTCCTAATGATATCTCTGCATGCTTAACCCCTGCATGTTTAATTCTGTCTTGGCATCTGCTTCTCAGATGACCTGGACCAACACAAGAACCAAATTTCTAATGTCTCATGAAAGTCATCAAGTTATAAAAGAAAAAACAAAGCTTGGAGACTTCACTGTGTGCCCTGCCATTACTTGCCCACTGTCACATGATCCACTCCACTTCTAAGATCAACACCACCAAAGTGTGCATTCAAGTCTTGAACAGATTACAAGTAACTGCATGGTTCAGACTATATGCTTAATTTAAAACCTTGAAGATCACACATAAATGAACATTGAGGCCATAAATACTACAAATCTGTTCTATTAAGCATCCAAAAGACTTTGGTACATAAATCCACATATAAATCTAGAGAGGCCATAACCGTCCTGCCTCTGAGTCATTCCACCTGCCCTTCCTCCACCTGGATGCTCTTCCCTGCTTTTTCTACCTACTAAACTTTTCACTTGTTCTTCAAAACCCAGTTCAAAGTTTACTTAATGTTCTGGGCCCAGTGGTGTACACGCTGGGTGTATACTCCCAGTGGCTTAGGTGGCTGAGGCAGGAGGATCAAAGCCAGCCTCAGCAAAAGCAAGGTGCTAAGAAACTCAGTGAGATCCTGTCTCTAAATAAAATAGGGCCAGGGATGTGGCTCATTGGCTGAGTACCCCTGAGTTTAATCCCCAGTACCCACCCCCAAAAAAAGTTTACCTAATCTAAGACATCCTCCCTGAGTTCCTCTGGCAAAATCACCTCTCTATACTCTGCATCTTTAAGAATTTGTGCCTAACTTTATTAAAATAACTATCCATTCATATTTTTTTCAGGTACTGGCAATTTAATGAATGATTAAATATGCCTAGAACAATAAGATTATCATCACTATTGCCTCATAGGACAAGAATTCTGGAAGACATTGTGGTTAATTCAGTTTTCCTACAGAGTTACCAAGAATGTACCCATTTCCATTGGCCTGCTGGACATCCGCAGTGAGTTAGAAATACTGCCCCTCAAGCTCTAACCATCTTCACCACCAGGCCACATTCAGGGGCAGGAAGAGGAGAGGCAGTCCACCCATTCATCTTTCCTTTTCCATTAGTGAGGAATCCTTTCCAGGAAGTCCCCCAGAAGTTTCTACCTTTTGTCTCATTGGCCAGAAAAGATTACATGGCCATTAACCATGTAATGTGGAGGGGAATAGGGTTACATGATTGGTTTAAACTTCTAACAAATCATCCTGAGTGGGGCTTAACTTTCTTTGATAATATTGTGGCAATTTTTTGTTCTGTTTTGCCTTTGTGTTTCTCTCTCTCTCTCTCTCTCTCTCTCATATCATGGCAACATTAGCCGGCAAGATGGAAAGAGTGTCTGTCATGCAGAGAACCAGCAGTGTCTGTCCCTGTCTCCCTCATGATTAGTTGCTGCCACTTGACCTTCCTGTCCCTGCCACCACAGTCTACAGTTCTTAGAGTATTGGAACCTTCTCTTATTCATCTTTCTGTCATACATAACTGGCCCATTGTAGCATTCAGTGTTTGTTGAATTTTTGAGACATTCATTTGTTTGTTGAACAAATATATATAGTAGACATGGAAAACTGTAGTGATGCTAAAAATATGCTTACAGAATAAAACCTTAGATAAATTCAACCCTGAATGTTCATAGGAATTCCCTCTTGATTATAGAGAGCAGAAAACTCAGGCTAAAGAGGACAGATGAGGATAGATAACCACAGTGAAGTTATAAACATCTGACTCAGTCCATAGTTACCATCTCAGACACACTGGCTTTCTGACTGATACTTCAAACATGGTTTTAGTGTCTCATTCAGGGGTACAATGACTATTTAAATAGTGACTGTGGAGTACATGGAACACCAAGAGATGTTTACACTAGTTAAAATGAACACCACTAAAATTCTACTGGTAAACACAGACAACCACAACCAAAAAGTTTTGATTTCACCTGAGATCTACTCTTTACCAAGTCTTTTGTAAATTCTTGGACTTTAAGAGATTTTTCAAGAGACAGACTAAATCTCTCTGAATTGGGTTCCTTTAAACAGTTCCAATTATACTTACCTGGTATTTCTGTTGGCAAGAACATGTTTGTAACCTTCTTCCCCTCTCATTCTAAGACTAGAAGTCAGATGAAAATTGCTCTCCAAGGATAACTTTGCTTACTTTGAGAGTAGAACAGATTAAAAGTTTTGCTCAATTAGTAAACATTTTGAAATGAACAATTGTAGAAAGTGGACATATCTAGAGAAAAACAACTCTCTAAAGGACAGATGGAGGGTGTTCAAATAACTTCAAAACCTAAAACTATGTGTGCAAGAAATTGTGCAACTCTTTATTTCCCGTAAGTAATTTAACTCCTTTATGAAATCCCATTAGCCCATACAGGTAGGAAATTTAACTTGGTCACTGGGGTTTCCAGTCCATGGAAACCAATATGAATCTGTGACATAGTTCCAGGAGCCCACACAGTTCCAAGATGTCCTTAGGATGAAAGAGACCCTCTGATCACTGGCCATCCTTCCACAAATTTTCCCATACTCCCAAACTGCTAATAGGCTATTTTTCCATTGTTATGGAATCAACAGAAACTTTCCCCTCTTTTCCACCCCTTTCCCAACCCAGAGAAATTTCTTCTTTTGGGGGGAAGTCATTATTGTTGACCATCAAAACATGAAGCAGATTCTAAAGAAATATGTTTGCTCTCTGTTTGACTTGCGTGTACTTCTGCAACTTTTTTAGATTTTTTTTTAAACAAAGCACAAAATTGTTTCTGATACTATAAAATAGTAGAGAGGCATCAAGTTTATGAGCATGAACTCTGGAGTCCATAAGCCTTCATTGGATGTGTTACCTTGGGAATTTACTGGACCCATCTGATCCCCAGTTTCTTCCTCTATGAAATGGGGATAATGCACCTAGTTCAAAGGAACTGCGATGAGGTTTAAAAGAGTTAATATATATAAAGTATTCAGAACAGTAACTAATATTTGATAAATACTATTACCATTTTTCTAAAACAAAGATTAAAAATTTAAATTTAAATTACATTTGTCTTTTCATACATTCAATTTAAGGATCCTCTTATGAATTGTACTCTGAGGTGTCCATGATAAGTTGGGGACAGATAAGCTAAGTAAGCCAAAGTGATTGAGCCAGTTAAGTCCTTTGAAAGAGGTAGCTCAGGATGCAATGAGGGCAGAAGGGTTATTTAACAGTCCTCGGAGTTTGAAGGGTCCCTAGGAGGATGAGACTGGGTTTATCAGGCAAACAGTAGCAGTCTCTTCCAGGCACGTAAACGCTGGAAGGAAAAAGGAAATGGTTTATGCAGAGAATTGCTAAGCGTGATGAGGAGATGAAGGCAGTATTATTGCTTTAAAGAGAAATAAGGCTCAAGACTGAACTAAGGGACCAATCACCACAGCCCTCGCCTGGCATTCAGGGGTCTGCCCTGCATCGTAGCAGCTCAGGGAGTCGTTGGGGAGCAACCCTGAGGATCCAGTGGCTGCAACAAGTGTATCACTGGGGAAGAAGGAAGGACTGAAGGGACATGATTAGGGGCAGGAACTCTTCGCAAAATTCCATGCTGGTTTGCAGTTTGGGGGCAGAGAGGAACTGAATTAAAGTAGTGGCAATGGGGATAAATAAAAGAGGAAAACTTTTTTCTTTGGGAAAAAGAAAAATTTCTGTAGAGTCATACAAAATTCTTCCCAAAGTCCATAGGAATTTGGGAGTTCATGTATCCCTTCCTCACCCCCTCCCTCAAAATCATAAGATGTATCACTTTACAAGTTTCCTGTATCACTTTACAAGTTTACAAGTGATGCTCAGAAGGAAAACCAGGGCCTTGCACAGCGGTGTTGGAGCCATCTGCTTAGTTAGGAGCAGCAGGAGTTGAGGGGTGCTGAGTGGCGTCACCCCAGGGGGTGGGCACGACCTCCTGAGGCTGTCCACATCTGAGAGGGAATAGGACACCATCTGAGGGCAGCTGAAGAAGAACCAGGAGGAAATGCTGTCATGAAAGCAGAAAGGAGAGAGTTTCAAGGAGGTCTGATTAACAGAACCAAGAACAGAGAACGGCCAAGATGATAAGAGATCAATATTCTGTCTACAACTCTCCTCTCTCTCTTCCTCTCCCTCCCCAGTAAATATCTAAGTGGAAAAAGAAACATCAGAATGAGGCATTTTTCATTAGTTCTTTAACCACAATTGCACATTATCAATCATGTTTCTAACTGCAATTTTTATCATATTCTCTTATTATCATTTGTAGCCTGGAGATTCCTGTATTTTACAAAAATTTAGAGAGAAGTGGCAGAAGCGACTTTTAAAAATTAGTCTTAATGAAGTTACTTTCAAAATCAAAAGTCATTTCTGGTCTAGGTCAGAGCCCCAGGATCCCATTTGAAAAGTTCTGAAGGAAAAACTTGGATAACATTTCTGACTCTACAGGCCTCACGAGGACACTCGAACCGTCTGATTCATACCATAACTCCCAGGGAATGAAATGGATCCAGACTGTGACCGTACAAAAGCCAGAGCTCTCCTCAGGCTGAAGCAGCCTTATCAATATGACCTCAGTCGACCTGGAGGAGAGCTGGGGGTGTGACCTGTAAAGTGTTATGATGTGCACCGAGCCCTGGGGACCCTGGGAAGGGACTGGACTTGCTTCAAAAGGCATCCCATCCTGTTGGGGTGCCGCTGGGTGGGGCACTGAGAGGATGAGCAATATCCAGGGCACCTAAGAACTGAATCCCCTCTCCAGACCAGAGTCAGACTGAACTAAGGAGGAGGCAGGAGAGGAGGGACATGCAGACATCCTTTGGATTTACGGTAGATCTCAGATTCACTGCACATTAGAATCACCTGGAGGGCTTGAACCTCCAGAGACGTGGACCTGAGAGTGTTTTTAAACTTCCTGGTTATTCCAATATGCAGCCAAACTTAGAACTTTAACACAACTGTGTAGCCGAGGACCACCACTGGGAGGAGGTTCACCAGACACGATTATCATAAACTCCCCAGAGAGCCAGGGTCATCATGGAGTGCAGGGAAGCTCCCCAACCTTGTCGTGATAAACAGTTTCTTGCTGGCATGACCCTGCTGCAGCCAAAAAGAGAATTAGCCCCTTCAGTCAAAATGCCCCTTAATACAAATGAGTTTTCCTTTATGTTTCACATCTGCCCAGAGAGAACACGATTTTCTGATCCGTCCTAAAGAAAGATTTGGGGCTATTGAGATTGTAATCATTGTTCAATAAAGTTCTATATAATCCGCAATCAGCAGCTTTAGGATCTTTGGAAAACTTGATGAAAATTTAGAATCTCAGGTTCCACCCCGTGCTGCCCAAAGCTGAACAAATATTGGTACAGAATGTTTCAAAAAGTTTTTACTGTATTTAAACATACACAAGAGAGAAAGAAATGCTCATAAATTTATAAGCCATTGACAAAGACTTAGAAAAAAAAGGCAAAAAAAAAACTGGGAGAGGTAATATAACTTTGGTTCATTTGAAACTGGTTTTTGTTACTTGTTTTTTTGCTTTGTTTCATTTTGCAATTTCCTTTAGGAGATAGTCAGATTGGATAAGAATTTCTTTAAAACTTAGGGGAGAATAAGTGAGTGGGCAAACAAAATCTTAAGAGTGAATGCTTCAGAACTTCTGGAAAAGAAAAAAGAAAAAAGAAAAGTGGTCCATAGATCAGGAACCATAGACTATTAGTACAATGACTAGCTGTATGGACCTAAAGGACTCTGGCTGTCATGTGATTTAAAGTTCCAATTTCCTCATGTTCAAAATAATACACTTTAAATGAATCATTGTTAAAATCTCTTGCTCAAAATTTACCACTTGAAAATCCTAGACACGAAATAGCCAATCCAATTTAAGAAATAATAATAATAATAATGAATTACTTTACCACTAGGTGGCAATGTTGACTCAAAAATGACAGAAACCAATGTAAACATTCCTTTCCTTCCCTCTCTCCCTTTTCTGACTTCTATCCTTCCTCCTTCCTTTTAAACATTTTGTAGCTAACTTAAATCTCTTTTCCAAAAGTCAGGACACCTAAAAAGTTTAGAAATTGAACTAATATGCAGTGAAGAATGAGTGAGACTGAGATGTGTCTGTTTGGGAAATCATCGGTGAAGGCGTAACTGAAAGAGAAAGAAAAGGTACTGAATGCGGTTAGCAGAGTCTGACAGCAGGCCTAACATGAGTTCAGGGGATACCTGGCCAGAGAGGGAACTCAGTAAATCTGGACCACCAAAAATACCCCTGATCCTGGTAATACCCAGGAGTAGACTGCTGGCCCCTTAATACTCCATACTAATGTAGGGGGTTTGTGGGGGAGGGGCTGTTTTTCTGTTTGGTTTTGTTTTGTTTTTGGTTGTTTATTTTTGGTTTTGTTACGGGGGCCGGGTACTGAACCCAGGGGCACTCAACCAGTCAGACAGATCCCCAGCCCTTTTTAAATTTTTATTTAGAGACAGGGTCTTGCTAAATTGCTGAGGCTGGCTTTGGACTTGTGATCCTTCTGCCTCAGCCTCCAGAGTTTGCTGGGATTACAGGCATGCGCCCCCACATGCAGTTGGTTGTTAGCTCTTATCTTCAATGTCTGGCTCTTCCTTTGGACTACCGATGTTGCTGTGCCTAGGAATCAGACTTCGGCTCTCCCCTAGGAATTCATGCTGCTGACCCCACCGCAGCAACTCGACTCTACCTCCTGGCTTGAGACAAACTTGACCCTGACTCAAGCACTACTTACCCTTCTAGACCTCATTCCTGCTAAATCTTGTCTGATCTCCAACACACTCCTTCCCCGCTCCACACAAACAGGCACTTTGAGCAAAGAATCATTGATTATTAGGACTGGCAGAAATTTAGAGTTATCACATCAGTCCCTTTTATTTTCAAGAGAAATTAAAGGGATCAGAACAGCAAAAATAAACATTTAATATTTAATGAATTCTAGGCAGAAGGGCATTGATTATCTCCTGTAACGAAAGTCCTGATACAGTCAACACCGGGAGTGATTGAGTCAATGACTCAGCAACATTACAGGGCCCAGCTCCTGGGCTCTGCCATCCTGGGTCTGTTAGCCTAAGATGCCCTTGTGATGCCCAGAAAGCTGCCTCTCTCCAAGTACCACATCCTCACACACCACAGTCCAGACACCATTTTCAGCATCTCATGCTAAAGGCAAAGAACTTTCTCAGAAACCCACCAGCAGGCTAACCTTCACAATGTATTGACAAGAATTTCATCACCCACCCTGTCTCCATGAATCACTGTTGAATGAATAAAACCACCATAAATAGCTTTGGCAGACCAGACTGACATGGAGGAGAGCAGACACTGTACCGAAGCCGGGGCACTGCCAGCACCAAGAAAGGAGGGGAGCATCTTCAACAAGTGAACCAGCATCGGGCACTGCAAACCAGCAGGAGGATGTCATCGCGTTTGACAAGCAGGAGAAATAGGAAGATGGGGCCATCCAGACCAGTAGGAGTTAAGGAACATGTTAACGTTCTGTAATGCTGGACATTAGTCCCACGTATCCTTCCCTAGTAAACCGATAGGGAGCTGAGAGCCCTGTGGCCTCTCCCATCAGCCCCTCCGCGGCACACTGTGCTCAGATGCATGCACCTTTGTTCATGCGTCAAGCTGTTATGAGCAGCGGTTTCTCACAACGAACCAAATGAGGATGGGAGGGCAAAGGCAGGCGCCTCATTTGTCCTCAGTTGATTGATGCACTGAGAATGAGCAAGTGTTACCGCATGCTGTGAGCCCCTCCCCCCTTCTTAATGGAATTCGTGCTTGTTCTGTAATTGTAAAGGCCCCATTTGGTAGCTGAGCCAAGAGAGGTCAAGACACCCAGGATGGCAGAGCCAAGGAATGGGAGGGAGGCTGGGCTCTGAGAATGTTGCTGGGCCCTGAAAATGTTGCTGAATCATTGAATCAATCACTCCAAGAGAGGTCTGAACACAGACCTCCTGGGACTTCCTCTCAGCCAGTGGTCCTCAGAACCAGTGTGCACATCAGAACCATCTGGGCAGCAGTTGAAATGCAGATTGCTGGACTCCACTTTCAGACTTTTTGATGGAGTAGGACTTGGATGAGGCCTGAGAATTTGCATTTCTAATGACTTCCAGGAAATACTGATGCTGGTCCAGGGACCCCACTCCAGGGACTGTGGCTCTAGGCAAGTCTGAAAAACTACAGAAGGGTTCATGGAGCCTGGAATTGCTATAACCTTTTCCATAACAATTTCTGTAGCTGAAATTTTTAAAATTCCAAAGGCTGCCCCAAAACCTAGCTCATTCACATGAATTCACTTTAATTTCTTTGAATTTAAAAGGTATTGATCAATATAATGGAGAGATCCCAACTACTCTTCTAAAACACACAGAATCACTTAGGACGCTTGGGTGTTCCCTCGTTTATTAAAGAAAGCATTTGCTGTATGCTGCGGGGTGTGCTAGGCTTTTCTAGAGGAGGTTCATATACACACAAGCCCTCCCCAAAAGGCCTTCTGAACATCAGAGAACACCAAGCTTGGTCCCCTGCAGTCACACGTGTACACACAGAGCTCCATGCACAACTAGAGTGTACGTTTGCAATCAAAGCCATGAGGGGTACAAGTGAGATGGCATTGGGGGACAGGAAACAATGTCTGACTCAGGGATCAGAAAAGAAGTGATGGAGAAGATGGGCCTTTAAGGACTGGGCTGAATTAGGACACAAGGGACAAGCGAAGGACACTTGAAAGTATAAACAGAATGAGTCAATGAGCTTAAGAAAATGCATTAAGTTTACATGGTAAGTAAGCAGCTTGGAATCGCTGGGGAGAAAATGAACTAAATCAAGCGCTGAGAAGGTTTTTTTCTTATGGAGAAGGTTGACCAAAGGTTTTTAAACATGGAACTGAATCAGCCCAGCAGGGTATCTAAAGGATGCAGCCTATGAGGACTTGGAGCTAGCCAGCAACTAGGCAACTAGTTACCTTTACAAAGAATAAAGACAAGATTATTTAAAAAGCTCAACAGAAAAAAAAAAAAAATTCAACGAGAATTCCTTTGGGGTAGTCAGAAAGTCAGTCAGTGTATCATATCTATTTCTAGATGCAAAACATTAATAAAGGATGGGTATGAACAAACGGACCCTAGATGGAAAGTTCACTGAAGAAAAAAGGCATTCAATCAAGTCCACTATAATGTAAAATGAAAATGTTTCCATAGTTAAAACCTCTTTGAACTTTAGAGGAAATCGCAAATGTAATGCTTGGTTGTTGCTGTTAACATAAAGTCAAAGGAACAGTTACAACTTCCTCATGGGTTTGTCACCATCGACCAGAAATGCCATTCTGTAAACAGCAGCTTTACACATCTGAGTTTTCTTTTTTTCTCTCTCGTTTTTATTTGTTCTAGTTATACGTGACATTGGAATGTATTCTGAATCATCATACATAGATGGAGTAAGACTTATTCTTCTGGTTGTACATGATATAGAGTTATACCAGCTGTGTCATCATCTCTGCACAGAGTAATAATGTCCCATTCATTCTACTATCCTTCCTACCCCCATGTCCCCTCCCCTTTCTTCACTCCCCTCTGCCTAGTCCAAATACCTCTATTCTTCCCTAGCTCCCCCACCTTATTGTGAATTAGCATCCAAATATCAGAGAAAACATTTGGCCTTTGGTTCTTTGAGATTGGTTTATTCCACTTAGCATGATATTCTCCAGTTCCATCTACTTACCAGCAAATGTCATAATTTCATTCTTCTTTAAGGCTGAGTAATATTCCATTTATATATATATATATACCACATTTTCTTTTTCCATTCATCTGTTGAAGGGTACCTAGGGTGGCTCCATAATTTAGTTATTGTGAATAGAGCTGCTGTAAACATTGCACATCTGAGTTTTCAACTAAAGCTCCTCCAGGCTTTTACACTATGTCCCAATATGCTAGAATCCCAAGGTAAGCTTAGGTGGCAAGGATTCACTATATGTTTATTTTAATAGTTACATATTTATTTTAACATGTAATTAAAAGACAACTAGCCTACTAGATATTATTGTTTTCTAAATGTATATTTTTTTTAAATGAGCCAATTTAAAGAAAATATTAAATATATAACAGTTATATCATTATTTCAAAACCCTGCTGTGTAAGACCCTGGTTTGTCAGCTCTCTGCTGCCTCAGGGTGTCAGCTGTACCCTAAGCAAGGAATACTGGTGGTTATTTTATTTCAACTTGCAGATGAAAGAAGACACAGATTCCAATTAAAGACCAGTTATATTTCCAAAGCAGTATAGCATGGGGCAGTGGAGGAAAATGGTCTTAAAAGTTCTTTTAATGTTTTCTCTTCGAGCCTGGTTTTGTGGAGAAAAAAAATTGCACACACCTGGACACTTGATGCTGCTTTAAACCTTTGGACCTCCCTGACCAGGTGATCTCTTCCTGGCTTTCAGACGGTCATGCCCCGGTGAGTGTCATGGAGACAGAGAGATACTTCTTCTTTATAAGGGTACTAATCTTATCAGAGCAGGGCACCAACCTTATGACTTCATTTAGCCTTAATCACCTCCTTAAGGGCTCTATGTTCAATACAGTCACATGGGGAGCTTGTGACTTCCACACATAAATTTGGGGGCAGGGACCCCATTTGGTCCATAACCTTTTCTTACAGTCTTTTCTTTCCCAACAACTCTACCTCCCCAATCCAGCTTGCTTATTCACTGCCTGGCCCAAAAGAATCTCAGAGTACAATTTCCAGTTCACTTTCCAACCACTTTGATAAAGTGAATTTACGTGGCGAGAACTACTGTACTTTGGACCACAGGTCTCCAGACACTCTCCAAAGACCTGCAACTTGGCAGGAATTCCAAGCAGTTGCAGGTGGAAATGAGTTGGCAGCTTTCCCCAACCACTCTACCTCAGGGGCAGCCACGGTATTTCTGGAACACTTGGAGATTCCGCACTTGTTCCAGCCATTCAAACCCAGAACGACGACCTTATTGAAAATGCCGGTCACCCCAGCCAGTTCTCAGATGCCCACACTCACCTGCCTCCATAAGTTTTGATAAATTGAAATCAGTTTTCTGCCGCAGTGAGAGAAAGCCACATCTTCCTCCCTTGCATTGAACCCTTGCTCTGATAGGGTTTGATGTGTCCTGGAAACTTTGCCCCTTCTCTAATAACACCTTAATACCCACTCAGTTTACCCTCCAGCCTTTTTCAAAACATAAATATTCTCTGCCCACTTGTAGGTCTTTTGTAAGATTCTCCTGACCTCTCCCTAGGGGTTCCCCAAATCAAATCTGGCCTTGGATTATTTTATTTAAGCTAAAAATATTTATCGAATGTTGCCGTATTACAGGCGCTGTGCTAGGCTCTTCTGGAGGATATAAATATGCACAGCATTCCTGCCTGGAAGATCTTAAATGACATTGGAGAAAAAGAAACACAGAGACTCATAACTTCAGGGCAAGTTTGCAATAAGAATATGGAGGAGGTGTCCATGGTGTGTGCAGATGTAGGGGAGGGAATAATCACTGCTTCTGGAGGAGGAGAAAATCTTCATGGAAAGAGGTGATAGCTGAGCTGGATCCAGAAGTCGGAGTAGGACTGGGACGTGGGGGTGGAGTAAAGGTGGAGCCAGACAGAACCAATGACATGAGCCAATGGACAGCACCCCAGGGGATTCTGAGGAAAAGGCTGCCCAACATCGCAGGTGCACCAGCTGCTTGAGGATGAAGAGGCCTCTTCAGGACAGGGAGGGAAAAGACGGCAAAATCTCCCCACAAGCTCTCCTCACCCTCCCACCTGTCTCCCAGACAAACACTGTGTCCCAAGGCCCCCCTGACCACAGGGGAGGCCGAGAAGGGGGCTCGTTAACTCCTGCAGTCTCTGCAGTAGAGAGTGGTAAGGGAGAAGAGAGAGGGGTGGGACTGCGTGAGAGTCACATCCCAGGATATCTATCACAGCCGGTCACCAAACCTTTACGGGTCTGTTTCCTCCTTTGAAAACAAGGCCTTCCTGGTGGACAGATTGTGAACATGAACCGAAACATGATACAGCGATCTGTGTCCCAGTGTCCGGCATATAATGGAGGCTCCATATGTTCCTCTTCCCTCCTAGTTTGTTTCTCAGTTGCCTTCATTTTTCTCTCTCTCTGACAGGACCAATTGTGATATGTAGTTATGAAAGACTGACAAGATGATTCATTTTTCCCTCAACATATCGGTCCTCTTTCCTGTACTAAGATTGTGATCAAAGCTTTACTTTCCTTACCTCAGAGATTTTGTGTTGCAGGGTTAAAGGAAGCATTGCCTGCTATCCCCAAATTCATGCCCACCCCAACACACCCCTTCTGGCCCCGGGTATTTATTTATACTTAGATCATTTGGAAGAACTATTCCAGGTAGCCTGAGAGATGGAGGCGATGTCGGTATGTGATTCCAAGACTTCAAGGGTACACTTATATTCTAGAAAACTCTTTGGCTCCACTGAAAGCCTTTCCCGCCAGTTCTCACCACTACCTCCCTGAGTCTCCTGTACATTTCTAGAGCTGCACTCGGGGGGTTAGAAAGACAAAGCACAGGGAACGTGGTTTAGAAAGGCCTTTCCAAAATGCTGCGGTCTCCAGAATGGGCGACCCAAGGCCTCTGACTCTTCCCTCTGATCTGATAACATTCCTTACAGCAACCATACTTCTCAAGAGGTCCTCAAAAAAGGAAACCACTTTTAAGTAGGAAAATATGCTCTTCGTTGTGAACTAAAACCGCCTCTCTCCTCCGAGTTCAGGGTAGAAAAGTCCTAATGCAGAAGGGAAGAGCAGGACTCTCCCATACTGCCACATTTGATCCCCATAATAACCTGTAATGTTCCCAAAAAAGACTGTCTGAGAATGCTCCTGTGTGTATGTCCTTTCAGGCCAGGGTTCCCTAGCTGCTTGCCCTGTGACAATCTCCCTTTTGTGTTGGAAAGAACGGATTTGACATCACAGAATGTACCATGCCCCAAGGCTTGGGCTGGCCATTCCACTCCCAAGAGATAATTTATATAAAACAAAGGGAGGGGTGGAAAGCGTGTGATGGCTGCAGCTTTTGGCCCTGTGTTTTGAGAGCTTTACCAAGTTCATGTCTCAGAGGAGACTCAAGTGAAAAAGGAATGTGTTTATAACAGAATGCCATCCCTGTAGATTAACTTGAGAACAAAGGAAGCCAGCAATCGCCCTGGGAGGGAGCAGAGAACAGATCAGGTACCTGGAGCTGTGGGTGATTTCAAGTCAGCCTCCCAAGACTGAGCCTGGGGCTGGCAGAAGATTTTCACTTGGATCCATCATGTGAAACAGGGGTAAGTAAACTCTTCCTGCAGAAGGCTTGGGACCAGTATGCACAATGTCCAATACTAATTAATTTTATCTTGAGTATTAAAAAAGGGGATTTTGTTGGGAAAAAAAATCCACAGGATGTTTTCTCTTAGATTTCTAAACTTTTATTTATATCTTATAAAAAGAACTAATTATTTTAGGGCATGGTAAGGAAAACAGAGTCACCTTTGAGGTTTACCCTAAATTAGTTCTGAAATTTTATATTTATTTTGTGGATGAGAAAACTAAAGATCGGAAACCTGGAACTTTCTCTTTTTTCGCATCGCTTTCAATATTAGGACACACACAGAAATTGGCGATTTGGGTAGTTTGTTTTTTCATCGATTGACTGATGGACTGCTTGATTGATTTGTAGCGCTGGGGATTGAACCCAAGGCCTAACACAAGCTAAGCTCATGCTCTACCTCTATACCACGGAGGTAAAGAGGAAGCTCTCATTTTCAAAAGGTACATCTGTTAGACGAATCATCTTACAGTGAACTTGAACCCTATTAAAATGGCCCATCAGCCAAAATGGGACAAAAATATGATGCATATGAGGAGAGTCATCTTGGAGGACCACTTGGACTTGTGCCCTCTGGATCCCCTACCTAGAATCCCCACACTAGCCCCACAGCCCCACTCCATACTATCCTTACTTGGGCAGATCTCTGTACATATTTGGATACTGGAAACATGACCCCACCCCTCCCGCAGGCTGTCAGCCACTTGAACACAGTAGGCATGATTCTGCCTGTCCCTACTTGCTGAGGGTGTCCTGGTGCCAGGATTCATTGAAAGTATGTAGCGTGTTGACCCAGGAGCCAGGAATGTTGATGTAGATGACTGTGCGCCCTACTGGGATCCTGTGGGCCTTGCTGTGCCAGGTCTGCCCTCTGAGGGACCATGGACAAGCCTGCCAGTGGCCAAAGGCGCTGTGCCTGGGAACTGTAGTCACCCGGGACTCTGAGATACCTCAAGGGTGGGAGAAATCAATAATCTGAAGCACCACTGCAACGTCCTCATAACCCTGGAGGCTCCAGTCTAGGTCACGGGTAATAAAAGTTTTACCATCAATGTTTCTGCTTCCTAATCCCTTCTTCTTCCACTGGACCACGGAACTACAGAGTTTGAAGGCCAAGGTCAAAGGACTGATGGTCTCAGAGAAGCAGTAACAGAGCAGTTGGCAGGGAGGGGAAAAGCCAGGACCCCTTAGCACAAAGCTCCCTGCATAACCAACCACAGGTGCATTACCCCATCGTGAGAATGGTTTCTAGCAGATGTCATTTACAGTCACAACCTAGGGATGAGTTTCATCATGCTCACAACTCCGAGTAGGGAGAAGATGTGGAGAAGAGAACATCAGGCCCTTCTCACACCTAGGATTTTCCGTGTTCCCTCCATCTCTTCTGGGTGCCTATAGACCTATGCAGTTTATCTTGTTCCTTTCATGTTTCTCATTCGAAGGTGGTCACTTCCACAGGTCCCGTCTTTTAAAGGTAGGGAGCAGTTGTTGGCTATACTGAGGAAAGCCTTGAAGAATAAGCAAGAGCCTTTCCTGTGGTAGAATACAAGTGAGACCCATACTGTTGCTGAGTGGCCTCGGGACCTCTCACAAGAAGGAGCCTTCCACTGCAGTGAAGAGAGGAGCAATCTCAAGGCTGCACCCTTTCTCCAAGGGAGGGGAACGAGTATCCTCCTGGTCCAGGAGGCCACTGAGACCCCTCACCTCACTCTTTATTCTCTTTTCAATTTTGTTGTGATTGCTGCTGTTTTGTTTTGTTTTTTTTTTGTTATTATTATTGAAATATAGATTATATGCAATAAAAATTTACCCTTTTAAAGTATACAATTTAGTGATTTTTAAGTACATTCACATAATTGTACAACCATTTCCACTAATTCTAGAACCTTTTCTTCTTCCCCACAAAACATCTTACTCACTAGCAATCATTCCCCATACCCACCTCCCCAAAGCCCATGGTAAACAAAAATCTGTACTCTACCTGTAGATTTACCTATTCTGGACATTTTATTTGATATAATCTTGATCTTCTATGTCTGGCTTCTTTCAGTTAGCCTAATAACTACAAGGTCCATTCACGTTGTAGCCTGGGTCACTACTTCATTCCTTTTCATGACTAAGTAACATTTCATTGTATGGACCTACCACATTTGTTTCCCCATTCATCTATTAATGATCCTTAGCTAAGACAGTGCTGCTATGAATATTTGTGTACAAGTCTTTATGTGAACATGTTTTCTGATTTGATTCTTGTTTGTAAAATCTTTCAAAAGTACCTTGAGTTGTTTTCTCAAATAGGAAGCTTTAACTTTTGTAACTGTTGTCTCAGGGACTTATTTTTGGTTCTACTTTCTGTCTTGTGAGGGTTCAACACTGATGCTTTCTTAATTTAAACATCTCTGAAAACTTAATCTTCCCACGGCAGTGGGGTGACCGCTTAAATTTAAGGAGGTTTTCTATAGAGATGTGCATAAAAGAAAACGTATTAGTATATTTCAAAAGAGTATTAGACTACCTACTTAAAGTTATACTGATTTCCATTAAACTTACTTAAAATTATTTTTTTACAGACTGCATTTTGATTCAGTGTACACAAATGGGGTACATCATTTCGTTTCTATGGTTGCACATGATGTATATTCACACCATTCGTGTAATCATACATGTACATAGGGTAATGATGTCTGTTTCCCCAATAAGTGGGTGATTAAAATTCTTTAATTGGGAAAATTAATTAATCATGTACAAGATTATATTCCTTAAATAGGCTTTTTTCAAACATAATTAGATTTTTTAATATTAAGAAATTCTAATTATTTTAAATCTTAAAGATTTATTGGTTTTAAAATCTTAAGAAAAATCTAAGAAAAAAGGGTTTTTTTTAAATCTGCTCTACAACATTCTTTACAAAACCCAGTGCTATGCCAAAAGTAAGTTCAAAGAAACAACTGTCAATAAAAAAAATTAACGAGTGAATAAATGCATATTTTTATAGCAACGCGACTAAGCATAGGGAGAAATTAAGAACTATTTAGACACCATTTCTTTAGGAAAATGCCAAACACTGGAGATTTTTTAAATGTAAACCTTCAAACTTTAGAGGAGCACTCATAGAAATAGAAATACATGGGAGAATGTTGTTTTCAAGATGAGTTTTGCTAATATGATTTTATTGTCCATTGGAATAAGAACAAATGCCCCGTGCTGGTGGATGCAAGTGGAAGACCCTTTCCCTCCTGGACACTCACAGACACTGGCCCCACTCACTGGCAAGGGCTACCAACCGACGAGACATAAAGTAGAAGAGGAGGAAAGAGAAAAGAAGATAAGGAAACAGAAGGCGGAGGATGTTCATGTAGCTCAGAAGCAGTCCGTGACTAGGTGGCACTGGACAAACTGCTTTGATTTTGACAGCGTCAGGATAGGAAGGCAGGGAGCATCACTCCTGCGTCAGCACCAAGGTACAAAGTTGGAAGGGCTCAACCGGTGCCTGTAACATGTACTTACAATCCCTGGAGCAAGACAGGTTGGAGCTCGAGGTATCATTATTTTTATAGTTAGAAAGTCAGAATTCTTCCTGCATCCTGTGTTAAGTCCTTGAATGAGTTCTTTGTTTCTCTGCTTACGCTTTGGCCCACACGGGAAGATATTCTGTCTTTCAAAAGGTTTCTTTCATAAACCGGTCATTCTTTTTAAGTGGGTTTCACTGACTATGTTTATTAACATGTAGTGACACTTAAGGAAGGTTTCCTTTGGTACAGGGAATAAAGCAGTGTGGGCAGCGTGCCACACCTTGGCCTGAAAAGAATCACTGTCTAGAACAAGGCCCGAGGAGGCGTGGGGCCCGCACTGCTGCGGCTCCTGCTTGATCCTTGCGTTGCTCCAAGCAAGTGGTACAAACAATGGGGACCCGGAGGGGCTCCTCCCAGACAGGCCAGTGGGGAAGGTCACCCCACTTCTCTTAGTCACTGAAATGATTTCACCAGAGAGACATCTCTGTCAAAAAAAGGCAAGATGAAGATATTCAAGTTGATAAACAGCCAGATCATTTAATTTAACAAGCTGTCTCTCCACGTTTTCCTCCTGTCTGTGTGGTTAAATTCTCCTCTGTTCTCTAAGTTAAACATCTCCATTTTTTATTTATGTCATGATTCAGGCTGGGAACTCTCTCTGTTAGTTTCCTCTGATCTCACATCTCACTACTTCTCTTAATTCAGACTTTTTCTTTTTTTCAAGAAACAGAAATTCATTCAATGAAGGCCATCTCTAGAGATTTCTGGGCCTTAATAAATCTTACTGTAAGGTCACCCATGAAATTCTTTACAAAGGTAAACTCAGGTTAAAATGTGCCTCCTAGCAGTCTTGAAAAAAGGAAGGAAGTTAGGAAGGAGCAACTTGCTGACCGAGGGATACATGGGAAGAAGTCCAATCATACTGACCTTCAGAGTACCAAGTGTAGCTGAAAGGAAGTAACCAGATGGGAGCCCTCTTTGGTCCCCACCAGTCACTTAGTCTCCAACAGTCACTAGCAAATCCCAAAACTTAAAGCAAAATTTCTGCCTTAATGAAAGGACATGTACTGCCTGTCCTCTCAAGTTCCAGCTCCTTTAAAATTCATTTCAGAATCATGGAATTTTGCCCTGCCCTATGAGCTCAGTTACTGACAGAAGGTATCTGGAAGCCAGGAAATTACACCCTAATAAATATTTGATGCAGCTCACTCCCTGGACTGGATAAAGATCTTCAGAAGCCCTGGGCTTAAAAAGATTATACTTCCTACCCCACAACCACCTATCACATTTCCTACCAAGTACAATATTTTTTGAGTGATCTAAACCCTCAAGTAACAAAAAGCAATTTGCAAACAAAAAGCAAAAAGCAAAACAAATTTAGAATCGTACCATGATAATAATGAAATGCATTTCCTGAAACATAAAAAAAAAAAATCCAAATTTAGTTCCATTTATTTGTGTTCCTTACTTCCTAATTCTCTAAGCACATATTTGGCCAGTCTGCTGGGGATTCTATCTCTTCTTCTACCCACCTTGCACATAACCACCAAAGTCAGTCATTTGGTTGGTCCAGTAATTTGTATCACAACTGTTTTCATTGGAACAATGAAGTTACCTTCTTTCTGTGGAAGGATCTCTAAAGAAGGAAGAGAATGTTTTCTAACATTTTAAACATAGAGTCAGTGCACTAATTTAATATACATTTCTTGAGCACTCATGATGTTCCAAGGAGGACACAGCAATTCAACTACAATGCAAGATAATGCTAGGGGCAAAGCCATTTGTGAACAATATCTTAAAAGATAAATGAGCTAAGTGAATAAATCATAGACTCTTCAAGATGCAGGGAGAATGAACTACAAAACGAAAAAGGCATAGACAACATGGAGTTCTCAGAAAAAGACTTCAAGGAGCCCCAAGACTGGACAGCTGGGTATAAAAGAGAGTTCAAATTTCATTGGAAATGACACCATATAAAGATTTGTGATATATGCTTTCAAAGCAAATTTTCTTTTATTCTGCGAGTAATGAGACACAAAAGAAATATTTTTATTTTTGGTAAGTCACACAATTGTCATTTCTGAGCATTATAAAAATCACTTTGGCTAGCTGTGTGTAAGGTTCAATTGGAAATAAGAAGTAAGCAGGGAGAACAGTTAGTATGTAATAAACCAAACCAAAGAAGAACTAACTGCTACTCTTCAAGAAAACAATGTATTATCAATTAGAAGAAGCCACCAAGTCACCCCTCTGTATACTCAAATTTGAGGAAAATAACTTCTCTGAGCAACACAATCCTAAAGGCACATAGCTTTAAAAAGAGACCATTTGTAAAAATAGAGATTGCCCTTCCACCTACCCAGGTGCAGGATTTAGTAGTGGTTTTCAGCCTTCTTCATCCCCTTCCTGTATAAGTCTATGGGAAGTGGCAGTGACAACACAGAGAAGATAGATTCCTGTAGCATCAATAGATTATAGGAACTGATTGAATGGTGGAAGAACAGAATTGCCTAGAAAAACTACCAGGTCCCAGCCTTGTATTGCAAGGTCTGGGTTAGCAAGTCTAGACTTGAACTCCTTGAACTTGAGGTTTCTGAAACATCCAGAAAGGTCATTAGTAATACAGTTTGCTCCAAGATTGTAATCTTTACAACAACAAAGGCAATGTTTTATTTAAGTGGGGTTGTAGAGTACATAACCCACAAAATCATGAACATCGCCCTAGAAATGATTCTCAAAGCACATCTTTGAGTAAATACATAAACAAAATGAACTCAAGAGAGAACTTGGAATTTCTTAACCAATAAAAGCTTTAATCCATCAAGCAGATCATGGAGTAAACATCCATTTCTTTTCTTTCTATCTTTTATGTTATGGTGCTAGGCATTGAACCCTGAGCCTCACAAATGCTATACCAAGTGTTAAACCACTGCACTAAGTCCCCAGACTGCAACTCCCAATTTCTGATTGAGATAAACATAAATTCAAACCATGGCTTGTGAAGTGGACCTAGTCAATAAAGATTGAGGATGGGGAAAAAGTGTAGGAAAATGGAATAAGGCAAACAGGTAAGATTAACTTGGGGGAAAGATGATGTAATCATGTAAACTGGAAATAAATTATTTTTCAATCAACTACTTGAAAGAAGATGGGGAAGGAGATGAGATGGAAACAGACCAGAAATGAGACAGCACCAGAAAACAGGAAAGAAAGAGTGGAAGCAGTCCTCTTTGTTCTGTAATTTTAATTCACCCTTTACACTTTGGTCTATTGGGGCCCAAGCTTTAGGTGTTTTGTTTTGTTTTGTTTTTTCTTTCTCAGTTTTTGTTTTTTTGTTTGTTTGGTTTTTTTTTTTTTTTTTTTTTTTTTGCTATTGAGTTGTAGAAGTTCCTTATATATTTTGAATATTAACTTTCTATTAGATATATGCTTTGCAAATATTCTTCCACTCTGAAGTTATCTTTTCATTTTGTTGATTATTTCCTTTACCTACATACATGTAATTTGTATGTAATCTGTATGGTCAACAATAATTCAAGGAATGGAAATGGTTCTACAAAAGAATGGTAGACGTCATTTAGACAACTTAACTCCAAACAGGTGAAGAGTCTCACAAGAAAAACAAATGGGCAGATTGCTCACTAGCTGGTGCCTATCATCTGCCATTTGCCGGCCTCTTGCCTGCCCATCGCCTGCATTTCACCTACCCATCACCCACTGCCCCAGGTACACCAGCCTATCATCTGCTGGTAGCCAGCAGACTGACCACAGATCACCTGAGGATCGCCAGTTGCCTGCTGTTGCCTGGAAGTCCACTGGCACAGTACTTGCAGGTTTGGTTATATGAGGCTGCTGCCATTTTGAGACACCAGCCAGGACCTGTAGGATCCCCAGTTGGACTGACCAAGCCCCAACTCCAGGATCCCTCAACCAGACCAACCACACCCTGCCTCCAGGACCCCCAACTGACCATACCCAAACCCCAAGCTGCAGCTCCCTATTTGCCAACACATTTGGAAGCCAGAGTGGCCATCTTGGATTATCCTGGAAGCAGTAGCTCCCATCTTTAGGTGGGGCAAATCCCATCCTGAGAGGCCTGCTAGAGACTGAAAACTCATTGTCAGGTATCTCTCATACATCAGGCTACTGAAGACTGGGAGGTTTGAATACTATATGACTGTTATAGTGTAGATTTTTTTTTCTTCTTTTTTCCTCCTTTTTGAAAATTTTTAAGTTTTTTTTGTTTTTGTTTTTGTTTTGTTTTGTTTTTTGCGGTACTGGGGATCGAACTCAGGGCCTTGTGCTTGCAAGGCAAGCACTCTACCAGCTGAGCTATCTCCCCAGCCCATTAAGTTTTTATTTCTTTACTTTTCTTGCTCTATTTTCCTTTTGTTTACCTGTTTCCTCAGAGTCTCTTTGTCCCTTTTCTCATGCTAACAATCAACTTCTTTTGATTACACTTTCATTCTTTCTACGATCTAGAACTTCTATATACTCTTTTCTTATCCCATTAACAGTTACATCCTACACCCCTCCCCAACCTCTTTGTTCTCCATTAGAAACTCCAGACCTTATTACAAATCTATTTGTTATACTGTAGATAATAATTGAACTCATTCTGTTTATTATGACAGTATTGTTAATGTTTTCATAGGAATTATTTGGTTTGGGGCTGCGTATTGTCTGTACTGGGCACTGCTAATATTGATCTCCCCTTAAAGAAAAAGTTTTGGAAACCTGTAGGGTTAGTATGAGCGTATGGGGGGAAACTGCAATACCCCAGATCTGCACTGAACGTGAAAAACATGAAAAAACAAAGGAAGAAAATGTTCCAAACAAACCTAGATTCTAAAGAATCCAGTGACAGCATGGTAGAAAAATATCAGGAAAGGAGTTCAGAATATACATAATTAAAATGATTCGTGAAGCAAAGGATGAGATAAGAGAGCAAATGCAGGCAATGAATGAACACTCCAATAAGTAGTTGAAAGAGCAACTGCAGGAAGCAAACGATCATTTCAAAAAAGAGATAGAGATTCTAAAAAAAAAAAAAAAAAAAAAAAACACAAAAAATCAGAAATCCTTTAAATGAAGGAAACAATAAACCTAATAAAAAACTCAATGGAAAGCATCACCAACAGACTAGATCACTTGGAAGACAGAACCTCAGATAATGAAGACAAAAATATTTAATCTTGAAAATAAAGTTGACCAAACAGAGAAGATGGTAAGAAATCATGAGTGGAATCTCCAAGAACTATGGAACATTATGAAAAGACCAAATTTAAGAACTATCAGAATTGAGGAAGGTACAGAGATACAAACCAAAGGAATAAACAACCTATTCAGTGAAATAATATCAGAAAATTTCCCAAATCTGAAGAATGAAATGGAAAATCAAATATAAGAGGCTTTCAGAACACCAAATGCACAAAATTACAACAGATCCACACCAAGGCACATTATAATGAAAATGCCTAACATACAAAATAAAGATAGGATTTTGAAGTCTGTGAGAGAAAAGCATCAGATTACATATAGGGGGAAACCAATATGGATATCAACAGATTTCTCTGCTCAGACCCTAAAAGCTAGAAGGGCCTGGAACAACATATTTCAAGTTCTGAAAAAACATGGTTTCCAACCAAGAATCCTATACCCAGCAAAACTAACCTTCAGATTTGAAGATGAAATAACATCCTTCCATGATAAAAAAGATAAAAGAATTTACAAATAGAAAGCCTACACTACAAAATATTCTCAGTGAAATATTCCATAAAGAGGATATGAAAAACAACAATGTAGGTCAGCAAAGGGAGGAACTACCTTAAATGAAAAACCAATCAAAGGAGAAACCAAGTTAAGTTAAAGACCAAAAATAAGCCCAAATGACTGGGAATACAAATCATATCTCAATAATAACCCTGAACGTTAATGGCCTAAACTCATCAATCAAAAGACATAGACTGGCAGATTGAATTAAAAAGAAAGACCCAACAATATGCTGCCTTCAAGAGACTCATCTCATAGAAAAAGACATCCACAGACTAAAAGTGAAAGAATGAGAAAAAACCTACCACACACATGGACTCAGTAAAAAAGAGGGTTTTCCATCCTTATTTTAGATAAAGTGAACTTCAAACCAAAGTAAGTCAGAAGGGATAAAGAAGGACATTTCAAACTGCATAAGGGAACCATAAATCAGGAAGATCATAAATAATTATGCCCCAAACAACAGTGCATCCATGTACATCAAACAAATCCTTCTCAATTCCAAGAATCGAATAGACCATAACACAATAATTCTGGGTGACTTTAACACATTGCAGTCACCACTGGATAGATCTTCCAAACAAAAACTAAACAAAGAAACCATAGAACTCAATAACACGATCAATAACTTAGACTTAACAGACATATATAGAATATTCCATCCATCAACAAGTAAATACACTTTCTTCTCAGCAGCACAAGGATCCTTCTCTAAAATAAACCATATGTTATGCCACAAAGCAGCCCTTAGTAAACACAAAAAAATAGAGATACTATCTTGTGTTCTATTAGATCATAATGGAATGAAATTAGAAATCAATGACAAAATAAAAAACAAAAATTACTCCAACACCTGGAGACTAGATAATATGCTATTAAATGAAGCATGGATAACAGAAAACATCAGGGAGGAGATAAAAAAAATTCCTAGAGGTAAATGAGAATGACAATACAACATATCAAAATCTCTGGGACACTATGAGAGCAGTACTAAGAGAAAAATTCATTGCATGGAGCACATTCAGGAAAAGAATAAAAAGTCAACAACTAAATGACCTAACATTACATCTCAAAGCCCTAGAAAAAGAAGAACAGAACAACACCAAAAGTAGTAGAAGACAGGAAATAATTAAAATCAAAACTGAAATCAATGAAATTCAAACAAGAGAAACAATTAAAAACATTGACAAAACAAAAAGTTGGTTCTTTGAAAAAGTAAACAAAATAGACAAATCCTTAGCTGCACTAACAAAGAAAAGGAGAGAGAAAACTCAAATTACTAAAATTCATGATGAAAAAGGAAATATCATGACAGACACCACCGAAATACATAACATAATGAGAAGCTACTTTGAAAATCTATCCTCCAACAAAATAGAAAACATCAAAGACACTGACAAATTTCTAGAGACATATGATCCTCCCAAACTGAACCAGGAGGACATACCCAATTTAAACAGATCAATATTAAGCAATGCAATAGAGAAACCATCAAAAGTCTACCAACCAAGAAAAGCCCAGGACCAGACAGATTCTCAGGCGAATCCTACAAGACCTTCAAAGAAGAACTCATTGCAATACTCCTCAAAGTATTCCAGGAAATAGAAAAGGAGGGAACCTTCCAAACTCATACCCTCATACCCAAACCAGACAAAAACACATCAAGGAAAGAAAATTTTAGACCAATATCTCTGATAAATATAAACGCAAAAATCCTTAACAAAATCCTGACAAATTGCATACAAAAACATATTCAAAAGATAGTGCATCGCGATCAAGTGGGGCTCATCCCAGGGATGCAAGGTTGAGTCAACATCTGGAAATCATTAAATGTAATTCATCACATCGATAGCCTTAAGGTTAAGAATCATATGATTATCTCAATTGATGCAGAGAAAGCATTCGACAAAATACAACACCCCTTCTTGCTCAAAACACTAGAAAAAATAGGGAATAGTAGAAAAACAAATAACTTAGGCTAACAAGAAAGTAACTCCCAAAGGAACACACACAGGGAGAAGAGCCAGGGCCCAGGGACCTACAGGGATTCCTGTCCACCCTGGGAACATGCACAGGGCTGTGTTTGCCAAGGCCCAGGATGGGCTCTGTCCCCTAGCCCCCGGTCTACCACAGGTGTTCAACTGACACGAGGAGAACTCATTCTGGTGTCACCAGTGGGCACAACCTTGGCTTCATGGGTCCCAAATAACTGCCCTGTGACTTCAAGATTTTGCAGCTATTTTGAAAATCCCTCTTTGAGACACTTCCCTTCGTATTATTATTTCTTTCTGATCATAAGGGCAATTTTATTTCACTAAGTTTCTATTCTAGACATTCTCTTACTTCCCTTTACCATGTTCTCTTTCAAAGAGTTCTTAGGGCCTCTTTGTATGTCTCTCCCTCTTCTTCATGAGAGGGGAAATTAAGAAAATTTACAAACTCTTGGCCTAAAGCACAGAAACAATATTTTGCAGAAACTCTGTGTACCCATAGAAGCTCATAGGAGACCATATAAGCTCACAGAATACATTTGAGGAGAAGCAGGAGAGAGTGACCTTGAGGAGGCAGAGGAAGTCAAATGAGGCCTAAAATCATACAGTTAATAACACAGCGAGGACCAGACACCAGGACTGGGTTCCCATCACAACAGTATCACATGTCCCACCCAAACTGCACTTATCTGAAGTTGGCACAGAGAAAACAGCTTTTAAGGAATTTGCTAATTAATCCCCTCTGCTGAAGGGTAATTGTGGGGAAAGACAATCCTCTCTCAGTGCTGGTGAGACCCTGTCCTTTCCTAACTGCTGTTCCTGCTTGATGTCGGCTTGCTGTTACAGAGTGAGAAAACACGCAGTGAGGGAAACCTGACAGGAGTGTGGACCGGTACTCTCCTGGTTAAACTGTAGCTCTGTGGTCCATTGGCCGTGGGACCCTGGTCACTGACAAATTGTGGCCAGCAGGTGTGGAAAAGGGTGCTCAACATCACCAATCATGAGGAAATGGTAACTTCAAACCACAATGAGGTACCAACTCGCACTCGTTAGCATGGCTATTACCAAAAATTCAGAAGGTAACAAGTGTCCACAAGGATATGGAGGCAAGGAACCCTTTAAACATTATTGGTAGGAATGTATATTAGTACAGCTATTATGGAAAACAATAAGGAGTTTCCTTAAATAGTCAAAATGGAACTACCATATGACCCAGGAATCCCACTTCTGTATATAGATGCAAAAGAAATACAATCACTGTTCCCAAGAGATATCTGCCCAATGGTGCCCTTTACAGCATCATTCACAGTAGTCAAGACAACCTAGATGCCTGTCGGCATATGATTAGGTAAAGAAAGTGTGGCGTGTATACACAAGGAAATATTATGCAGTTTTAAAGAATGAAATCCTGAAATTTGAGACAAGGTGGATGAGCCAAGAGGACAACATGCTAAGTGAAATAAAGCTGAACACAGGACAAATGTAGCCTGATCTCACTTATATGAAGAATCTAAATAATCAAACTCATAGAAACAGAGAACAGAATGGTTGTCACCAGGGATGGGAGGAGGGGAGAAATGCAGAGATGCTGATCAAAGGGTACAAACTTTCAACTGCAAAGAATAAGTTCTAATGTACACACAGTGACTACAGATACTAACACATATTGTACACTTGATATTCAGAATGAGAGATCTTTAGTATTCTCACCACAAGCAACTGTGTGGGGTGATGGATATGTTAATTAGCTTGATTGCAGTAATCAGTTCATAATATATATATCTTTATTAAATGTCACCTTAAAATGTATGCAATTTTATTTATTAATTATACTTTGACAAACCTTGAAAAAAATTTTAAAAATAAGTGAACAGAGAAATGATATATTTTATTTAAAATAAATAGAAGAAAAAGAACTGTGGACTAGAGCATGTAAGAAATGCAAAGTAGGGACTGGGGTTGTGGCTCAGTGGTAGAGGGCTTGCCTAGCATGTGTGAGGCACTGGATTCAATCCTCAGCACCACATATAAATAAATGAATAAAAATAAAGATCTATATTATAAAAAAGAAATGCAAAGTAGAATTTGCAACAGTAAGAAGTAATACTTAACCAAACACAGGATGTGTCGATTGTGTGTGTGTGTATGACTGTGTATGTGTGTACGACTTCTCATTTCATTCTCATAACAATCCTGTGAAGTTCAAAGAGGGTAATTATGCCCAAAGAGCACAGAGCAAGAAAGAAGCAGAAATGGAAACACCCCACCCATCTGGCTTTAAACCTAATGTGCCATTGCCTCTTACAGATACCTGCTGCCTCTACAACAGCTAGTTCCCTGAAAGAAAGAAAGGCTATCTTTCTGCTTAAGACCTGTTTATTTTGCTTTCACCCCCTCAACTCTTTCATTTGGAGCACAAATTTAAATGTATAAATTTAAATTATAAATTCTGAGACATACTAGAATTCAAAACAGGTACAGAACAAAAGGAGAAAAAAAAAACACCCATCCAACATTGCATCTGCTGATTTGCAGTTTGCAAGTGCAACCCACTGCACAAACAACCTGTCCTGGCTAACTAAGCACCGGCATTCCTACCTGATGAATAAAAGGGAGAGGAAAATGAGCCAGAGGCACCAGCATGAAGAAAATAAAAGAAAAAGAAAATGTCTCTCAAACTAAATTAAGGAGAAATAAAAATATTCCCAGGACACACACACACACACACACACACACACACACACACACACAAAGGCAAGCAAACAAAACCCAAATCTGACAATCTACATCCATTTCCCTGCCTTCTTCCCTTCGGTCTAGGTCTATTTCCTACTGTCACAATGTGTAGTGCAGAAAAAGTTATAGTTGATGTTGTTTACATAATTTTGTGAAACACTTTGAGATTTTAGAAATCTAAAAAACAAATCACGGGGGATGAAGAAGAGGCGGGGTGAGACCATGATAATCAGAACTCTGGAAAGGTCTTGTTCCTTTAGGATGAAAACTGAGTAAAGGTGACTATAAGAACCTGTGATGGCAATCTATGGAGACAACAGTGGTTCTCAAAACGTAGGTTCTGACTGGACACCAGGCCACAGTTACACTAAGCACCTTTCTCAAGCCGGTCATTTTCCAAGTTTGCTCACTAGAGGGCAGTGCTGCTAAACAGCTGTTTCCTCCAAATGGGCGGGTAAAGCAAGGCTGGCTGGCTCCCCCAGCTGTTCATCCCAACACAAGTCAGACAGATGAATTGCAGCTTTGGGTTGTGGTGAGACCCTGCCATGTTGTAAGGAAAATCTCAGCAAATCTCTTCTCATATAGAGTGATTCTGGCACAATAAATAGGCATACCACAAATTCTGCTTCATCCCTGGAAAATTATGGGAATTTAAAAATGCATCAGTTGGTTAGTGAGAGGATGGAGTTGGATTAGCAAAATCATTTTTGCTGATCTAATGCATGTTATAAGCATATTTGAAAATTTTAAAAATTCAACGGACACATAATATAGTACAGTATTCTGTAGACATGAGCCTATCCTCGGTTTAGCCACGATGTATTTTACAGAAGCAATTTATACCTTGTAACGTTCTATCCAGACAAACATAGAAATTATAGTGATTTAAGTCTGAAGAATAAGGTGTGTTCAAAAATGCTCATTTTAGAAATGAATGCTTTTTGAGTCTCTCTTACTATGTAATAGCACAAATATCTTATTGATCACTTCCCACAAAAATGTGCATATAAACTCTACCTCTTCTAAAAATATTAAACTCAATTTCAGAACTGTGAATTCAAATCTTGAGCAGTGACAAAAAAGTATACTTATGTGGTGTTGGTGTTCCCTCTAAATCCTTCACACCACAAAATTCGTCTTTTCTGTGAAGCCATATTTGAGTGAATTCAGAAAGACTTTTTCAGTCAAACTGAAAGTTCATTCTTGTACAAAACAGAACGTGCTTACTAGCAATGAGTGATCCAAAAAATAAATTGAGACAACAATTCCGTTTAAAACAGCATCAAAACCAATAAAACTTTAGTATTTAACAAAAGAACAGCTAGATGGAAAATTATATTACATCATTGAAAGAAACTGAAGAAGACCTAAACAAATAGGAAAATAATTCAAGTCCATGTTCTGGAAGATATTGTTAAGATGTTTCAAATTGGTTAAGGTAGTAAGGCTTCCTAAATTGATCTACAGATTCAACCCAGTGCCTAACAAAATCTCAACTGATTTTTTTTCAGAGATTGACAAACTTATCCTAAAACTTATATGGACATGCAAGGGAACAGAATAGCCAGAATAATGTTGAAAAAGAAGAACTGGAAATTTCACAATTGTAAAACTTACTACAAAGCTGCAATGATCAATACTATGTGGTACAGGCATAAATACAAATATACAGATCAAGGGAACAGAACTGAGAGTCCAGAACTAAATCCATAAAGTTATGATCAATTGATTTTTGACAGGAGTCCCAAAAATTTGATGAGGGGAGGTGTAAAAAGGAATATTTTAAATTTGGAACCTTATACAAAATTAATTTGAAGTGGGTCAAAAAATAAGTAAATACAAGAGCTACAACTACAAAACTCTTAGAAGAAAACACAGGTGTTAAACAGTGACTTGGAATTAGTCAATGACTTTTGAGTTATGACAAGGGAAAAAGAGAAAACATATATATAATGGACTTCATGAAAATTATTTTTGAGCTAGGTGTGGCAGTACATGCCTATAATCCCAGCTACTTAGGAAGCTGAGGCAGGAAGATCATAAGTTCAAGGCCAGCCATAGCAACTTAGCGAGACCTTGTCTCAAAATAAAAAGTGAAAAGGGTCGGGGATGTAGCTCTGTAGTAAAGTACCTCTGGGCTCAATCCCCTGTCCTGGAAAATAAAAAAATTATTTTGTACTTCAAAGGGCACTTACAAAAAAGTGGAAAAGACTACCAAGAGAATGGGAGAAAATATTCACACAACACATATCTGGTAAGGGTCTAGTATCTAGAATATACAAGGAACTCTAAGAACTCAACAATAAAAATATAAATAACACAATGTTTACACAGGCAAAGTTTTGAATAGACATTTCTCCAAAGAAGATATACAAATGATCGGTAAGCCCATGAAAAGATATCCAACAATCTTAGTTATGAGGGAAATGTAAATCAAAACCTCAGTGAGGTGCTACTTCACACCTTCTGAGCTGCAAGACAGAGTTGACAAAGATGGAGAAACTGGAACCTTCATGCATTGCTGGTGGGAATGTCAAAGGGTACAACTGCTATACAAAATAATTTGTCGATTTCACAAAAACTCAAATCCAACAATTCCATTCCTAGGTATATACTCAAGATAATTAAAAATACACATTCATACAAAAACTTATATCAAATGTTCATAGGAGCATTATTCACAGTAGTAAAAATGTTAAAATCAATGGATGGACAAGAAGCCGATGTACATACTGTGTACTTGGAACCAATCCACACAACTGAAAGTAAAACACTCAGTGATTAACCTTTTTAGCTTCTGTGACACCTTATGTAACTGCTTCTATTGATTTTTCTCCAAATTGACCAAAGTTAACAATGTGTTTGAGGGACTTATAAAAAAGTGTTAATGTGTGTATGTGTGTGTGTCCCCTATGAATGTAAATGTTTTTTCTCTTAAATACATTTTTATATCTACTTTGTAATGCATACTTTGAAATATAATCCATTAATGTTATTACTATGTAGCTAACACCTGAAGACAAGTAGCCTTAAAAAAGTTAAATAGCAAAATTTCCAGTGTAGCAACCAGTAGATACCCTCCAGTCCCACTGCTTTGTAGGGGACATATTCGTTAGTGATGAACAAGAAAACAAGCACAGAGGAGGGAACTTCTGGAACATGCCGAGCCCATAAGTATCTTTATTCCTGTCTAAAGCTGGAGAGATTTATAAAATTTCCATCCAACCAGCATTTTGAACCAGCAATTTTGCAGAAGACCTTTGCTGATTACACAGGCTCTGGGCAAGTCCCTCTTCATGTAGTTCTCTTTTTTACAATCTTGCAAAGTGACAGTGATCACAAACAGCAAGTACAGTCGAAATCTAGTCAATGACCTCTTTCCCAATGAAAACTAAAAGATCTGTTTGTCAAATGCAGCCATTGCAAACTTGACCTCAAGTCCTTCTTGATCAAAGAGGTTGCTGACCTGATGGAGAGGGAAATGCAGAAGCAAATCAGAAGACAATGCTGCACCAAGTAAGAGCAGGAAAGAAATGAGACTAAAGCCAGATAAAATCCCTCTCTTAGAATCCCTAGCCCAACCAAAGGTTAAGAGTGTCATTTTTATTAAAGTATAACATACGTATAGAAAAGAACATAAATTATAAGGGTGCAGCTTGATGAACTTTCTCAAATCAAATACACCCCCCATGATCACAATATTGATCCATAGATCATTTCCAATGGCCTTTCTTCCTCATCCCAGTCATTAGTTCTCCAAAGGCAGCCATAGTCTGGTTTCTGCCATCATCAAACAACTTTACCTTCTTTCAAGCTTGAAGTAAATGCTCATACACAATGCACTCCTTCGTAATTGCCTCTTTTTGCTCAACACTACATTAGTAAGATCCTCCATACTGTTGTGCACGGCAGGTTTGGTTATTGGTGTGCTTCTGTGATAGTCCCCACAGTCTTATCAGCACATTTCACATTTTAATTCATAATTCTTTAAATATTCCCTAGACAGAATATGGCTCTGTATATTCAGCTACTGGGTATATTTTTTGTTATAAATCTGTTTATCATCATTTAGTCATTTGTCCCTGGGCTTGGGAGGTGTTATATTATTTCTTCACAGGAACATTAGTTATGACACGATAAATATCAGAACAATAGTCTAAATGTGTCATGGTTCAAGTCTGCAAGAAATAAGTTCATTACTTACCCAGGTCAGCCACTTTACAGTTCCTGGGCCCTAGAAACCTGGCCTCCAAAGTTACCCTACAGCAAATCTCCATTTCATTCAGCAAGAAGATGAAAAGAAAAGAGAGAAATATTCATAAGAGGACTTTTTAGGTGGGGTCTAGGAGTGGAGCATTTATTTTCACTGACATTGGTTAAAGTCAGTGAGGCTGACCCTGCTGCAGAACTTCTGGGAAATACAGCCCAGCTGTGCACCAGGAGGAAGTGAATGACATGGACCTTGATGAGCAGCTGTCATCTCTACCATCTATGAAAGCCGCATGCTCCATAGTGACAGCATGGGCTCTCATTCACCTGATTATCACATCAAGAAAAGTGAAAAAGCAAGCATTTCTCTGCTATGGCCATAAAAATGAGAACCTCAGGCATAGGGCAGTCTTAAGCATTAAATTAGATAGATATGTGCAAGTTCCTGGCATATAGTAGGTTTAGATCACACATTAGACTGCATTCATAATTTTATGTCATACTTTTGATAAATGGCATTTTGATTTTCTTCCTATGTAAGTCCTTCAGATTTGACATGTAAAAAAAATGCTTAATGAAATTGTAAGCCACCTTTCACTCTGGGATATAGTTTGCACAAGGTACAAGCTAGCACGTCCCATTGTTGAATAGGATATCCCTCTCTTCCTTCTGGTTTGTGTATGGTCTGAATTTTCATTTTATTCTTTAACTCTCCTGTACTGCATGCTCTGAAATATCATCAAGACCTTTCCAAATGTCAAATTCAAGTGTGAAATAGGACAAGTATCTCTGCTACCAGTCTGTTTTCAGTCAATTCCTCCCTCTTTTCTTTCTCCCCTTGAGTCTTTTCCCCACATCCCTTTCCTTCTGATGCCTCAACCCTGTCGACATTTGCCCTCAGCACAGAAGCTCAGTTGTGTTACAAACACTAATAACCCATTAAAACAGTGATATCAAGCTTAGTGGAGAAAAAAAGAAAGTGACCTGGAGACAAGTTCAAATGCAGATTCCAAAAGTTCTGATTCAGGGCAGGTTAGTGCCATGTTTGCCTATCAACAAGTACCCTAGGTGATTTTAAAAAACTAGTCCCGTACTTTGAAAAAGTGGCTTAATTCCTTCCAAAGATATTTTTTCACAGGTCTTTAATTATAGAAGGAAAAAAAAAATCTTTCCAGGCACCTAACAAAGGGTAAGAAAGGTGATAGGTGTTCTTTCTTGAGAGAGTGTCAGTTTCCTATGCCTGAGAAATTGCATTTATTCTTCTTGAGAGTTACCAGTGCTGTAACCACCTTCTCTATTTCTCTCTCTCAGTCCAAACTAAACATTCACTGATCCATGCCCTTATCCAAAACCAAACCAAGTGTCTTCCAATCATCTGCTGCACCGCTGTGTGATTTGATGTCTTAGACTACAATGACTACAGTTCACGTTTCTATGAGGTACTGTTCTTACAGTCAGGAAGGAAAGTATAAATAGCTAGTTGTGTTATTTTTTAAAACGTGCATTTCTCTGAAGGCTCCAATAACTTCAATCTTACAGCTGACTCCTCTAACAACTATTCTCATTTTAAATAAAATCTTTCTTTTATTATCTTTCTCCTATGAGAAATTGCAGATTTTAAAATACCATATAATCATTTATTTCTTGCATCATAAGAATTACATTTCCCAGACCTCCTTATTGGGGAAAATAGGTAAAACAGAAAACCTTTCCTAACTCCACAGTAAATGTGACAATAGAAGAATTCCAAGACATGATAGGGGTGAGTTACCTGTGTGGCTAATTCCATCGCCTGTGGCATTTCAACCTAAGAGACTGTCATTTCAGGTATCATCCTATAGAGACCCAATCTTAAAGAACTAAGGGGAAAAGAACAGTAGTGTAAATAATGTTCCATGGAAAGAATTCTCAGTGTTCTCAGACCTGTGCTGTGGTACCTGGCAGCAGAACTGAGGGCCATAGCCTTTGTGGTATAAATATTCTTCTAAGGGTCTCCTAAGACATCTATAACAGAATTGTTAGTGGCTCTGTTTGATCATCAAATGGAAAACTGTCATAAATCAAGAGGATAAAGGACACCTTTCATCCAGAGGACTGAGAAGTCTTCACACATCTGGCCTGGAGCAGGTTCTGGGGAGTGAGTGTAATTCAGATATCCTGCTGCAAAGTGGCGGCTTGCAAGGATGGCAAGGGCACATGTGCCGATTGTCAAGGCACAGAGATTAATGACCAGATCCGAGAACTAACAGTCCAACCAGAGTGGTTATCACTCAGCCCGGCTGGCAGAAATCCCTTTGGGGCTATCTTTGGTCACATATTGTTCTATTTATTCAATTAACTTTTTTTCCTTAAAAGGAAAACTTTTGTTTCCCTCCCTCCTCCATTATTTTTTAAACTGTCTTTGTAAAATAAACATAATATAAAATTTACCATCTTAGCCCTTATTAACGGTAGTGTTCGGTGGTATTAAGGACATCAATATTGTCGTACTTCCTCCTTTAGTTATTAAAAACTTAATTTAAGTTCATTTTTTTAACCTGAAGTAAACGTGTGCACTAGCCTAACGGAGAGTCTTCATAACTGTAAAAAAATGGGGGGTTGGGTCTGTGGCTGGGTCTGTGGCTCAGTGACAGAGTGCTTGCCTGCCATGTGTGAGGCACTGGGTTCAATCCTTAGTATCGCATAACAATAAATAAAATAAAGGTATTCTGTCCACCTACAACTACAAAAATATTTTTTAAAAAAATGCCACCTCTGGTCCTGTTATCTTAGGACAAATAGACTCTTTAAAAATTTTGGTAGTGCTGGGGATCAAACCCAGAGTGCACACATACAAGGCAAGTGCTCTACACTGAGCTCCACCCCAGCTCTCACACAGCATTTTTAAGTGCCTCACTCAAGACATTCCTCCTAACACACACACTACTACACTTAGTGATTTCTGGACTTCCAGGGGAATCTCAATGTGAACTCCATTTGCCCCGTGCTCTGCCACTGCCAAAACTGCTGCCAATCGATCAAAACAGGGCAACGAAATTCACTTTTCCTATTACACAGTTCCCAGCAGATTAAATTCCCTAATTTCTCAGAGAAATTTTCTGCACAACCATGTCTGCTCTGCCCAGTTCTGCTCAATCACTGGTGACAATTGTCAGCTGACCCCTCTAAAGCCAGAGTTTGTTGTTAGACTGAGCCTTTATCTTGAGTCTCATTATTTAGTACTTTTTCCCTCCTGCAAATACCCACTTCAAGATCCTGAGTTTGCAATGCCAGGCATTGCTAGAGACATCTAAAGCCAAGGGAAGACAGCGTAGGCTCAAACTTGGATCTCCATCCCATTGTTGTTCCATAGGCCAGCAGTCTGTGGTCCACAGTTAATGTACTTGTAGCAGTCCCCTTATCCAGAATTACAGCACATTATCAACATGGTTTAGTATTCATAAACTTTATTTGCTAGCTTTGGAAAAAAGGGAATCCTTAGGTATTTCCACTTTTTAAATAAATGGTAACGTGAATCGACTGTGACATTACATCATACAAACTCCAAAGCTCATAATCACTTCCCAAGTATCAACACTTGCCAAATTCCTATGACCACCAAACAAAAATTGTCATAATGGAGTAAGATACAGGAAAATAAAACAATGGTGTCTTATTTCTATATAGCTACAATAATAATAATAATTTTTAAAAGTTTATTTGTTGTCATAGGTCTTTAAACTCTGCCTGTTAATTTTCTGTCGTTTTATTTAGATGCTTACAGCAACCCTCATCTGGGAGAGAGGGAAATATCATCTTCTTCATTTTATAAAAGGGTATTGCTCAAAGGAGCCTGAGATGAAATGGTGAGGAAGTGGCAGAGCCAGGGGAAGATGCCCCATCTCCTGACTCTAAAAATATGGTAATGACTCCATGAGGATGAAGGAGAGAGGAAAATTGGCCCTCCAACTACTTCACTGCTCTGTCCATCTCATCTCCCACCCATCCCATCTGATCCCTTCCAACATTTTCCATTGCCCCAACTGTTATTTGTAAAAAGTGTGGGAAATTTCTGAGCATCACCGAGAAAGAACAAATAGGGAAGAACAGCAACAAAGGCATGAGTGGGTTTTCCTCCAGGGTCTGTTGGATCTGACCAATAAGTCCTTATAGCCAAAGAGAAGCATTTTCAGACTTAAACCAATGTCACAGAGACAAACAAATAACAGTTGCTGGAATCTGCTCTTGAGCATCTTAAGACTGAAAAGCTAGAGCCATCAAGTCACCAAATTCTTCTGACAGTTTTCTTTTTCTAATAATTCACTAGAAAAACTTCAATTTATAGTGATAATAGGTCTGATAAAATGTCCAAAGCAACTTGGATGAATCTTTCGTGTTTCAGATCAAAGGAGATTAATCTGTGAAATGAAGCAGCACTGACTATCCATAGAGCGGTCTGAAGATAAGTCAGACAATTTGACACCACTATTGATTTGGCCATTTTGCACCAGGGACTTTACCCAGTGTTAGGCCTGGCACTGACTGCTCAGTCGGCAATGTGGTAAACAACTACCCATCACCAAAGGGATGTGAAGAATGTGAAATTGACTTGCCATTTAATCCTGAGCAATAGAGTAATTAGGAGGATTCTGTTTGAAGTCTCATAAATTACATGAAAAATAATTACAAATCAGAGGTCAATTATTAAATCTACAGTCTAAGAGAAATTACAAAATACTGCTTTAAAATACTAAAATGACTATTGTAATAAAATGTAAAAACTAACAAATAAATTTGGTTTTGATGACAAACTGACAGAATAAAAATTGGTGATAAAATTTTTGGTGATAAAATTTTAAAAAATGACTTAGAATTTAAAAATATTTTTTAAAAAACTGACCTGGACAAATATAAAAAATAATTGACATTGCACACAGTAAAATATATTGACTTAAAATTGATAGAAAAATCCATTTATACCAAGAAAATTGAATTTTATGAAACTAATCAAACCAGTTCTACACCCCAATTAGGTCACTTTTGGTTATACTGTTACATAAAAACACTAAGTTCAAAAGATTATACATAGTATTTTACTATGAAATAATAAAAAGAATAAGAAAATATGTTTTTGCTTATAAGAAACATAGGAAAGATAAACCAGAAACTAAGAAAAACAGTTACCAATAGGAATGGGGGAGAATAGGATATAGGAAACAGGAATTAGAGTACAACTTTTCTAAGAATAACAATTTTTAATTGTGACTCTTATATCATGTAAATGTTTTATATATTATATAAGTAAAATTAAATCAGAAATGATGGGAAAGTTAAACCCTAACATTAAAATATAATCAGAAACATATTATTCTAACCATATGTAACATACAATCACACAGGGAAAAATAATTCATGCAATTAGTACAAAGTACAGTGGATATTTTCTGAAAACAAAAAGAATTGCAAAATAATCTTAAACTTTACTTAATAAGTTTGCTGCTATTGGTATTGTGATCTGAAAATGTGATGTAATGTAATTTGGAATAAATGAATAAATATAGTGATGTTGTTAAGAACTAGTAGTCTCACTGCAGGAAAAAGGAGATAGAAAATTGAATGAGCAAAAACAGGAAAAAGTCCCATGTTGTTGAATTTAATATCAACATGATTGATTTCTTAAAAATTATTTTAGCTCTATCCATTGGAAAGGCCTCAATCTTGGCCTTTAAGCACTCTCTGTTGAAAGAAACCAGAGATGTTTAGAGAAATAATTGATTCCTGGGATAGGATGAATCTGGAACAATTTGCCATAACTGAAAGCAAGGAAATAAACAATAACCAGTCCGATAACAGGACTCAGGAGCGAGTTTTTGAAGTTGTACACAGCTAAATTTGGAACAATGTTTGCATCAGAAAGAGTAATGATGCCATGGGTTTTACCACCACAGTGAACTGGTATGGTGTAGGTGACTCTGCAGAACAACAGAACAACGTACCTGGACTCTTCAAAAGAGTCACTGTCATGAAGAACAGGGAAGGGGTGGGATCATTCTAGACTAAGGAAGTCTCAAGAGGGCCCATAGAAAACTTGGAGACATGAGTAACTAAAGGCCATGCAAAAAGCAGTAAGCCCACCATAAAAATACCAAAATTCATTTAAAAAATTCAGGTTTACCAAGTTTACATTATTCTGCTCATGGTAGAAATACAGCAACTTTCTCTCATGATAAACATACTGCTATGACTTGAGTGGGTTCCCAGAAATTTTTCGTATAGGAATTTTATTCTTCAATAAGGTGGTATAGAGAGGTGGGGCCTGATGGGAGGGGTTTGGGTCATGGTGTTCTCAAGAATGAATTAACGTAGAAAGGGGTTAGCTGTTGTGGGAGTTCAGCCCTTTTTTCTCCTTTCCCTCCACTTTTCACCATGAGTTGAAGCAGCATGAGGCCTTCACCAGAAACTTAGTAGAAGCCAACACCATGTTCTTGGACTTCCCAGCATCCACAACCACGAGCCAAAATAATGCTCTTCTCATTATAAATTACCCAATCTAAGGTATTCTGTTATAGCAACAGAAAATGCATTAAGATTCATACTAACAAAGATCAAGGATAAATTTGCTTTTGCTAAGGGGAAGTCAGGTTTATGGTAAATTTTCAAATTTACTTTGTTTTTGTTTTTGTTTAGGGATCAGAAACATACAATGTGGCTCAATTGCCTTGTTTATTTCAGGGTACAAAGTACTTTTTCTTTTGAGTGCGATAGATTATTTAAGTTGTAATGAAGAAGAATTATCTTATTTTGTTTCCTTGTAGAAATAATAGCTGAAGGGCTGGGGAGATAGCTCAGTTGGTAGAGTGCTTGCCTTGCAAGCACAAGACCCTGGGTTCGATCCCCAGCACCGCAAAAAAAAAAAAAAAAAAAAAAAAAAAAAATAATAGCTGAATGTAAGAGTTGAACTTGACTGAATCTCAGATTTTAAAACAAAAACAACAAAGGACATTTGGGGAACAATTTGGGAAAATCAATAGTGCTTTCTGTTTGTTCATGCTAATAAATTATTTTAGTCAAATCCTTTTCTCCATCTGAACTACAAACCCAATACAATTTTTAGGATAATTTTTCTTAGTCATGCTGAAATATTTAGGAATGAAATACCGTGATTTTACATCCTACTCTCAACGATTTTGGAAAAGGGAAGTATGTTCTAAAGCCAAAGGAAGCATTAGAAAATTTAATACATTTAGAAAGGAGTATATGAACATTCATTTTAACCTTTCTTCAACTTTTCTGGGAGTTAGAATATTTTTATCATTAAAAAAATGAAGAAATAATGGCAAACTTTACCTTACAATGGCAAAGGAGGATTTAAAAATTAATATGCATAAAAACAAAACAAGAAATTAAATTTCTGTATAAACCTTCCATTGAAGAGAATTGATTCTGGTGAAAATAATTGAATAAAAAAAAAAAAAAAGAAAGAAAAAAAAAAGAAAAATCCAAAAGGGTTTTAAATATGCTGTTTAAAATTTTCTGAGTAATTAAACGGAACTAAACAAATTTGTGGCAAGTCTTTAATGTTGGTATGATTTCCATTAAGTTAGTATAGCCACCCCATCCTTCATTCAAAGTTCTTCATGAAGCATGAATGTCTTCATTTGCTTAAAATAGCTGGTGGGCAACAAAAGATGATAAACTGTCCTGGAGATGTGACAAATGCTGTTGTTGAATATCCTGTGCTCTGGGAAATCAGAATTGCCAGGACAGGTACTACACTGTGAGCAAGAAATCTGCTAGAGGGAGAGAGAGAGGGGACCCCAGGACTTAGCTCATGCACACGTCCCAGGAAAAGGTCTGATTCTCAGCGTTTCCTTATTTCCCAGGAAGAAGAGTCAGCAGAGCCAGCTGCCAGTCTTCCCAGGAGCAGTGGGAATTCCTGCTGGTGAAGGTTCTAGTAGTACCCTTTCTCATTCAGCCCAATGAGTAATCATTAGCCTTATTTATTGATAAGATCAAGTCTCTGAGAGGTACAGAATCCTGTCCCAAACTAACAAATCGAAGCAAGCCTCCATCCTGTTACCAGCTTAGCCTGAATTTGCATTAAAATGTAAGGTAATGTTGGAGGTCCTAAGATACAAAGCCCTTTAATATTCTTTAGGCTCTGCATTCTGTAATTATATTGGTTAAAATAAGGAAATATTTATTTTAAAATTTGGTCTGTTGGTTTTATTTTCTAGTTGTTACAAAGAAGTAGAGAAACCAAGACTGCATTTGTTCTATTTTAAAGTAATTGCGAGTAAAAAAAAAAAATCTAAATCAAGACTTTAGTCATTACCTGTCATTGTTCTAAAAGACATACTGAGAATAATAGGTATATGACTGACTGTTAGATAAACGATCGGTCACAAAAACATTCAGAAAATCAAAATGCAAAGAAATCACATCAGTTACCCAGTCTCTGTCTCTCTGTCTCTCTGTCTCTCTCTCTTTTTCTCTCTCTTTTGACAGGGAGGGGCTGGGGAGTGGGAGGGCGAGTGATGGGGGTGTCCTGTGAAGCGAAGACTTCCCTTTACTGCACTTCAAAGCGGTGGCTGGAGGGGAGCAGGTGGGCTGCCCTCTAGGGAAGGTGCAGGACATTGCTGTGCTGGAATGCACATGTGGCCCTGCAAATGCAGGGGGCTTGGAGATCAAAAGGAAATTTGAAAATCACAGGTCGCCCCCCAATCTGTACCTCTCAACTAGGATTACAATGTCAAGCATATTAAAGGGAGCACCTGATCTTTACAAGGTCAAGAGCCACAGACTCCAGCGAGAGTGTAATGGATCTGAATCTGTTAGCTTCATTACTGCCAAGTACAGAAAACACCCCAGCCTGGGAAATGCAGGGAGCTCCCAAAGCTCTTCAAAGGTTATGAGGGAACCTGAGTTCCACAGGCTTCCTCTGGCTTTTTGGAAGCATCTCTAAGAGCTAAACCGCCTTCCCAGAGGGGCTCATTTAGCAACGTTCATAAAGAGTGATGAATGCCCCCACAAACTGGTCCCGTTTTGTTTGCAGGTGCTACCATCCAGGAAGAAAGACAACCTCTGGCCATTTTGCCCCAGGACAAGGTCGCCATTCCTGCAATGACACCATCTGTAAATTCTTCATGACTAAATGGCATTCAGCTTCAACACATCACTCTTTCAGTCCTGCTCTTTTAGAAAAAGGACACTATGTTTCTAGGTTTATTTAGATGGAATGTCCCATATGCAATTTTAGCAGAACCAAGGTAGTGAACAGCCCCTGTGGTTATGGTGAAGGGCCTCATGGGAACTGTTTCCTTACACTTTATGAAACACAAAATAATCTAGTCATTGATTCTATTAATTAACTTTGTGAATGCTAGCCATTCACATGATCCTCTGTGTTCTGGTTTCTTCCTTTGTAAAACCCCTAACTCAAGTCTCAATGGAGACTCAATAGTGCTTATGAAAAATTTTGACTTGTTCAACATAACATCTTTAATGCTGGCATGAGGATTAAAAAGTCAGTCAATGTTTTGTTCATGTGTGCTTTATAGATCCCATTTCCAAAATTAAATTTTTGATTGACTTCTACTGTTTTTATTTAACTAAATACATTGAAAACATATGTAAAATGTAGTCAGAGTTTTGGGGTTCCTTGGAGGAAAGACCCTCTAGGCTGAAAATGATTCGTTTTTCCCCCTAACTGTAATCACTCTTCATGGATAATATAAGCCACCATTACTCAGGCCTTTTCCTTCTCAGCTGGTGCTAAAAAAAAAAAAAAAAAAAAAAATCTGGACAGCTATAATATAAAAGCAGATTTGCTCTATGGATAATATGTGAGGTTTATTACATTTCATATCTCATCTTGCATGGTTCAGTGTGTCCATCAGCACCATTTCACAAAATAACAAATCCAGTCCAATAAATGTTTAAGTCATGTTCTCTCAGCTTGGGTATATAGAAATGTTAGCTGATTCGATTTAATTACAAAAAACAAGTCAATAAAGCACTATCACCAGAAAATTTCAAGCTATGCATGCTCAATAAATTTATTCATTTATTCGCCAGAAAACATGCCAAATCATCTGGTAGACAATTCAAATTATCTGATTACATTTGATTAAAACTGAAATAAAACCAATGAGGGAAAAACAGTAGTTGTTTATAGTGAAACCCCAACAGGGAAACTAAGATTGCTTAATAATTAAGCTTGCTATTGGATTATGTTTACGATTCATTATTTGAAAAATCTTCAGAGGCAAGGATTGAAATAAATTCAATTCAGGTATGAAGGTCTTTACTTCTGGAATGTAAGTTCTATTAACTTTTTATGATTTTCCACAAAGAATAATGTTCAGAACTCGTCACTAAATGAATGCTCAAAGTGGCTCACTGAGGTAGGGTGGGGCTGGATGGGGATAAAAGAGCCAGCTGTACCAGACAGGTGTAAGGTGCTCCAGGCAGTGATATCCCCAGCAGACCATCCTGAGGCAGAACTTTGTGCCTAAGATGTCATGTTTTCTGTGCATGCTGTTTTTCAGCTTTCCCATAGATTTGGTCCATCTTGACAAGTTTTCAATAGATTTAATTTCTACTTTTAAGCCATGTTTTCACTACTCTTTGCAACCAAGAATCCTAAAAGTTCAAAATATGATTGAGGGAGCAGTAAGGCAAGGTAAAATGTGGATTTGAGTGGAAGATCCCGAGAAGGAATACATGAAAGCTCATTTATCTAGCTGAGAAATTGGCAACGTTTCTTAGAAGTGGTGGAACAGCTGACTAAACAGTTGAATTTTATACCTTCATGGTCTGAGGCAGTTGTATAATAGGAAATAGGAAAAATTTATGATATTGGAATGTATTACATATGACTGTTTCATTCTACAGAAAAAGAAAGGAAAGAAGAAATCTGGGCAGATGGTAGCCTATTTGAAAGTGGAAAACTTACATACGATTCCACTGCCGGATGCGCCTACTTCTAGACTGCCTCAGATTGGAATTAATACGCTTCCCTAGAGTGACACCCGCTTGAGTTGTCAGTGACTTTCCATCAAATCTGTCTTAATGGAATGCCAATAAAAGTGAGTCCTCATCTGCTCAGGTGAGGAGTGAGGACCTGTTCCCCATCCTGTTCCTGAAGTGGGCACTGAGGGAGCTTCTGCAAGGGCTCCATGTGGGAGTGACTGCATTTTATCTGGATTCACACTGAGGGGCCTGGCATTCAAGGTCTGGACTGCCCAGGCACAAATCACCCCACATCAGGACTCCCAAGGTCTTGGCAGCATCTCCCTCAGGGCCTCTCTGCTCCCCAGCTTCTCTCTCCACTGCTGCAGAAGCATGAGGTTCGTAGGGTACTTCCCAGTACTTGACCCACCCCCCAACTCACTGGCTTTCCCTCACTTCTTCCCTGGGACTGCACTCCCTAATAATGTATTCAAACATGAGTTTTACTGACTCAACTTGCTATAGAAGCTGGTGTAAAATAACACTGATATTTAAAAATATATCACTTACTTCCGATTGTCTTTTTAGATTGCAGTCTTAGCCCCTAATTTGCCCCTAAATTGAAAATGTTGTGTGATACTCAAGTTGTATCTGCCAACTCTGTATTGAAACCATATATCATATATATGTATCTATATATAATCTATCTATCTATCTATCTATCTCAAAAGTTTAGGGGCAGTTAGGAAACAAAATGTATTTGGGGGATCCAGACCCCAACAGAGGCCACTTTATTTCCTAACACTCCTAATGAGGTGAATTCCTGTTGCTAGGCTGTGCCACAGCCTTTGGCAGCAAACTTACATGAGTTTCCAGTACTCGAGAGCCCTTCAATATTCACCAAACTTCTTTCCAGTCTTATGCACACATGTGTGTTGACTAATTTTTTCAGGATGCCTGATGTCTCCCCAACTGCCAATCCAAGCAGAGATTGCAGCATTTAAAATTATTGTAACCTTTGGAACTGACAAACTGACAATCTTATTTTTCTTTATTTATTAAATATTAATCTGAATTTGGTTGACAATGAGAGATTTCATTATCAGATGGCATTATACATCCTAAAGCCTATTAGTCTTCTCTAATAATTCAGATGACAAGTGTCTAAGTATCAATCACCACTTTCTTTGTTTATTGTCTACATTTCCTTCTTCCTAAGAATAGTGATGAGAAATAATAAAGTAATAATTTTGTTGTTGCACAGATGAATGGATAAAGAAAATGTGATACATATACACAATGGAATACTTCTCTGTCTTAAAGAAAAATGAAATTATGGTATTTGCAGGCAAATGGATGAAAATGGAGAATATCATTCTCAGTGAAATAAGCCAATCTCAAAAAATCCAAAGGCCGAATATTTTCTCTGATAAGCAGATGCTGATCCATAGTCAGGGGTGGGTAGGGAAGAATGAAGGAACTTTGGATTGTACAGAGGAAAGTAAGGGGAGAGGTGGGGCTGGTGGGGATGGGAAGGGAAAAAAAAATTTTAAACTTAAAATAAAAGAAAGAAAAAAAAGCGTTGCTTTTTTGTTTGTTAGTTTCTTTTCTTTTTCAACCTCTTCAGTCATAGGAGAGGTAAAATTAGAGTTAAAGTAAAAACTAATATGTTTAAAATCAATTTTCCACACCTGATGCTTATGTCAGTTCATGTGAGTACATCAAGCCTCACCAAAACTTCTCTTTTCAAGGCTCTGATAGTGATTCTGTAATTATTTTCAAATACTGTTACACAATTAGGATGCCTTTGGCCAAACAACACACTCTTTTTGCTTTATCTTTCACATTTCTGAGCCCAGTACCACCTTCATGATATGCTGATAGATCTGAATTTTGACAAAGAATCAACACTTCATTTCCAAATAATAGGGATTAACAAAGACATAGTTTGTCCAGTAAAATTTTGAACTAAATGACTCCTTTTTATCCAATATATTGACAGCTCCAAGTTTTGCTAGAAATTATCTCCAAGTTGCAATTTCTATCTATTCACAGAAATAATCAGATACAGAAACATTTTAATTACTCCTATATGAAAACGAAACTCTGGTAAATCTGTCCAAGAACTCAAGGGTATAAAGAAATGTTTAAGAATGCATGGGTGGTTTAACAGCTCAATTTTGAAAATTATGAGGAGGAAATTTTTGTAAAATAGAAACTTCACATGAAACATTTTGAAAAGTCGGGCCCAAAGATAAAGTGAGACAGAGAAATGCCCCAGACAATGCTGCGTTCTCAGTTCACACCATGTGTCTTGGGTCTGAGCAAAGTGTTGGTGCTCAGACACCAGCCCCAAAACACAACCTCTGAGAGCCACCTTCTTGACAGCCAGCCAGCTGTCAGGCGAAGAGTACCCAGAAGACAGGGTTCTCTGGGGAGAGCAATACCTTTCCTAGCTGCTGATGGATTGCATAAAATTTGAAATTGTAAAATAAGCATAGAGCCTGGCACAAAGTAATACCTTACAGATTATTTTGCTACCATTACTATTATGGGAAGATCATTGCACTCAGTGTTTTATTTCAGCATGCCCTCATGCTAAGTACTCTTGCCTGTCATTTCAGTTTTTATTTGCTTCATATTATTTATACAGTAATAAGACAGATTTTTTTTTTTTTTAATTATGTATTTCAAGTAGAGGAACAAAGCCAAATGTTTTGACTCAAGTCGTCTAGATGGGCTAACGCAGCAGACAGTACATAACAACACAGGCAAATCCACTGTTTCTCAATGGGAAAGAGATCTTCGTGGAATATTCTGGAAATTCTTCGAGACGTTTTTGGTTGTTACAGTAACTGAGGAACACTAATAGAATATATTATGGGAACAGGGAGACCAGGGAATCTGACACTACAAAAAATTTTCCCATATTCCTCAGAATGTTCAAATATTACTCCTATATTACTCCTAATGTTCATGTAGGAAGGGAAAAGAAAAGAAAAAAAATACTACATTATTCTGTACCTGCTTATAATGATTAAGCTTAAGATCTATTGCCCTTTTTTTTTTTTTTTTTTTTTTTTTTTTTTACATAAGTGTATATCAACCTACTATTTTAAAATCTCAGAGATTTGGAATAGTGATTACTTGCCAAATGGAATGGAAATATTCCATTATTTTAGCAATGGATATGTCCCAATTGGCACAAAACAGCTATGGACCCTGCAGATGTGCCTGGGCTGTGATTGTTTCAGTCTATCAGGTGACTCTCTAAGGTTCATCCCTGGGATTGGAATTGATCAGAGAATGCTTTCATGGTGATGTTATAAAGTCACTTCCATCCAGGTCCTAATTCAAGATCCCATCTTGAATTTCATATTAAGATTTCATAATGAATTGCACTTTTGAAATACCTGAGGAAGCCTGAAAACTATAAAGATTTTACTCTCAGGTTCAGCTAGCTATCATGATGTTGACGATTATAAATTGCATCATATTTTGTAACTTGAAATGGCATTCTTATCTCTTTTTACACTAATTCCTTATAGGATGAGACAAGAGAGATTAGATTTTTCTGGTCACAAAGGTGAGAGCCAGGACTGCAAATTTATTTTAAAATTTCATCTTAATACATAGTTTTCCATGATATCCAAATACTACATAGTTGAAAATGTAATCTATTGGGGGGGCCTCTGAAAGTGCTTCCATTTTAACAAATCTAAAGGTCCAAAATGGTTACTATCTAATGATATTCTCTTCAGGAGGCCTCACTTTCAAAGTGCTCTAGTGGTTCTCAAACGCCAGCCTTTGCTCCTCAGTGATTCCCACACTTTCCTCGGGCTTCTGCAGCTCTGAAGTCACTGACATTCCAGCACAGAAGTGCAAAGTGGAGGATCCCCTTTGCGTCTGCCTCCTAAAGCTATATCCAAACGTTTTCTCACAGTACACACTTCTTTAACCTATTTAGCTGCCTTTGCCCAGATGGAACAGAACCGAAGTGAATCCCCAGTGGAGTGACATGCACGCGTACCCTGCTCCTTCTAAATGTAATTCAGTGGTCTCTGCTTTTGCCTCCCTTCGACGATCATATAAACTCAGTCTGACATTCTTCTGAAAAATAAGAATTTCCCTCTGAATACTGGGAATTCAAAGCCTGGATATTCTTCTTTGAGCTTCCAATCCAATTATCCCAGCATTCACAGCTGTGTGAGGGACAAAGGCTGAAGCTGGAAGTTCTAACCCCAGATCTGGTGACACGAAGGTGCCACATTCAAAGGTAAACCTCGGCATTCTTTCTGCAGAAGCAGGGCTTTTTATTGAATTGTGGGGTCCACAAGTGCAGGCCCTCTTAAGCTCATTTGATACTGTTCTTCAGTGGGAAAGAAAGCATGCCAGCACTTTTGGTGTCAATTTACACTTCTATTTTTCTATGTTTTCTCTCTTTAGTTTCTTTTCTCTGTCACTACCTACATGTGATAATTGGTTAAAATTGCTAAAAGCATATGATAAAATAGTTGAGCTACTAATATTATCTCTCCAAAAATTAAGAAGCAACCTGGCCCACAGGCATCAGGCTCAAAAAAAAAAAAAAAAAAAAGAAAGAAAAAAAAATTCAACCCCTGCATATGATGGGTTAGCAGAACTTGTGGGCCAACATGGTCCCCTGGGGCACATAAAGGGAAAAGGTTTTAATGAGTGATCGGTGTTTCTATGCTGTTTTTAGAAAGTTTAATTTTCACTTTTATCACACTCTCAAATTACAAGGGAGGAGGCGGTAACAAGCAGACAAGTTATATTATGTGCAAAGCTCCTTGGAATTAAAAATGTTCTTTGCTTATTTATGGATATCCCAAAAGAATTTTAGTATTTTCTAGAGGGAGGAATACATCTCTAAAAAAAGAATATGGATTCATACCCACAATAGGAAAAGGCAGTTAAATGTGGAGAAGTATCAAATATATGTCTTTATATTTAAAAGTCCTACCATTGAGCATTAGAGGTTTCTTTTAGCTGGTTCAAGCTGTTACCTTAATCCCTACAGAAAGCTAATTCGTTTAACCACAAATAGAACAGATCTTCTCTTTCTCGTTATTTCTACAGGTCAAGTTAAGCATTTCTTTTGAGGAATGACTAATATTTTTAGGACATATTTCAAAGCTAAACATGTTTCAGAACAAAATTTCTTCCACCTCATTTAGTTTTTGGATCAATTTATTTCTTGCTCTGAGAATCAAGAATTTCAGACTCATGGAGACATCCCCAAGCATAACAGTGCAAAAAAAATCCTCTGTTAAATATCCTGATGATAGTAAGGACAATGACCCCGACACAGCTTGGTTTTGTAAAATTCTAGCATTTCTGTCACTGAGCATTTATTGGGTGTGTTTTCAGTGTATATTTGTTACAAAGTAAAGTGAGGTATGTAGAATAGTTTGCACATTTATTCTTGTTCCAATAGATTTTTAGAATTATAAGACCCAGGAACAAAAACTAATATTCTGTCCCTTTACATAAAAAATTAACAAAATTTATAAACTCTCAAACACAATTTTTATTTCCAAGGACCTGTATATTTTCATACCTCTAGAAAGTACTCAAAATTTTTTTGACTATAATATTTTCAGCCATGATTGAGATTCAAGAAATTAACTATTTATCTTAAGATAAGTAAATTTATCTTAAGATAAATAGTTAAGATATAGTTAAGAAATTAACTATTTATCTTAATTTTTTTAGAACTTTGTCTTTAAGTACACAGGGGGAAAGGGGTCATGATGTAACCATCAATGGAAATTTTGTGATGCTTCAATTTGGGATATGAACTTTATTTAACATGGGGTGTTTTTTAATGCTTCATGTTAAAAAAAAATGGTAATAGTCATTAAAAATCATTGAGAAAATCAAAGCCAGACTATATTTTCTTTAAAAATTAAGTATTCCCTCTTGAAATCTTAGAAGTCCCAAAGGCAATTTTATAAGATATCATGTATGTATCATTCTTTATCCCATTTATGCAAAATTGTGTAAGACTATCTCTACATATCTGTTGGCTCAGATTCATATTTGTGATTGTGTTTATTAAAGTATAAATTATGGACTTTCTTTGGTGGAAGACTTGGGATAAATCCTATTTAAAACTTCATATTTTTCTTGCTATTTGAATTATTTTGAAGGACAAATTATTTTAACCACAATAATCAAAACATGTATTGGATCTCCTGAGATTAAAGTACTGCTCCTGAGGCCAGCACTGTGGTTCTGGACTTGAAGCAAGGCCCAGCGAGCTCTTTAGACAATGGCTAGGATCCAGCTTCTCACACACAACAGCACAGGGCTCTCTCTAGGTGCTCCTTAGGGGTGGGAATTGGAGCTCTATGTTAATGCCATCCTGGTTGCTGCCAGATTTTGCGCCGTTATCCCACCCAACTGACAAAAATCACCAGGCAATGGTGTTCAGTTTTTGATTCACCATGACTGGATTGGAACCTGAATATTTGTATGTTCAACAAAATCATGAGGTCATCCCCAAACACACCAAAGTTTTAGAGCATCTGGTTTCAACATATCCCAGTAGATGTTCTCTGCAAGGGGCCAGAGGTTTCTGTGTCCTACATATCAGCTTGCCTCATCAAAGTCTTAGCAACCAGTGAACAACTTCAGCATCCTGAGATAACTTCTCAATGAAATGGTGACTCAGGAAAATAATTTTTTCCAGTCAGGCTCCTAGTAGGTCTAAGACCACAGGTCCCTTGTTAAAGATATTTAAAGTTACCTCTCAAGCTCAGAAAGGCCTCATAACATTAGAACATTATGCTCAAGAATCCAGGCTTTGGAGGTGGCAGACTGCTTTTGAATCTTGGTTTCCTCACTAGCCCATATGGCCTTTGGCAAGCCTCAGATATTTTATCTATTAAACAGAAGCAATACCTACATCTCAGATGATTTAAAAATTTTTAGCAGTTTTATTGAAATATACCTTACATACCATTACATGCACACATTTAAAGAATAACATTCAGTAGTTTTTAGTATATTAAATGAATTATGCAATCATCACCCTAATTCTAGAATATTTCCTTCCCCTGCAAAGGAACTACATATCCATTAGTAGTCACTGCCCAGCTCCCTCTCCCCGACCAGCCCCTGGAAAATACTGATTTACTTTCTCTATATGTAGACTTCTCTGGGAGATTTCATATAAATAGAACCATGCAATATGCGACCTTTGATTATCTTCTTTCCCTTAGCATGTTTTCAAGATTTATCCATGTTGTGGACGGTACCAATACTTCACTCTTTGCTATTGCTGAATAATATTTCATGGCATGAATATACTACATTTTCTATATTTATTCATCAGTTAATGGGCATTTGTATTATTTCCATCCTTGGTCTATTATAAATAGTGCTGCTGTGAGCATGACCTATAAGGTTATGTGTGGATACATGTTTTCATTTTTCTTGGGTATATATCTAGGAGCAGAAATGTTGAGGCCTATAGTAACTCTGTGTAAAACGTTTGGAGGAACTGGCCAAACTGTTTCCCAAAGCAACATTTTATATTCCCACCAGCAGTCTATTTCACTATATTTTGTTATTGCTTTTGTTTTTCATTGAAGTGAACCTAGTGAATGTGAAGCAGTATCTCACTGTGGTTTTGACTTACACTCTCCCAATGTCCCCAATGACTAATGATGCTGAGCATCTTTTCACAAGCTGCTGGCTACTGTGTGTCATTTTTAGAGGGATATCTACTCAGATCTTTTGCCCATTTTTTTTTTTCATTTGGTAGTTTTATCTTGCTATTATTGAGTTGTGAGAGTTCTTTATATATTCTGGATAGAAGTCTCTTATCAAATGCATGACTTACAAATATTTTTTCCTTATAGGTTGTCTTTTTAATTTCTCGATGGTGCTTTTGGAACCCAAAGGTTTGTTTTTTTGTTTTTTGTTTTTTTTTGATGAAGTCCATTTTAGCTATTTTTCCCTTTCGTTCCTTGTGTTTTTAGTATACTTAAGATACTATTACCTAATCAAAGTTTATTAAGATTTATATGCTATAGAATTTAAGATTAACTGGGATAATGAATATAAATATCTGTGTAAATACTAGCAAAAAGTAATTATAATGACTGATATTATAATTCAGAAAATACTACCATTCTTCTGGATCTTCCTCTTGCGTGGACTGGTTCTGACTTTGATTTCAGACTCTTCATGAAACACTGTCTTTGCATACCACATGATCTTTAGTTTGAAGCAAGAGGTCCTGACCTTTTCCTAATCCCAGTTTTGGACTGTCCAGGAGGGGGCAACAGACAATCAGAAGAGAATACCCCAGAAATGTCAACTTAAATCAACTCTCACTGAACCCTGGCATCCTCTTTGTGAACATTATGTCTAGTCACTGGAAAAATGTGGGTGTTAAGTATTAGCATCCCAATACTAAAAAAGAAGCAACTGATTTTTCAGGGAAGTTCAGTTACTTTCCCAACATTTCCCAGTTTAGTACTTGACGAGCTGGGATTTGACTGGTGATGCGTGTGATCTTTCTTTTATGTTCTTACAGGGCAGTAAGAAATCTTGAAGCAATAATTCAAACAAACTCCTATCTTTAGTACCTCTAAATAGCATTAAATATCAACAAGTATATGTCAAGAGAATATGTACTGTACCTAGGGGACACATTGGAAATCAAGGTTCCTGACCTCTAGGGCCTACCGTATAAATCAGAATGCAAAACACAAATAAGCAACACACTCAGAAGGCAGTTATGAAGCAATAATGACTTAATAATGTTAACTTCATAAATTCTGATACCTTACTGAAATTTGCTGCTCTGGACTGGTTTATGATGATGTCTATTAGAACTAATCTATGATTTAACTTTTGAGAAACTTGAACCTGACCCATTTCCCAGAGGCACTATATTTACAATTTCAGTATCACCCAGCCAGGAGATAGGAAGCAGTACTTTCTCAAAATGTCACCTGGGTCTTCCTGCAGTGGACTCCCCCGACCCTGCAGCATGCATATTAAAACGCAGCTTCCAGAGTTGCTCCCTATTTACTAACTAGACCTAGGCTGGTGCCAGACATGCATCATTTCTAAGGAGTTCTTCACCAAAAAGGCAAGAAACTGCACGAAAGTTATTCCTCGCAGCTAGAACTCACTTTGTACCTTTAAGAAACAGTATCCACCCCCTGAAGTTCTCTCTCAGACTGTGAGCCTCAAACATTACAAAAGTAGAAGTATATAAAATCAGCCAATTTCCAATAGTTTGGCACATAGTGATAATCATAGCCAATGTTTGCATAGCATTTATTCTGGGCCAGGCACTATTCCAAGTCCTTTACCTAATATCAGCACACTGAATCCTCACAACACTACCATGTTGTTGGCACTATTAACTTCAAATCCGTTTCACAGATGAGGAAACAGAGAAGTTAAGTAACTTACTCATGGTCACGTGGCTTGAAGATGATAGAGGCAAAACTCAAAATCCACAGTCTCCGAGACTTCAGAAACTAAGTACTTGAACATTAATTTCTCTTTAAAAAAATGACTTAACAGTAAAAGATTGAAACAAATCAACAAACAAATCTATATGTCCACCAACAGAAGACTGGTTAAAGAAATGATTAACCCAGTGAAAGACAGTTAAGTATGAATGAGCCCTCACTGAGTTGACAGGCAAGGTGCAGAATATGTATAAGATGCTTCCTTTATGTTTAAAATTTGTTGTTTTAAAATTGGTTTTGGCAGGGCTGAGGAGATAGCTCTGTTGGTAGAGTGCTTGCCTCACAAGCACCGGGTCATGGGTTCAGTCTCCAGCACCACAAAAATAATGTTTTTGGGGAGATCTGCATGTATTTTGGGGGAGCTTTTGGTTTTTATATGAGCTGCATTCCCCCCCAACTTGTCATTTTACTTCTAATATCTTAGAGTATAATTTGCATTGCAAAAATTTTTTTTTCTTTTTAAATATACTTACCCTCTATTTTCTGTCGGTTGGATGTTTCATCATCATTAGGAAAACCTTCCCCACTTCAAGGATACAGAGGAATTCTCCCAATATTTTTTCTTACACTTTTAGGATTCTTAAACACATGATATTAAATATATTTTATTATGACATACAGGTGTGATATGAATGACCTCACTATTTGTCATCACACCCTCTCTGCCCCACTGATTTAAGATGTCCTTTTTATCATAAAGAAAATTCTCTTATGTATTCTGGATTATTTCTGCACTTATTCTGTCCCTTTGGAGGCTATACTTTTAATTTATGAGATAGCCTGAGACCTTTGCCTTCCCACTATTAAATTTATGGAAGTGAATTTATGGCCTGCTTAATATACCATGTTATTGCCAACATCCCTTATCATCCTGGGGAAGTTACAGAAGTAATGAACAGTGGCTTTACTGTGATGGCTTTAGCAAAACACAGATCTAGAGAAGGACTGTTTCTGAGGATGAGACATCGAGCGCCTCAACTTGCATCTGCCTTTGAAAAAAAGTAACAGAATGAGAATTAGGATTTAATTCACTTTGTCTGTGGCCCAAAGCAGAAAGTACAGCTGGTTCCTGACTTTGGATTGTTTAACTTTACAATGGTGCAAAAACAAGACACATCAGTAGAAACCATACTTTGAATTTTGAATTTGGATCTTTTCCCAGACTAGCAATATGCTGTCTCGTGATGCTGGGCTGTGGCAGCAAGTTGCAGCTCCCAGTCAGTCATGTGGCCACCAGGGGAATACCCTGACACTCTGGTGAACTGTGTTGCTCTGTTTTGTAATAAAGTGTATGCAATGCCTTTTTAACCTATGTTGTCTTCAACTTACAGAGGTTATTGGTATATAATCCCATCATGAGTGAAGAAGCCTCAGTATACTACCACTGTCCATTCACATCTCTGTGGCATTGTGTGAAAGCACAGGACCAAAATTAAACTTGCCTACTTTCTAGTCTCCTAGCTGGGTCTGTGCATCTTCTGTTGGTTTCCAGGATTTGTCCATGTTCCCCTGAAACTGTATCAAAACTGCAGTCTGTCTCAGAAGTATGGTAGGAATGTCACTGGGGACTTGTTTGGCTGACTCCCAACAAGTCACTTTTCATATTGCAAAGCTCCTGCATGATCCATTCTTTGACATAAAATCCTGTTAAGTCCTCTAGAAAGCCCTGTTTGAATAGGATAAACTTTCTGAGTTTTTGAGCTTTGCAGACTCTCTATCAGACTTGCAGTCTCAAGTTTTCAGCCCATAGTGAGATAAGGGAATGTAAGTGCTGGCCCTAGAAGCCTGCATATGATTTGGCCAATGCTCTTGGCTTAGTCCCTGCCCCATGTTAAGCTGCAGCAACCCCAGTTGGAATGTATGTCTGTGCTCTCCAGGCCTGGACAGCTGGGAGGAGCGGGGGCCAGACACAAATTAAATTAGGAGGTGTAAAATACAGTGGGAAGAAAAACAAACCAAGATCACAAAAACAGGTGCCAAAGGGACATTTGTTCACAACTCCATCACAGCTTCATTTTTTTGTGTATGATTAGCAGCTCAGTCGCATTAGGGTACACTTCATGCTGCTTTGATCTTTTGCTGTACTGAAGAAACAAAGAAATTGCACCTGTTGCTGAAAGATTTCTGAAGAGAGTAGCCGGCTCTGATCTCTGGAAATCTCAAGAGCAACGATTCCTGACTGTGGATGGAGTTGAAGATTGTGGTCTTTCAGAAACTGAACTCTTCCAGGACTAGCTGAACAGGATAAAATAACTTCCTTTATTGAAATTTTCTAATTTGTCAGAGGATTACTATTACGACCCTTAGTTTTTCGTTAGAAAGTTTAGGAAGCGCAAGACCTCACCTAATATTACTGACTGTGTTCTCATACTCCAAAGTTCTCCATTATGTGCCCTGATGTCTCATGAATTCTAAGAAGGAAACCAAAAAGGTAACAACTCTAAAGAGAACAACCACACAACCCTATCACAAGAGGCTTTCCCACATGACCTGCAGATAAACCACCAATGACTGGTTCCCTGACTCCATTGCCATCCTGCAGAAACCATAGATGCCTAAATTTCTCCTAATTGTTCAGGGAGGCATCTCATGTGTTCCTAGGCCTGGCCTTCTTGGCCACCCCTTGGCTTTCAGCCTTTAATTCCTCACCTGCTCTTGCTCACTATGTCGCAGTGATTAATGGCGGTGGAGGTACCACCACGGCTGTTAAGGCCCTCACTGTCACATTGCTATGCCTAGACTACAAACTTCTGAACACCATACCAAGGGTCTACATCTTGGTCCAAGTTCCTGAAACCTTGTACTGTCAGTGTCCTGGATTCATTTTCGATTTCATGACCCACATATTTCCTGCAGTCAAGATGGTGGCAGTAACCACCTCCACATCCCTGGAGTCTGCCCCACAAATCATGTGGCTGGTGGTTGAGCACAGTCGCTCCAAACTCCGGGGCCCTGGGCAAATAAACCAAGGCTGCCACATGAACCTGCGGCCACTCCATTGTTCATGTCAGTGGGCACACAGGCCTCGCTGAAGGGTGTCACAGCCAGCAGCTGGACACCCTGGGTTGCTGTATCTGCCGAGGCAACATCTATCATCTGGGTTTTAGGCCAGTGGGAGGACTGCCCCAGGAGGGCAGTGGAGCATTGGGGGAGCCCTGGTCTTTCACTGTAGCCTTCATCTTAGGATTTAAAGTAGGAACAGGATTTGAAGGTTCCCTAAGTGACTGATAGATAACCCCCCTGCCCTTGTTAGCTTACCATTGTTGAGCCCTCTTCCTTCCCTGAGGGTGTGTTTCAGTCCAAATTTCTCATTCCCCATGCGGAGCCCCGCCCACTGCTGCGTCAGCCCTCTAGGCATGCTTGAGTCCCAGGACAAACTTCCACAGGCCTTCTGTACTAGATTAAAAGCAGTACTGAGATAACAACTTGAATATCATATTTCTTCTTGAAACTGGCATTCTAAATGTATAAGCTTTATAGATGTGGATTAATAGTTTTATCTTCAATAAATATTGGAAGTTGTCTGACTTGCTTTCCAAATCATTGGAGGGGAACAAGAATTGATAAAAGGAAATGGTTTGAATCTGTGCCTCTTACTGCATAGGAATAGGCACACTAATTGATATGAAGCATTAATAATGTCTTCCATGTCCTGTGTCTGGTCCAGTTTTAAGGTCTCAGAGTTCTGCTCTCAGGGCTCCCAGATTTATGAACCAGCCGACCACATATGCTCGTATCTCATGGGCCATAGGTTTCACTGTCCTGGTCCTTTGTCCCCACTATGATTCATAATCCACTCTCTTTGCTTGCAAGCTTGGCTTTCTTCCCAAGTGGTATTTTCTGTACTATTTAGAGGAAGGATTACAGAGTGATTGAAAACAACTATGTGACCTTGTACAGATTATGTACCCTGCCCCTGTAATTAAGTTTCTGCAGCTATGGAACCAGGATAATACTACTTACTTACCTCATAATGATTTTTTTAAAGGATAACATGAGATAAAACATGCAGAATATTCCAAATGTCAAGCACTCATTAAATACTGGCTGGGAATACTGTTATTCAGGAAAAGACATGCCATCAGTGATCAATTAAAAGTAAAATTGTGAATCAAACTCTAAAAGGCCATACTGAACTTCCGAATTAAACAATACAAAAGGACTTTGTTATTTTTAACAAGTTGTACACCAAGTCCTACTAAGCTTATCACCATGGCTATAACTAAAGAGAAATCAATTTATTTCATAAATTGAAGACTCTCTTACTGTACACCTTCGCTGCAAAGACCAGAAGGTGGTCTCTAAGAATCAGCTAGCAGATGGATCAGAGAATCTTTAATTTCTTTATCACTTACTAATTTGATGTTGTTGTGCCTACATTAGAAAAGTATAATTACAAATTATAACTTGTAAGGTCAAAAATAATTTAAGAAGCCAGGCATAGTGGCGAACGCCTGTAATCCCAGGAGCTCCGGAGGCTGAGGCAGGAGGATCACAAGTTCAAAGCCAGCCTCAGTAAAAGCAAGGTGCTAAGCAACTCAGAGAGACCCTGTCTCTAAATAAAACCCAAAATAGGGCTGAGGATGGGGTTCAGTGGTTGAATGCCCCTGAGTTCAATCCCTGGTACACATACACACACACAAAAAAAAAAAAATTCAAGAGATGGAAATGGCTCTACAAAAGAATGGTGGACATCATTTAGAGAGCTTAACTCCAAACAGATGAAGAGTCTCACAAGAAAAACAAACAAGTTAGGCTAATAAGAAAATAACTCCCAAAGGAAAATGCACAGGGAGAAGAGCTAGGTAGGGTCCAGGGATCTGCAAGGCTTCCTGTCCACCCTGGGAACATGCACAGAGCTGTGTTTGCCAAGGCCCAGGATGGGCTCTGTCCCACAGTCCCTAGTCCACCACAGGTGTTCAGCTGACACGAAGAGAACTCATTCTGGTGCCACCTGTGGGCACAACCTTGGCTTCATGGGTCCCAAATAACTGCCCTGTGACTTCAAGATTTTGCAGCTATTTTGAAAATTCCTCTTTGAGACACTTCTCTTCGTATTATTATTTCTTTCTGATCATTAGGGCAATTTTATTTCACTAAATTTCTATTCCAGACACCCTCTCACTTCTCTTTACCATGTTCTCTTCTGGAGGGCTCTTAGGGCCTCTCTGTATGTCATTGTGTGACGGGCTGACAGATCTGGCTCCATGAGAATATTATAGGCCAGACTTTAAGGGAAATGACTAAACAGACTCCATTTTGATCTGAGACTCCATGTTATGTAGGAAATAAGCTTCTCCCATGGGAACACCCGCCTCTGTGCCCATCATCAGTTACTTAGTGTGACATGTTTAATAATATACAATGGCAACTCCTACATATTAAAAGAATTGCTCTCTTTTGATTCCTATTGTTTCTAAACAATGTACCATGTGAACAGTGATTGTGTGGATGTTAGTAACCATTCTTTAGTTTGTACCTAGGTAAGGGTCATTTTGACCCACTTTCCCCTCTGTCGATGATCTCATGATGTTAAATGTTTAATTTCGAATCATAGCAACAGACACTTATGATTAATGTGATTTTTGGTATAAGAACCCCTACAACCCTGTGGTCAGGGCTGTTCTCCCAATAGCCATTTTTGGGGGCATTGTGTGAGACAGTCAGCCGGTCAGCTTAATAAAGACTCTCAAATTTGGACTTCTCAGTGGTGATCGGTCTGTTCTTAAGTTGTGCCCCATAACATTTGCATGCCTCTGAAATCATCTGAATTCTAGAGTGAGCACAACTGAAACTCAAGCTAGCTCCTTCCCCAGATGATTTTGTCAGTGACCAGGTTCTCATGACCGATGGGCTACAGACCTACCATTTACTCAGGAGAGTCCCCGTCCACACTCTTTTTATGTTTCCCTTGCTGCGTGTTGCCTCACTCTGAAACAGCAAGTCAACGTCAGGCAGGAACAGCAGTTAGGAAGGGACAGGGTCTCACCAGCACTGAGAGACGATTGTATTTCCCCACAATTACCCTTCAGCAGAGGGGATTAATTAGCAAATTCCTTAAAAGCTGTTTTCTCTGTGCCAACTTCAGATAAGTGCAGTTTGGGTGGGACATGTGATACTGTTGTGATGGGAACCCAGGCCTGGTGTCTGGTCCTCGCTGTGTTATTAACTGTATGATTTTAGGCCTCATTTGACTTCCTCTGCCTCCTCAAGGTCACTCTCTCCTGCTTCTCCCCCAAATATATTCTAGGTCAAATGGAAGCCACTCTTTCCCATAAACTCTTAATGGTACCCAGAGCCTCTGCATAATACTTCTGTCTTTTAGGACATGAAACTAAAATATTTTGAAAATATTTTGATTTCCCTCTTTCACAGGATGATATGAGCTTTTCCTAATGCCCTCCTTTGGAAACTCTGTTGGACAGGAGTCCACCACACCTGGAATATTGTCCATACCTATCACATCTCTGCATCAGAAATCTTTTTGCCTGTGATGTCCTGCTAAGAATCATCTGTAAATAGTCATGCTCTAGACCATAAAGCACTGCCATTGCTGAGTGGACCAGGAACGGCTCCTGACCCAAGGCTGACTCTCCAGGTGGCCTACCCTGAAATCTCCACCCAACAGGAATGCTCTGAACTAGACAGATGATGACAGGATCAATCGATTGAAACCACACCAGACTGAACATAAAGAGAAAAAAGAACAGGATGCCATAAATAGAATTAACATATGGGAAATGGAGTCCCAGAAGTAAAAGAACAGGAAAAAAATATGTATAATCTACAATCTACACATACAAGAAACTCAACCCTGAAGGAGAAGAAAACATGCACACAGGAGCATGCGCTTAAACATGCATACAAGCCTAAATATGCCACTGTCAAGCTACAGTAACCCAAAGAAACACCAAGGGGTCATGAAAGGCAGCCAGGGGGAAAAGAAGGGGGGGAACACAATACAAATAAAGAAAAGAATTACAGCAGACTTCTCATCCAAAACCACGCAAGAGAAGTAAAGAAGTGGCATGTTTTTAAAAATCATGACTAGATTTTTTTTTTTTTAACTCACTTTACACTTACAAAATAATTGAGAAATAGTACATAGAATTCTATGAAACAAACCAACTCCTTACCACCCATGCACACTTTTTTATTATTAACGGTTTACATCAATCAGTGATACCCGTTATAATTTTATTGTAATATATAATAATTAACCAATTGTAATTTTTACTTATTAGCACCCACAGGCCATAGTGTGCATTTAGGAATGTCTCTTCTTTGTATGGTAAAGTTCTATGGGTTTTGACACATACCCAACATTCTACTGTTTCATACAAAATAGTTTTAACACTCCCAAAATCCTGGGGTTCACCTTTTCATTCCTCCCTTCCCTCCTGACAAATTCCTGGTAACCACTGATCTTTTTATGTTGTTGAGTGGCATATTTAAAGTACTTGGGGGAAGAAGTGCAGTCAAGGCAGAATTCTATGCACATAGAAGTACTGCTCAGAAATGAAGGTGACAGACTTTTGTAGACAACAAAAACTGACAGAACCCAATGTCAGCAGACAAGTACTAGGAGGAATGTTAAATTTAAAAATTTTCAGCAAGATTATATTGCTAGATATAAACATGGATCTGCAAAAATGAAGTACTGAAATAGTAAAAATGAAGGTGTATATAAAGATACACTTTTCCTTGTTTTTAATCACTTGGACATTTAACATAAAATATGTAACAGTTTACTATAAAGCTTATATGTAAAAATAAAATGTATGACAATGATAATAAGGAAGATGGATTCGTAGTCTATCCATGGAGCAGAATATTATTTTAAGGCAGATATAATAAGTTAAAATTGTAAATCTTAAACTTTAGAGGCACCCCTGTTGATTGTACTTGTTGTATTTTTGTGTGTGTGGTGCCAGGGACAGACCCCAAAGCCCTCCTCGCGTTCAGCAGGTGCTCTATCATTGAGCGGCATCCTCAGTCTACCTTCAATTGTTTTGTAAAGAAAGTAAAGCTAATAAATCACTGGAGAAGATAAAATGGAATCATTAAAAAAAAAATAACCCAAAAGGAGAGGGAAAGGGAATAAAGAATACATGGAACAAATAGAAAACGGCAAGATGGTAAATTTAAATTCAACTGTATCAATAATTAAATGTAAAAATTTAACTAACCAATAAAAAAAGGTAGAGATTTAAAAAAAAATGACCCCCCCCCCAAACCCCAAACAACCTGGCAACTATATCTTGTCATAAGAAGTCTATTAAAATAAATGTCAACACATCACAGCCCAGGGGCTAAATTTAGCTCGCAGCATGTTTTTTTAAAGGCCTGTTATGGTTTTGATATGAAGTACCCCGCAAAATAGCCTGTGTTAATATTGAAGGTGAATGATTACATGATGAGAACCATAACCTCATCAGCAGATTCATTCATTCGATGGTTTAATTTAAAAGGATCACAGTACTGAGCGACAACCATAGGCAGGTGGGGCATGGCTGGAGGAGGTGGGTCCCTGGGTGGGCCCTTGGGGATTACATCCTGTCACTTTGGCTACTCCCTCCTCTGTTTCCTGGCTGCCATGAGCAGACAGCTTTCTTCTGCTGTACCCTTCTGTCACGGTGCTATCTCACCACAGCACTGAGTGATGGAGTTGGTCAGCTATGTACTGAACCCCTACTCTAAAACTGTGTGCTCAATATAAACTTTTCCTCCTTGAAGTTGTTCTAGTCAAGTATTTTAATCACAGCGATGAAAAGCCAACTGACACAGAGAGCCAGGAATGTTTTTATCTTTTTTAAATGTTAAAAAAATCCCACTTGTGACCTAGAAAGCCTAAAATGGTAAGCTTTCTAACCATTTATGGGGAAAATTTGCCAACCCATTTTCTAAAATATAAAGACATAGATTAAAAAGAATGAAAATTATATATCAGACTTTAATCAGAAGAAAGGTGGATTGGATTTATTAATATCAGGCAAGTATCCTTCAGAACAAAGAATGTTACCTGGTGTAAGAAGAACAATAGGCAATTATAAATAGGTCAATTCATAATACACACATAAAAAAATCTTAGGCACTTAAGAACAAAGCTTCACACACTATGCAAAACCCAACAGAACTAAATGGAAACAGAATGACATTGTAGTGGGAACTTCAACACTCCTTTCTCAGTAACTGAAAGACCAAGTACTAGCAAGGATACAGAGCGATTGAAACTCTCATAAATTATTGGTGGAAATATAAAATATATAAAATATAAAATATAAAATCCTACAACTACTTTGGAAAATAATCTGTAGTCTCTCATAAATATTAAATTATCATATAATTTAGCAATTCCCCTCCTAGGAATTTATCCAAGGGAATTAAAACATATGTCCACAGACTTGTACATGAGTGTTTATTCTGACACCAACTGGTATACTATAATACAATTCTGATGCTAACTGCCTCGAGTTAGTACAACACTCCACAGGTTCAGATGCACAGTGCAACACAATGGCCCTTACTTTAATGTCAGCTGCACCTGTGAGTACCTAGGTACTTTTGATCAATATACTACAAATCAGAGGTTCCCACAACCTCTGCAGGGGATTGAACACTTAACAGAGGAAGTCAGAACTCAGGAAAACACTACAACTATAGTTTTCTTACAAGGGATGAAAATAAGGATCAGTCAAATGACTAGGCAGAATCTGGAAGGTTTTGTCACACAGAACTTCCATGTGCTCTTCCAGTGGAGTTAGGGCATTAAAGGCAGCAGGCCCCAAGGGGAGTCACTCAAGACAAAATTCCACATCACCAAAACAAAGCTGTTCACTTGTAAGATCTGACCTTCTGAGAAGTCAGCAGCCAGACACCCAAATCCCAATGTCAAGAGTATTTTGTTTACCTCCCACAAGGAAAGTATTCTTAAATTATCAATCCACTATTCACTTTCTTTCCTCTGCTTTTCTTGCCTATAAAACTTACCCACTGTCTAACTCACTGGACTTCCTCTCTATTTTGTAGACTGGATGCTGCCTGGTTCATGAATCACTAATAAATACCATTTTGATCTTTGAAACCAAATTTGTAAAAATTCTACTCTGATACTTCCTGACACATCGATGTGTTTTCCAACCAGGAAGAGCTATTGAGTTTGCCTGTCTAGACTTCTTCATTACATAGGTACAACTGATTAGTCATGTGATTGAACTCAATCTCCACTCCTCCTTCCCTTTTAGAGGTCAGCTGGCTCCAGGCCCTAACTCTCTAATCACATGATTGATCTTTCTGGAGACCAGAGCCATCCTAAATCATCTTATCTCCTCTGTATATACTCAATGCTCCAAGGGTCTCATGAATAACAAAGACACTCTCATTAATCAGGAAACTCCAGGGATTTAGTTTATCTGCTAGGAAGCAGGCACAAAGGCCAAATTCTTCATTATACAACAATGTTTATGGCAGTTTCATTAATAATCATCTAAACTTTGGAACTTCATGAGACCTTAGTAATTTGGCAAGACCCTGTCTCAAAAAAGTGCTGGGAATGTAGCTCAGTGATAAAGTGGGTTCCCCAGTACCAAAAAGCAAAACAAAACAAAACAAAACAAAACAAAACAAAGGAAAAAAAAATTAAAAAAAAAAAACAAAGGTATATAAAAAGGACATGATTATTTTAGATCAAAATTATTGAACATCTAATTTATCCAAGTATTCCCTTTGTTTAGTAACATTACCTCAACCTTTTTCACATTTACATATTGAATTATAAAAAACTCCATACTTAAAAATACTGATGGTGTTTGAATTGCTCTCATGGTTGTTTGATAACATATTGAATAAGATAGGCCAGATAGATAGCAAAACAGACAGACATTTAAGGAAATGTTCCCTCAATCAAATTTAAAAAAGGAGAGAGAGAGAGAGAGAGAGACTTTAAAGGAATAGGCTACTCCATGAAATTAACCTGTAGAAACATTCCTTATGTTCCAGCCAACTCCTTGGTCCAGGGGCAGTGGGAAAGGGAGGCTGGAGATATCTGAGAGGCGGCTACAGACTCAAGTGCTGACCAGGAGTCTTAACACTTCCAATACCCGATTAACATAGATATTGATCAATATCTGCCCCTACACAATACCCTAGAATAGTACGCTTAATTGGTAACTCCTATCTGGTCCTCTCTGGCCCTGAAACAGATCTTTTCTTCTCACTCGAATAAATCCTACTCTTAGGCTTACTCTTCCTCGTCCATGGATTTCATTCTTTGAATTTGTGAGACAGGAACCCAGAAGGAAGTCACTGGCAAACAGCTGGAGTGTGTTGCAACAAACACTACAGCAGCAGAGGCTGACAGTCCTTTATGCATATCTTTATTTTTTTATACCTAGAAATCACGGCTCTTACCATCCACCTTCTTTATCAGGTACTTGTGGTAACCTTAAATACTTGGGCCAGCAAACCTAACCAATGAGCTTTTTGTTTGAACTTCCTTTCTGAAAAGTTGGTTCTTTTATAAGTCCTGTTTAATCTGCTTATGTCAACCAATCAGGAGCTTCACTAATTGGAGAGACTTTAAAACCTAACTTACATAGCTCTGTAGATAAGCAAAGGAATCCAAGTCTCTCAACAAATACATTCAGAAAATATGTCATATGCCTGCAATGAAAGAATTATCCAACTCTTGGTTCACCTATAGAACACTAGAGATTTTTTTTTGGGGGGGGGGGTTGCTGGGGATGGAACCCAGGGCCTTGTGCTTACAAGGCAAGCACTCTACCGACTGAGCTATCTCCCCAGCCCCTAGAACACTAGAGATTAATGATAAATTTCTTCCTATTTCAGTATTTGTGTATGCAGGCATATATTTTAACACTATGCTCTTTTCCACACCATCTAGTTTGCAATGAAAGACAGAAAAAAGAGAGAGAAAAATCAGGGTATTTAACCTTCTCCAGGTTGCTATGACAGTCACAAAGTTCCAGAGAAGCCCAAAATAATCTTTCCTATCAAACTGCAATCTCCTTCCAGCACATATACATTCTCACTGATGTAATTATTACAAAAAAAAAAAACAAAGAAAATTAATATTTTGGTCTTTCCTCTAAAACCACGTGAAAGTAATTTCATTTTTTTCTTAAACCTCTGCGTGCATTCTCTTCTATTTAATGGTTAATCTGTTTTTGAACTAATTATCTTAAGTAGCACACATAAATGACCAATTTGTATGCCTAATTAATTTCCAGAAGTTGAGAGACAATAAAATGGATGAGTGCCAAGTGCAAATACAGGGATTACAACTATAAACATTTGTAGAAAGCTAATTATGTGTCTTTTTCAAGGAAAGAAAAGGTGTTTTCCACTTATGTAAACGTTTGCACCTAGTAGCCTTGCTTTTACAACTTCACCCATGAATCAAAATGTAAAAACAAAACTTATCAATCTGTTGTAGGAGGGAGACAGAAAATATCACAGAAAGCGTTCTGGCAGGTACAAAACCTTTTTTCTTGACTTTCTTTTTTAAGGCACACATGGAAGATTCTGCAGAAACTGTCATAGGCTGCAAGACGAATGAGGTCCCATCTACAGGTGAAACCAGTTGTTGGCCTGACTAAAATGCCAGTAGACTGGCAGACAGACAAAACAAATGATAGCTTGAGACAATCAGACTACAAAAATCAGCTTCCCAACACTACTTCCACAAATCTAGAAAGTAGCTGTGTGCTATTGAGAACCAGAACCAGACTTGAACAAGACCAAGTAAAAGACCTGGGGGAGCAGCGACAACAGTCAGCAAGAGTACATGTTCTAATTGCTGAATGAGATTCATCAGAGGAGGCAAGGTGTTCCTGGAGCAGAGGAAGTGCATTGTATATGCAGTCTCCTTGGTACTTGAGCCACTTGGGCATCACCTTGGAGTGTCTACCTATCATAGGAAAACTCAGAGACAAGAGCATTTAGGAAGAGAGTCTACTTTCAAATAAGACTTTAAGGGAATTTTCAGGCTTTAAAAGGGCAGTTATTTGAAAGAAAAATAAATTTCGCAAGTATAAATGTTACTGAGTTAATAGTACTTATGTCACTGAATTGATAATTCACCTGGTCAGAGAATAAAATAGCAATATTCTTAAACAACCATTCACCTCACATCTTCCAACATCTTGAAACTCCCCTTTTTTTGCTTATCTCAGGATGGGGAATCCCATCCACTTAACCTCCTCTAGCCATGGAATTCTTAATTAAATAGAGTCAAGGCAAAAATTTGGTTTTGCTAGTTCCTAGTGCCCTCAAGTTTAAGACAGAGGGAAGAGAATCCATTTACATTTTTATTACAAGGCAATTCACAGTTTTGTCACGTTTACTTAAGGAAAAAAAGAGTTGAAGTCTTCAGTTCCTATATTTTCTTGAGCTTTGGTCAGTGATTTTCAACTGCTGGTAATTTTATCTCTACTCCAAACCCCTGCCAGATATTGTTTTAACAATTTCTGGAGATATTCTGGTTGTCATAAAGGAGGGAGGAGGAATGCTACTGGCAGCATCCAAGGGATGCTGCTAAATATCCTATAATAACACAAAGAATAGCTCCCCGCAACAAAGAATTATGTGGCATAAAGCAACAAAAGCATCACTGTTAAGAAACCATGGCTTAGACTCAAGAGCCAGACCACCTGGGTTCAGTTCAACCTGAGCACTTAACAGTTCTGAAGCTTTGGACAGGTTACCATATTACACTTGTTTTTAGTTTTGCAATCTATAACTTGGAGAAGATAAATTCGTACCTACATTTAAGGTTGTTGTGACTATTAAGTGCTATGTAATGTTTACTATGTTAATTTATTGAAAATACACTATTTCTCCATTTGCTTGTATTGCTACGTCCATATCAGTATCACTTGGGTATATATTTCCTTTTATCTACATCTAAATTTCTCCTGCCTTTTTTCCACTTCTAGGTGTGGAGGCAACAACATAAGACTAAATCTTCAGTTCAGTACAACTCCTCATCACTTCCTATTAGCCATTTCTTTGGATGAAGGTGTTCAGTTGTGCAGAAGTTAATGTTAATGTTAAATAGATGTCTGAAAGAAGGCCTGCCAACAAGGTTGACCCTTGTTCTCAGGTGTTTAAGAACTTAGGTTGTAGGAGGTTTTCCACCAATTCCCCAAACTGATGAAGTGGCTAAGTCTAAACCACACAAAAAATATGGTTTATTCTGAACACATACTTTCCTTCTGAGTCTGAAATTTTGGTAAGTGCCAGGCAGAGGGTACTTACATGACTTGCTTCCAAATAAAAACCATAGGCATAAAGTCTCAAAGAAGCTTCTCTCATTGGCAGCATTTCTCATGTGTTGTAACAACTCTTTGCTGGAGGAATGAAGTGCTTCTTGTGTTAATCTTATTGGTAGAGAACTACTGGAAGTTTTGAGCCTGGTTTCTCCCATACTTTGTCCCATGTACTTTATCCCCTTATATCCTTTTGCTGCAATAAATCTCAGCTATGACTATGACTATATGCTGAGTGCTGTGAACTGAACTATATGACATCACTTTGTTCCTCTTGCATTTTCTAGTTACTTACTACTCTTGATCACACCAGCAAAATCTTTCCAACTTCTCATGAGATGCATTCTATCATCTGTTACTCTCAGTTGAGTCACATTCTAATATCTGCTATATAATTAGTTGTTAACTTGACATGTTCCACCTTTTCCCTCAAAGGTTAAACTTCCCATGAAATAGCAGGTTTAAAAAAAAAAAATCACGTGTTCCAAATCCATTGATATTTTTTCAGTCCCTTTATGTTCCCTAACTAAAAAGGTGCTATGATTCCTTTTTGTTTGTTTTCTCTCCCCCAATAGATCTTTTTTTTTTTTTTTTCAAACTGCATTCCTGGGCTATTTATATTAAAAGATTCTGTGGTTAATTGAGATTGAAAAATGAGGTAAGCAATGTTAAACAGATTTCCCATAACATTTCTTAGTCCTTTGATATAATCATTTGAATTGTGAAGGAACATTTTGGGGGTTTAGATAGTTCTTATATAAAAGTATAAAACATTTTCCCCAGGAATATTTTTTTTGCCAGTCCTGTGGATTGAATCCAGTATCTCTTGCATGCTATGGAAGCACTCTACCACTGAGATACAGCCCCAGTCCCCAAGAATATCTTAAAGGGACTTATATTATCATTTTAAGAGATGTTATGCTAGTCCCTGGTGAGGTGGCAGTTATCACATCTAATTCTTGAGAAGTTCATGGATATAACTCCACAAAAACTACAAATATTATGACCAACCGGGTATAGATACATTGCTGAGTACTAAATGTACTGCATTTTAGAAAAACAGAAATTATCTAAAATATTAGCCAAAAATATAAATTTGAAATGACAAGAAGTGTTCATAAATTACTAATTATAATTTTGTCTGTGGGAAAATGACTTTATACTTTCATATGCTAGGACAGTATGAAGATTTTTTTTTTTTAATGTTGTGATAGTAAGTTATTTGCCCCATAAAAGGAAAATTAATGTTGGATGACTTAAGTAACCAACCACTCAATAGCTCATCTATCATACTGGAATCTTAATTGCTTAATTTCTAAAATAAATATGAAATAAAATACATACAGATACCAGAAATAAAACTATTAACCAAGCTTTTAAAGTAACAAAAATATATTACTAAATAAACTCAACGAAAATGTTTGTTAATACTTTATTAGTATTTCCTAATGGACAGAACATAAGGCAAACCAAATAAAATTTTTCATCTTCTTTTTAGGTAATAAAAATAACTGACATTCTGATTGTTTCTTCTTCGTTAAGAAGGAAAGTATTGATAGAACAGTTAGGCACACAGTTGACGCTTACTGTACAATGATATGCACAAGGTATCTTTTAACAATTGTAATCCTTAAATGTGCTCTTTATATTTTCCCTTATTATACAGGAGCCATGCTCCTATAAGCAAAATTTGCCAATAATAAAAGAGTTTTACAAGGAGTGACAAAAAGACTTTTAAAACAAGTCCTTAAATAAGAGGATGCAGCAACAACGGAATGTAAGTTGTTGGGTTAAGAAGACAGTTTAAACTACATCTCAAAACATTAAAAATTCATTTATTTTACAATTACTCAAATACACATGCATAAAATGAAAATATTGCACAAAATTAAAATTTTAGATTGTGAAATTTATATTGTTCTTAATTTTTTAAAAAAATTGGTACATTTTCTGGTAGCACTTAACTGTATGATTTTTTTTTCCAAACACCAGCAGCACAAACTTAAAATGAGCAAACTGAAATATTCAGGAAAGTTTTTAATGTTTCTTTTTTTTAAAAAAATTAAGGCTAGCCAAGTGCATCCATTGGTCAATGGCACAATTATTTTCAGCAACTATTTGGAACACCCTAATTATAGGAAATGCTCATCTAAGTGCTATGTTTAAATCATACAATCAAATTTTTAGGTGAATAAACTATGATGGTTTTTAAGTAGTTTACATATTACCTGAAAAATCGGAAAACCCAAACAAAGAATTATTAATTTTGAAGGTTCATTGCCTAAAGGCACCACTGACTTAAAAACACATTCAAAAATCAAATATCAGAAGACATAACTGCCTCTTCATGTATATATCCATATATGCAATAAATGCATTCAATGTAACAACTTTATTAAACATAGTACACTGTACTTGACGTATGAGTTAAATATTTTACACGCAGCTTGACCAAGTCATTTAAAAAGTATCTCTTATTTTAGCATGACCACGGCTCTCTCTGATGTAAAACACAGATGTGCATAGAGAAGATGCATCACCATTTATAGACTACCATTTGATATTTCTGCTTTTGAAATATAAACTCTTTTAAACAAAATTTACTTTAAAAACCCATTTACTCAAATAGTTTTTGGTATGATTGCAGTTAACTTGCAGGGCTCTGTTAGGAAAATTTGCTATCTTACATGACCTTTCTTTCCCTGGTTGACGGCCAGTGTTCCACACATTATATAGAAACTTTTTTTTCCACATGTACATACTAGGCTCTTACATGAATTCTTCTGTATACACTTAATTTATTCATGTCAAAAATATACTTGAAATGGGTATGTATGAAAATCATTGCACTTATGGTCATGCTGATGCTTTCCACAGACAGGTTTCACATATCCCACTTTTAAAGCCTGGGGCACAGGGAGGGGCAGGGACAGGGAGACAGACTAAGTAGAAGAAATAATTCTTCCACCACAGCCACTGAGTATCTTTTCTCACTTGCAAGTTGCAATGTAAGGGATTTCATTAATGTAATTCTGAAGACATGCAACACATGCTGAACATGTGCACACTACAAGTACGCACAACAGCATCATTAATAAATATGATTATTATAAAGCTTTAAAGGAAGGATTTATCCCATTAATAGGCTTCACTTTATAAGTAGGATCTAAGTGAAAACAAGACACTAATATCTTGTTCCAATCTTAAAGCTCCCAAATAACTGGGATACCAATGCTCTGTCCCTTTAGCTTAAGCACCCAGTCATTCTTTTAATACCAGAATCCTGGCTCAGTGGTCTAATAAGTAGCTTCAATATTTTAAGGTTTTAGTGTTAAAGATTTTTTGAACAAAAAAAAGCTGATACATCCGAACCTTTAGTCAATGAAGTATTTAAAATTATACAGAAATCCCGCACACAAAAGGATATGAAGACTTTAGAGATGGACAAAACAGAGTGAGGAAGCTAGGAAATGTAGAGGCTTCAAAACTGGAAAAAGTATTTTGTTTTGTTGGTATAAAATTATTTTAGGGACTTAAATGTATACACCAAGGGGTTTTGCCTACTAGCTTTATTTAGAATTTTACATTATGCGAAATATAAATAAAAGCATATTTTTAAAAATAGTACAGTTCTGTTTTCATTATTTATTTTCATATATGTACACATAATAGAATTAGGAATTTGTATGTTTACATATGTCTAATACACTCATTAATCTGATTTGCTATTTTTGTAGTTACCTAAGGCATGTCTAGATCACAATTTAAAATTATCATATGGTAACTTTCAATAGAGTACTGTTTTCTTTTAATTTCCACATTTTAGAAGGACAGAATGTATTTGGCAGTTCCTCCAACAAATTATTCCCCTTCAGTATAATCAGTAATCTGTTAAAGATAAAACTGATAATTTTGAAACTTAAAATGAGAGCTACCACATGCTTCTTTTTGCACACAAAATGCCAAAAGAAAACTTAACAACTGAGAACCATAGAGCAAAACAGAGCCCTTAAAGCAAAAAAGAATTCATTAAAAATTTTTTTATACCAATGAATAATAAATCCAAGCAAATTCTATATCTAGTTGGTTTCATTTCATACTGTTTTCTTTAATGTTACAAAACTGTAACTTGGGAATAAGGTTATTTCATTCTTTAAGGGCATTCTGTCACTTTTCCCATACTTGAAACAGATATTTCAAAGATCATTCACCTGGCAAGTCCATACTACATCAAAAATGATGACAAAGACCTACAAAATCATTATCCAAATCATACATTGCACAGTCTCCAACTATTAAAACAAATTAAGACAGTTTATCTGTGAACCATTGTTTTGTGCTTTCCTTAGCTCTCATATATACATACACTCTGGCACTTTGTCATTGCTGGAGAATGCTGATTAGTTTGAAAAGGAAGAGACCAATGTCATTCTTGCATGAGATGAGGGCAGTATCCTCTCAATGTTGCAAATTATGCACCAAATCATGTAAGACACAGAAATCTCTCTTGGTAGTGGCTGGATTATAGAAGAGAATGAGAAGAACCAGAGTCTTATGGATGTATTAATATTCTACTTTGAGACACTAAAAGACTGGTGCAGACACAACAGTTTATGAGTTAAGCCCCAGAAGATCTGTCCATACCATTAGTCCTGGACAAAATGAACACCAGCTTCATAGATTGGAGTGTCACCTTTTTTGTAAAGAAGGCGCTTGAGTAGTTTGAAGTTTCTGTTTATATTTCTGCATCTGCTTTGACCGTGAATGCAGTTTGTTGAAAAGTTCACGAAATTTATACTGTGGAAATAAGGTTTCTAAAAAGCCTTCCAAGAAGACATAAACCATTCTCCTATTTAACTGGTTGTGCTGAAACATTTCAAAAACACGAAGAATGCCTTTCCGTGTTGTCTCAGCACCAATGATGTGCTTCAGTTCATCTAAATGAAGAGAGGGGGAAATACACAGAATTCATTATTTAAATAAGGCAAGCGAGACAAGTTATCTTAAATGAAGTATGTAAAGCACACAGCAGAGTAACTGATAAACAGCAGGCATCCAGTTAACACATTTCAGCTGTTTTATAACTGAGACTTAAAATTTATGCATGTCTGCATTCATGCACTTACCATCCACTTATACAGTAGATACTGGGAACAACATGACATATAGAGAGTAAGGATGCAGACTCAAAGAGTACAAATTACAGTCACAATCCTATCCTGTGATGCCCATGTGATATCCTTTCTGTTCCCTCTTCTATTAAGTGGGGATTTCTGATAGTCGATATCCTCACAAGCTGTGATCTGTAAATTCTGAAACACTATACAAACATTGTTGCTATATCTAATGAACTATCAGAAATGCTTTAAATTAACAAACTAATCCATGATTGTGAATAATGTCTTATTGGAACACAAGGAAAATAAACCCCATAAATCCACAATCTCAAAAAACAAAACAAAACAAAAAACAAACAAAAAAACTGGAGCATAGTAAGAGTGCCATGAAAATATTAAAAAATATTTAAAAAGTATTAAAAGTATAAAATGTTTATTGTGAGATAATAAGAACAAGTAGACTTTGCTACTTGGGCAAGATTTTGATATATAAAGAGATGAAGAATTAGCACTAGTGGAAAAAACATTAATGAACAAATGAATAGTAAATGTAAAAGTAACAATCATGTTTTTAGGATTCCTATAAGAGAAAGTGGAAAAAAGAATGGAAAAGTAAACATGGCATGAATATCAGGGCAAGAAAGTTTGTAGTTCACCCATGAAGTTATAGAGATACTACAGTAGAGGACCAACACATATGATTATTCTATAATCATTCATAATCAGAGCCCGAATACCATAAATATTATTTTTGTTCATTTAGAAAGGAACCTCAAACTTCCAAAAGATCTGGACCTACCCAGGAGTATAATATAGTTTAAAGGAAATATACTATCAGTTTACTAAAAAGCAGGCAACAGATTATGTATATACACAATCATATACTTTTCTACTTTCATTTCCTTTGATCTTCACACCCACGTCATCTACTCAGAGAAGCCTACCTTGGTCATCCTATCTACAATGCAACTCACCTAACATTACTCATTTCCTTTCCCTGAATTATTTTTCTTCTTAGTATTACCACTATCATACTATGCTTAATTATTTGTTTTTGTGTGTCTTCCTAAGAGGATGTAAGCTTCAGGAGAGCAATGATATGTACAAACAACAATGTCGGCATGATACACTTCCAATAATTATTTACTGAGTAAGTGAATTAAGATTTCTTCCAGTTGCATAATTAAGTTTGTCTATAGCACAATCTGGTTATCATAAAAGTATGAAGTATCTTGTATTGTTATATTGTGAGCACATACATATATGCAACAAGTCCTACAACTATGTACAACTATATGCACGAATATAAGATATGAAAAAATATTCTAAAAGTTACTGCTTATTTTTCTAAAATGTTATTCCTTTAAAACACCAAATGCAATAGTATATATGCAAGAATTAACAGTTATGTGGCAAATTTCTAATTTAACTGATAGAAGAGACAACATTAAAGCAGTTTTAAATTATAAGAGAAAAAGTATAAGCACAGAAATTGAAAGTAAAGAATTTATGAATATGTCTATAAATATGTCTCGTCCATTCTCTACATCCATAATTATAATACAGAGAAAAGACATCTAGGCATTTTAAAGATATTCATAAAAAATAAGGGATAAAACCTCCTCCTAGCCATATAAAACCAGTTTTCATATTATACATATAGCCTCTCTTGTAAGAAGACAAATGGAACACATTTTTTCTAAGTGAGAAAACCATATCCAAAGCAAGTACCTCAAATTAGACCAACAAAATGTGGTATGTGTTCCCTTTGGGATTAATCTTTACGTGATTGAAGATTAATAATGGACCAATGAGTTGTTTCTATGTAGAACAAAAATTCTTTCTGAAAAATCCCCATTTCATATTCTTTTATTAGGCTATTCATCTGCAAATATTTATTTAATGATTTAATTATCAAAATGTTTCAAGCCAGCAGAGAAAATCTGCTAAAAGCACGTTTTCAAATCACTCAAAGATGAGTCAGTACTGTCACTTAGGAGTTAAGACATCTTGTGTAGGTTATTTGGCTTCTCTGAGCACTATTTCCATAAATATACGACTGTATAATAGTGTTTTGTTTTTACAGGACAGTTGATTATTTAAGAATATTTGAGAAATACCTAGTGCAGTTTTACAGTAAGTCATTGAGATAGTGGTTATTATAATAAAACAAAATAGCTACATTAGCATGATAAATTCCAAGAATTCAGAATTAAAATTACATGCTCACTCACCTGGCATAATTGCAAGTAATTTGGTTTTTCCTGCAATTCTTGTTCTCATTCGAATAGCTTTATCTCTGCATGGAACAGACTCTGCTAAAATGCCATTTGGCCAAAATGCATCTCTGTTTAAGATTTAAAAAACTTTGTAAATATCTTCATTACCTAATGACATAAGGTGATAAAATCATTTCAAATTTCTATAGAAAACACAAATGTAAATGGAAATAGAAAACATTTCTGAAAATTTATATAGTTATAATGATATTCAATAAACACCAACTAAGTGCAAGATTTAATTTTAGGTGTAAAAGGATATACAAAGAAAAAAAGCAGACACTTTCTGCCCTCTGGTAGCCCAGAAACACTAACAAAGACAACAAAACGAATATACAAACATATCCAGACATTTAAACTCAAAAGCAAGCACCTCTGGTGGGAATGCAAACTGGTGCAACCACTATGGAAAGCAGTATGGAGATTTCTTAGAAAACTTGTAATGGTGCCACGATTTGACCCAGTTATCCCACTACTAGGTTTACACCCAAAGAACTTAAAATCAGCATACAACAGTGATGTAGCCACATCAATGTTTACAGTAACTCAATTCACAATAGCTATATTATGGTACCAACTTAGGTGCCCTTCAACAGAAGAATGGATAATAGATTGTGGTATATATACACACTGGAATATTACTCAGTCTTAAAGAAGAATAAAATTATGGCATTGGCCAGTAATGGATGGAAATGGAGAATATTATGCTAAGCAAAATAAGCCAATCCCAAAGAACCAAAGGATGAATATTTTCTCTGATATTTAGATGCTAATTTACAATAAGGGTGAGGGGGCAGAGGTACTTCGGATTAGTCAGAGGGGAGTGAAGGTAGGGAGGTATGGTATGGGAGTAGAAAGGATACTAGAATGAATTGAACATTATTACCCTATGTGCACATATGATTACACAACCTGTGAAACTCTACATTATGTACAACCAGAAGAATGAGAAGTTATACTCCATCTATGTATCAGGTGTCAAAATGCATTCTGTCATGTATAACTAATTAGAACAAATACAAATAAATTTTTTAAAAAAAGTGAGAACCTGCTGACTGAACAATTCATCCCCAAGTCTATGAGATCTTGAATTTGGATACCTTAGAGTTTAGCAGCTATTCTCCCTCAGCTGGGCCACTCCATTCTCCTTACAACTAATTCAACATAAAACGAAATTCTGTGCCCCCAACTTATACCCGGATTGAGTACAGTAGTTCTATCACACATACAATAACCCATTCACCTTGACTTTCCCATTATACTTGATTCCTGTTTCTTAATGTTTGGTCTAAAGGCAGGAAATGAGTGGTATCTACGGTTCTATGTGGAATTGATCTGAGAGAGAGAGACACTCCCCAGAACAATCATTGTATTAGAAATACCTGGGAGTTTTAAAAAGTCTTAAATGTCCAGGCCTTCCACCTGATTAACTAAGACAGTCAGCCCTGCAAGGATCAGTACTTGTTAAAGCTCTCTGGGTGATTCCAACATACAGCTGAGTCTAGAAATCACTGCTAAGGAGGACCATCATTTGCTTACTTTGAAATAAAATGAACATGCCAGGGCAGGTATTCCAATTTCTGGAAACAGTATGGTACAGAGGGCAGAAACTTGGCAGAAAAGACAGATTTCTTATTTTTCTATCATAAGTGCCTTTGGGGAAACTACTTCTCTTAATCTTCAATTTTCTTATCATAAAATAGAAACAAAAATTTTCTACCTTGTAAAATAGAATAAAATTATAAAGTATAAAGTACTGGGCACAGAGCCAAGCACACAGTTAGTGTTCAGTATTGATAGTTCCCTTCTTACTTCCTTTCCTTACCTTCAAAGTACATGATGCCATGAATTTGTATGCACTGCTTATCTTCACTTTACAAAACAGGCTTATTTTTCTACTATGTGTGCTTGCCTTCTGGTATAATATCTTATCTCTCGCTCCTCAGTAATTGGCAGAGTGCTAGGCAAGAGGAGGGTCTCAATATATTTTTGTTGCATGAACACAGAAATTACTACGTTGAAGCTGCTTAAATGTATTATTTTCAAAGGCTCAAATATTTAATTATAAATTAGACGATGGCCAGAGAGAGATATACTTTCCTAGGAAGTTTCACCTAAAATTAAGGTTAGTAAACTACAACTGAAAAAAACTAATCTCTAAAACTACTATTTCATTATATCATAATTTATATACTAATTTTAATTATCTTAAAACCACAGTACTGTGATAAAATGTAGCTAATCATCTCATTTTTTTCTTTATACTCTTTCTATTCTTTTTAATAAAAAAAAGATAAATGGGTTCATGAGACAAATGTTTATTATAATGCTTACAATTCTTTCTGCTCACCAATGATGACTAAAACCACGTATGGCCCGGAAAGAAATAAAAGCAGTGAAAATTAGTGATAACAATGCTAAACTCTGTACTACCTGAAAGAAGTGACTGTGTCTTAAGATATACCTGAAACGTTTCACTGAGTCAGCTACTTGTTCAGGTGAGGTCATCCAATCAACATGGTCAACTATTTTTCTGAAAGTAAATAAATTTAAATGAGTATATTTAAAATTTTAGAAGATGAATAAAATAAACACAATTTTTATAAAGCACGCAGACTAATCTGGGTATAAATTATCTCTGAGAGCAATACACCGCTTTAATACCCAGAGAAGGTAATTCCACCAGGAAGTTGGAACAATCTATTTCCAGAAGTAAAAGTTTAAAAGATAAATAATGAATAAGATCAAGTGCCAAAGGTATGGAGGGATGTACCTGTTTATAGTATCACCATATGTAGCTCTAATAAGCTGTTGAAGTAGGTTTTTGATATTTCTTCGCAACCACTGATTTCTCTCTTTTAAGTCAAATACTTCATCCATAAGAAGCAGCATTACCCTAAGGGGAATATTGTCATCCACCTGACAAAATATAGGAAGAAATAAGAATAAAAGTATCAGAGTTAGCTATCTTCTATGAATGATTATTTTTGCTGCTTTTACAAAAAAACTGGTACTATTTCAATAAATCAGAGAACAAGTTACAAGACTGCCTTCAAAATTTGATGTTTCATTCTAATTTAGAAAAAAATATATATTTTAGTAGCCATTTTTTTTCCAGAATAGAGAATTTTACAATAATGAGCAAATACCAAGGTTGTAGTTTAAAAAAAAAAAAAAAGAAAAGAAAACAAAACTTCTTAAAGTGGTTCATGATGACACAACAAAAGATGATTTAACTTTCCTAACTTTTATAGAGGCTGTACTAGTTTTATAAAGCAACTGCAACTCTTTGCTTATTTTATTATGATTTTTTTCATAAGAATGAAATATTCTCAATATCTCTGTATTTAACAGAATAAAACAATACAGAATAAAGTGTTCAGTTGTGAATATTTATATGTTTTTCTGGGAAAAGAAGTTGAAATTTAATCCAGCATACATCCAAATTAACATTACAAAGCCACATTTCACTAATCTACTAGAATTTTCTTTTATCTTTTAACAACTAAAAATTAGTATACTTTCATTATGAGAATTCAATGACATTAAAAATAAAGTCGAATGCTTCCATGTGCGAAATTGTGCAGGAAGTAAAAAACAGGTAAAGATTTAGGATTACACAAAATTGTCAGTAATTTTATAATGTTTTTCACTGAGATACTCTTCCCAATTATTTTTCTCATCAACGTTGTAATTTAAATATAGAAAAAAACATGAGTTACACATTTCTCGTTATCATGTTGTAAACATTTTCTTAGTGCACTTTCTATTCCACAAATATATTTATATTATATACATTTATATTATAACTATAAAATTGCTTAAACAAACCAGGAGGGAGAGGGAGATTCATTCCATTAACAAGGCAGAATAAATACTGCTCCATTCTCTAATAAAGCACATTTACATAAGCGTGGTGTCATACAACAGTTCTAATAAGTAGTTAAACTGTAAACACCACAAACAAAAAGATATGATGTCATGGATATTATACAAGCAAAACTCATAATAAAATATTATAATCTTGAAAAAGGCAAATATCTTAAGACAGTTTATTATAAATAAATTTAATCAGAAATTTAAAGGAGATTATAAAACTTCAAATAAATCTGCCTAATAAAACAGAATACAGAGCCTAAAAACAAATTTAAATATATATGATAATCTGAATTATGATAAGAAGAAACACAAAATAGGAAAGAACAGGCCCTTTCAGTAAATGGTGTTTGGGTCAACAGGATCCCTACCTCATTCCATAAATATAAATTAATCCCAGATGAACTGCAAGTATAAATGATAGCACAATAAAACAAAAAGTATTTTTAAAGAAAGTCACAGGACATTTCATGCCCTTGCAGTAGGCACAGAGCACAGATTATACAAAGCATTTGTAATAAAAAGAAAAAGACAGCTATGCCAATAGAGACATGGGGAAAAGATCTAAACATACATGAGTGCACCAAGTAGTCAATAAACATGAAAAAAGGTTCAACATTTCAGTCATCGGAGAAATGAAATACATCATGAATACAACAACCAGAATGGCTAAAATTAAACACAAAATATTGGCCAGGATGTGGAGCATTTCATGTATTGCTGGCAGCATTGTAAGTGGTATAGTCTAAAAAAAATACTAACATTAATATTTGTGCTTACCCTTTAATCCAGAAATTTCATCCCTAGGTATAGCCCTAACAGAAACAAGTGCTTTTTTTTTTTTTTATTCCTAAAACATGTACTGGCATGTTCATAAGAGTTCTATACATAATGAATAAATTGTACTCAATTTACAAAAAGGAATACTACAAAGCCACAAGAACAAAGCAACTACACTCATACAAAACAACATGGAAGAACATCACAATGTTAAGCAAAGAAAGCACATTTACATAGGCTGGTATAGGTACTCCAGACTTAAAGGAGTACCCACTTTACAGTTTTTCTTATACAAAGAAAGGGTACAAAGGCAGGGTAAAAGTTAGAGTTGAGATTATCTCCAGGAGGAGAGGGTCATGACAAGAAGAGAACATAAAGGGCTTTCTAGACTACTGGTAATTTTCTGTTATTTTGATTAGAGGGAAGATTACATGAACATGTACAGTTTTTAAAAAATTTACCAAGCTTAACACAATATGTGTATATGAATGATACATAAATATTTATTAAAAAGGTAAAAAGATCTGCCAAGTATGCTTTGAATTACAACCATTATACTTATTACCAAGAACAAAATTAACTCACATTATCATCAAGTTGAGCTGAGACTCGACAATGTTCAGGATCTGCATCAGTCTTTGTAATTAAAGGAGGCACCTAATATTAAAAAAAAAAAAAAGAAAAAAGAAAAAAGTAAACACAACAAAGCAGGTATTTAAAGAATACGACATAATAACAAACCAAAAAAAATCAGCATTGATTTGATTTTTGTGCCATATATAAGCAAAGTTTAAAAATCTGGAATGGGAAACCTATATAGAAAAGAGTTTTTTTCATAACCCAAAGGTTTTTTCCTTAATAAATGAATTGATATTTGAATTTGGAAGGAGAGTTTACTTGGTCAAACATCCATACTTTGTAGAAGGATTTAAAACTATGAAAGGTTAAATGAACTGAGAACTAAACAGTTAAAAGCATAGCCAGAGAACAGAATTCCAATCTTATACCACAAAAAGCTCTTGATAGTATGTTAACAGGTTTAAGGAATTAACAAGTTGTTAGATAAGTTAAAGGGACAGAAAAAAGAAAGAGCATCATTAGATGAAAATCATTTGTCAGTCACAGGAAGGAACATCACCATCACCCATTTTAACTGATAAAAGACCAAAAAACCGGAAAAGTTCAATGACTTTAGCACAAAGTCACAAATAGCTGACAGTACAAATGATACTGTCACTTGTTTCAGTGTTAGTATATTTCCCCTCATTAGAAATAAAAATAAAGCACCAGAGAAAGCATAAGAACTGATAGAAAACTATGATTTATCCACACTATTTTAAGAATTGCCTTTTACATCAAGGAATATCTGTTTATATATATTTGCCCTTCATTCAAACCTGACTCAATAAGTAGAAAATTCTAATAGCTTTATGTTTAACAGTTTTGACTACAATATTAAAGAATATATCAAAATTATTTTAAAAATATAAATTAGAAATGCAACAAACTACTTGCTCCAATAGCTTTATCTGCTAATGTGATGAAAAAGCTTCCTCGGAAACTTCTGTGCCACTAGGAGGAATATATACAGTACTGCACAGACTCAGAGACTGACAGTAGTGAAAGACTTTTTCTTCCTTATATCTGGTGGTCTCTCCATCATATGAGTCAGGAGAAACTAGATTTTGAGTTTCCTGAGAGACTAGTATAACTTATCTGTGAATAACATTTACTCATTTGCTACAGGATTTATAGTGTTACAGACTTAAAAATGGCATAATGGAATAAAATAGTAAAAAAGTGTAACTTCTGTTTAAAATGGATTTTAGAAGACTATGATAGCAAAGACTGATGAGTGACTGGATTTTTGGCATCCATTTCTGATAAAAACTTATGCTCCTGCTTTTCATTTATGAGGTTATACATCTGAAGTACTTTGGAAAGAAAATAAGGAAAATCTAAAGCAAGGAGTTCAAAACATCGTAGTTGACTTAAATTTTAGTTTGTTTTAGACATTACTGGGAGTATCTTCTTACCTTGAAAAATGACTGCTTTATGTCTTGACCTAATCTTTCTGACATTTTGCCCATGTTGTCTGACATTTTAGTCATTCCTTCTGCCAAACTATCAGGAAGGGATTTAACTGCATTTGAAACATTCCTCATAGAATTTCGAAGTGGATTTACAAAAGTGTCCATCTAAAGAGAAAAAGGAATTGTACCATGATTTCACTGTATCAGATATATTGTTCAGCCCAGAAGTTCAGGAAAATGCATATTGCAATACATTAAATATGCAACCATTTTTAGTCTGTACTATGTATCATTGCATCTTAAAAATAAAGACACATTGTCTTCTGTGTCTTAAAAATGTATTTTCACACTCACACATATGATTTAAAAATTTGACTAATGAGTTTAGAAAATGAATATAAGCTTTCACTGTCTTCTTATTAATGAAATTCTGAATAAAGCAGTTTTCCAAAACAAATTGAGGCAACTGGAATTAGCCATTATATACTTTAATCACAATACAAATCAATCAGATATTTCAGGCAGACACTGAAAAGAAAACAAGCAGATAAAATCAACAACTGGAAAGGATGAACCTATTTAGATTTCTTTTTAAAAATGATTTTTAGGATACATTATATGTTCAATTAGAATTTATCAAGAAAATCTGAAGCCCATGATATAGAACACAAAGAGAAGTTACAAATCAGAAAGGTAAATCATATTTTAGTATGACAGAATATAAAAATTATATATAGAAGAAAATATGTACAGAGATATAAAAAGGAATAAAAGTCTCCAGAAGGATAGGAAACAAAACTTGATATTTTGACTGTACAAATGCCAAATACTTTTAATTAAGTAAAGACATCTAAAGAAACCAAATAAGTACAAAACCAAAAATCTCTCCCTGAGATTTTTAACAAAGAAAAAGAAAAGAACACAAAATCAGTTGTACAAAACTAAAGAAAATATATTTTAGAAAGCACCAAATCTCATAGAAGCTGTCAAGGAAAACAAATTACGTACCATGCAGAAAAGAAAAAACAAAATAATAACAACAAAACCGAACCTCATTGCTTAAGGAACAGATAGCACAATATTAAAAGATAATAGCAAGAAGACAAAATTTCTTTATGTTTTCATTAAAAAAAAAAAAACCTAGAAAAGGTGAAGTAACTAGTGACTACAATAAAACAGAAATTCAAGATAACTGTAAAAGGATTGGAAGTTCTGGTTACTCTATGGTTTAAATTGAGTAAATAATACTGCAGATATGCTTCGTGGAATATCCAATTTAGGAAGGACATTGTGAGAATATACCCCAGAATAGAACCAAAGGACACAAAGCAGAATGAAGGAGGATTTTTAAAAATTCTATCACTGATAAAGAGAAATACAAAGATTAAAAAGATGAAACTAATTTTTGTATTTCTAATTCTATATACTACAGATTTTTGGTTCACCAGAACAGTGTGTTCAAATCAATCTGGGCATTATTTCCAACACTACTTTTTAAAAACTGTAAATAAGCCATGTCATAAGAACACACATGTAGAATTCTAAAGAGATAAGGAAAGTATTAATTATCGCATTTCAAATGTGTAGCTTGAGGGCAAACTGCCACGTCCCTAGGTTATAATGTTCACAGAAGAGAATTTTAGAAGTAAAAAAGGCATGGATTTCACTTTAATCTACAACCTATGTTAAAAATGGTTAGAATACCTTCAAACATATTTTACAATTCTACATTTCTCATACTTCACAGCAGAGATGTTAAGTGGAGCTAATACAAGTTACAAGGTGATTAAAGGAATACAATTTCACAAGTATCTATGTATGAGGTAACCTACCATTGATACTTCATGCAATCAATTTCTTTCTCTCTATATGTACCCCAATTTTTTGTGAGTACAGTCTAAGCACCTGTGTTAGGAGGGGACTAGGGCTAGCAAGGGGATGGAAAAATCTCCACAGGTAACTAATGCCTAATTCTCAAGGAAACAGAATTTCGTAAGCATAAAGGCAGAGTCCATCAATGTTCGAATACATTCACAAACATAGGATTTGTCTTAAAATAGATGTTTGGGAAGAAAGATATAAACTTTCAAATTGCCAGGCATAGAAGTAAATTATGGATTGCAAGCATAAGTGTATACTTAGCCTGATAGAGGTGCCATCTCAGTTACCGACTCAATTGAGTTCTTAGTATGTGTAAGGGCATACAATGAAATTTTAACTTAAATTTAGATCTCTACCTATAGTTTACAATGCCTTCACATCATGACACAAAACTGGATAGAAAGATACTATGTGCACAGAAAAAGGATACTTATCAGGTATTCTTCCTAGGAATTGTTTACATATATTACACACAATTAGGATAAATCGTGTGATCAAATCAATGAGTTATAAAGTATTATATCTCAAGTTATAAATAATCACTCATAAAATGTACGTACATTATTTTAATTAATAACTATTTAATTTCCAGTGAACTTAAGGGGAAAACATTGCAATTAGCTAAAAAGAAAATGCAACTAAAACCCCCAAAATCTTGACATGTAAAAAAAAGTATCCTGAAAAATTAAAAGAGGTCAAGATGATGCTGGTGATTACCAGTATGATTTATGAAAAACATATGTTATTGTGGATTATCAGAAATGATTCAGAAAGATCTTTAGACTCCATATATGATTTTTTTTAAAGAGTGGTATATAACTGTTTAGTCATACATAAGTGCTACTGCTGATTGTTAACATTTAATAAAATGTTTCTTTCATTTTAAAAAGCTATTATCAATTAAAATTGATGAATAAGATATTATTGTGTCTGTTACAATGTCCAGCACATAATTAACCTCTAAATAAACGTCTATTTTTACTAGTAGCAGTAGCAATAATAGTGGTAGTAGCAGCACTTAGGATGATGGGTGAAGGGTACAGAGGAATTCTTTGTATCATTTTTGTAACTTTTTATAGGTCTGAGATAGAGAAAGGTGAATATCAAAGAGATGGAAAAGTAGAATGCATTTCTTTAAATAAAGTTACTTAAATTTGGATTTTTTGGGGGGAGCAGGAGTCGGGGATTGAACTCAGGGACACTCAACCACTGAGTCACAACCCTAGCCTTATTTTGTATTTTATTTAGAGACAGGGTCTCATTGAGTTGCTTAGCTCCTCACTTTTGCTGAGGCTGGTTTTGAACTTGTGAGCCTCCTGGAATTTATTATTGAAACAAAGCATTCAACTTAGAAATGTTTCCATCCATTAGGATGCTAAAATCAACCAACCTAGACTAATTATACAAAGTTCTTCTACTTCACAATTATTAACTCTTATTTATTTTGAATCAATCAATATTTTATAAAAAGGCTAGTCTTTTAAGGAGGGAGGGGGGAGCGGTAGAGGAGCTCTTTTTAGAATTTCTTTCTGAAATAATCTCATAATTTTAATAAAGTATAGAAGATAAACAGGTCACGTTTTAGAACAATTTTCAAGTTTTAGAACATAAACAAATCCAAATTCATTTTCTTTTATTAAAAACAAAGTACAAAAGCAGACCTAAAAATAAACTCTCTGCGATAATGGTTTGCTTACCTTACGAGCAAAGTCCCCTTTTCCTTTACTGTAGGCTTTGTTCTCAAGGAAATCATAGACACAGTGAGCCAAAGCTGGAGATGCTTTCATCATTTCAGGAGTTAACAGTAACTAACAAGGGGGAAAAATGTAGCTTAAATTAATAAGATAATGAAAAGTAACTATTGTTTATAATTTAATCTCATAAAAAGAATGTAGAGAACTTTAATTTTATACTTAAAAAACCCAATTACTCAGTTAAAATGAAGTCATCAATAATTCTATTATAATTAAGTATGGCATATAATCTTCCTATCTGCTATTTTAACTTTTAGTGCATCTAATGTGAAAGTTGTCCAAATATATTTACTGTTCTGTTTTCTGGTCTTACAGTTTATACTAAGAAGATAAAGAGTAGAAAGTTATGTTACTCACATAACAATGCTGAGTTAACCGTCAATAGAAACACATTTTTATGAAACAGAAAGTACAAAAAAAAAAAAAATCAACAAAACTTTCAAGTGTTATAAAGAATCCCAAACAAAATATTGCTCCTGTAACTACTAATGAATGTTTCTAGCTTAGTTCCTTCAAGGGAAACAGTTGTAATATACTGAGTTCATAAGCTAAGATGTATAAGGCACAACCACATTTAAAAGACGTACTTCATGGCACTGAATTTGGAAAAAGGTAGTCATTTTCTAAATCTTATAAATAATTGATACAGACTTTAAAGTTTGGTAGTTTACAAAAAAATTACAACATTTGACAAGGGTCATACAAAGGCTATCAGACATTCAGCTTTAAGCCAAGAGAGGACAAAGGTGAACAGCAGCAGAAATCTATACGTTTTTGCTGTCCTTTCAGTACATCGTAACAACATGGAATTTCAATCATGGTTAAAACAAACCCAGTCAGAGCTAAGAATATTTGAGAGAGAAACAGAAAAAAAAAAAAAAATCTTCCAAATTAAATATCTAGTATATATTACCTAAGGTTCATTAAATTCTAAGGCAGGGATTAGCAAACTTTTTCTGTGAAAGCTAGACAGTAATTATTTTAGGTTTTGTGGTTCATATAATCTCCACTGCAACTACTCAACTCTGCTGCTGGTGAAAGCAGCCACATACACTGGATAGTAAATGAAAGGGGTGGCTATGCTCCAATAAAACTTCTAGTAGAAAACAGATGGTAAGGTTGGATGGGCTCTGCAGACTGTAGTTTGCAGATTCCTGTTCTAAAGGATAGGGAGCCTAAATAATGGACGCTATAAATCTGGGCTGATACCTTACCTAATACATGTGAAAACTTCATAAACTACACAAAATTTTGTAAATTAGTACACAAAATTATACAGGGAAACCATTATTATAACTGACATCTGGGTACCCAGGCCTAAAACAAAGTTATTTCTGCGAGTCCTAATAACTCAAAAAGTTAAGTCACTTGTGAGACATATTTGTTGTGAAAATTCCATGTCCAAGATGCTACATGTAAGAAATAGCCCTTTTGAGCCAAGCGTGGTGGGATACGCCTATAATCCCAGCAGCTTGGGAGGCTGAGGCAGGAGAATTTCAAGTTCAAAATCAGCCTGAGCAATTAAATGAGGCCCTAAGAAATTTAGCAAGACCATGTCTCTAAATAAAATATAAAAAAGGACTGGGGATGTGGCTCAGTGGTTAAGTGCCCTGGGTTCAATACCTGGTACCAAAAAAAAAAAAAAAAAGGAAAGAAAAAAGAAAAAGGAATAGCCCTTTAAGATCTACCCTCTCTTGAATTATTCTATAATTTTAGAAGCCTTAGAATCATTCCTGGTCATGGGAGGCAGCTACACACTCTGAGAATAAAATTCTATTCGTTTTTAATATACAATATACTGAATTTGAGACACTTAACTGTTTATTATACCATAAAATACCTATACACTTTACATTAATCTGGAATGGATATGTGTGTGCATGTACTCATCTAAACTTTAAAAAGCAAAATCCCTAACACTGAGTATTTAGAAAACTTCTAAGTTAATCAATAAACATAGAAATAGTGTTTATAAATTCTTAGACTGCATGTCACATTTGATATTACTTTTAAAAATGGGTTGCTATTCCACTGTTATAATAAAAATATTCTTTTTCTTTTTTTGGTGCTAGAAATTGAACCCAGGGCCTCCTGCATATTAATGAGCGTGCACTCTCACTGAGTTACACTTCCAGTCCCTGTTCTTTAATAAAGAATTCTATAGTGTTATTCTAAAAAACATGGACTTACCTGCAAATAGGCATTGAGATCCTTTTTTCTCTTTTCTAAAAAATCTCTATCCATATTATTAAAAGTCTTTTTACCAGGAAGCTTCAATATGCTTGACAGATTTTCAAACTATAAGACAAAATAAATTCACTCATCTTAATTTTTTTTTATAAAAAGAGAAAAAAAATTTTCCACTTGAGAATTTTCTGTATATCAAACAGGAAACCAGATAATTTTGAATATATATATATATTTGTGTGTATTAAGCAAAAATTGGAAAATAAAAAGACTGTCACAAATATTCCCCACAGTTCTTAAAATGTTTTTTATTATAATAACTTTTCAATTAAGAATGACAAATGTGAATCATTTGAGTATTAGACATCTGGGGTTTTGTTTTAAAATTCTAGATCAGAGATTACTCAAAAGTTTCATAATAAAAGGTTTTTTAAAATATTTTCCTTTGACTTGTGAATAAAGTTTTGACAATTAAAAGTTTTAATGATCAAAGTGATGAGCTCCTGGCTTGTTAGAAAATCTAATAAAAATATTCTCAGTATTAATGACAACAAATCAATTATAATACATAATTATTAGAAGTAGAAAAGGCAAATTTCAAAATATAGAGACTAGCTATACTAATGAACTATAATAAACACTGGTAATGTCTTCCCTTTCACTACATGAAAGATCTCCACAGATTACACTTAAAAAAAAATCTTTAAGAGCCATTAGCATATATTTTACCTTTATAAAGTTAACAACAAGAACAAGTGTATATACTATTAGCCTAACATTTATAGACTTAACATTTGGGAGCAGCTTCAAAGCTCTATGACAGTAATCAGGAATGTACTTCTGAAACACAGTTTTTTAACCATGTTGGCTGCTAAAAATAGTATAACAGCAGAGCCATTTAGCTATGGCTATCCTTGCCAACAGCCTAGTACCTGAAACTTTAAGCAGCCTCACTGCTTTCCCCATGAGGTACATACTCTGAAGTAAAACAAATTTAAAAAAAAAAAAAATTCTTTGCTTAAAACAGTAACATCTCTGTAAAGAAAACTGATTTCTATTGCAAAGATTAAAAAAAAGAAAAAGAAACTTAGCATAATTTCTATTCCCAAGCTGGAAGATTTTGATAAATGATTAAATGTCATGAAAAATATGATGGTTGCTTAGAGCTAAAATGTGAATGAGTGCTAGAACATGAACAAGATCATTTTACAACATACATGCAAGGTACAAGTAGTTCTTCTGCTCTAGTTATAGCAAGCAAAACAAAAAATGCTAGGGGCAATTTACAGAGAAAACATTATATGGCAGTGATATTCATAAATTTGGTGATTTGGAAAATCAAGAGAAATGGGTCTTCACTGAATATCAAATGTCCAACAGAGAGTATCTAGTTTATGAGTATAAATTATTTTTAAAACAATCACATTTTGTGGAAGCAAATTTACTTTTCAAAGTGTCCTAAAAGATATTTCCTGAAATATTATTTATCTACATCTTAAACCACTGATTCAATTTTACAAAATGCATAGTTTATTCTGGCATTACCACGTACCATGGGACTGAACTATATTTCCTCCACAGTTCATATATTTAAGTCCTAACCTCTAGTACCTCAGATTGTGACTATTTGTGGAAAATGACACTTTAAAACAGGTGCTTAAATAGAGGCTTTTGGTATGGGTCATTAACCAGTCTGATTGGTGTCCTTATAATAGGAAATTTGGATAAAGAGATTCCAGAGATGCACACATACAAAGAAACAAGTGAAGACAAAGCAAGAAGATGGCCATCTACAAGGCAAGGAGAAAGGCCTCAGGAGAAAACAAACCTGACAAAAGCTGAATCTTGAACTAGCATCCAAAATTATAAAAAACAAATTTCTGTTGTGTAAGCTAGCCAGTCTGTCATATTCTGCTATGTCAACCCTAACAAATGAATACACCAAGGACACATGACAGTATCCATCAAAACAAAAATTTATGGTAGAACACTTGTCTAACATGTGTGAGGCACTGGGTTCAATTCTCAGCACCACATGTAAATAAATAAAATAAAGTCCACTGACAACTAAAAATATATTAAAAGAAAACCTATATGTCACAATAGCACAGAATGTCTAAATTATCAAGACAAACACCTTCTAAAGTATCTCTCTGGAACAGCAATATAAATGACAGTTTTCTCAACTATTGTTATAAAAAAAGTTAAGGGAAAAATTGGGAGATTTTACTCTAAATAAACTCATTAAAATATCATGAGAATATTTTTTAAAATCATGTGAAAGAAGTTAGAAATAAATTGAAAAATAAGGAATTCACATAAAGCAATATGTCTTAGGTTTAAAACAACCTCAAACACAATACATAAATCATAGACAATTTAAACTCAAACACTATCTTTCATATTAAATATATCAGGTTTAGATTGCTGATACACTAATGCGCATTTTAAAAGTAGACTTGAAATTGTTTTTTAAAAAAAATTTGTTAATATTCAAGCATACAGACACCATTCTCAGTTATGTAAGGACTATTTAATATTATCATTTAAATCACTAGCATTTCATATATATATATATATATATATATATATATGTAATTTCATTCAATAAAAAGCATACAATCAGTATCTACAAGAACATATATTCCTAGAGGGAAGGACATGCTTTGTCATTTCCCTAGCACAGAGAAAAGTGCCAGGTACACAGGAAACTATACAAATGTTTGTTAAATAATTAAATGAGCAGTTCAAGAAACTTCCAAAAGCATATGACATTTAACTTTTTAATATTTACTTTTAATTATATAAATCTCCACCAAATACAAATTTAAGCAAAATCTTTATAGAAAATAAATGATAGTTCATATATTTAGACCGGGATAAAAACTTATATCATGAGTTTAAGTAAACATAATGAAATCTGTTTAAAATCATTTAACTTAAGAGCTGTATGGGATGAACATTTATTCAGGTCAACAGGTTGCATTGTTATCAATTGGTAAATTAAAAATCACTGCATTTTCCTTCTACTATTTCAGAAGATTTGAATTAAAAAAAATAAAGATGAGGAAGAACTAAAAGACAAACAGCTTGTCTCATTTACAGATGCTGAATAATATGATAAATCTAATTTTTACCAACAAGCTTAATTTTTTACATTTCTTAAGCCCTGTGAGTAATCTAAATACTTAAGGAGTCACAACTGTTGTGACTTCGTAAGAAATACCAAGTCAAAACGTGCCCACTTCAGTTCTATTAAGCCATTTGGAAAACTGACCTATATAAATTCCATTCAATTACTGCTATTGTTCTGAAAAGCAAATTTCTACATGGACTGTCTCATTAACAAAGTTTTTTGAAGTACATTCTTCACTTATATTTGGCAATATGGAAACAAAATATACAGTCCTTGTGTAGAACATTTAAAACAGGGCGACATTATTTCTCTCAGTAAAAAGAAAATTACAATTTTTTCATGAAAAAAAAAATTCACAGAAGGCCAAATCCCTGCTAACTTGCACTAAATAAAACTATTGTTGGCCATTTGAATTGTTTCTTAAGAAACAATTTGGGTAAAGTGTAGGGATAGGAAGAAAGATAAGAGTTGAACGTTTTTATAATTATCAAACAGGTAATACTTGAAAAATAATCAATTACTTCTTCAATGCAGGAGAGAAAATTCTTTCACCTCTTCAAATAAATAAAGATAAAAATGAAGGAGAAGTTCTATTCAACACAAAAACAGAAGAACAGACATATCCAAAGTTATTTCTTATGAATATACAATTCAAAGTAGTTCTATTAATTATGGGCTTCAGAACTCAAAACTAACCCTCCCCATTTTTAATCATTTGTAAGTTGTATTTATTTATCTCACTCTATTCACAAAAAATTTTAAAGAGATCATCATTGTTCCAACCATATTTTTTCTATGATCTTAACTGACAAAGATAAAATATTTAATCAAAATAAGGAAAGAGAAATGATTTCTTTACATTTGTTATCTTTAAGAGTCCTTATAGTTACTTCTATAACACAACAGTTAAATTGAGAAAGAAAATATTATTTGGTTAATGTAAATTTTATTTTAGGTTGTGGTTCAAAATAACTTAAAAAAGGACCTAGTATTTAATGTTACACGGTTGGATGAATTATAGTTCTGCCAGGTCCTCGGAAGGCTGAGGCAGGAGGATCTCAAATTCAGAACCAGCCTCAGCAATGTAGCAAGGCCTCAAGCAATATAGTTAGACCCTGCCTCAAAATAAAAAAAATAAAAAGGGGTGGGGATATGGCTCACTGGTTAAAATCCCACGGATTGAATCCTGGATACCAAAAATAAATAAAAAAATAAAATGATTATAGTTCTGAATTATGCCTCCAAAAGCAAAGGCATAAAATGTGTTATAGCAATTTCCATCCCTACTTCAACCAACACTTTTACAAAGTACATGCATACACAAATGTTAAAATCAGAAGTATATATTCATTTTAATTTTCTAAGACATGCCACTGACACTTTGTCACTAGTCCATAATGGGTAAAAGTGGCTGAACTTCTCTGCATTTGACTTATTCGGTAATTGCTCAAAATCATTCTAATGTATATGCTGAATACAAAAAATTCTTACCTTATTTTCTTTCATTAACTGAAGTTAGTATCTGAATATCCTCAGAAAAATTTAAAACCAAAACTAAATCAAGAAACAATATAAAGCATGTGGCTTAACAATATAAAATCTTTAAAATCCACGTTACCTGTTCAGTAATTCTCATGTGAAAATCATGGAAGTCACTGTATCGACGATATGTCTTCCACATCTCCTCACTGTTTAGATTGCGCCGGTGTACGGTGATGGCATATAATGCATATGTCTTGCCATGATCATTACAAACTCCTGCCACAGCATATGGGTCATAGTCAGCATATACTAATCATTTAAAACAAAATGAAGAGGAACAAAAGACACAAAAAGGAGGAAGATGAAGAACAAAAACAAAAAAGACAACATGAAATGAAGAAGAATTTGAAATGACAGACTGAGAGGAAAGGATGTTACCAAAGGATAACAAATAGATTCCTGTCCTTTATACTAAGAGGTATAAAGTATTACAAATAATGACAAGAATACAAAATGAGCTAAAAGTTTATGATGACACTCCCATCCACATTGACACCTACTTTGGATTCTCTTTCTAAGTAGCAATAGGGTCTCTTAAGTTACTAGAGAAGAAATAACAGAAATAAAATAAAAAATCTTTTGCAGGAGCCTTCACTATTTGGTTGTACTTCAAGTGAAATCTTTTCAACTAAACAGTAAAAGGTCCAGGGTAGGATTTATCTCCTGGCAATTATTTTTCTCTTTGATAATATTCAAACATTTGCAAGTGCTTATTCTGAGGATTTATCAACAACAAAACACACACACACACACACACACACACAAAACACAAAAATCCCCTACTATTTTTTTACTGATTTGCCACACACCATATAAGTAAGGTAGTCTTTAAAATCAAAACTGGTTCCTATTTTATACTAATTTTAGGTAGAGAGATGTACATTGAATCATGTTCTTTAATTTACCTTTCTGACTTTCTATTCTCTGTTCTCTATTTTAATCTAGGCTAGGTCTCCAAAATTTGACTATCTTCCCTCATCTGTATCTAGTCATTTCTTAATCCATTCTGACTTTGATTCCATCATATTTGTTTGATTTCTAAATTTGGTGCTTTTTTAACATATCATTTATTCTTTATGTTTTTATTTTTTTAGTTGTCAATGGATCTATCTATTTATTCATTGATTTACTTTTTTATTTATATGTGGTGCTGAGTATTGGACCCAGGGCCTCACATATGCCAGGCAAGCACTCTACCACTGAGCCCCAACTCCAGTCCCCCATTTGTTCTTGCTTTAGGATTTATCTCTATGAATATCAGGGAGTGCAGGGGGTGTGGGGGGCATTAACTAGGGATTAGACCCAGAGTACTCTGCCTCTGAGCTACATTCCTGACCCTTTTTCTCTTCTTTTCTTTTTTTAAATTTTGAGACATGTTCTCACTAAATTTTCCAGGTGGGCCTTGAACTTGTGATACTCCTGCCTCAGTCCCCCAACTAGCTGGAATTACAGGCATGTACCACTGTGTGCCTGGCTTGATGAATACTTTTAACATACATAAGTTCGATTAAGACTGCCTTTTCTGTAAGGCACAGTGGCTCACACCTGTAATCCCAGTGACTCCAGAGGTTGGGGAGGGAGGATCGTTAAGTTCAAAGCCAGCCTCAGCAACTTAGCGAGACCCTGTCTCAGAATAAAATATTTTAAAAAGGGCTGGGGATGTGGCTCCATGGTTAAGCACCTCTGGGTTCAATCCTTGGTACCAAAAAAAAGATTGCCTTCTCTAAGTTCTTAGGATGCAATTATCTCATTTGCTGGATCGGTCGACCTATGGTGGTTCATATTTCTTCCTTATATTTCTATAAATTCACTTTCAATAAGGTGTTGTCTCTCTCTGGGAATCATGCATGCCCTAGAATATGGAGCATTTGTAATTACCAGTGTCCCCATTGTAAATGCTGGTTGGCCCTTTGTGTCTGTGGGTTCTGCATTCTCAATTCAACCAACCATGACTTGAAGTTTTTTTTAATGTATTTTTTTTACTGAATATGTACAGATTTTTTTGGTCATTATTCTGTAACCAATAAAATACAAGTATTTACATAGTATTTACAATATATTATAAATAAAAAGGATGATTTAAATATATGAGAGGATATATGTCAATTATATACAAATATTATATCATATTATATTAGAGACCTGAACATCCATAGATTTGGAATCTGCAGGGCTCTTGGAAACTCTCTCCAGATACCAAGGAAGGGACAGTTGTACTAAATCTCTGGCTTAAGATCCTGGAGTATATAATCATTTAAAGATAGCTAAATTCACACATACCCATGTTGGGTTTTTAATTTCTTGTGGGTGATAGATACCATTTCTAATGATCTTGACATTTCTTTCTTTCTCTTTCTGCTTGAATATAAACTAATTTTTTCTAGTTCCTCTTCCCCATCATATTATCCTTTGTACTCTGGGTTTTATGCAAAGGACTGGGTTTTAGTTTCCTATGGTCTTGGCCCATCAGGGCTCTTCTCAGCTAGAAGGCATAAAAATGATATCGAAATCAAAACAGTGATCTGTTTGCTATTATGAACTCCTCAGTTTCAATGACTCTTCACTTCCCAGAATTTGTTTTTCCTCATAGACTATATAGAACCTTTAGATTTCCCATTTAAGCTATTTTTATAATATTGTATTTGGCTTTTTTATATGTGGGAGGCAGGATTTCCCATGGCAGTTTAGATTACTATACTGATCAAAAGTCTACAATTAATCTAAAAATGGATTACACTGATTCATAATCATGAAAAAAAAGTGATCAAGTTTTGAAGCTGAAGAGATCTTCTATATAACTTCTCAGTAAGTTATTTTAATAACATAAAAGCCAGATAGCTATACTGACAAGAAGGACTTACACCTCTTAGGCTTTCATCAACATTTTTCTAGGATTTGCACTACCTATTGAAAACTGTTCTTCACTCCCGTTTTCATCCAATACTAGTATTTCTAATTTGACCCCACCTCCACATACAAAAACAAAACAAAACAGAATCCTACCCTAGAATTGAGATTGGGTCACCATGCTCCACACAGAGGCTTTAACTGTACTCTCTGTCACCTCTTACAATGAACTTTCTCTCAGAGACCTTTGCAGATCAAATAGCACACCATTTTCATTAAGTTAGAGAATTACCATTTACAGAGTTGGCATGACCACAAGGGAATGACTTTACAGTAGTGTCCAAGACAGATTTGGGAAAGGAAAACAGAAAAGAAAGCAGAGGCCAATTAGGCAGTTAACCACAAACAATTACGAATTACAAGACCAAGTAGAACAGCAAGAAATATAAAAGGAAGAAGAGAATAAATTATATGAAACTATTCTAAAAGAAAAGTCACAAATTGCTAGGCAAGGGAGATCACCCAGGTGAAAGCACAAAAGAATAATGATAAGGTTATTATTAAAAAATGCAAAACATAGAAATGTAATATCACTTAAAAGAAGATAATGAGGCTATATGTATTGATTTTGAGAAGGCAGTGATCTAACTAGGTTTCCTATTTATTAAGCCAACTGCTACTCAAGCAGGTATTCTGTAAACTGTTTGTTACTGACCCATAATTAGGTAAGGGAGTAGACCAGAATGTAAATCAACCTCATCACTAATCTTATTGTTAATTTAGGCAATATACTTTACTGTAAGATTTTCACTAGAATCAGTGGACCACTCTGTGTAACACAAGCGCTGGACCATAAATTATTACTTCTGTAATGGTCACTAAAAACATGTCAGGACCAGTTATCACACTCCTTGAACTTAAAATACCCAAAGGACTTAAAAAACAGTACACTACAGTGACACAGACACATCAATGTTTATAGCAGCTCAATTTACAAGAGCTAAGTTGTCAAACCAACCTAGGTGCCCTACAACAGATGAATAAAGAAAATATGGTATATATACACAATGGAATAATACTCAGTCATAAAAGAGAATGACATTATGACATCTGCTGGAAAATGAAGGGATCTGGAGAGTATTATGCTAAGCGAAATAAGGTAATCCCCAAAAACCAAAGGTCAAATGTTCTCTCTGATATGTGGATAGTAACACACAACAAGGTGGGAGGAGAGAATATAAGTTCAGTAGATTAGACAAAGGGGAATGAAGGGCAGGGAGTGGGTACAGAAATAGGAAAGACAGTGGAATGAATCTGACACCACTTTCCAATGGTGTGAATCTCTACATCATGTACAACCACAAGACTGGGATCCTAAGTAGAGTAAGATGCACTCCATGTTTATATAAATAAGTTAAATTACATTACTGTCATGTATAAGTAAAAAGAACAAAAATTGAAACTAAAAAAATCAAAACAACTCTAGTTTTCAAATGGAAAAATAAATAATTCTTGAACCCTTACATGTGATGCCTACCATGTAAGCATAAGCAATTTGCCCCATAATCACACATTATTTCACTTCACAGATGAGGAAAAATTGTAGTACAGAGAAGTTAAAGAAGTTCATCCAACTATTAAGCAGCAGAGCTAAGGTTTGAACCCAAGAAATTCAGTCAAAAAGTTGGGCTCTTAACTGTGCTGGTTTATCAGCATCTATATTTATCTAATAGAAATAACAATTCACTAAAAATGCCTAGTATGTTTCCATCCATTTTAGGAAATTAATAAACACTTATTGAATAAATGAACAATGGATAAAGCAGCTAGAAAACCAGAACTTTCAGAAAAGAGAAATATTAAGATTAGAAACATGGACATAAGTGTCTTTTTTCTAGACATAAAAGTTTAAGGTCTCCAAGAAGTAAAAATACAAATGATAAACATCTGTACCTTTAGGAAGACTCATGATTAGAAAACAAGCAAACAAAGAGTACAGAGATTTCAAAAGAATTTTCAAAATTTATTGAAGGAAAAACAGGAACAACAGTATAAAAAGCTAGAAAGGAAAAACAGCAAGACCTCTGCTTTTATCAGCAATGAAGCTATCTAATGACCTTTAAGAGCAGAGTAATCTATTAACCAACTACTCATAAAAATAAAGCATTTAAGTCAGCAATTATAGATAACTTATTCCAGAAATGTGGCAGGTAAGAGAATGCAGAATGAGTCCCTTTCCAGTGAGACACAAAAGAAAATAAAGGTTTTAAAAACGCAAATTAACATCTTCTAAACTAAACTATAAGATTTATTTTCATTATCTAAAATGTAGGCATGAAACTGAACTGAGGTATTTCCCTCAGAATGTTTACATTTCAGTATATAATAGGTCAAACACATTGCTATATTCTATGAAGAGGCCAGATAAGAAAAATATCATTATCTTCTACTCATTAGCATTATGAAATAAGTCAATGGTAATGATGAAAATTGATTTTTTTTTCTCAGTACACTAACAATTCTGTACATATGCTGGCTGATCACAAAGTCCTAGAGGTTTCTCACCCCATTCAAGCATTTCTTGAACTTCTGCAAACACATATACCTAGAGGCTTCATTTAGTCCAGTTCTCTAGTCTGAATGTGCATGCATGAAAAAATACTGAACTGAGACTTCCTCAAAAAAGATTTAGTGGGCTGGGGTTGTAGCTCAGTGGTAGAGCACTTGCCACATAAAATAAAATAAATAAAATAAAGGTATTGTGTCCATCTACAACTAAAAAATATATTTAAAAAAAGATTTAGCAAGAATTATGCAAACAATTATCAGTCAGACTCAAGTACAAAGAGGAAAACAACAGTTTTAGAGTTTAATAGAAATGAAAAAATACTTGGGATATAAAACATTTTAAAATGGTAATAATGACAACCTTAGAAAAACAAAAATGCCCAAGCAAACACCACAGAATCTAGTGAAGAACATGCTGAGAGAGTATGGTGGTGGTAGGGGTTGGAGGACTTAAAAATATGGTGGCAACAAAACAAAAATATAATTTGTAAAAGTAAATATGGAAAATAACTTAGGGATATAAGAAAAAATAGTTTTAAAGTAATAATTATTCTACAAAGTCTCTTACCAGTGTCTGATATGTAAGCATGAAGTTGTACTGTGTCATCAGAAGATACACTTGAAAGGTCATCTAAAGACTGAAAAAAAATCAGGAAACAAATTTTTAATTTTAAACTATTATATAATTCTACATAAAATACACACTTCATATTTTTTTGCAGGCAAACTTTATATTTGTATTATCATAACCCCTATAAAATAATTATACTCATTTTATTACACTAAGAATGAGAAAAGCCAAGATTAAGAAACTATAGAATAAAACAATTTAGTAACCAACTGAACCAATCAGATTGTTTCTTCTTCACTGCCCATCCATATATTGCAAATTGTTACTTTTCAACTATATTCAACATATGGCAATAAAATAAAAACTAAGGAAAAATAAGTAGATACAGTTTAACATTTAAATTTGAAATGTAGTATAGCTCCCTTTGTATTCTTTTAATACTTGTTAATCCAGAAATAATTTTATCAGTAAATTTAGATTCCTTAGGTATAATATCAACATCTTAGGTTTATCTGAGGATTAAATAAAATATGCAAAATATTTAGAAAACTGCCTAAGAAAACAAATGTTACCTATTAAGATTACTTATTAAGTGAAGTGAATTCACAGACTAAGTAAGGTTTTTGGTAGTAGAATTATGTTTGAAAACTATAGTTGAATTAAAATTATAATCTTCAATATTACTGACTGTTCAAATGAGTATTTTGTAACCGTGGCCTTTAAGTCTAAATTAAAAGAAAACAAACTGACACATCAACGTACACCCACATGTACATCAAAGGGTTCTGGCACTGATACTGTATTTCACCATCTAATCATTGCATATGTTATGCCAATTTTTTTTGGGTGGGGGCAAAAAATTGGGGTACAGTCATTATGTGAAGCTTTTTAAAGCAACTGTACTAGTATTACTTAAAATCATTTATTACTAAAAATCATTTATTACTAAACTGTGGTACAAGATTAGGATGCACAGAATATTTGTCAATATGAATTTATGCAATGGCAATGATTATGCAGTAAAATATGGTACCTTAAAAAAATATGGTTCCTTAAGAGACTTTAGCCTTATCAACTACTTCTTATACTTCAGTTTTTCCAATGGTAAAATTTTGTTCATACTTGCTCTACATATTTGCCAGGATACAATGTGAAAAATGTTTTGAAATATTTGAAAAAAACAATGTACTTAAAATTTTAAGTGTTTACATGACACACAGAAAAACATGTTAATAAAAACAGCAAAATCTTTATTAACCTTCCCTTGTAGGTTATATTTTAAAATCTAAATGTACTTACCACTTCAAAAGTCTCTTAAACATTAGTTATTAATTATATTGCACAAATAAATAACAAGTAGACTATAAAATTACAATTAGTAAAATGAATATTAACTATAGATCTACATCTGATTTAGAAATGTAAGTACTGATGGATAAAACGGATTTCAAAATAAGTATATATTAATGTTGGTTGTGCTGAAATAAAATACAACTTACAAACTAATCCTTAAGATTTTTAAATTTCTTGAAAGAAAATGTGATGTGTGTTTTAACATAATAGGCAAAAACTGAAAATACAAATCCCCATCCCACCCCTTTTTGAGATGGGATCTCACCACATTTCTCACACTGGCCTCAAATTTCTGTGCTAAAGTGATCCTCCAGCCACAACCTCCCAAGTAGCTGGGAATACAGGTGTGTGCAATTGTGCCAAACTAAAAACACAAATTTTCTATGATGGTTTAGCAAACAATTACAATGGCACTGCCAGAAGTGCTAGCATGAATTTAACTGCCAATCTCAATTGATAAATGAGTAAAATGTCAAAAACATTAAATCTCTTTTTTGCTTAGTATATTGGAATAAACTACCATGATTTTGTTTATAATCAAACTATTTTTAAAATGCAGCCAGTCACTAAAGTTTTGTGTTTTAAAAAGAATGTGAAAGACTTTAGCTACTTTTTAAAAAGCCTGACTTAGATTTATGAGGATAACAAATATTGCAAGTCACTGGCCTTAAATGTGACCTTTTCACTTTTTTTTGATCGAGATTGTAACACAAGGGATGTTTTTATTTGAAAAGGCATTTATTCCAGGCATGGAATAAATAAAAATAAATTTTTGCTAGAGTTTAAACACTTGTACAAACACTACAAGTTTTAAAACTAAAAACTTCAAATCAAAGAAATACTTCTCTCCTTTGGAAACATTCTCTGTACAATGAACATTATTGCTAATATTTCCTTCATGCTCCAAGGGCAACTCCTTTTCTGTTGTACACTTTGCACTAAAAAAAGTAAACAGTAATGATGCCAAATGATGTAAGAAAACGTCTTAAAGGTCATAAAATATCTGACATATTACTATGGACAATTTCAGTGTTTTGCTAAAGGTTATACTTTGTACAGTACCAGAACACTTTATTCAATAAGGTTACAGACAACAAGACAACAGACCTCTAAACCAGTTAGCTATTACAAAAGGTTTAAAAGAAAAATAAGTGGAAGGAAAAATGAAACAAATACTCCTTTACTTTTCCCATACCCCTTGCTCCAACTCCTCCATCCAAACTGTAGATTGAAAATTTCATAAAATATAAATATTTCTTCCTAACAGAATTTTAGGAAATAAGTTATTTAATGGCAATGCTGGATATAAGTGAAATGAAATGTCCATTTGTTCATATTTCATCCTGAAGACATGAAATTCCATGGCGGTATACATGCTAAAAACATGTAAACTTTGAATCATAAGATACACCTTGCTGTGAAACTCTAATATTTTTACACACACTTGAATTTGTTTTGGTGCAGATTTTAAGAAATATCTAGAAGCTTTTCATTATCCTCAGTCGTTTTATATTTCTTTTCTAATGTGAGAAGAAAAAACTGATCTCAAACCATAAATACTAGAATGAAAAACCACATCAATTCCTTTATAAAATGCAACTGCAATTATGCCAGTATAACCATAAACCCATTCCTTGAAATAAAAATTAAATATTTAAGGTGCTAACTTGCAGATGTCTTATATATGAATTTAACATTTCCTTTAAAAGCATAGTAATGTTTAAATAATACTAAAGAACAACTTGGGGTTTTGAATATATCACTTATTTACATATGTAAAGGCCCAGTCTTTCACATTACTTTCAAGTGACTTTAATAATAAAAATACCCATAATAGCACTTACCAAATTTATGCTTCCTGTAGGAGATCCATTAAAAGATTCTGTATAGGGAAAATTCAAATTAGTATACAGTAAAAAGCTTTTGGTGGTTGCTTTATTTAAAGTTCAAACACAAAGAAGCCAAGACATGAAGAGAACAATAAGGAATAATGGTGGTACACTCCTAAACATCTAATTTCTTAAATAACAAATTTCCAAACCAACCAGGCATTTTGGTGAAAACATGTGTACCATGTACCTGATAGCTGACCAAAAATAAAAGGGCATTCATGTACAGAAATGTAATTATTAAGTATTTTTATCATATCAAGTTTTCCAAAACAATGCAAGCATGAGAAAAACACTGAAGAGCGAAGCCCATTAGGAAATGTTGGAACTATTTTGTCCCTTCTGTCTCAATGAATTAAGAAATATTACAAATAAAATTAGTCATTAGTGTGAGGGACAAATGAGTTGATTTTTAATGTATCTATCAAGTTCATTTATTCTGGGTAGTAGAATTGTTTTGAGAACATCTGAAGTTCAGACTCTTAAATCAGTATGTAGCTAATAGTCCAAAGGACAGGATATTTAAAATGCAGTGAAATTTAATTAAAAAGCAATGAGGGAAAAAAATTTAAATAAACATTAGAGAATAGTCAATTAAAGATTATTACAAGGTATCAAGCAATAATCTTTTCCTTTGGGGTTTTACTTTATATCTAAGGAAATAGCAATTAAAGTATTTAAGAACACAAATAAACCTAAGGTAAAACAACATTCATACACAGTTTAAAGTTAATGTGTTTATTAGCCATTAAGAAATTATTTGTAAATTTGGTTCTATGTATCATCATGCGCTTATCAGCGAGATCATTTGTCCTTTGGATTTTTGAGATTGGCTTATCTCATTTAGCTTGATATTCTCCAATTTCGTCCATTTGTCTGCAAATGCCATAACTTTATTATTCTTTATGGCTGAGTATCAAAACTACCCTAAGATTCTATCTCACCCCAATTAGAATGGCGATTATCAAGCATACAAGCAACAATAGGTGTTGGCGAGGACATGGGGGAAAAAGGTACACTCATACATTGCTGGTGGGGTTGCAAATTAGTGCAGCCACTCTGGAAAGCAGTGTGGAGATTCCTTAGAAAACTTGGAATGGAACCACCATTTGACCCAGCTATTCCACTCCTAGACCTATACCCAAAGGACTTAATATCAGCATACTACAGTTATGCAGCCACATCAATGTTCATAGCTGCTCAATTCACCATAGCCAGATTGTGGAACCAACCTAGATACCCTTCAATTGATGAATGGATAAAGAAACTGTGGTATATATATACAGCCTATACTTTTAAAATAATTTAAAGCTGATCTAACTAAAGAAAGCAATCATGAATAAAAAGAGAGAAGAAAGAAAGAGGAGAGGAGGGGTAAAGGAGAAGAGGAGAGAGAAAGAGAGCATGTTCAAGCAAGCCATTCAGCTAATTAGCTACCTACTTAGTTTTGATTAAAATATAATGTTTAAGTTTGCAAAGAAAACCACCAGAGGACACTTCTCACTGACAACAAGACTTGGTCCATTCATTTTGGGCTCAATTGTAGACTACATTTAGGGTCAGGAACACAGTAATACTGTATTAGACAATTATATTGGAATGCTTTAAAAAGTAGTCAACATTTCAAAATGTCTATAACAAAAATGTGGAGAATCTGATAATCATAGAGAAAAGACAAAAGATTTATTATTTGAAAGTTATATCATTGGCCTAAAAGCAACAATGAAAAAGACACTAAAGGCAAAAGTCATTTTTAATAATAATGTTTCATATTATACCCATTATATACTTTTAAAAAGTGGTTTCCAAAATGGGATAATTTCTCAGTATAAAATGTATAAAAAGTCATCAATTAGGACACAGAATGTTAGATAGCAATGGTCTATAGAAAAAATAATTCCAAACTATAATCTATGATTTAAATGTGAGGAGTTATTCAATCAGTGATACATAAGAAAAGCACATGATTAAAACCTGTTCAAAAATATTTTTTAATCTAACTTATATTTTGAATAAGTATGTATGAGGTTTTGGGAAGTCTGTAAAGACTTATAGTTTGCTTCCATCAGTTATACAGAAAACTGGCTAGAAAGATACAAATGGAAACTAAAAGTCAATTTTAAAGACTTTGAAAGAAATCTTGTATTTTAGGATAATCATAATTTAGAAATCTTATATTTTAGCAGTGTATGGAATATACTGCTACTATCACAAGATCAACACAATGAGTTGATTACGACTCAATATTTTCTTTCATTCTGGGTTGTACAGCAAATCCACAAATGCTAAGATAAGATAAAATTAATGTAAATAATAAAAACTTTACAATACTTATTTTAGATAGTTAGTAAATACACAGTTGATATTACATATTTCATACCATCTCTATAAAAAGAACCCTTTCCAACAGAAACAGGAAATACAAATACACTATATAATAAACTAGATAATTAATTATACTATCTAGCTCCCTCAGAAGTACTTTATTTAAAGAAGAATATCTTCTTTAATTAATCCAATCTACTTAAGAGTATTATTATAATTTTATCAGAGAGAGCATTAATTAAAAAACCCAAGGTCTCAATCAGATCCATAATCAATATAAAAGTTACTAAAGCTCAAATATAAACTTCTATAACTGGATTTCCTTATAGTATTTAAAAAATAAGATCTCACTAGTATGGACAGAAAGGTAGGAAGCAGAAGAGAGGGGAGGCTAGAATGCTTCCATAATAGAGATATTTTTTAAGGGTGTGACCTCTATTGAGTAGATCTATTATATGTCTATCTTCAAGTGATACTGTCCATAAAAACTATTCATAAGCAAATGGTCATAATTAATGCACTCTCTTAAAATAATTGCTGAATCAAATCTTTCCAATTTACTTTTTATTATATTGCTTATTTACTTAGAACGTTTATCAGAAAGTTTGTCAAACCCTGGATATTTAATTAGAGCCTAAAAAACACTTCTGAACTGAATCACAAGTAAAATGGTTAAGAATTTGAAGACCTGTTCTAAAGGGTTCTCTCTTCACTTTTCTTGCATAACTCACTACTTTCTATTAAGAAAAAGCGATAACTTCTCATTTAGTTTGTACAACTAAAACTACGAAAACTCTCTTATATACAGAAGAGTACATTTTTCACATACATAAGTCCAGTGACTCGGAAGTAAGATACTATGATGCCAACATTATTCCAGATTTATAACAGATAAATAAATGAAGCTTAAAATAATTTGTGTAGTTAGCCAACACTGAGACAGGGGAAAAGGACAGGTAGCTGATTATCAAAGAAAAGGAAATGGGTTGCTAACAGCTAACTTCAGTATAGCACTTTCCTGTTCAACCAGTTTTAATAACCTGTAGTGGAGGAGGGGGACGCACTGCACTTTACAACTCAAGGGATTACCCCCTGGATTGCTCTTTCTCTGCTTTTGGGCACTTATGCAGCAAAAGAGAGGATGGGGGTCTATAAAAAAGCAAGACATCCCCACTCTTACGGGCACCAGCTCTGGGTCCTCAATTCTCTCTGGAGAAGTCTGCTATATCTGTTCTCTCTTCAATAAAATTTGTTTTCTAGCTTGCCTAGGTGTTTCTTAGGTGTTTAATCTTCAACACAAGGCAAAGGAGGACTGGATCCCGATTTCCAAGACCAATATGAACATCACATAAGAGAATAGTAGTAAAATGTGAGTAAAATCTAAATATCTGACTCATAAAGCCTGCTTTTTGTACTCTAACATGCTGAGACTTCTCAGTGTTCTTAGTACTCCCATTTGTAAAAACTGAAAAGTTAGAATAAAAAACTCTGGAGACATCCAAGATGGCGGACTAGAGGGTGACTGCATGTCCTGTCGCTCCAGAACCCAGGATTCAAGAAGGGGAGGCAATGAGAGACTCGGACTAACACAGAGCCGTGGAGTGAGTCTCTCCCACCGGGTGAAGCTCGGCCTGGGCAGCAGAGCCAGACAGGGGCAGCTTCTCAGAGCAGGGCAGGGCAGCTAGAGACTTCCCCAAGAAGCCCTGCTCCCTCCGGCGGCAGGCTCCTTCCACAGCCAGCTTCTCGGAGCAGGCCGCCCAGTGAGAGCCTTTCCACACAGAGCCAGCTCCAAGCCCCGGACCCAGCGGCAGGCCCCGGCCCGCAGGTGGCTTCTGGGACCAGGGCAGGTCAGCCAGAGACTTCCCCAAGCAGCCCTGCTCCCTCCAGCGGCAGGCTCCTTCCACAGCCAGCTTGTTGGGAGCAGGCCACCCAGTGAGAGCCATTCTGCACAGAGCCAGCTCCAAGCCCCGGACCCAGTGGTGGGACCCAGTCCGCAGGCAGCTTCTGGGACTAGGGCAAGGCAGCCAGAGACTTCCCCAAGCAACCCTGCTCCCTCCCGCGGCAGGCTCCTTCCATAGTCAGCTTCTTGGAGCAGGCCAGCCAGTGAGAGCCTTTCCGCACAGAGCCAGTCCCCAGCCCTGGAACCAGTAGCAGGCTAGGGGTAGCTTTCTTTGGAAGCACTGCATTATCAAGTTCTTCCAAGACTTCAGGCTACTGATGTACTGGAAATCTACAAGGACACTGTAAGCCAAAAGAGGAAATCTGCAATATCTCAGAGTCCCACTGATATTTGACCAATATGAGAAAACAAGGGAAGAAAATGTCCCAAACATAGATACTATATCAATAAAACCCAATGACAACACAGCAGAAGAAATGTCAGAAAGGGAGTTCAGAATGTACACAATTAAAACAATCAGGGAAGCAAATGAGGAGATGAAAGAGCAAATGCAGGCATTGAAGGAGGAGATGAAAGAGCAAATGCAGGCATTAAATGATAGCACCAATCAACAGTTAAAAGACCAAATATAGGAAGCAAGAGATCATTTCAATAAAGAGTTAGAGATACAGAAAAAACAAACAAACAGAAATCCTTGAAATGAAGGAAACAATAAACCAAATTAAGAACTCCATAGAAAGCATAACCAATAGGATAGAACACCTGGAAGACAGAACCTCAGACATTGAAGACAAAATATTTAATCTTGAAAACAAAGTTGGCCAAACAGAGAAGATGGTAAGAAATCATGAACAGAATCTATAAGAATTATGGGATATCATGAAAAGGCCAAATTTAATAATTATTGGGATTGAGGAAGGCTTAGAGAAACAAACCAAAGGAATGAACAAACTATTCAATGAAATAATATCAGAAAATTTCCCAAATCTGAAGAATGAAATGAAAAACCAGATATAAGAGGCTTAATAGGACTCCAAATATACAAAATTACAACAGACCCACACCAAGGCACATTATTGTGAAAATACCTAACATACAAAATAAAGACAGAATTTTAAAGGCCATGAGAGAAAAGAATCAAATTACATTCAGGGGGAAACCAATAAGAACATCAGCAAATTTTTTCAATCCAGACCCTAAAAGCTAGAAGGGCCTGGAACAAAATTTACCAAGCCCTGAAAGAAAACAGACGCCAACCAAGAATCTTATACCCAGCAAAACTTACTTTCAGATTTGATGATGAAATAAAATCCTTCCATGATAAACAAAAGCTAAAAGAATTTACAAAAAGAAAGCCAGCATTACAGAACATTCTCAGCAAAATATTCCATGAGGAAGAGATGAAAAACAACGATGCAAATCAGCAATGGGAGGAACTAGCCTAAAGGAATAGCCAAATAAAGGAGAAACCAAATCATGTCAAAAAACAAAAATGAGTCAAATGACTGGGAATGCAAATCATATCACAATAATAAACCTGAATGTTTTTTGTTGTTGTTGTTGTTGTTGTTTTTGGGGTGCTGGGGTTCAAACCCAGGGCCTTGTGCTTACAAGGCAAGCACTCTACCGACTGAGCTATCTCCCCAGCCCCAAACCTGAATGTTAATGGCCTGAACTCATCAATCAAAAGACATAGACTGGCAGATTGCACTAAAAAGAAAAATCCAACAATATGCTGCCTGCAAGAGACTCATCTCATAGAAAGATACCCACAGACTAAAGGTGAAAGGATGGGAAAAAACATGCCATGCACATGGACACAGCAAAAAAGCTGGAGTATCCATCCTCATTTCAGATAATGTGGACTTCAAGCCAAAACTAGTCAGAAGGGATGAAGAAGGACATTACATACTGCTTAAGGGAAGCATAAATCAGCAAGACATAACAATCATAAATATCTATGCCCCGAACACTGGCTCATCCATGTACGTCAAACAAATCCTTCTCAATGCCAGAAATCAAATAGACCAAAACACAATAATACTAGGCGATTTTAACACGCCTCTCTCACCACTGGATAGATCTTCTAAACAAAAATTGAATAAAGAAACCATAGATCTCAATAACACAATCAACAATTTGGACTTAACCGACATATATAGAATATACCATCCAACAAAGAACAAAAACAATTTCTTCTCAGCAGCACATGGATCCTTCTCTAAAACAGACCGTATTTTATGCCACAAAGCTACTGTTAGCAAATATAAGAAGATAGAGGTACTACCTTGTATTCTATCAGATCATAATGGATTGAAATTAGAAATAAATGACAGAATAAAAAACAGAAACTTCTCCAATAACTGGAGATTAAATAACACACTATTACATGATGAATGGATAACAGAAGATATCAGGAGGGAAATAAAAAAATTCTTAGAAGTAAACGAGAACAAAGACACATCAAATCAAAATCTCTGGGACACTATGAAATCAGTACTTAGAGAAGATTTATTTCATTGGGCGCATTTAAAAAAACAAAGTAAAAATCAACAAATAAATGACTTAACACTACAGCTCAAAGTCCTAGAAAAAGAAGAGCAGACCAACACCAAAAGTAGTAGAAGACAGGAAATAGTTAAAATCCGAGTCGAACTCAACAAAATGGAAATAAAAGAAACAACTGGAAAAATTAACAAAGAGTTGGTTCTTTGAAAAAATAAACAAAATTGATAAACCCTTAGCCACACTAACAAAGAGAAAGAGGGAGAAAACTCAAATTACTAAAATTCAGAATGAACAAGGAAATATCACAACAGACACGAGTGAAATACAAAACATTAGAAGCTATTTTGAAAATCTATACTTCAACAAAACGGAAAACCTCGAAGACATCAACAAGTTTCTAGAGACATATGAATTACCTCAACTGAACGAGGAAGATATACACAACTTAAATAAATCAATTTCAAGCAATGAAATAGAAGAGGGCATCAAAAGCCTACCAACAAAGAAAAGTCTGGACCAGATGGGTTCTCCGCTGAGTTCTACAAAACCTTTAAAGAAGAGCTCATTCCAACACTCCTCAAAGTATTCCATGAAATAGAAGAGGAGGAAACCCTCCCAAACTCTTTCTATGAAGCCAATATCACCCTGATAAACCAGAGACACATCGAAGAAAGAAAATTTCAGACCAATATCCTTAATGAACATTGATGCAAAAATTCTCAACAAAATTTTAGCAAATCGCATACAAATATATATTAAAAAGATAGTGTACTACGATCAAGTGGGTTTTATCCCAGGGATGCAAGGTTGGTTCAACATCCGGAAATCAATAAATGTCATTCACCATATCGACAGACTTAAAGTTAAGAATCACCTGATTATTTCAATAGATGCAGAAAAAGCATTTGATAAAATACAGCATCCCTTCATGCTCAAAACACTAGAAAATATAGGGATAGTGGGAACATTCCTTAACATTGTAAAGGCCATCTACACTAAGCCCAAGGCCAATATCATTCTAAATGGTGAAATACTGAAAACATTCCCCCTAAAAACTGGAACAAGGCAGGGATGCCCTCTTTCACCACTTCTATTCAACATCATCCTTGAAACTCTAGCCAGAGCAATTAGACAAACCAAAGAAATTAAAGGGATACAAATTGGAAAAGAAGAACTCAAACTATCCCTGTTCGCTGATGACATGATTATATATTTAGAGGAACCTGGAAATTCCACCAGGAAACTTTTAGAACTCATAAGTGAATTCAGTAAAGTAGCAGGTTACAAGATCAATGCTCATAAATCCAATGCATTTTTATACATAAGTGATGAATCTTCAGAAAGAGAAGTTAGGAAAACTACCGCATTCACAATAGCCTCGAAAAAAATAAAATACTTGGGAATCAATCTCACAAAAGAGGTGAAAGACCTCTACAATGAGAACTACAGAACACTAAAGAAAGAAATTAAAGAAAACCTTAGAAGATGGAAAGATCTCCCATATTCTTGGATAGGAAGAATTAATATTGTCAAAATGGCCATACTACCAAAAGTGCTATGCAGATTCAATGCAATTCCAATTAAAATCCCAATGATGGACCTTACAGAAAAAGAGCAAGAAATTATGAAATTCATCTGGAAGAATAAGAAACCCAGAATAGCTAAAGCAATCTTTAGCAGAAAGAGCGAAGCAGGGGGTATCGCAATGCCAGATCTTCAACTCTACTATAAAGCAATAGTAACAAAAACAGCATGGTATTGTTACCAAAATAGACAGGTAGATCAATGGTACAGAATAGAGGACATGGACATAAACCCAAATAAATACAATTCTCTCATATTAGACAAAGGGGCCAAAAATATGCAATGGAGAAAAGATAGCCTCTTCAACAAATGGTGCTGGGAAAACTGGAAATCCATATGCAACAGAATGAAATTAAACCCCTATCTCTCACCCTGCACAAAACTAAACTCAAAATGGATCAAAGACCTTGGAATCAGACCAGAGACCCTGCATCTTATAGAAGAAAAAGTAGGTCCAAATCTTCAACATGTCGGCTTAGGATCAGACTTCCTTAACAGGACTCCCACAGCACAAGAAATAAAAGCAAGAATCAACAACTGGGATAGATCCAAACTAAAAAGCTTTCTCTCAGCAAAGGAAACTATCAGTAATGTGAAGAGAGAGCCTACAGAGTGGGAGAATATCTTTGCCACTCATACTTCAGATAGAGTGCTAATTTCCAGAATCTATAAAGAACTCAAAAAACTCTACACCAAGAATACAAATAATCCAATCAACAAATGGGCTAAGGAAATGAACAGACACTTCACAGAAGAAGATCTACAAGCAATCAACAGATATATGAAAAAATGTTCAACATCTCTAGTAATAAGAGAAATGCAAATCAAAAATACCCTATATGAAAAAATGTTCAACATCTCTAGTAATAAGAGAAATGTAAATCAAAAGTACCCTAAGATTCCATCTCACCCCAATAAGAATGGTGATTATCAAGAACACAAGCAACAATAGGTGTTGGCGAGGATGTGGGGAAAAACATACACTCATATATTGCTGGTGGGGTTGCAAATTAGTGCAACCACTCTGGAAAGCAGTATGGAGATTCCTTAGAAAACTTGGATGGAACCACCATTTGACCCAGCTATCCCACTCTTCGGCCTATACCCAAAGGACTTAAAATTAGCATACTACAGAGATACAGCCACATCAATGTTCACTGCTGCTCAATTCACCATAGCCAGATTGTGGAACCAACCTAGATGTCCTTCAATTGATGAATGGATAAAGAAACTGTGGCATATATATACAATGGAATATTACTCCACCATAAAGAATGATAAAATTATGGCATTTGCAGGCAAATGGATGAAATTGGAGAATATCATGCTAAGTGAGATAAGCCAATCTCAAAAAACCAAAGGATGAATGATCTCGCTGATAAGCGGATGATAACATATAATGGAGGGTGGGAGGGGTTAGCATTAGGGTTAGGGTTAGGTTTAGGGTTAGGGTTAGGGAGGGGGGCAAGAATGGAGGAAGGAAGAACTGTATAGAGGGAAAAGAGGGGTGGGTGGGGTGGGGGGGAAGGGGGAAAAATGGCAGAATGAATCAAACAACATTGCCCTGTGTAAATTTATGATTACACAAATGGTATACCTTTACTTCATGTACAGAGAATCAAAATGAATCCCATTTGTTTACAATAAAAAAAAAATTTGAAAAAAACAAACAAACAAAAAAACACTCTGGTTTCTTCCAGCTGAAAAGTCTCCCACACATGCAGACTTGGAAAAAGATTCAAAGACTGGATTCAATTCAATTCAATTCAATTCAAGGATTTGGAAAAGGATTCAATTAGCAATAGGAAAAAACCTGCAATTTTTTTTATATCACTTTATAGTTTGTGATATGCTCTTAATCATTGTTATCTCACCTATTCTTCCCAATAATTCCATTATCAAGCAAGAATATTATTTCATGATTAACTTATTAGCAAAAGGGAAACTACCATAAAAATATTTGAGTGACTAACCACAAGAAAACATTCTTCAAATATTTGAGCCTTCTGCAGTTTTATTCTAATCTGTTAATAAATTCTCAACATTTTAATTTAATATAGCAACTAAACTTTTGTAATTCATTATAGATTTTTAAATATATTTGGGCTTTAAAAACATCTGTAATCTAACTTAAAAGGTCATTCTTTTTATGGTTTTTATTGGCATGTTATAATTACACATAATAGTGGGATTCACTGAGACATTTTTGCACTTTGAAATGCAAGTAATTTGATCAATCACACTCCCCAGTACCTCCCTACTTCTCTTTCCCTAATCCCCTTCCTCTATTCTACTGGTCTCCTATTTTTCCTCTTTTCCATTATTATTTCTTTAAATTAGCATGTTATAGTTATACATAAAAGTGGAATTCATTGTGGTATGTTCACATATGTATATGGCATAATTTGGTCAATTTCATTCACTAGTACCTTCCATAGATCTCCCCTTCTCCCTCCTTCTATTCTATTGTTCTCCTTTTTATTTTCCTGCGATTCCATTTTATTTTAAAAAGTCATTCTTTTGGTAATCAGAATATAAACAGGGATAAACAAACACACACATACACACGCGCGCTCGCACACATGCACACACAGAGTGCTATCTTACCTCCATCCCCGTCATCTGATCCTCTGAAACTAGGATCTTTTAACATGTCCAGCTCAGCTAACATGCGCACATAAAGTGCATTTTGTCTGAAGGAAGGATAAAATCTTTCATCTCGTAGCATCAATTCATATACCTTATTAAAATAATTCAAGATATTCAATAATTAATACAAATATAGGGTGAAAGAAATTACACCAAAAGTTGCAATGAGGTCTTGCCATAGTGCATCATAGTTATAAGACAGGAATAATATGACTATATCCCAAATAATGATTTCTGGTCCTTCCAGGAACTAAATTACACTGAAAATGGTTCTACTTCAACACAAGTCACATGACAGTAAGCTATCTATAATTTCTAGGATATAGTGTTTTCTAAGAAAAAAGTAGAGTAAATGTAAGTGCTCAAGGCTCAAATTAAAATGAACAAGGCATGTTATTTGTACATTAATTCATCAAATTATAAAACTAGGAAGTCTGGCTCTTCAGTCAGATTCAAACAAAGTAACCCAACACAGAATTATTCTGTGTTGTATTATTAGTCACTTAAATAAAAAAAAAAAAAAAAAAAAAACTGGTCTATATTTTTGGAATTGAGAGGTATTATTGTCATAATTCATCTGTTTAGTTATGTTTCATTAACTTTTAAAAAACTAAATACATAAACTTGGAATTTTTATCTCAAGAAAGATAAAATATACAATACCTTTCTTTGAATGTCATCAAAGATTTCAGGGGTTGGATCTTCATGATTCAAAGTATCTGCTAATTTTGCTACTAAATAGTCATCAACAGTAACTCTTGGAGATGCCTAAGAAACAGAAAAATAAAAGTAGTAATATTTTGTATTTCTAAATATAAGTTAATAATAGAATTGATAACAGAATCACATTATTCAAAGTAATTGGCAGATACAAATCACTGGTTTGTAAATGATACTTTGATATTTAAGAAATCTGAAATACAGCTAGAGCCTTCCCTTCAATGTACAATGTAGGAGACTGATAGACAAGCACAAGTTTAAATAGTCATATTTATTGAGCAAGGTATCTCTAATTGGGCTACAATTATAAAATTGTATAGATGGAGCCAATTGGGCTCCATCTATAAAATGGAGATAATACTTCATAAGCTTATTTAAGATTTAAGATTTAAAAGAGATCTATGTAAGACAGCACAGTGTCTAGAACACAGGAAATAGTCATTAGGAGTTAAATCACAGTTTAGTGTTCAATGGTACTAGATGTACATTATGAATGCCAAAAGAATAAGTCATTTGACTTTTCTGACACTAAAAGAAAAATAATCTTTTTGAATTGGCTTTAAATGAGACTATGATTATCCTAAATTGTTTTTATAACCAATGCTATATCGAAGTTCCAATGTGATATGGGAGGAAAATAATTTGAAAAATTAATTTGTTCCAAGAACTTTCAAAGTACATAATGTGACAAATACTACTCAGAAATTCAAAATCTGGCCTTTAAATTTCAAAAATCACTTTATTAAAAATAGGTCTACCAACTTTGCACCCATGGCTTATTCATCAATTAGATCCTTTGCAACTATAAATAAATCATATAGGCTATACATGTCTTAATTGCCCATTTTTAGGTAGTTTGAAGCATATGATGTCATCAGATGATAAACCTTTCTCAGAAAAAAGTTTTAAATGTAGACAATCTAAACCTGCAAAATAGAAACAGGATTCCAAATAAATTAGTTTCAGAAACATTAAGAAAATATGATGAAAAGCTATATATTTAAAGCTTTGGTGTCTTTGGTATTTCGACATCTGAATTTTTAGTTCTAAAGGCTGTAGAGAGAAAATGAGTGCCCACAATGGTAACTTTTAGAGAAACTAACAAAAACACATCGCTTAAATAATTTCTCTAATTCTAGCCAATAAAATATCTAAGGAACACAGTAGATATATCAAAAAAAGAAAAAAAGAAATAGCAGGATATAAACATGTAGGAAAGGGTTATACAACTTCTAATGCTGTTATGGTTTGGATATGAGGTGTCCCCCAAAAGCTCCTATGTTAATGCAGAAATATTCAGAGGTGAAAATGATTAGATTATGAAAGCTATAACCTAATCTATCTATCCTAGTTTGAATGGGCTAACTGGGCAGGGATTACAGGTAGGAGGAAAGTAGTTGGCATAGGTGGGTCACAGAGAGCATGCCCTGGAAGGGTGCTTCTTCCTTTCTCTCTGCTTACTGGCCACTACTCACATTAAACTGCTCCTCCACCACACCCTTCCACCATATGTTCGGCATCACCTTGGGCTCAGCATGGACCGAACTCTGAAACCATAGGCTTTTCCTCTTCTTAAGTTGTCCTTGTTAGGTATTGAGGTCATAGCAATGAGATGACTAACATAAATGCCCCTTGTCAATTCAAAACTCCTGTTAGTAAACCCACGCTGGTGTGTGACCATTTTTAGAGTCATCAGGAGACAACCAATCAGAAGTTCTTCTCCCAAAAGAAGTACTACCAAAGAAATACTTATGTATACTTGATATTATTTTAACATAAATGTATGAAAATAACTATTTTCCTAAAATTATCTATTAAAACATATTCTTTTCTATTACATAAATGATAACTTAAATAAGAGGACTACTTAATGGTAATTAATAGAACTAATTTTTAAAAATCTGTGAGAGAAAATATAATAGTAGTTTATGATTCTATGTTGTGACACAGCTATTTAACTTTCAAAAATGTCTATTGGCTTTAACTTTACACTGTAAACTATATTTTTAATTATTAAAATTCAGAAACAAGACTACAAAAGCAGAATGTATATACACTAAGATATTTAAATTTTGTAGGTTACATTATTGTATATTCTTGAAATACACTAGTGTAAGACTTTTAAAATAAAAATGTATATACATAAAAGCAGAATGTGAATATAAAAAAATACTATCTATATTTAGCAAAACAAAACAAAAGAATAAATTTTGTATCTTTTCCATAATGCAGTACTTTTTTTTACTTTTTCTGTTTCTAAAAATACCTCTGTGAACTACCTGCAGCCTTTAGGACATCTTTTTCTTTTTTGCTGCATTACAGCTGAATGCAGCCAAATGCAAAATTCACTTTGACTCTGACCTCTTCTCTGTTCAAAACCAACTCTCGTTCATTTTTTGTTTCACTCTTATTGTGGTGACGTGTACTTTCAACAAAATCATTTGGGCCTGGAATAAGTGGGATTTTATTTAAAGAGTAGGTTTTAAGATGTACGAGAATTTGTTTCAAGTTCTCAAGTTCTCAAAAATAGGTCTACCAACTTTGTATTCTTGGCTCATCTGTCAATTAGAGCCTTTGCACCTATAAATAAATCATATAGGCTATCCACATCTAAATTGCCCATTTTTAAGTAGTTTGAAGTGTAATGATGTCATCATAAGTCTTTCTCAGAAAAAAAGTTTTAAACATAGATAATTTAAACTTGTGAAACCGAGAAAATACTGTTCAAATTGTCTGTCCCTTTCTGATGACATTTTTTTGATTCTCAAGTGGTCTTTTTTTGAAAACAGTCATCTGGTTCACTATGAGTGTCTATCATACATATAACCTCAAACAACTTAAGCCTATTAGTTCATCCTTTGATAGATTCCCTTCAGTGTCTTCAAAGATCACCATTTATATTTAAAGAAATAGCAAATATATTTCTGTTTACTGTAATCCTTTTCATCATCCTCATTTGCAAAGTATTTTCATATTAAAGAAGGACATTCTTCTTGTTCCATACTTTGAAAACATGATTTTACTGATCAGGCAAGAATAACAGTCCCCTTCAGGCATATATCTAAGGAAGCTATCTTCTGACATTTTTGTGTGAAAAATATCATTGTTTCCATGAGTTTTGAAGAAACATGTATACACTGTGTAATGCTCAAACCATGCTAAAGTATCTATCTCCTCAAAGATCACCTTGTATTAAAAAAATTAAAATCCCTTCCTCTTTCTTAAAATATTCAATACATAATCATTATACATAGTTACCATACTGTACAACTTAACATCAGAACCCATTTCTTCCATATAACTATACATTAGATCTTTCTTTCTCTGCTCAGACGTTTCAAATCTACAAATTTACATTGGATCACCATTGTAACTGCATCCCATCACTTCTCACACAATTTCACTTGCAACTAAAATTACTTTCTAGTTTTTCCAACATCATGTCATACACATATACACACAATTTAGGTGCTGATTTAAAAATAAATTTGAGAAAAATTTATAGCTTTCTTAATATCCCTAATCGACCCAGACTCTTTTTAGAAATACATTGCTTAATTTTCAAATATTTATATATTTTCCACATTTCCTTCTGTTGATTTCTAATTTAATTTCATTCTGATTAAAGGACATAATTTTATGTGATTTCAATATTTCTAAAGTAAGGCTTGTCTAGCATATGTTTTATCCTGAGAAATTCCATGTACTCTTAAAAATAATATGTACTTTGCTATGAAGGACAATGTTCTACATATCATAGTTCTAACTGCTTTATGCTTTTAACGGTTCATATTTTTAATGATTTTCCTTCTAATTATTTTACCAATTACTGAAAACACAATATTAAAGTCTATATTGTTGTTGAAATACCTCTTTCTCCCTTATATTCTATAAATTTTTGTTTAAAATATTTGGGAACTTTTTTAACATGTATAAATGTAACTATTTTATCATTCTGATTGTCACTTCCATCATTATAGGATGTTCTTTAACAATTTTTATCTTCAATTCTATTTTGTCTGATATTACTATAGCCATTCTCTCTCTCTTTCATTTGTGTATGTTTTATCTTTTCCTGTCCTTTAAGTTTCAACCTACTGCGTATTTGAATCTAAAGTGTGTGTAACCTTCAATCTTGACTTTGTTATTTAGTGTGACCCTGGGCATGTTCATTTGTTTTTCTAAACACCAGATTCTTCATTTAAACAATGAGAATAAAAATATACACGAAGATTTTTCTAAGATGAGACTTTCTCAGGCAATTGTATCTGGCATAAATAGTGCATATTTACAAGCATGACAAAAATTATTATTAATGATAATGTCAAAGAAGAAAACATTAAACTAAAGGTATTCATACCTTTTCAGACAAATACTGTTCATAAATTCCAACAGCAGCTGCTCTTAAAAGACCTTTGGTTTGGTTGGTTTGATGTTTTCCATCTTTCTGACGACTTAATAAAACCTCTAGCTGTTGTTGGGCTGTAACCCGGTAGCCCTCCACTGTCATCCAGAAGAAAAGATGTGCCTGACCTCCAGTTTGCTGCATGTAATCTACCGAACAAAATCCGTTAATGACATAGACGTCAAACAATTTTGGGTCCATGTAGCTGTATGACAAGTAAGAAGGATTATACTTTCAACTATTTAAAAATGTTTTGCGAATCCTTAAGGTGAAAATACAAGTTATAAGTTAAATTAAATACCAGTTATGTAGGAAACAAGAGAAAGCATATATTATAAAGATTTTTAAATCTCATTTTTCATAATAAAATCTCTAGGGAATAAATTCTACCACATAAGCCTTCATCTGAAGTGAACCACTTCAACAACATTCAACATATGTTCCGAATAAAGACCATTAGTCATAATATTAATTTTTTTATACTAGAATCTCCTAGGTTTATTTTAAAAGCAGTTTAACAAATACCCATTAGTTATGATAAGCATTTATTTCCTTCACAATAAAATAAATCTCTATCTCCATGGTTTCTAAAGAAAAAGAGTTCAGAAAATAAAGGGCGGTACACAGCACACTAGCCAAAATTTAATAACCTTTAAACTTAAAACAGTATAGTAGGTCTTAAAAAAATCATAATGAAATTACTATATGATCTAGCAATCCCACTTTCAGGTATATAACCAGAAAGTAAAATCTCCAAGGTTTATTTGTATATTATATTCACAGCAATATCATTTACACTAGGTAAAACACAAAGCAATCCAAGAGTCTCTTGATGGATGGATAGATAAGTAAAAATGTGGTGTCTGTGTATGTGTTGGTACACACACACACACACACACACACACACACACACACACACATACTGGATTATTATTCAGGCTTAAAAAGGAAGAAAATTCTGACGCATGTTACAACATGAATGAACCTTCAAAAAATTAAGTCAATCCTTCTATTGGGTAAAGCTTTAGTTTTACAAGATAAAAAAATGTTCTGTAGACAGATGGAAGTGATGACTGTACATTATCAATGTTATATTTAAGATCACTGAACTATATACTTAAAAATATTAAGATATGAAATTTTGTTAAGTACATTTTGCCAAAATAAAAAAAAAATCAGAAAAAAATTCAAAGGCTATATTATGTAAATAAAATGAATTGACCTACCCATAAAAAATTGTAGTGCAACATTGTCGACAAGAATGCTGTCCAAAGGGACTGTGCAAAGTTTCCCAAAGTTTGCTGCCAGTTTCACAGTATTTATTTCCTACAGACAAAGTGAATATAGATTAGTATTTTATCAAATCACTCATGAGGGTAAAGATCTTTAGAAAAATAAGAGAAAGAAAATCTAACATTAAATTAAAATGGAATAAAAATAGTCTGCATTCCTTTTCATGTTGATTCCCAATAAAATACTCTGGTTAGTGAATATAAATTCCTAGTTGTTTTAAAAGGTACCTAGCAAATTTTTTATTAAAATATGATTAGCATTAATTTCATCCAATATAAAAATCAATCTAAATAATATTTTCAAGTATTCTCTACATATTTCAAATGAAAATGAACAATTCAGGAGTTAAAGGGGGAAAAGAATGTTTGAAATACTAAATATACCTAAGAGTAAATAAACTGCAATACTTCCAATTTTTTATTAAAGTTTGTTTGGTTTTAATGTGAAAAAATACCTGTAATTGTCAGAGAAAATACATTTCTTTTCAGATTACGTAAACAGTTTTTATTATTGAAAATGATATATACTGTTCACAGTCATAGAGTGAAGTAATTACCTACATGCAAAAAGAGGGGGGACAGTGGATCCAAAAGTTAAAGAGTATCTGTGTGCTAGACACTATGCTGATTACATTATACACATTACTTAATTTAAGATGCATAGGAATTCTATTGGGTATGTGTCCCCAACTTCATTGAACAGATAATAAAAATGAAGATTAGAAAGGTTATCTATGATGACAAAGTTGGTTAAGTATGAATCTGTTTTCAAATTTTGCAGCTTTTCCCCTAAAATTCATAACATCGCTGCAAACTATCTTCACTGACTTCTACCACCAAATTCACATCTCGCTATCCTTGACTGAAAAAAGATTTGATAGGGTGACTTATTCATGGCAGATACTAGCAGTAGTATATGAAGAAGAAAGAATTTGAAAAGAGAAAATAAAAAGCAACAACAACAACAAATCTGCCTCTGTAATCAGTATTTCCCTTTATAGTGCTGCTGAATAACAGGTAATGGACTTGAAATGCATGGCATAGAGTAACAGCAGCAATGTCACATATAGGGCAGGGGAAGAGTATTCAGTATAACTTTATTTGTAATATTATAAGTAAAATTCTAAGTAAAATGGTTATAAATCTGTGGGGATTCTGAGATTACTTTCCAAAGGAAAATACTGGATGAACTGAGACAATAAAAGATAAAGCTTCATATTCAATACAGAATTGATTTCTACAGGCTTCCAAACAAAAATATCTAAATTTTAAGAGCATCCAATATGAAAAAGCATTAGGGCAAACAGACTCTAAATAATGATGCTGAAAGAACACAAACTCTAAGGTCTGGATAAGGTAACTATTTAAAGAAAAAAAGCACAATCATTTTCTAATTTGCATGGTTATAAAAAGTAGCTTTAAATATAATTAACAATACACACATATGACAATGTCTTTTTGAATATCAAGCTTTGTATTTTCATTAGTAATGTTTCAGTATGTTAAATTCATCTAGCAAACTGAATTCAAGATTTAAAAAAAATTCTTCCATTCAGTATGGAATTTAAATACATTACCCAATTTTAATAGTAAGCCAAAACAAAATTTCCAAAATAGAAAACCAGAGCCAAAATGTTGACTACACTAAAAACTAATGGTACTAAAATATATAAATATTTTTTTCTTTGCTTAAACCCCCAAATTTCTATTCTTCTTTATAGTAAAATTCCTCTGAAGACCTATTTACAAGCACTGTTTTTTAATTCTTTTCTTCCCATTCTTCCCTAGACAAACTCCAATGAGGCTTCTTCACTACTTCACAAAACCTGTTCTCTTCAGATCAACAGTAATTTCCATAGTGGCAAGCCCAATGACCAATTCTCAGTCTTCATTTTACTCAAAATTATCCTCCTTTGACACACTTGACCTCTCTTTTCTTTGTTAAACACTTTACACTTGTGGACTTTATAGATATCACATTCCCAGAGTGTCCTTCAATCTTATTGGCCACTTCTTTCTTTCTTTCTTTCACTGGATCCCTTAATTCATCTTCAACTCTATTGACTGAAGTGACTTAGGACCAAATCATTGGTATGCTCTTAGTTACACTCTTTTAGACAACCTTATCCAGTCTTAACATTAAACCAACATTTGATAAATTCTGAGGATTCACAGAGTCACCTCTATCACTAAACTTCCCTTTGAACTCAAGATTACCAATTTGCATGTATAATTGATCTCTCAAAGGATGTCAAATTAAAATATCAAGAACTTGGTTCTCTCTTGCAAACCTCCTCCACCTTCAATTTGACATTTTAGTAAATAGCATATACTATTCCTGAAGTTGCTCAGAGCAAAAACCTTGGAATCATCCTTGAGTTTTTTTTTTTTAACCCCATATTTAGCTCATTAGCAAATCCTATGAGCACCATATTCAGTCCCTAATCATTTCTCATAACCTCCACAGACATCTCTCACTTGGTCTAAAGCAGCAGTCTTCCAGTTTCTCAGTTTCCATTCTTTACCCCCACCATCTCACCACATTGTTCTTCATAAAAAAATCAAAGAATTCACTTTACCTCATAAATCAGATCATGTCACTTGTCATGACAAATCTCCAACTGATTTCTATCACAATCAAAATAAAATAAAAATTTTAACTACAGCCCATAAAACCATATACAATCTTGTCCCCAGGTTCTGAAACCTATAATCATATAATCCTTATTCACCCACCTAATCACAACGACTACCTATAACTCACCAAAGACATTTCTATCTCAGGGCCCTTGCCCTTGCTTTCACTTCTGCTATAAAGACTTTAAAATTAAGCAAACAAAACCACAAGACTAACTCTCATGTTTTTCAGATTTCTCTCTGCTCATGGGTGCAATCTCTCAGCATCTACCTAAAACACTCATTTTCTATATACTACACTGCTACAACTGCTACATTTTTTTATAGCAGATATCATCATGATATCATATATCCATTTGCTTACCATTCATTTTCTGACTGTGCAATGAAAAGGTAGCTCCACAAAGAGTTGGTTTATTTGGTTCACCTAAAATGGTGCCTGATTCGAAAACTCAATAAATGTTGAATTTTGAATAAATTCTAAATAAGTAAATAAAATATCAAAGAATAAAATAAAATCTTTAATCCTTTGCATGTTTCAAGCTATTTTTTTTAATTTGTTTGGTCAATGAGTTTACTATCGTTACACAAAAAATTGTTGTTTTATTTAGCTCTCAGCAGTCTGTTCCTGAGCTGAGTGAGAAAGCCCACCTTCTTTTTAAGCTACCCAATCTTTCTTCTGGGCAAGGGTTGTTGGGGGATAGTTTCACTTCTTTTCAACTTCTCTCTTGGACTTCTTCTTTCACATAGCAATCATGAGCTTTCTCATACATCCTCCCATCATGTCTTGAATCACCACTGTAATTATTGTACTGAGAGATGTGTATATTGTAAACATCTTCATCTTCTTCCGTTTGGTAAGGCATATAATCTGCCCTGACCCATGATATGCTTCCTGATGTACTTCTGCACTGAACTCAGTGCTTTCAAGATTATAACTAGGGAATCATTTTGGACTGTAAGAAATAGAGAAACTTCCATTCACAGCTTTCTTTAGAGTTTGAGCAGCGGATCTGGCAATAAATAGCAGGTGACGGTATAGGTTGATCATCAGTGCTTTCTGCACTGTAATCATCTTGAATCTCCTCCATACAATGCTTTCCAAATAAAATTCATCTCCAGTTACTTCCACTCAGCCTTCATAGGTCTTTCCCATGGCAACCTATTAAGAAGCCTATTGGCCAGCTTTAAGTCAGCTTAATACTCTGCAGCATAATTGGTTAGCCCTACTTTCACACTATTTTGATAGTTCAAATATATATGCTATACAGACTATCGTATCCCCTTCCATACCGGCTTAAGCAATCTGGCAAATGATAGCTATCATCCTATATTTGAGTATATACTTGTTTTGTCCTAGATCCCAAGTGTTACTGAATATAGTAATAAGTTTTACACTCTCTTCTAAATTTCACTTGGCATGTCTTAAAGCTTACTTTTGACAGCTTTAGCAAACCCTATCCTAAGGAACTGAGACTGGTGTCCACAGCTCAACAAAGACATGGAGGCCCAGCAGCACTATGGGGGAGAAAGCTCAAGTAGTGTTTTAACTAATATCTTTGCTTTGCTTTAATAAATACTTATCATACTATAGTACACAAGAGAAAATTCTTGTGAAAGCACTGGTTAATATCCGACCCTTTTTACTCATATACATTGTTGTTGGGACTGCAAATTGGTGCAACTACAATGGAAAGCAGTACGGAGATTCCTTAGAAAATGTGGAACGGAACCACCATTTGACCCAGTTATCCCACTCCTCAGTTTATACCCAAAGGACTTAAAATCAGCATACTACAGTGGCGAAGCCACATCAATGTTCACAGCAGCTCAACTCACAATAGCCAAGCTATGGAAAAAATCTAGGTGCCCTTCAACAGATGAATGGATAAAGAAAATATGTTATATATACGCAATGAAATATTACTCAGTCATAAAGAAGAATGAAATCATGGCATTTGCATGTAAATGGATGGAACTGGAGAGAATATGCTAAGTGAAATAAGCCAATCCCAAAAAACCAAAGGCTGAATGTTCTCTCTGATATGTGGATGCTAACCTACAACAAGGGAAGATGGGAAGAGGAAGAATGTAAGTCCACTGGATTAGACAAAGGGGAACAAAGGGAAGGGAGGGAGAAGGGGAATAGGAAGGATAGTAGAATTAATTGGACATAACTTTCCTAGTCTTATATGTGAATACACGACCACAGTAACTCTGCATCATGAGCTACCACAAGATTAGGATTCTAATTAGAATAAGTTATAGTCTATGTATGTATAATTTGCCAAAACACATTCTACTGTCATGTATAACTAAAAATAACAAATTAACAAAACTGATCTTTTGTTACTTATTAGCATTTTAATCATTAGAAAGCATTTATAACTAAATATTAATTCAAAAGTACTTTATACTTACTTTGCCTGACTGCAACCGCTGTATTCTTGAGTCACATACTTTCTTTACAAATAATAAGCTATTTATTTGATTTTTAATGGTGTTGATATCTAAAAGCAAACAAATTTATCATGAGCTAGAAAACGGTAATAGTATTTATGAAATAATTTAAATATGCATGGGCTGTAATTTTAAAAAATAACCAATACAGTAAATTTTTATCTAGTAAAAGAAACAATCTGAAATTATGTACAGTGAAATTATGTCATTAAAATTTAACCATCCTATTATCCATTCTTTAGGCATAATTCCAATTATCATAGTCACATATTCAAAAAATAATGCTTTTACTCTAAACACAAGTTAACATAAGAAGACTTATTTAGTTAAGGTGAAAATAGCTAACAGCATAAAATAGCAGTCAGATAAATAAAGTTTTATTTAAAGATACAATAATCCTTAAAGAAAGCATTTTTTACTTAAATGACTTACCATCACCAGCTGTATCTAAAGATCTAAGATACTGTAATTCTTCTGCTGCCTTGTCTCTAACTGCTTCCAATTCTCCAATATTGTCACTCAATTTAATAATGTTCATAAAGGCCTCATAGTTGCAATTTGAATCACGGATCTGAAAATAAAGTTTTTTAAAAACAGTTGGGAGGGGGTTCCATTTATTAAGGAATAAATTTAATCCTGAGTGCCTATTACATGCCAGGCACCAAATGCTATATACCCAGTGCTTGTAACAAAAGGGAAAAAAAAAGCACTATATTCATGGCACTTATATTCTAATGGGTCAGACTACAAACAAAATAGAATAAATAAAATATACAGCATGCTAGCAAGTACAAAGCACATTCATAATGTTTAATGACAGCAAAGAAGCCATAGTCACTGGAGCTAAATCAAAGAAGAGCTGAAGAGTAGAAGAGGACCTGGTTAGCAGTTATGGAGGACAAATCTTATAGTATAATAAAGGTTTTGGCTTTTAATCTGAAGGAAATCAAATGTTATTAGAAGGTTTAAACAGAGGAGTAACATTCTATGGTGTGAAATATAATCACTATATAAAAAGAGAATGAAGACTAAAGAGCATAAGAAAGATCAGATAATAATACAGATGAAACATGATAATAGTGTCTAGCAGAAGTGGGGATATGATAAAAGTATATTTTAAATGTTCTTTGTTACATGTTTTGTGTAGGAAATGCTTTATGCAGACAGTATGAAAAGACTGGCTGGCAAATTTATCTGATTTAAGTGTGAACTAAGAATTATACCAAGATTTATGGCCTGAACAATGTTCAATCACATTAAACAAGATGAAGAAAACATAAAGAACAGAGAGGGTTTTGGAAGGAAGGCAGAGTATCAGGAACTCAGTCTTTGCCATTAAACAACCTAATGAAAACATTAAGGATGCTTTTGAATATAAAAACTAAGAGTTCAAGGAGAACTGGAAACATGCATTTCCAAGTCACTTACTTTAGATGACATTTAAAATCATACAAGTGAATGAGAATCATCAAGAGAATATATGAGGATTAAAAAGAGAGGAGTTCCAAGAACAGAGACCTACTTAGCAAACCTACACAGCAGAAAAGACTGAGGAAGGCCAAACACCAAGAACATATTATGTCTTAACAAGTCAAGTAAAGCAATGTTTTAGCTGGGCATGGTGGTGCATGCCTGCAGTCCCACCAATTCAGGAGACCAAGGCGGGAGGATCGCACCACACCAGGCTGGTCAACTCAGTGAGACCCTGTCTCAAAAATAAAAATAAAAAGGGCTTGGTGGTAAAAGCACTCCTGGGTTCAATCCTCAGTAATATGGGGAAGAAAAAAAGTATTCTGAACCTGTTTTGTTCCATCATCCCAGATTTAGAATACCTATAAAAACTTAAATATACTATATAATTATGCAATAATAATATAATTATTGTATTAGTTTATGTGTGTGTGTGTGTGTGTGTGTGTGCGCGCGCGCACACACACTCCAGATATGATTTCTAAGCTATTTTAATGCACCTGTGTCAATTTTGTGGAAATAGAGTTTAAAACTAGGGACATAAGGGGATAATAAGGAAAATGAGTATGTTGAATGTCAAGAGAATAAAGTAAAAAAAAGGGGGAATCTAAGAGTTGACCATTAAGTTTAACAATGGATATCATTCTCCTCAACCTAGAGAATTTTATTGGCAGGGTTCAAGAAAGAAAGAGAGTAGGGCACAGTAGCCCATGCCTATAATTCCAGCAACTCAGGAGGTTAAGGCAGGAGGTCCAAGTTCAAAGCTGGTTTCAACAACTTAGCAATACCCTAAGCAATTTAGGGAGATCCTGTTTCAAAACAAAACATAAAAAGGACTGGGAATGTGGCTCAGTGGTTAAGTGCCCTTGGGTTTAATCCCCAAAATGCTGGTGGGGAGGGAATAAAAGAAAGAAAGAAGAGAAAATGAAGACAGCCAACGAAGAGTGAAAATTTGATGATGGAGAAGAGTGAGAAACTGACAAAGCAATAAAACTGGAACTGTCCATAAGATGTCGGGTACAGTACAGAATGGAGTAGCCAGGCACAGTGGCACGTGTCTGTAATCCTAGCAACTCCAGAGGCTGAGACAGGAGGATTCCAAGTTCAAAGCCAGCTTCAACAACTTAGCAAAGCCCTAAGCAACTCAGCAAGACCCTGTCTCAAAATAAAACATTAAAAAGGGATGGGGATGTACCTAAGCGGTAAAGCACCCTGAGTTCAATCCCCAGTAACCCCCATCTCCCCAAAAAAGGAGTTGCCTTATCTAGGATGCTTGCATATGTCATCAACAATCATAGGAGAAAATGTAACTTAAAGTTCTCTTGATTACCTCAATTTTTCAACTAAGTACTAATAAGCAAGGTAATGAGCTAATAAAGACTGAGGATGTGGAAAGGTGTTACATTAAAGTAGAGGATGTATACAGAGCTCTTCAGGAAAGTGAGACAGAAAACAGGAAATTATGACTGCAAGACAAGGGAAAACTTCAAATTAGTGCTCATGAATTTTTTTTTTTTGTTATTGTTGAAGGATCTTTATTTTTTGATTTATATGTGGTGCTGAGGTTCAAACCCAGGGCCTCACACATGCCGGGCAAGTGCTCTACCACTGAGCCACCACCCCAGCCCAGTGCTCATGAATTTTAAATGAAGTCAGTGTAGATTTCTCCCCCTATAACCATATGTTAAATTTAACCAGGGCTATAGTATCACCTCATTAATGACTAATCACTACAAATGTAGATAAAATTTTAACTAAGCAAAACAGGGAAAATGGGAAAAGGTAGTACACTTTTAGGATATTGACCATTCTAAACAAAAAGTCAAAGAAATAGAGACTGTAAAATTACAAACTATGAGAAAAGATACATACAGGGGATCAATGATTCGGAAGTTGACTTCTCATTAGAAATGATGGATACAAGAATTACACATTTTTTCAATTAAAAATTTTTAAAAGTACTAAAATGAAACTGTTGACCAAAGGACTCAATTTTTCCCAACGCCATTTTTTGAAGAGCTTATTCTTTCCCACTGGGTAGTCTTGACACCACATGAAAGATTACTTGATCATATAAAGGAACATTTATTTCTGGGTTCTGTATTGTGTTCCACTGGGTCTACATGTCGGTCTTTATGCTAATAACACACTTATTTCAATTACTGTAGCTTTTTAGTAAGTTTTGAAATGAGGAACGATGAGGTCTCCTGGTATTTTTTTCTCATGATTGTTTTGGCTATTCAGGTTTGAGATTCCATAAAGATTTTTGGATAGTTTTCTTATTTCTGCAAAAAATATTGGAATTTTGATAGTAATTACTCTGAATCTACAGACTGCTTTGGGTAGTACTGATATCTTCACAACATTACATCTTCCAAAACATGAACATGGGATTACTTTTCACTTATTTGTGTCATCTTTGATTTCTTTCAACACTATTTTTTGGTTTTCAGCGTACAAGTCTTCCCTCATTTTGGAACTTCTTTGGCTGAATCCCATGAGTTCTTGTAAACTATAAGATTTTGAAATATATATTTGATCTTTGTTCCAGTTCCCTAACATGCAACTAACATATTCCTTGGAATCTCAGGAGTGGCAGTAGTGTCTTATCTCCTACACAACAGCTCAAGATGAAATTTCAGTTTCACCCCTCTGGTTCCAGAGAGGGAAGAGGGTCTGAAGATTGAGCTGATAAATCAATGATTAATAATTTAATCAAACATGCTTTCATAAAAATCCAAAAGGTTTGAACTCCAAATACTTGAACATTTATAGGTTCCTGGAGGGTGGCATGACCAGACAGAGCATGGAAAGAAGCTCTGCATCTTTTCTCCTATACCTTACTCTGTGTATCTCTTCCATCTAAATTTTCACATTATCATTGTAATATCCTTTGTAATAGGTGGGTAAATATAAGTATTTCCTTAAATTCTACAAGCTGCTCTAGCAAACTCATTGGCCCAGAAAGGTGATCGTAGAAACCCCAATGTATACGAGGTAGCCAGAAGTTCCAAAACCCACTTGGGACTGGCATTTCAAGGGGATAGAGAGCTGTTGGAGTGAGCACTCATCAACCTGTGGGAACTGAGGCTACTTCCAGGTAGATAGTGTCAGAATTGAATTGAATTATCAGATACCCAGCTGGTGACCTCTGAAGAAATGATTGCTTGGTTCATGAGCATTCTGTGTTATAAAAGTATGGGAGGACAAACTGAACTTGTTCTTCCTGTAACTTCAAGGTTGTATTCTCTTTCATATCAAATTACTTACTAACCTCTGTTCTGCTCTTTGACCCATTGCTTTTTTAACAGTGTGCAGTCATATTTCCATATATTTGTGAATTTTTCAGTTTTCCATTTTCTGGTGACTTCGTTTCATTACACCATAGCTAAAAAGATTTGATTTTAGTATTTTTAAATTTGGTAAACTGGGGCTGGGGATGTAGCTCAGTTGGTAGAGTGCTTGCCTTGCAAGCACAAGGCCCTGGGTTCAATCCCCAGCACCGCCAAAAAAAAGTAAATTTGGTAAACTGTTTTGTTAACATACTCTATCTTGTACAATGTTACATGTACACATGAGAAGTACATTTGTGCTACTGTTATTGGATGGAGCACTCTTTATGTCTGCTAGATCCAACTGGTTTAGAGAGTTATTCATACCCTGTTATCTTATTGGTCTTCTATCTGATTGATGTGTATCTTATATGAAGCAGGGATGAAAGGGTCCTATTATTACTAGGCTAAAGTTTATACTCTCTTCAATTCTGTCAATGTTGGCTTTGTATATTTGGGTGCTCTGTTGTTAGGTTATAAATATAGATATTTATAACTGTTATATCTTCATGGTAAATTGAACTGTTTATATTACATCATGTTCTTGGTCAGTTTTTAAGTTAAAATGTAATTTGTGCGATATAAGCATGGCCACTTCCACTCTTGTTTATTTCTATGAAATATTTCATTTTTTTGCTTTCAGCCTGTGTATAATATTATATCTAAAGTGAGTCCTTTGTACAGAGAACACTGTTAGATCTTTTTTCCATTCAGTCATTCTGTGTCTTTTATTGGGGAGCTTAATCCACTTCTACTTAGAGTAATTACTAGTAAGGAAAGGACTTACTATTTTGTTGTTTTCTCTACTTCTATATTGTATGTTGTTGTTTTGTCCCTCTTTTCCTCTCTTGATGCCTTCCTTTTGGTGCAACGCATTGATTTATTACCCTCCTGTATGCATATTCTATAGGTATTTTCTTGGTGATATCATGGGTCTTACATAAAGCATCTTAAAATTAAAACAATCTATTTTAAATTGATAATAATTTCAATCACATGCAGAACTTTTACTAACTTCATATGCCCCTCCACTGTGTTACTGACTTCACAAATTAGATCTTTTCAGATTTCATGTCCACTGATAAAGTTTGAGGGTTGTAGTTACATGTTATGCTTTTGTTTTTTAATTCTATAACTGGATTAAAACAATGTATGCTCTATCATCACAACATAATAAAGTATTTCTACATATTTGCTTTTACAAAAGAGCTTTGTATTTTTATATGCTTTCTTGCTGTTCTCTTGCATTCTTTCGTTTCAATTTGATGGACTCCTTTCAGTAATTCTTGTAAGGCAAGTCTATAGTGACTCCCTTAGTTTTTGTTTACCTGTCCTTCAAAAATGAAGGACAGTTACAGTATTCTCTGGCACCATTTTTTTTTTTCTTTCTTAAATTCTATCAGTATTTTCTGGTCTGTAATGTTTCTGATAAAAAAAAAATCTGATATGGGTACTCTCTGATACGAGTCCCTTTGTCTTGCTACTTTAAAGATCCTGTCTTTGACCTTCTCACAATTCAATTTTATTTAAGGCTTCTCTGTGTGAGTGAATCTCTTTAGATTCAACCTAAATTTGAATTTGGAAGTCCACTTTCTTCCTCAAATTTAGGATTATTTTTTGCCAATTTTTCCTTCAAATAATGTGTTAATTCTCCTCTAGCTTATTCTGAAAATCCCAAAACACATAACTGACTTATTTCAGTGTCCTATAAGTCCTTTAAGTTTTCTTCACTTTTCTTCATTCTTTTCCATTGTTGTTTTTTGCTGATTCAATAATTTCAAATAACTTGTCTTCAAGTTCACTAATTCATTCTGCTTAATCAAGTTTGCTTTTGATCTAGTGAATCTGATTCAATTATTGTATTTTTTCAGCTCTACTTTTTTTTTTAACGCTTCTATAACTCTTTTAATATATAAGCAAATTATTTTCCAGAAAAAAGATTGAACCAATTTACAAAGCAAACAGCAATGTATAGCTATTTTTCCTCAGCATTGCTGGTCAAACTTTATTATTCTCATTGGTTTTACATTCTAATAGGTTGTTTTTAATTTGTATTTCTCTAAATGGTGCCTGGTAAAACAATAGGTCCCCAACAAATATTCCCTAAATGAATGAATTTCTATTGGGCCTAGTTATTTTCTTTTTTTAAAATTATTTATTATTTTTAAAAATTTTTCACAGACTGCAGTTTGATTCATTGTACACAAATGGGGTACTATTTTTTTATTATTATTTTTCTTTGTTGATATTCTTATTTTTATTTATACATTGCTTTTCAATTTGTTATTTGTCTATCTGTGCTCTCTCACAGCACACTGAGTTTCTTTAAGGTGATTATTTTTAACCTTTGTTAGGTGTGATCCATAGATCTCTTGTTTCTTTAGGGTCCAGTCCTGGATATTTATTTGGCTATTTTATTACATCCATGTTTCCCTGTTTCTTTGTGGGTTCCTTAATTTTTGTTGTGATTTTTACATTTGAAAAAACAGATACCTCTTCTAGATTTTACAGATTACCTTCACACAGAGGAAGACCTTCATTAATCAGTCCAGCTACAGATTCTGGGAATCTCTTACACTTCTGGAATTCTATGTGGAATTTCCTACTTAATTTCACAGTTTCTTTTGCAAGAGTTTATAGTCTTTGCTCCTTCTAGTGTCTTGTATGCTGCAGTAAAAATTCTCTCATGCTACATCAATGTGATAAGTTCTCCTGTGTTCTTGGTAGCCCTAGGCATCCAAGATATGCTAGTTTCAACAGTGTTCCAATTAAAATGAGAAAGAAATCAGCACCTCAGGACTCACCCTAAAAACCCATAGTACTGAGATACATGGTGTCCTCTTCTCTTTCCTTCTCACAGAAATCTCAGGAGCCAGGTGCTTAAATTCAATCACAGTGATTTCTGCCACTGTCTGCTATACTGCAAGTCCTCTGGCCCTATCACAAGCTGTTAAGCTATTTTCTGTTCTCTGTGGCCCTAGGTATCCAAAATATGCTGGCTCCCCAACAGCAGTCCAAGTCAGGAGAGAAACACATTCTTTGGGAAGCCCCTGAAAAGCCAGAAATATTGGTCATATGTTCCATTCTTTCCTTTCCCTCCCAGTGGAGAAGCAGAAAGCTGGGTTTTTCTTTCTGATCACTAATAGTGCCACACTAGGGGATGAGCTGACATAGCTGAAATGAAACAGCTTTACTTACTTGTTTCAGTGCAGCTATTCTTGGCTTCAAGCTCACCTGGGGTATATAGACTTCCCAACTGGTTTCTGTAGTTCTCATTAAGGTTCTGTGGACCATATATTTTTGTTAAGTTGGTATTTCTGTGGAGGAATAAAATCTAGGGTTTCTTCTTCTACCATCCTGCTGATATCAATCCCATTAGCAACTGCTTATATAGTTAAACATAAATCCTATGTCCCAGTAACTCCATTCCTAATGACTTACTCAAAAGGAAATGAAAACATGTATTAATGGAAAGATTATACAAAAATACTTAAGATACTGTGCTTATTTTTGTTTTGATTGCTTCTGTTTTTACAACAGGCACAAATAAGGAAATCTCAAAGATATATCAGTAAAAGACTAGGTAAAAATTTATAGTATATTCATAAAATGTAATACTCTGAACACTAAAAAAGAATGAACATATGGAAACTCTCACCAGTGTGTTAAGTATAAGAAGTCAGATACAAAGGAGTAGAGACTGCAATATTCCATTGATATAAAGTTCATGAACAGGCAAAACTAATTTATGGTGATAGAGAATTAGGGGTTGTGCTTGAGGGAATAAGGGGATGGACTTGCTAGAAGTCAGCAAGAGAACTTTTTGGGAGGATGGAAAATCTGTCTTATGATTCATGATACCTACATGAGTGTATCTATTTATCAAAATTCACTAAATTATAAAATTAAGACCCAAACATTTTACTTTATATAAAGTTTGATTCATTAATAAAAGAAGACAAAGGAAAAAGAACATTTGAAAAATAAAGTAAAAGAACATTAAAGATCTGACTTTAGAGAATGCATTTAAGAAATAAGTATCTTTCATTTATCTTCTTTAGTTAGATATCAACATTAGCCAGTTAGGTCTGCTCTCCTCCAGTCAGAAACAAGACCTAACTTGTTTGTCTCTATAAAACATATATATTTAGATGAAAATAATGCAAATGTGGCTGTATTATTTTAAAAATTACTTTAAAAATTACACCCAACCATTTTCTATGACACTAGTACTTTCTACATATAAGATAATGCTAATATAGTTGTAAGATTTTCCTTTCAAATCCAGGGCTGGGGTTGTAGTGCAGTGGTAGAACACTTGCTTCATGTGTGGGAGGCAGTGGATTTGATCCGTAGCACCACATAAAAATAAAGGTATTGTATCCGTATACAAATAAATTAAAAAAAGAATGAACTAATCAAGTACATCACACTAATATGAAAATGCAGTTGAAGAAGTAAGAGCTGAGTTAACATTTATATTTATAATACCTATGATAAGAAGTTTTTCACATAAACGTCAAAAGAGTGTAAATAAGACAACAAAGGAGGCTAAAGATCCCTTTTTGGTAAATTCTTCTCTTTAAATATATTTTCTGATAATCTACTGAAAAGTACAATAGTGATCGTGTTCCCTTTATTAACTGACACAAAAGCCAAAGTATCATACAATAGGCAAATCATGGGAGAAAAAGTTAAAATTGCAGTGATTTGAAATATTTTTGGAGTATGTCCTGAGGCCTCTGCAAAATGTTTTTTCCACATAATCAACCACAGAGTTAATACATGCTTAGCAAAAAAGATCATCTTCAGTGGCTTGGGAGGCTGACACAGGAGGATCACAAGTTCAAAGCCAGTCTCAACAAAAGGGAGGCACTAAGCAATACAGTGAGACCCTGTCTCTAAAGAAAACACAAAATAGGACTGGGGATGTGGCTCAGTGGTGGAGTGCCCCTAAATTCAATCCCCAGTACTGAAAAAAGAAAAAAAAAGGAGAAAGAATCCAACTTTAGTTAACTGTTTCACATAAAAGATATCATCAGTATCTTTTCATGTTCATAAAGATACAATTCTATCATTTTAATGGCTGCACAGTATTTGATTATATCAATATGATATAATTTATTAAACTAATCTCTTGTTTGGGATATTTCAGTTACTTCCAAAATTTTATGACTACATACAATATTACTATAAATGGCTCAGAATAAAGATTCCTGCAGATTTGTTTTCACTTTTGTGTAAACTCTTATGTAGAATACCAAAGGAAATACATCGTTTAAAAATTTTAACTATGTAGAAATGCATACTTTTAAAGCTTTTGGTAGAACTTAATACTAAATAGTTGACAATTAAAAAGAAAGATCAACTTTTATCACCTCCAGGAAAAAAATGCTAGGTACAAAATATGGTAGTTTTTTTATGCATAGTCTGGTGGGAGAGACAAATGTGGTGGCAACAACAATAATAAAGCAATGGCAAGTTTGAAAATGTCTAAGGAAACCAAGAAACAATTAGTGACTCTTTCCTAAGAAAAGTAGATGGGGTTAAAAGTAGATTAATGCAGAGAAGAAATCCTGGGTTTAAGAAAATGAATCACAGATCTAAGAGTATATACCAAAGTATTCCCAGCAGCTAGCCCATTTACAACTCTTCCTTGACCACATACTGAGGAAAAGCAAATATAATCAAAAAAGAAAAAAAAATAGATCTCATAAACTGAATAATTCCTATTTGGTATGCTTGACAGAGCAGAAGTCTGAGTTATCCATTTGAGGCACATGAAGTAACTAAGGAAAACAGACCTAAAATACAGATCTTCTGGTTTTCATTCTAGTGTTCTCATTCATACTTTCTATTATATGATATAAAATGTGAAGTACACAATATTTAAGTAGTTCAGATGCTGAGTTGTATTTAAAAACAAACACAGGTTTAGTATTCCTAACCCAAAAATTTAAAATTCACGTTTTGAGTACTGACATGATGCCACAAGCAGAAAATTTCAAATATAACCTCATATGACAGTTCACAGTCACAACACAAAATGCTAAGAATACTGCATAAAATGACCTCTAAACCGTGTATAAGGTGTATATGAAACATAAATGAATATCATGTTTGGGTCCCATTCCCAAGATATTTCATTATGAATACAAAAATATTCTAAAATCTGAAACATTTCTTGGTCCCAAGTATTTTGGATAAGGGATTCTCTATCTGTAGTAGTTGTTAAAAATACTCATGGTTTGTATACACAGGCAATGAAAGATCCTATTTTTAAATAAGTAGTAGCAGCACCATAATAGTAAGGAAAATAATCAATAAACTTCTTAAAAAGAAAATGACCAACACATTTAACAACAACAACAAAATAACATAAATATAGGAATTACTTTAGAAACATTTTTAATCCCTTCAATAAATTATTGCTTAATTACCCTCATATCCAAACAGTAGTTTTACATTTAAAAAACTGTTTCGAAAACAGAGTAGCAATTTTAAGAGGTACTTACCATCCATATGACATACTGATTAATATAATCAGGATCACTGAGTTGATTTATTAATGGAAGAAGAATTCCTCGTGCAAGGATTTCCTTAAAAATAATTTTTAAAGACAAATTTAATGTATATTTCTCAAAAATGTGAATTTCCTGACAATGTTGTTATATAACCTACGCATGAATCATATGAAAGTAAAAACATAATAATGAAATGTTTTAAAATTGTGATTGCCCACAACCTCAGTTAAAATAAATGAGCCAAAGCTGCCTATCAATTTGGACACATCTCCACAATGACAACTGGAGATGAATGAACAAAAACAAAAAGATACATCTGGTACATTAGTATTTTTATCAATTTTTAAAAGGCAAAACATGAGGAAAAAAGTCTTTGTGGATTCATACATCTATATTAAAAGTATAAAACAGAATGAAAAGATATACAGTAATTTTAGAATCATGTTTACTTCAAGGGAGAAAACCAAGCAACTATAATAATTTATGTTCTAACTTATTTAAATTCTGCCTTTCCTTTAAAGCCTTACCAATTATCCTATAAAATAATCCCTGATCATTTCAGTTGAATACTTTTTCACTTACATACTTAAAATACACACCCACCCAGTATTTATAGGATGCATCACTTAATATTTTCTATGTTATTGTATACCTTATATTTCTCTAATAGATTACCACTATCTAGAAATCCTCTGTATATGAATAGAATTGGTTAGTTAAGCTGCTAACTTATCTTTGAAAATAAATTTACCACCTCTCCAGTCTTTCAAGGTCATTATAGGCATTTGATAAATAAGTAGAAATAAAAAATTAATAATTTAGAACTAATTCTATAAATACAATGTTTTCACCTGGTATTAACCATCATCCCCTAATGCCTGCAATAGCTAAATTTATGAAATATAATTTCTTGAGAATTGGAGGGGCTAAATAACAACAAGTTTAACAAGTATTTAACTTTCCAAAGTAAAAAACCAATTTATTTTTACCAAATCACTAATGTGTCTGGTCCGTTTTTTAGCATATGTTCACAGAAGGTGGTGTTTATTTTTCCTTAAAGAAATATTTTACGTAAATCTACTTTTGTAAACTGTGTAAGTCTCTGATAACTATTACCACATAATGAAGTAATATTTCTGATAGGCCAGTTATTTTTAGAAATGCACTGAGTACTTTACAGTGCCAAATTTCAAGGAATTGTTTTTTTCAAGGTTAGTTTTAATTCCTAACTTCTTAAATATCATGTTTATTTACTTAATTTCTTCCTTCTAATCTTATCTCTGGCTAAAAGTGCTCAAATTTAAAATGTACTTTGTAAGAAGAAAATGTATACATAAAAAATGCTTTTCCAAAATTTCTTTTTAAAATGAGAAAAAAAAACACATTGGAAAGAATTTTGAGTAAGTTTTGTATTTAGTAGATAAAGAAATTAGTTAATCTGTCTTAGAAAACTATTTTGGTCTCTGAATTTGCCTCATAAAATGGTCTGGCTGTTCAGGGGCTAATCATATGATGCAACAATTCCTCTATAGATCCTAGTGAAAGCTCTAAATATTCCAAAGTAAACCGCCATTTCCATGTAAATCATACTTTAAGACCCCCAAATTCTAGAAGATAGCACTAGCTGTCAATATGGGGGCCTGAAAAATCACTGAAGCCATGAATCTTTAAATGAAAAAAGTGCAGTAACAGAAAGAATGTAGAGGCAATTAAAGAGCAATTACTTCAGTCAAATACTGTGTTGTACAGTCTATACAAAAGACCCATTTAAAAGAAAGAACTTTTGTCTGTTATTTAATCTAAACAAAAATGTCTTTTGGGAAAACGTGGAGTATAATGACTATTGACAAAATTACTGACAAAAGAAAACTGTTAAGGACTATCATCTGAAAAGGAAAAGTGATTTACTGAATGCAGGGCCTTAAATATCCTTAATTAGATTTAAGCATAAAGAAATGAAAAAATGGCCTAAAGGAGGAATCCTTAGCAAAATACATTTTCTCATTACAATCCTTCTTATTTTAAACAATAACCTCATGTAACAAGCCAGATCTTCATTCATAGTCCTTAGGAGTCAGTTTATTTTTCAAGGCTCTGCAGTAGCAATGTGCACCACAGCTATCAAGAGGGCAACTGGGTTTCCTGTTGCATTATAAGTGATTTCTATGATTTAATGCCTGTTATGTACCATTGTACTGTGTTAACCACTATGTATACAATGATGATATATACAGATAAGGTCCCTGTCCTCAAGGAATTTATAATTGATTTGAGAAAAAAATATAAATTAAGTAAACATAACAAATGAATTATTACTTTAAAATATGGTAAATCCTATATGAAGGAAAACAACTGGGTACAGTCAATAGTAGAAAGGAATTACAAGGGAACTTAAGATTGGGTGGTCAGGGAGGGATCTCTGAGGAAGTGACATTAAATAAGATATCAAAAATGAATACTACTTAGCCAACAGACTAACAATAATCAATCTGAGCAGAGACAAAAAGCATATGAGACAGCTCTATGATAACTAGAAAAGAAAGTAGCCTTTTGGGGAAGAAAGTCAATGCGACTGGAGTGCAATGACTACTGATGAAGACATTATCCTTGACCAAATTTTACAAGGCTCCTCTGTTCCCATTTCTAAATTAGGTCTCAACCTTCGGCCTTCCATGTTGATTCATTATTGTATCACACAATTTTAGCAAGAATCCTGTCAAATACATTTAGCCAGAACTCTCCCACCCTCAATAGCTGCTCAAATTCTTCATCCCTGCTCTTGATATTTCATCATCCTGACCTACCATTAGCAAGAATCCTATTAAAAGTCCCATTAAACACAGTCTCCTACCCTACTACTCTAAGTCTCTTATCCATTCGTCCCCACTCTGCTGCTGGGATACAAATCCCTACTTGTTTTATTCAGAATTGAGTCCAGTTCTATACCAAAGTCTTTCTTCTCCTATTCAAATAGTTCCATTTTTACCATACTTCACTGTCTAGCATTTGTTTTCTCTGAAATTGCATTGCATGGAGGCTAGAGAGTAAACAAATGTTATCACACAAGGCCTTATAAGCCTCTAAGAAAGACTCAGGATTTAGAAAATTTGCTCAATGGTAATAGTATTTACTGGATGTAGAAAAGTACTTACTGGATGTAAATGGCAAAAAGGATATAGAGACAAGTATGAGATTTCCATTTTGGAAATGTAAGCTTCAAAAGCCTGAGTTATTCCAGAGGACATTTTAGGTGGGCAGCATGTCAGAGTACCCTGGAGTTCAAAAGGGAAGTCTAGACTAAAGATATAAATTTAGAACTTATTAGCAGGTGGATGGTGTCTAAAGCCAAAAAATGAATGAGCAAAAAGAGGGCCTAGGACTGGAGAACTTTAACATTTAATAAAAGTTAAGTAGAAGATAAGTTCAGATATGTGGTAAATGTGAATCTAATAATAGACATGCCAAGTATTTATCAACTTTGATGTGACTACTCCCCAAAATTAGCCTTAACCATGTAGTTAATCTATCACACTCTTCCATCAAAACTTAGCACTTTCTACTCATTTCACATAAAATGTCATTAAAATACCTGATGAGTACACTGAATTCAAGCTACAGGATGTTAGGAAATTGGGATTGCAATAACATACAGGCATAAAAACATGCTTTAGGAATTGGTATCAGATTCACAGGAGGAAAGACTAACAAGATTATGATTTTCAGGAAAACTCAAAACTTCAATTTTACCCATTCAACTAGGATAAGGACCTAAATAGGTAGCACTTAATCATAATCAAAAGCCAAAGCCAAATGTTATTTCTTTATGTTTGCACATAGAGTTTTACTCCAAAGATTTTCACTAAGGGAATGGAATTCCTACTGTCCTCACCTTTAATGAAAATTAAAATCTTAGCTGTTCAGTTTTATTGGAAGTTTCTGTCCAGAAATATTATTATTATGTAGTCTATCTTAGGTAAAGCTATACAATATTGAAAATTTTTTAAGAATGTACCTTTGTTATAACCAAAAATCCAAGCACCTAAGTTAGGAAGTTAACAAAGCATTGGTCAGGGACTTCTGGAGAACTGGGAAAAGGTTCCTAAGACCCTTGCAGGGAATCTAAGTCAAAACCTTTTCTGGGTCTTCAATAATTTTTTAAGAGCTCAACTGGGTCCTGAGACCAAAAATTTTGAGAACTACTGTTCTAAGTTTCTTTACATTCATTATTTGGTATGAGTTTACGCTTACCCTGACAAAGTATCGCATGATCTTGTTCTGGAAATCTCCAGGAGGTAGCAATAAATATAATAAGACCTCACACAAATCTCTTAGGAATCCTAAAATAGAAAAGGTAGCTATAATAACATTAGAAAACCTAAAATCTCCAACTGCTCTTAATAAAAGACACAAAAAAGGTAAAAATATGCAATTCCCTAGCTATACTGACTTACTATTTTAATAATTAGTACACATCAGCATTCATTAAAATTTACTTCACTGTTCTTCAAATACTATTCAGTAGTGAAACTAAAATTTCTTTAATTCTGCTCAGTTTTAGACAGTTTATTGAATCACATGAGAAACTTCAATTATTAAATTTTTCTCCAAAAGAGTTTTAGATATACCCTGTATTCTTCACTTTTACTACACATTGCTTATCTTTGAAACTTTGTTATTTGTGCATTTAAAGATATACCTGTAACTCTTTCAAGAAAAAAACCTCCACTATCTCAGCAGGTGATAGCACAGGAAGAGTATATTCTTCTATGCTACCGATTTAAGTGAGCTCAATTACATAAAGTATTGTACATTATTTACCTACTTCCTAGATTTAGCTATTATTTCATATTATTGTAATGAACTTGCAAGTAAAAGCTAAATTACATAATAGATGTAAAAGGGGAAGAAGAAAAGGAAAGGCAAAGGGAAAAAAGATTAGCACGTTTTCAAATATAAGAAAATAATTATTATTTATTAGGAAAAAAACTACAAATGTTTTTTCTATGGTTGTTCCTATGCTGACACTTCCTGGGAATGAAATTCAATGGCTAATATTGTTAATTTTTAAATGTGCTAATTAGCAAATATTTAATCATAAAACTCAAAAAAACCCTACAATTACTCTGGACTAATCTGCCACAGAGAAAAGACATGTCCTTTTGAAATTATAAATTTCATCTGAAATCATTCATAATGATTTCATTCATACATAATGATTTTGTTTACAATTATAAGTATTTCCTTAGAAAATATTTTAGGATAATAGGTATGATCTTGAAGTAGAATAATAAATCCGAGGTAAAAAGAATCTATTATGGTTTATAAAATAAAACATTTAATTTTAAATATTTGTGCTGCTATATTTAAAGACACATGAATTTTTAAACATAGCCTCTAAAAATGAAAAAAGAATTTGGAAACTATTTGTAAGAGTTAAAATGAACAGTGTCTTCACTATTCTACTTATGTAAGAATAATTTCACCCTTAAATTTGTTCTGATAATTTGTCTTTAAACAGTTACTGTTCTCTAAAGAATTATATTAAAAGGAAAACCTTCTTCATCTTTGGGAGAAGTGCACACTAGGTCACGGCAAACTTCCTTCTCCATTTCAACTTCAACTTCAAAGAAGGTATCTATAAGATCTTCTGCTGTACCTGGAAGAAGGGAACAATTAAAAATATACAAGGTGAAAAGGAAAACAGATTTTTTAAATCCTAATTTTTAAATGGAACAAAAACATTACCTTTTATTTGATCATCTTTCTCTGTTATTCTCTGTTGAGCCTTTCTGAATACTCGTAGGTGCGTGCCAAAATCATCTACAATGCGTGTAGTAAAATAAGGTTGCCAGTCTATTTCTTTTGACCTTATAGAAAACACATTATATAAAAGCAATATATAAATGCTTTACCAAAAAAAAAAAAAAACGTTTATTTTAATGACTGACACACACATGATTATCACAGACTTCAAATTTAAAATGAGATTTTGTTTTACCATTTTTCGTCTTGGTTTCCATTTTACAAGACCCATAGTATATCAAATCTACTTCTTAAGTCTTCTAACAATATTACTTGAACTATTTTATGTGCCAAAGCTTAAAAATACTATCTACTTTGTAAAAACATGAAAAGAAAATTTTTTTTAGTTAAATCTAAAATGAGTTTGACAAGTGTATCACACAATTTCTTAACCCAGACACAAGAATACATAAGGGATTCAGAATATTTTTGTTTGCTTTTAAAAGTGTTAGAAACATTTCTTGGTATCTTTTGAACCTATCTGAATTCTCCATATTCTTTCGTATAGTTATACAATCCAAACTCTTGATCCAAATGCTTTTAGTCTGAGTCTGACTTATTTCTATTTGCATAAACCAGCACTTAAAAACATAACCACTAGAAATAGCTGGTCACAGAAAAATGAGATACTTAAAGAATGATGTATTACATAAAAGCCTTTAGATTATTTATGAAATAGGTTATCACTCATTTTATGAAGTTATCTAGTACTCCATCTCAAAAGCAATAGAACTCAAGAAACACTGCTAATTCAGCACACCAGTGAGAGATTTTCTTAAAAGATAACATAATACAATTACATCTCTCTTTGGATAGAATATTTTAAAATAAGCATCTTTTTTTAATGTTGTTTTTTATTAAAATAGTAGTAAAATTACTTCACCATTTCAGGAACATTTCAGGTAGATAAAATACAAGAGACATATTCATGGAGATATTGGGCAATGGATAAACCAGAAAAGTACACAATAATACATTATCACAATTACCAACACAAGTATAATTAAGTACTAATGAAGAAGTTAACTCGATTACTGTCACTTTTTGAGAGGAAGTTTTAGAGTGATAATGGCACTGAAGAAATAACAGAGGGTTATTTTCAATTAAAAACATTGTTATTAACATTCTTATACTTTTTTCTAAGTCACAATTATGATTTACTGCTTACATGAAGAGAAAGAGTAAACTCTTAAGCACATGAACACCAAATTAATACTAAAAGCTATGCCTTTTAGTCTTACCTTTGAAGAAAGATTAACATTATTTGAAGAGTCACACATATAAGCATATAAATAAACTTGGTAATAATATTCGGCCTCAAAATAAAATCTAAAAAACTTAAACTAGCAGTTCTTAGAGTCTTTTTCCCCCTTGTTAAAAAAAGAAATCACAATCTGTGAGTACCTTTAAAAAATCTTTACATAAATATTTACTCAGTCATCAATACTTCAAAATTGTATAAAAATAGAATTTATTGAGCATAGACCAGGAGCTCATTTAACTCATAAAAGGCTCATTCTAAAAAATTTAGAAGAAAATAATATATAATGTTCCAAGTTATATCAGTTCTACTTCATGGTGCAATGTTATTTATTTAATTTACTGAAATTTTTTCCAAAATAAAATATACCAATTTTTGAAGGTTCTAGGTAAACCCATCTTTATTCATATAGAGGACATAATGACATTTAAAATGAGCAAAATCATCAAAAAATACAAAGTTATAAAAACTATTTTAATTTTTATGTATTCATTTCTGTTTTAATACAGAAATATGACGAGGGTGGGAAAATGAAAAAAACAATATTCCATATCTCTACTCAACATCACTATTTTGCATTCCTTTGACTTTCTTCCTATGACTACGTGAAAACTCAAAAGAACTTTTTTATATTAGTAAGAACAATAGCATAGTTTTTCCATTCATAAAAAGAATATATGCTAAAGATTTCTGATAATGTGTCAAGATTAGAAAATACTTTGATGACGGTGAAGTACTAAATTATGATGTACGATAAATGTGCAAGAAATGTATGTAACTATGACTAAAAGATCATTTAATTATGTAATAGCTACATTTCATTCTATTGCATTTTCTACATCACTTTCTATTGGAGTTTTTAATAGCAATTATTCTTAAATTATGCCCATAAACTTTTTTCCACTTTTAAAAAAATATTCCACCAAATGACACCTATTCTAGTAAAAACACATGGGTTACTCACAATGAACCTTATTATTGATACTTTCCTTTTATTATTATTTATAAGCTGTCATTTCTTACACTTAAAAATAAGGATTTTATTTCTTATGTGATCAAAAAAATTAAAGATATAATTAACCTGCCCTAAAAGACATAAAATTTACAGTAAGACCCCGAAGTTTATATATCTTGCCAAATTATTGCAAGAATTAAAAACACTAACTGGAAATCAAACAAGCTGTGAAATTTTAACTGAAGAACAAAAGCAAAGCAAAACCAGAAACTATACTTTTCTCTGAACATAAATTTTGCACACTCTCATCTCTAACATCATCATCCTACTTCTTGCCACTATCCTACCTCTTGGTCTCCCAGATCCACTCATCTCCCTTCCATCCCATTTTCTACAGAGCAACCAAATTTGTATTGTAAAACTTTTCAATACATTCTCAGGGCTAAGCATCAATACATTCTCTCAGATCATGAATGCCTGCATCCTGGCTCATTTTCTCTTCATCATCTATTTCACCCACATCCTCCCTTTCCAGCTACAGACCCACATGTTTTGTTTTTTTGTTTTTCCTTCACTTCTCAAACTCAAATGTGCCCCTTCTTACTTAAGTGCCTCTAGACAAATTATTCTCTCTGCCAAGGTTGCTCAACCTTACCCACTCTCCACATATTTCTCATCTCTCTGATCTCCCCTCAACATTCACTTGAAAAATCCAACATATTTCAGAGATCATCTGAAATGTCACTTACATATGGCAGCCTTCACTGACACCCATCCTCTCCACTATTACCTCAGAATAGTCCTGATTCTTTGGTTATACATTCAAATAACATCAAACTTTCCACTTTTTATAGCACTTACAACCTGCAATTAAATACTTTCACTGTTAGAATGAAGAATATTAAAAAGAAGACCTTGCTTTCCTCAACTATGACCATTTTATTCATAGTTATATCCCCAAGTGCTAAGTAATTTGAACACTGGAGGCACTTGATTCATACTGATTTACTGAATCGCCTTACAGGGCCAAAGCACTATTAACAGGAGCCTGGAGAGGACCACATGAGGTATACAGAATAGTTGCATCCTTACTCCTTAAGTTCTAAATAGCACATGAGCTGAGAAGCTCTTTTTGCCCCAAAGTTACTTAATGTATAAAAGGCAAGGAATGTCACAAATATGTGGGTTGAGATTGGTATTATACAAATTGCTTACTTGTCCCAGTTATTCTAAGAAGTGTACAACTTCTCACTAGTAATATACCACCAAAATCAAATAAATATTTCCAGAAATTGCACTGCGCTACAACAGGTGTCCTTCATTTGAGTAAAAGACCCACCAAGTCATTAGCGATGAAATTCTGCAAGACACATCACTTCTCAGGATTTTTTCTTCTAAGGACACTCAGACTTTCTATAATCATATTAAATAACACAATAAGCACACACACAAGCACACAGAATGATAGGAAACAGGTAATTGGTTAGTAGGTGAATTTAAATATTTGATCAAGAGTCTTGAATACATTTCATTCTAACATACATAAATCTTTCAATGAGGACTAAGAACTTTTCTTTGATTAAGGTTCTGTTAATCAGTGTTAACACACCATGTCTTAAATAAACCACAAACTGCTTCCATGCTGCAATAAGCTGGCATGACAACTATAGGCACTTATGAACAAATCTGAATGTGGGATCTTTGTAAGATTTTCTCTCAAGGTTTCATAGCTGTCTTTCCCATACTTAATTCAACTATAATCTTCAACTAGCTTTGAGTAATTCCAAAGGAAGTAATTTAGTTTGAATAGGAACTACCCTGTGATATTCATCTTTCTTTAAGCTAAGTTAGGAACGAAACTATATGATTATTATAAAAAGCACAGGTGGGATGTACAAGTTTAGAAACAAATACAACTTTTAACATGCTTGACTATCTTTCTCCTCTACATCACCAATAAACATAATCATAACGCAGACTAATTGTACTATACTTTTCTGGAAGTAGGGCCCAGGCATGACACAAACCAGCTTTTGATAACCTTAAAACACAAAAGTGGGAACAGAAGTGGATACAAATAGTAAGAAGTCACTCTACCTAGCCTTAACGATAGGGTTTCAGTCAGTACATAATACAAGGAGACTAGAGAATACTGAAACATCAGTTAATAGACCTTCCACTACAATAGTACAGAATTGGTACTATTTCAAAAAATTGCTTAAAATTTTGCTGAAGAGAACCACACACAGAAATGAGTGGAGATTAAGTGATGTGTCTTAATTTAAGGATGCTTCATTAAAGAGGCTACATTTAAATCTTGATGAATGAGTAGCATTTACATGGGAGAAGAACAGATACAGGAATGAGCAAAAGAAGGGAATGAGCATGGTATACATATGCAAGAGTCATCTTGTAGACTTGCCTGACCAGAGAAGAGGGTGACCGTTTGGCAGTAAACGCAATCTTCACATTCATGGCAGAATACTTTCCTGGAAAAGGTGCCTTATGTCAAAATATAAAAATCAAAGCTGTTTTTCTCATAGAAACAATCCTATAAGAAATGCTACGTTCCTGAAGCCACATTACTTTGTCACAGAAATGACTACTAAGGCCTTATTTAAAAATAGTAAGAACAGCATACTATACTGCATATTGCATAACAAGTATACACACAGACACATTTGGAGAATCTTAGTATTTTGGAATTGAAAGACATCAAGAAAGAAACAGATACACATACAGGGATGGGTCAAAGGTATATCAATCAATACATCAAAACAACCAATCACATAAAATTAACAATATATATTCATCTTCTGTATAAGGACTTTATATTCTACCCACACATACAAAAACAAAAACAAAAACTTTAAAAATTAATATAATACAATTCCTAGTTATTCTGGAGAGATTTTTAACAAGCATCTTTAGGGAGATTAAGAAAAAGTTTTATTCCTTTAGAGAATTTTTTGAACAACTGACCCACAGACAATTTTTGTTCAGAGAAACAAGTAAGTGGCCATCTGTGAAAGAAATAAATTCTTTCTTCTTGAAGCCACTGAATTTTTGAGCCACTAAATCAGACTCTCTCCTTCATAATTCCCTATTTGAAAGAATATACACACTAAAATACATAAACACTTGTCCCATCCTTCAAAAGTCCTTAAAAAAAGACTACTTTTATATAGTGTCAAGAGCTCAGTCTGAAACTGAATTTGGGCTAAAATATTTAATGGCATATAATTGTAAGCTTGATTCTACATCTGCTAAATCAATTTTCCCTTTCTGCTTCAATTCATTCATAAACACAAGCTACTACACATCTATCAAGAGCACATTTCCCCACTCTTATCATCTACTGTAAGGATTTCATTATCAGTACTGATTAAAATAATTTGATTTTTTTCACAAATATCCATGAACTTCTATTAAATTTACTTTTACTTCCTAATTTCTCTCCCAAGTAAAATTCACTTTTTTCCCCTCAAAAATATATCAGGAATTCTTCTCTAATATAAAGAGCTATATTAGCAATCACATAAGGAGACAAATCTCATTACTTCCTGGCTAGAAAAATGTCTACACCCCTTCACAAGGCTGTACTACTCCCAGTGCTAAAGTGGAAGAATTAATAGAGCAACTCTCCCTTTTTCATTTCCAGAAAATTCATACTAATGATTAAAGTCAATAAGAAAGTTTAAGATAGTAGACTTAATAGTAGCACAGATTTATTGTATTTTCACTATTCTATTAAAAATAACAGTAGTTTGGTTAATAATTTTTTTAAGTTTAAATGATAGAAGACTTTTAATTATCAAGAAAAGATCAGTCTAGAAAATGTCTTTTATATTTGAAGTCAGGCATTCTTTCTGACCAATACAAATAAATAAAAAGGTTTAAATAAACTTTATTATCCAACTCCAAGGCTACTTGTTATGGTTTGGAAAAGATATGGCCACAGAAAGCTTACATGTGAGACAATGAAGGAACGTTCATTAAGGTGAAGTGATTAGATTATAAGAGCTATAATCTAACCAGTGGATTAATTCATGTGATGGATTAACAACCTGAAAGGACTACTGTATTAGGTGGTAACTATAAGCAGGAAGGGTGTGAATGGAGAAGTAGGTCACTAGGGGCATGCTTTTGGGATTTATATTTTGTCACTGGCACCTCACTCACTTTCTGCTTCCTGGCTGCGATGAATTGAGCAGCTTTCTTCTGCCATGCCCTTCCACCTGGACCCAGAACAATGGAGTTGGATGACCGTGGACTGAACCTCTGAAACCATGAATACAAAATAAACTTTTCTTCCTAAGTTTTTCTTGTCCAGTATTTTGGTCACAGTGACAAAAAGCTAACATACTCCTACCAGTAAAACAATTGATCAAAGGAGTACTCTAATCAGCTACCCCCAAATTTAACTCAAATTAACTATCCCACACAACTTTAGAAAAAAACACACTATATGATAATTCAAAATATGGACTGAAGCGAAGTGTGTTAGAGAGTGTTTCAGGAGATATGACTGAAAACGAACAAATCAAGATTAAGACAAACCTGAGCAGAGAATCTTAGTATTTTAAAATGGAAAGGAATTTCAATCAAATAATACCACAAGTTCCTATAATTACGGAGCCACAAGAAAAACTACATATTCCAGGTTACATAGTGACACAAAGGTTTTGTTAAATCAGGGTCTCCACCTTTCAAATTAGTGTTCTATCTACTGTATCCAAACAAAGGAACAAAACCTCCTATTCATAAAAGTCATAAATAAATGAATGGAAACAGAAAAAGACTTAGGCATGTAGATGTAAGCAACCATATTAAAGGAAATGATATTTGTGAACTATCGCACTGCTTAAGTCCAGTTCTATATCCTGTGTTCAACACTTTGAGGAAGTCAAAGATTCAGGTGTTCTGGTGACGTGGATGTCAGAACATCAAGAACAAATTATAGGGGCACGCACATGATGCACAGTCACCATTTTGAGGATTGAGTATAAAGAACAAGAGCTGTAAGTCTTAACCAAGCTACTGGAACAGACAATAAAGTAATCTTGGGCTAAGGATGCATTCCTCTATGGTATAATGTTTAAGTACTAAAATGTTAAACTCATGATGTTAATCATTTTAATAAACAAGAATTTTAGTAAAGTTTGCCTAACAAATGAAACATTCAGATCTAACCAAGATGTATATAAAATTCTGTCAAAAAATTAATATGGAAATCACAAATGGGAATTCCATAAAGATTTTTGAATATTCACTATGCTATCATACACAAAGCAAGATCTTAAGCATTAGTTTCAAGATTACTTTCCCCAGACACTCTACAAGATGGGTTTTCCGGAAGCCGCCAGTTCTCTTAGAACACATCAGATCGAGGCTGCTCCCACCAGTGCTGCGGGTGATGGATTTAAGGCAGATCTCGTCTTTAAGGAGATTGAGAAGCTTGAAGAGGATGGAGAACAGTTTGTGAAGAAAATTGGTGGTATTTTTGCCTTCAAGGTGAAGGATGGTCCTGGTGGTAAAGAAGCCACCTGGGTGGTAGATGTGAAGAATGGCAAAGGATCGGTGCTTCCCAACTCAGACAAGAAGGCTGACTGCACAATCACCATGGCCGACTCAGACTTACTGGCTTTAATGAGTGGTAAAATGAATCCTCAGTCGGCCTTCTTTCAAGGCAAACTGAAAATTACTGGCAATATGGGCCTGGCGATGAAATTACAAAATCTTCAGCTTCAACCAGGCAAAGCTAAGCTGTGAAGAATTCCCTTTGGCAACTTTGGAAAATCAAGATGAGATATATAGATATATATCCACATATTTCATTGTCAGAACTTAGACTGAAACTATACATTGGCAAATAGCATGAGACAGATTTGTTAAATGGTGTGACCAATTGTGTTTTTCTTAAGCGCTTGGTAAACAGAGCCTGATGGGGTCCTACTGCTGTTTGGAATTGCATACAACTGTGCATGACAAAGTTAATATGGTAATTATGATTTGGGGTAAATTAGTCTCAGAATAAAATTAGGAACAGTAAAATCTAAAAACTATATAAACAAAAGCTCTCATTTTGCTTAAAAGTATATTTAAGGATTATTCTGCTAAAGATTCAGTGTAAGTTTTTCTTGGGAGAACTAGGGAAGAAACAGAATAACGGTAGCTGACCAGTAATTAGTGTTGTGCACTTAATGACCTGTATCAGTTTCTTACTAATAATTAAAATTCTGTACTGGGATTTAAAAACAAAACAAAACTTGTAAACTTTTGCATTTCATGCCATCAGAAATGTTTTTTTTCTTCCCAAATAAAGTGATATAATCAGAGCTTGCGGAGGGGGAGAGGGATTTATAGCTGAACATAGGCCTATTTTTAAAGTAAAAATATTTGTAAATGGGTTTCTTTCTTGAAAAATCAGGGTATTAGAGTCATTAAATACTGTTGCTAAAAATAATTGAAAAAAGTTTAATTTTAGATGCAGTTTTCAAATTATTATCTCATATTTTTAAGTTTATAAAGCTCTCAGCTTTTTATCATAATTTTCCTTTTTCATGTTTGGTTAATTATCTTCCTGGTTTTTCTAATTCTTATGTTATTTCTTATATCTTAGATATGGAGTAAATATAATGCTTTTGGAAGAATGTTTAATAGAAAATTAAAATAATTCTTGCTGATCAAAAAAAAAAAAAGATTACTTTCCCCAAAACGGAGAGTAGCTGCCTACACAAAACATCTTAAGAATAATTGAAAAAAAAAATTATGTTCACAAGAACACAAAGAAAAGGGAAAGAGGCAATGAATTCGTTAAAGTCATCTTAAACTATCTGTACTGCCAATGTTTTTATCTATCTCTGGCTAAAAAGTAATAAATGTTATAAAATGTAATTCCTTCTTTAGTATTCCTTAGCAGTACTCAACCATAAACTCACAATCCAAACAGCACTGTTAATATGTTAGTACAGTTCTTTTTAATTTCTTTTATATATGCATTTACAAATTTTATATGACTGTATAGAGCATATACTACTTTCTATGATTTTCAATCCAATATATTTCCTATAAATTTAATGGTAGTTCTTAAGTGTTTTTATGTATTCATTTATTTTTATGGTGCTAGGGATCAAACACTGGGTTTTATTCATGCTAAGCAAGCATTGTACTACAAAGAAACATTTCCAACTCTTCTTAAAAGGTTTTAATGGCCCAAAACTGTCAAGTCCTGGGATTGGTTAACTTTTTCCTAACAGGCCAAATCATGTTTTGTTTTTTTTTTCTTTCAATTTTTTTTCATACATATAATATAGGGTAATAATGCCTGTCTCATTCTACAGTCCTTCCCATCTCCACCGCCCCAACCCTCCCCTCACTACCCTCTGCGTAAACCAAAGTTCCTTCATTCTTCCCTACCCACCCCCCACTATGGATCAGCATCCACTTATCAAGAAAACATTTGACCTTAAGTTTTTTGGGACTGGCTTATTTCACTCGGCATGATATTCTCTAGTTCCATTTACAGCACAAAAGCAGCTATGGACAAAATGCAAATGACTCTCCAATAAAGCTGTAATTACAAAAACAACAGGCAGTAATACACTCAATAATAAAATGACAAGTAATCTAAGTTAAAAATGGAGAAAGGAGTCAGGTGTGGTATTGCACACCTATAATCTCAGAAGCTAGGGAGGCGAAGGCAGGAGGATCTTGAGTTTAGAAACCCTGCCTCTAAGTAAAATACAAAAAAAAGGACTGGGGATGTGGCTTAGAGCTTAAGTATCCCTGAGTTCAATCCTCGGTATTCAAAAGAAAAGAAAGGAGTTGAACAGAAATTTCTCTAAAGAAGATACACAAATGGCCAATAAGTATATAAAAAGATGTTCAATATCGCTAGCTATCAGAGAAATGCAAATCAAAACCATAATGAGATACTACTTCACCCACAAGGGGCTATAATAATAATAATTTTTAAAAAACATGCCAAGTATTGACAAGGATATGGAGAAACTGGAGACCTCATACACTGGTAAGTGAAATGTTAACAACATGCAGCCACTCTGAAACAGCTTGTATTCCTTCAAAAAATTAAACACTATCTGACACAGAAGTTACACTTCTAGATATACACCTAAGAGAAATAAAAACATATCCACACAAAAACTTGTACACCAGAGCTCACAGCATTAATCATAATATTCCAAAAAGTAGAAAGAATCCATATATTTATCAACTAATAAACAAATGAACAAAGCATGGTCTACCTGTACAATGGGACACTATTGAAGGATAAAGAAGTAAGTAATAATGTTATAACATGGATGAACCTCAAAAACATGCTAAAATGCTGAAATGAACCAGTTACAAAAGACCACATAAACTTATCTTATTCATATAAAACGCCCAGAATAGACAAATTCAGAGAAGTAAATCAAAGTAGTTGCCCAGAGCCAGAACCTGGGGAAGGATACAGAAGTGAATGATATTGGGTATATAAGGTTTCTTTGTGAGGTCATTAAAATATTCTTCAATTGATTTGTGAGGTACAAATCACATATATTGCACAACTCTGTTAACATACGAAAAGCATATGGTTTGTGAATTGTATGAATACATAATTATCATTCCCTCATCTATTCTAAAAATGTGAAAATCAACTTATTTTCCCTTCTTCTAAATAGATGGTTTTTAATTGTTTATGCTCTACTGTAACAAATATGACAATTATATTTTGGAGTAATATCCATTTTAAGGTAAGTTTTCAAATGACAGAGAACATGAAATGTCAAAAGAAATATAAAAATTGTAAAGGTCCACTATTTGTTTGCCTTTTAGACAATTCTAGGAATATACCACTTTTAAAAAAATTATTTCTATAGCAATAGGTAGTAAGAAAAAGAATAAATCTTTAATAACACAGTCCCTGTCATTCCAGAAACAGTTATATCATTAGTAATACCAGTGAATTCTGGAATCTACATATGTGTCCTCCTACACCCATGGGAAAACCGTTCAGGAAGAAACAGCAGAATCAGAATGTATCTTCTTTCTGCTAAACTTGAGGTTAAAGGGAGCAGCAATGGAGAGATTTTATAATCATATTTTACTTTGAAGAGTAAAAACAAGGTTCCTTATTCACTTGAATCTCCTTATGGTTTCTACCACATTATCTTTTTTTAAATTCCTCTTAGAATTGTTCTTGTAATATTCTTCTTTCATAACATGCCCTTCATTTCTATCTTATATACCTATGCTTGCAGGCTATAATCAGCCTCAACCCAAATGAGGTCTTTGTTTCTCCAGTTCACCCTATCTCTATGTGACAAACAGTTTTCAGTACAACATAAATAAGTATTTTATTTCCTCTCCATTTCATATGCTTTAATTTTGTCTTCCCTGTCAGACCCTTTCCCCAATAAAAAAGCTAAGACAAGGTCATACAATGTTATATAACCTAGGTATTTAGTAAATAATAACAATAATAGCAAAGTTAATCATTGAGTGGTTATTATGTATCAATTAACTAAGGCATAATTGTTCAAAACATCATTTATTAGTTGATGATGTGGTCCCACATCACCTCATTTGTCCCTTAACAACTCTGAATTTGCTAGAAGTATTAATGTTACTGTCTTACAGTGATACTGAGAAATTTTCATATAGGTACACTAAGTTAATGGTAGAGATAGATCTTTAATACAAATATTCTAATACCTAGACTGGTATTCCCTGTCCTATGTCATCATATCTTATCTGAAGGGGAAATAAAAATACATACCTTATTAAGGATTCACCCAAACCAAAGTTTCATTCTGTGACTTCACATGCCAGATTTCACAGAAAGGGGGGGATCTAAAGATACTCAAGGAAAGTTTCCTTCCCAAAACTGTTACTGAAATAACAGGTACTAAGGCTGACATAAGGTGTTACGACTGCAAAGTACTCTTTCACCAGTGATGTCATTTAATCCTAACAACAATCTATAAGGAGATATGGGTTATTATTCCCAGAGTTAAAGAATGTATGTATTTCTCCCATTCTAGGTCACAGAGTTAATAAATAACAGAGTTAAAGCTCAAATTCAATACTTCAGACTCACATTTATTCCCCATTTCTCCTTAAAATTTAGTACTTAGTTTTATGCTGATATTTTAAATTTCTCAATTTTGAAAAATAAATATGAACATAAATTCAGTGATTCTAAATCTTTTCTGGGTTCATGGATCATTTAAAAAATCAAACCTAGCTGGGTTTGGTGGCATATACCTGTAATTCCAGTGACTTGTGAGACTGGAGATAGAATTGTAAGTTTGAGGCCAGCCTCAGCAACTTAGTGAGATCCCATCTCAAAAAGCAGAAAGGGCTGGGGTATAGTTCATTGATAGTGCACTAGTTCAATCCCCAGCATCATAAAATAAAAAAATAAAAATTAAAAAAATTCAATCTATGCAAGTGCTCTTTGGGGAAAGAAAAACATTAGTTTTGTGCACATTTTCAGGTTTGCAGACCCCTATTTAAAGCCCTATACAACACTGTAAGCTGAATACAAGGGTGACGACATGCTCCTGTCATGCTACACAATGCATACATATGTATACAAGCACAGAACAAAAATTAGAGGAGGACTGAGTGATTTGTAAACAGACCTAATTTTCTTGATATTGCCATTGGAAACAGTCATGAAGCCTCTGGTATTTTTGCAGTGATAGAAAAAGTCAACGTAAGAAAGTCATTGACAGAAAAAACATAAACCAACAATACTTATTAAGTCTTATATGCTAAGGGCTTTACCGGAAATCGATTTTTAGACTCAATAAAGTGTCTGAAGTAAGTTATTATCAGCCTTCATAGTTTGCCAAAACTTTAAGGCCAATGGCCTTAAATTCAGATAAATCCAAAATGGTAATAACCTGGCTTTACCAGTAATCATCCAAATATTACACTTGATAGTACAGAAAGGTTGGAATGTTATAGAAAAGAAGGGACAAAATTTTTTAAAAAATTAAGATATGAAGTGAGAAGAAAAAGTGACTATAGGATCAAAAACAGGGAAATTGTTGAACTGATAGGGAAAAAAGGCAGGAAATAGATGAACAACCTGGATCATACTATATATGACAGAAAATGAAAGAAGGAACACCAGCTGTAAAGAACAATCTCATTTCAATTCCAACTCTACTACACTATGTAACTTTAGACCTAACTTTTCTGGACCTCATTTTCTCTATTTTTGAAATTTTGGATATTAGATGGCAAAATACATTTCTAAATTCCTTCACAATTTTCACAACACTGTCACATGTGTTATGTTCATTTCACTCCATTGAGCAGTAACTTTATTTACCACTGTATCCTTAGCACCTGGCTGGTACAAAGTACCAAAATATTAGTTGAAAGGATAAATTGGATTCTGACAATAATCCAGTGAGGAACACAGAACACAGCAAGAACTATTATACTTATTTTACATGAGAAAAACTAAAGTTTGAAGAATTTAAAATACTTGCTCATGTTCCTACAGTTTAGTGGTAAAGTCAGAATAAAAGCCCAAGTCTTTAAATTACTAGTTCAAATCTCTTTCCAGGTCTAAATTTTTTTATATTTTAAAGTACTCTTAAGGAATTCAAAACAAGAATAAGGAACTGTTATTATTCCTACTGTTTTGAAAAAAAATAAAAGATCTGGACAGTATTACTAAAGAAAGCAATTAATATAGAAGGGTTCTCTGAAGAAATCTAACGTTAATATGCAAATGAAATGAGATAAACTCTAATTTCTGGTCTTCTTTGATTAAACCAATTATATTTTCTGTGTTCCACAGTGAGTCTGCATCTATAATTCTGGTTGTCTACAAATGTTTGCTGCTAATCATGAGGGAGAAGTACAAATCTCTCTTCATGATTAAGATGACTGTCAAACCAAAAGTCTTATGCAGGGCTCCCAGTAACCTCAGACTGAGAAACACATTCTATTCCATCTCTCTACCTGCCCATCCTAATCTAAAGCTTTAGGGTCAAGGTCCTGACTGGGCAGCATGAGCTGAAATATCTTTGCACACAGATCAGAAAACACACTAAGAGTTGTAAAACAAAGTTCTATTCTTAAGCATTCAGAATCACAAGGTTGTATTATAAAAACCTAAGAAGAAAGGAAAAGGGGTTGGCTAGAGAACACCATTTTCACATTTTAAAGAATACACCCTGAACATGACCTGTGAAACTCTATGTCATGTACAATCAGGTGAATGAGAAGTTATACTCCATTTATGTCTGATGTATCAAAATGCATTCTACTGTCTGTATAACTATTTAGAACAAAAATATATATATTTTTAAAAAGTACACCTTGAGAATACAGAACAGTAGGAAAATCAGTCTGTGTATTAGGTAATAAAATCTTTAAATAATAAAAAGTGTACAAACTCATCCAAATCCTTTCTTTCAAAAAAAAAAAAAATTCTGAAGCACTTTTCCCTCTCATATAATGCTCCCAATTAAAAAGCTTTAAAAAATAAAAATGCAAGTCATTATGAATTTTAATATAAATGAAATAGCGCTCTGCCCCAAAAACTCAAGTAGTTTAAGTATGGATATTGGATAGAATACTTTTGTCATATGGAAGCAGTACACAGATGGTTTATAAAGCCAGATTTTAATGGAGCATTTTAATATATCTCACAAGAAAAGTTTTTAAGAGGACTTCTGCAAGCAATGTTGTTAAAAGAACAGTTATACTGAAACTGCAGTGAGGTACAGCAGTTATATGAAAACTAATCTATTTCCACAGTACTCAAATAAAATAAGAGTATCCATGGTGGGGGGGGTATTTTCAATAAATGGTAAAAAATCTGAAATGTAACCTATGTAGTAGACTACGTATGTAAAAAACTGGCATACAAACAGAAAACAGGGCCTAAGACAAACCTATAACCTCAAGTCTAAGGTAGTTTACAGGTTATAGGGCTACAGTTCTATAATCTGGGAGTTATTGCAAAATAATAACCTACTGTTTTACTTACCTTTTAATTAACAATACCCACCCCCAACTTAAAAGATATTTTCCCTACTGGAATAAACAATGTATCTAAATTTTTCTGCATAGATACAATGCAGTGACCTTACCTAGTAGCAAACTGAATGAGAGCATTCTGAAGAGTCTGCCTAATTTCAAGAAGAAAAGATTCATCATCACTTAGTGTGTAATACCAATACTGGACATAATCCCTCAAGGAAAACTGGATAACCTATAAGAAAAATATTGGGAAAAAAATTAAACTTTTTAGGATCAACAAAATCCCTCAAAGAAAACTAGATAATCTGTAAGAAAATATTAGAAAAAATTACAGTATTTTAGGATTTAAATCGTAACACAACAGATTAAAAATTAAAATGGTTACCTGTCAATTCATATCTATTCTCTATATTATAAACTGTGGTAATAAGTACCTGCCTAACATTAACATGCTAAAAAACATTTCATGAATTTTAAAGTTATTATGGCATTCCAACTCATCTACTATTCCAATTTTTTGAAAACTTAAAACAATATCTATAGACAAATCTTATGGAAATTCAGGTAAAGAGAGAATGTGCAGAAAAAGTTGATTTTCAATGCTATAACACAATGAAGAGTTTTAATCAGTTTGATGGCATGAGATACACAAAAATGCTGATGAGATATAAAATAATGCTCAAAAAGTATGTTTCATCAAGATTTCATTGTGAGATCCAATGCAAGTATAATTTCAAAAATCATACAGGAGTAATTTAGTTCTAACATAATACACTGAACCAACAATATTCAGTACAAACTGAACTAAAAGTACTGTGTCCATAAACAGTAAATAATACAATTCAATGTATAATTTTTGCAAATTAGATAAACTAAATACACATTCATTTATAAAATAAATGTTAAAAATTTAAGGTACACATTATTTTTTAAGGAATATATAATCAAAACCATCAACATAAAATATTTTGGTGTGAATAAATTCTTACCTAACTATAATTTTTGAACATTTTTTAGCCAAACCAGATATTTACACTTTTTAAAAATAAAACAGAAAATAAAATCTGATTTACTAAACCCAATAAGCTTCTTTCTCAGCAAGAGTAATATCTTTAATGATTAAAAATTATCAGAAACATCAAATGTTAGCAAAACATGCAAATTTAATCAAGAAGTTTTCATACTAACTAAATCACCTCATAACAAGTACTTAGTAAATAAGGAAACATCAAGTATAAATTTCAAGGATAGCATTATCATAAAATTCTAACATACTTTAAATAGCAAAAAGATATACCTTAGAATTTTCAAAAGAAATAAAAGTACTACACAATATATGGAATTCAAACACCACATACTAAAACTCACTTGCTGGAGAGGTTCATCAATAATATTGGCACCCGTCAATCTTCTATCGATCTTAATAGTCCTGGCTTCCCGTTTCATTTCTTCTAAGCACTTAAAGGAAACCATAATATCTTATTGAGTGATTAAAATCTTTCCAGTTTGCTTGGAGTGAATACTCATTCTAACTTCCCTTCTTAATCTATCTTCAATTCAATAAATTATTCTTGAGATTCTAATATAAACCAAACACTTTTCTGAAGATAACAGAACTAAACACACAGAAAAAAATCTATTAGCCTCAAAAATTTAATTAAATTAGAAAATAGTATTTAAAATGTGGGAAAATTGAAAATGTATAGGAATATTGTTGCCATATTCCAATGAAACTTTAAAACTATAGTTAGTGTATCAGGGAGTCAAGTTAAAAACTGTCTTTACTGGACCACTCTCCCTCTTCCACCTCCCCCTTTCCTAGCCCCCAATAGTATAGCAGGTGCCAAATGAATGTATTTTGAAATTGATTTTATTTAAGGATAATATTTTAAGCAATGAAAGAAAATATATTTCTCTACTTTTCCTTAGCTTCAAGAAATATAAGTGGCCTGGGAATAGGGTAAAAGGTAATGGGAGACTAAAATTGAAAATGTAAGTCAAAGCACAAATATATAATGGTGAACCAAATATATAATGGTGGTCTTACAAGATTATAATGGAGCTGTTCAGTATCACCTACTGAACAATATGCAGCTGAAAAAGCAGCAACAGAAAAGAAAAAACTCAGAAAATCCACAGTAAAGGATTTTTGCAGAAGCTTTTGCAAAAACACATACACACCCCTCAACAGGCTCCTTTAAAAAAATCTGAAAACAAGAACCCCAACATAATAGAACAGAATATTCATGATGCATTATCTGCTTATGAGAAAATCTATGATAAAAAAGTGACATACACACACAAAGGAACCACCACAGACATATTTCTGAAAAAAGAGACACCTCCTTCAGAGTCTCAGAAAGGTCCCTCAGAAGGCATTCTAGAAGAAAGCACTGTCATCATAGGAGATCACAGCCCCACATGTGTTGCTAATCCTGAAAACCTTCCAGGGGGACAAGATGTAGAGGTGTAAGATAATGACAATGATGATCCTGTCCCTTTTTAGGCCTAGACTAATGAGGATGACTGGGTCTTTTACTAGTTTCTGTTTGATGCTAAGTGTTAGTACAAAAGATTCAAAAGTTTTAAAAATTTATAAAGTTTATGAAGTAAAAAAGTTAGAGTAATCTAAGATTGATTTATTACTGAAGAAACAAAATTTTATAAATCTACTGTAGCCTAAGTGTACAGTGTTTATAAAGTCTACAGTAGTGTACAGTAAAGTTCTAAGCCTTCATATTCACTCACCACACACTCCCAAACTTATCCAGAGGAACTTCTAATTCTGTAATCTCCATTTACAGTAAGTGACCCATACAGGTATGTGTATTTTTGTGTTTTATTTCATATTTTTACTGTATTTTTTCTGTGCAGACATATTTAGACACTCAACACCACTCTGATACTGTAGCTGTACTATTTGGTACAGTAACATACTATACAGGTTTGCTCCCTAGAAGCAAGAGGACAGTATAGTATAGTGGGCTATACTACTAGCTTTGTATGTGTGCACTCTATGATATATGCACAATGACAAAAATCACATAGCAATGCATTTCTCAGAACATATGCCTGTTAAGTGATGCATAAGTATAAAGATACATGCTTTAATTTACAATATGAAACCACTAATATTTTTCCATAAAACATACTTATAAATCATATTTTCAAAATGGCAAATCAAAACTATTATTATAATATTTACTAAAAAATGGATTATAAAAATGCAACCTGAATTAACTAGGATTTATTACTATTTAGAATCTTAATCCCTAAAATACTTCCCATCCTGTTATTCACTTAAATGAATACAAACCTGATAGTTAAGAAATGTTTCAAGAAAAGATGCATTTCCTCAGAAAGACTTATAAGCAAACATAGAACACATATTAACAAAAGTTCTAAAGGAAGTGAGGAAAATGTTTCAGATTATAAAAAAGTTATAAAAGATGAGTTTGTCCATATGAAAGTCAGGATTTGGTGAAATTCCTATATTTCAGTAAAAATATTATGTATTGCTTACCTCTGCATTTCCTCCATGTTAGTATAAAGGATTATAAAGTTACTGGCATCAACTCAAGTCATTGTTATCTCTTCCTATGAAATGAAACTACCCCACCTCACAATAAGAACGAAAACCACTGCAAATGTCAAGCCTACCCATAGTACCCAATTTCAATTTTACTTTAAAAATATGACTTTAATTTTAAATAGAAAAAGGGCATCATTCAAGATGATAAAAATCAGGGATGAATTACTAAAACTTTAGCTATTGTATAACTTAATAAGTTATATATTTCAATGTCATTAAAAGAAAAAAATGCACATCTTTCCCTCTGATTTCCATTTAATGTATTTCATTTAAAACATAATATACGGGGGCTGGGTTTGTGGCTCAGTGGTAGAGTGCTTGCCTAGCATGTGTGAGGTACTGGGTTCGATTCTCAGGACCACATATAAATAAATGAATAAAATAAAGATCCATCAACATCTAAAAAATATTAAAAAAAAATAATATACATTAACAGTCTAACAAATCATATGTGTGATTCTTGGACACTCTTTGTTAATACAGCAGGAAAACATCCAAATGAAACTAACCAATTTCTCTCTTCCTTAAATTTGTATTCCCACTTGACATCTAGCATTAAGAAAGTTTCAAAGGTAAATTTTTAAAATGTACTTTTCTAAGTATGATCAAAAAGTCTCCCAAAAATTTACTGAGTGAATAAGAGGAAAATCTGCCAAGCCATATACAGTTGATCACATTATTAACACTGCAAAGAATTGGACTTTGACGCTTCACATTTCTTTACATAATTTACCTTAGGAACCCCAGTTGATGTTGGAGGAAGAAATGAGTGTTCACACTGCTCTAGGTATTTTTCTGAGTTTGTTTTTCCAAACAAGAGAGTAACCACTAAACCCCTAGAAGAAAAAAATTAAAGAATTAAAAAAACCTTCTATAATTTAACACATCTACTATGAAGCATTATTTCAGATTTTATAGTTTTATCATACACCAAAAATGCCTTCTGTAACTTTACCAAAAAAATTGACAGATTTTGTTGTTTTGAACGAAGTTTAAAACAGCAATAAACACTTTGTGAATCATAAATTAAATATACAATCTCTTTCAAAAAACTTCTGGGGGCATGGAAGTATCGAGGATTGAACTCAAGGGCACTAGACCACTTATCCACATCCCCAGCCATATTTTGTATTTTGTTTAGATATAGGGTCTCAACGAGTTGCTTCGTGCCTCACTTTTGCTGAGGCTGGCTTTGAACTCTTGATCCTCCTACCTCAGTCTCCGGAGCTACTGAGATTATAGGTGTGTGCCACCACACTCAGCCCTTTTGAAATTTTAATCCAACATATTTCACAAAGAATATCAGACATTTTCAAAATTGGAAAAATCAGCCCTAGTTAAATAAAAAATCTAATAACAAGGATAAAGACAAATGACATCTAAATCAATGGCTACATGACCCAATTCTATAGTGCTAATTAAGGTGACATACTAGTATTTATAACTTGACTATGACTATAGAAAATAGGGCTATGCAGAAAAAATGATCCAGATTATGATTTGTTTTAAAACAAGGCTAGAATTACAATAATATCAACCTCAGAAGATTAATTATTTTTAAAACAAGTAAATGATCACAGTAAAATAAATACTAGTTCACTATATAGAATTCACTAAATGTTATCACTATTTCCTGTATTTAAAATTTACCAATAAGCCAAAGTCTTGGAAATCCATAAAGGAAGAAAATTCATTTTAATTTTATAATAATTTTATAAAAATCTTACAAGGATTTAAAGACAGTAGTGACAACGGAACAAAATTAAATACTGTCAGTTTCAACTACTGAAAGGAAAAAGATTCTCAGTCATCTACTTTTTGTTACTTTCTGTCAATTCATCAATCTTCAAATACAAATACATAAGTAGAGTGGGAGGGCAGCTGAACACAGATTAATTAAGTTCATATCAGAATTGTTTTTTTTTTTTTAAATAAGAGGCTGACCTCAAAATTATCAGTAAATTTCATCTATCTTTTACAAATGATATTGCTAGGATTCACAATGGCTGACCACTTTTACCTGGTTATTAAGGGCAGAATCAAACACAATAAAATACTTCTATTAAATTAACCTAATATTCCTAAAAGAAAAAAATCATCACAAAAGAGTCTGATAAAACGTTAACCTCTCCCATAAAAAACACTAGGAAGACAAGCAAAGAAATATTTTGAAATTAAAAAGAACAAAATTAACAGTTTCAGTTGTGAGGGTGTTACCAATGATTACATTATCCAACAACTATAACAATGCCGTGCAATAACCATAATATGGTACTGCCAGTACCCTACAGTAAAAATCAAAATAAAGCATCTTGTCTTATTCTCTCTTAAAAAGTTTCCTTTATATTTGAGTAAGTGATTAGTTTTGACTGTAAGAAAAATGTAAACATGATCAATATTTTTGGTGGGTGAAATGCAGAATTTAAAACAAGGTTAAGGTGTCAGCCTCCATCTTGGATCACTGCAGCACCTTCCATACACTCTCCATGTGACAGCCTCTACCTTGGAACACCAGACAGGGCCTGAGACAGTTATCTGCTATAACACCACTTTCCACAGCCCAGCATCTCCAAACAGGCTGCCATTGCTGCCACATCTCTGAAAGCAGTTGCCTCCATCTTGGGACACCTCTGACACCATCTTCGGTAACCTCTGCAGCCGCCACTGCCATCTTTAGTTGGGGGGCAGTATTTATCTTGGGACACTGGCTGGAGGCGAGAAACCCAATATCAAGGTACCTACAGGTGATCCACTGCCACCGCCACCACCAACTAAGGATGTGGTCTCTTTCATCTAGGGATAATAGCCAGGGCCTGAAAGAACTTCAACAAGGTCCCTGCAGGTTTGGTTAAATCTGAGGTATCCCTGCTAGGTGTGTTAATAGCCACCATCCTGCTGCAGAGGTAGGAGAGAGTCTTGTAAGGGGTTGGTAGATTAGAAGAGGGTGTGAGGGCATCCTGAACCCACCTCAACCAGCCAACCAGCCTGGCACCCACTGGAATCCCAGAGACAACTCGGGCAGCACTGGTTGGGACCTGACATCAGCCTGGCCCATGACTTCCTCCCCATTACAGCATCCACCAACCACCTGATCCCACAGGTTTGGCAATCAACAAGGCTCTCTGGCTCCCAAACACCCACTAGCCATCAACATGGCCCAGCACTTGCAGTTACATGGCTGGCAAGAGAGAAGTATCAGATTACATATAGGTGGAAACCAACTGGGAAATCAGCAGATTTCTTAACCCAGACCCTCAACACCAGGAGAACCTGGAATAACATATATCAAACTCTGAAAGAAAATGGATGCCAACCAAGAATCTTATATCCAGCAAAATTAAGCTTCAGATTATGACATTAATAAAAACATTCCATGATAAACCAAAGTTAAAAGAATTTACAAATAGAAAGCCTGCACTACAGAGCATTCTCAGCAAAATATTTCATGAGAAGGAAAAGAAAAATAACAATGAAAGTCAGCAAAGGGAGGAACTACACTAAAGGAAAAGCTAATCAAAGGAGAAACCAACTCAAGTTAAAAGCCAAAATGACCAGGAATACAAATCATATCTCAATAATAACCCAGAATGTTAATAGCCTAAACTCAATAGTCAAATGACACAGACTGGCAGATTGAATTTAAAAAAAAAAAAAAAACAACAATATGCTGCCTTCAAGAGACTCATCTCATAGGAAAAGACATTCATAAACTGAAGGTGAAAGGATGGGGAAAAAAAACATATCACGCACATGGAGTGTGTAAAAAAGCAGAGGTTTCCATCTTCATATCAGATAAAGAGGACATCAAGCCAAAGTTAGTCAGGAGGGATAAAGAAGGACATTTCATACTGCTTAAGGGAATTATATATCCATAAGACATAACAATAGTAAATATATACGACCCAAACAATGGAGCATCTACATACGTCAAACAAACTCTTCTCAGTTTCAGGAATCAGAACACAACACAATAATACTGGGTGATTTTAACACACCTCTCTCACCACCGGATAGATCATCTGAACAAAAATTCAACAAAGAAACTATAGAAATCAATAACACAATCAACAATTTAGACTTAAGACACATATATAGAATACTCCATTCATCAACAAGCAAATACACTTTCTTCTCGGCAGCACATGGATCCTTCTCTAAAACAGATCATATGTTATGCCACAAAGCAACTCTTAGCAAATACAAAAAAAAAAAAAAAAGAGAGATACTACCCTGCATTCTATCAGACCAAAATGGAATGAGATTAAAAATCAATGATAAAATAAAAACAGAAGCTACTCCAACACCTAGAGACTAAATAAACACACTACTGCGACTCAAGGATAGTAGAAGACATCAGGGAGTAGATAAAAAAAAAAAAATTCTTGAAGGTAAATGAAAACGACGATACAACATATCAAAATCTCTGCTGGGACACTATGAAAGCAGTACCAAAAGCAAAGTTCATTGCGGTGAGCTCATTCATTAAAAGAAGAACAAGTCAATGAATAAATGACCTAACATTACATGGCAAAGAGCTAGAAAAGAGGAAGAAATCAACACCAAAACCAGTGGAAGAACAGAAAATAATTAAAATCAGAGCTGAAATCAATGAAATTGAAACAAAAGAAACAACTGAAAAAATTGACAAAACAAAAAGTTGTCTCTTTGAAAAAAATAAAACAAAATTGATAAGCCTTAGCCACACTAATGAAGAGAAGGAGAGAGAAAACTCAAATTACTAAAATTTGTGATGAAAAAGGAAATTTCACAATGTACACTATTGAAATACAAACATAATTAGAAGCTATTTTGAAAATCTATATTCCAACAAAATAGAAAATCTTGAACACATAAATTTCTAGAGACATATGATCTACTCAAACTCAATCAGGAGGATATACACAATCTAAACAGATCAATTTCAAGCAATTAAATAGAAGATGCCATCAAAAACCTCCCAACCAAGCCCGGGACCAGATGGATTCTCAGCCAAGTTCTACAAGACCTTTGAAAAAGAACTAATACCAATACTCCTCAAAATATTCCACAGAATATAAGTGGGAACCCTTCCAAACCCATTCTATGAAACTAGTAATACCCTGATACCAAAACCAGACAAAAACACTCAAGGAAAGAAAACTTCAGACTAATATCCCTGATGAACGTTGATTCAAAACTTTTTAACAAAATTCTAGCAAATCATACACAGAAACATTAAAAAAATAGTGCAACATGATCAAGTGCAGCTCATCCCAAGGATGCAAGGTTGGTTCAACATATGGAAATCAATAAACATAATATATCACATCAACAGACTTAAAGACTAGGATCATCTCAATAGATGCAGAAAAGGCATTCGATAAAGTACAGCACCCCTTCATGTTCAAAACAGTAGAAAAAATGGGGATAGTAGGAACATACCTCAACACTGTAAAGGCTATCTATGCTAAGCCCAAGTCAACAACATTTTAAATAGATAAAAATTGAAAGCATCCCTCCTAAAAACTGGAACAAGATAGGGATACCCTCTTTCACACTTTATTCAACACAGTCCTTGAAACTCTAGCCAGAGCAATTAGATAGACCAAAGAAATTAAAGGGATATGAACAGGAAAAGAAGAATTCAAACTATCACTATTTGCTGTGACATGATTCTATAATTAGAAGATCCAAAAAATTCCACCAGAAAACCTCTAGAACTAATAAATGAATTCAGCAAAGTAGCAGTATATAAAATCAATACCCATAAACCTAATGCATTTCTATTCATAAGTGATGAACCCTCCGAAAGAGAAATTAGGAAAACTATCTCATTCACGATAGCCTCAAAAAAATATAATAAAATACTTGGGAATCAATCTAACAAAAGAGGTGAAAGACCTCTACAATGAAAATTATAGAACATTAAAGAAAGAAATTGAAGAAGATTTTAGAAGATGGAAAGATCTACCATGTTCTTGGATAGCAGAATTAATATTGTCAAAATGGCCACACTATCCAAAGTGTTATATAGATTCAATGCAATTCCAATTAAAATCCCAAAATTTTTCCTCAGAAATAGAGAAAGCAATCACAAAATTCATCTGGAAAATAAGAAAACCCAGACTAGCCAAAGCAATACTTAGCAAGAAGAGCGAAGCAGGACAAAAATGGCATGGTACTGGCATCAAAATAGACAGGTAGACCAATGGTACAGAATACAAGACACAGTGACAAACCCACATAAATACCATTATCTCATACTAGACCAAGGTGCCAAAACATACAATGGAGAAAAGATAGCCTTTTCAACAAATGGTGCTGGCAAAACTGGAAATCCATAAGAAGCAAAATGAAATTGAATCCATATCTCTCACCTTGCACAAAACTCAACTCAAAATGGATGAAGGACCTAGGAATTAGACCAGAGGCCCTGCACAAAAAGAAGAAAATGTGGGCCTAAATCTTCATCATGTGGGCTTAGAACAAGACTTCCTTAACAAGACTCCTAAAGCCCAAGAAATAAAACCAACAATCAATAAATGGATGAATTCAAACTAAAAACCTTTTTTCTCAGCAAAGGAAATAATCAATAACAGGAAGAGAGAGCCTACACCAATGTGAGAAAATCTTTACCACATGCAATTTAAATATGACACTAATCTCCAGAATTTATGAAGAACTCAAGAAACTTAACACCAAAAATACAAATAACCCAGTCAATAAATGGGCTAAGGAACTGAAAAGACACTTCACAGAAGATATACAATCAATCAACAATAATATGGGAAAATGTTCAACATCTCTAGTAATTAGAGAAATGCAAATCAAAATTAAGATTTCATCTCATTCCAATTAGTATGGCAATGATCAAGAATATAAGCAAGAATAAGTGTTGGCAAGGATGTGGGCAAAAAGGTACACTTGTACACTGCTGGTGGGATTGCAATTTGGTGCAACTACTCTGGAAAACACTATGGATATTTCTTAAAAAAACTTGGAATGCAACTACCATTTGACCGAGCTATCCCATTCCTTGGCCTATACCCAAAGGACTTAAAATCAGCATCCTACAATGACACAGCCACATCAATATTTATAGCAGTTCAATTCACAATAGCTGAGCTGTTGAACCAACCTGGGTGCCCTACAACTGATGAATGGATGAAGAATCTGTGGTATATATACACAGTGGAATATTATTCAGCCTTAAAGAAGAATAAAATTACAGCATTTGCAGGTAAATGGAGTTGGAGAATATCATGCTAAGTGAGATAAGCCAATCTCCAAAAACTAAAGGCCAAATGTTTTCTCTGAGAAGTGGATGCTGATGCATAATGCAGCGGGAGAGGGGCGGGGGTTGTAAGGGAGGAAAGGACTGGGCAGAGGGGAATGAGAGGAGGGAAAGAGGCCAGGGCATGGGAAAGACAGTGGAATTAGACTGACGTCATTACCCTATATACATATATGATTGCATGATTGATGAAACTCTACACTGTGTACAACCAGAGAAATTAAAGTTGTACTCCACTGTGTACAATGAATGGAAATGCATCCTGCTTATCATGTATAACCAAATAGAACAAATATAAACAAATAAATAAATAAAATAAAGATTGTTCTCTATTTGGACAAAAGGATAATTACTGCTTTGTTAAAGAATATAATAAGTGTAGTTTGAATCCTTAAAAAAAATGTTTCATTAACAACAAAAGGGGGAAGAGGATACACAGGAAAATGCATTAATTTCAAACTTGCATTTTAAGTAAGAAAACAAAAAAACACCTCTTTTAAAACTTACACGACAAGAAAACACACCAAAACTAAGAAATTATTTTGAATTTACGAAATGTCATCATTTGCCTGACAATTGATATTTAAAAGCCATTTTTGTTCTTTAAATTCACAAGATTTTAAATTATACAGAGTTACATTAAGAAGTGAAATCATTCATAATTAAGAGCCAAAATAAGAAGATTTGACTCAGGAAATTATGATATTCATTGTCCATAATTGAGTAATCTGTGAATGCTTAATTAACTAATCCTCCTGAGATGAGTTTCAGAGGTCTGCTGGCAGAAATAGAAATAAAATACCCTTTAATGGTAGTGAGTTTCACTGAGATCAACACAGTCTGCAACAGAACGTCAGAAAAATTTATGATTTAGCATGAAGTTGGAATTTTCAGACCTCATCATGTGACTCTAAATATTATCTAAAGAGTTTTTGTATCCCAGCTACTCAGGAGGCTGAGGTAGAAAGATTACAAATTCCAGGCTGGTTTTGACAACTTAGTAGGACCCTGTTTTAAAATATGTAATAAAGGGGTTGTGATTTAGTTCAGGGGTAGATCATTCCAATCTTCCGTGTCTAAAGAATAAAAATATATACAAAAATTTTTTAAAAATTTAGTACCCTTCCCTTAACCTTCAAAAACCCACCTTATCTAAAAAACTTTTTCAGAATTTCTAAGTATGCAAAACTTTTTTTTAATATAACTATTCCTTCAAAAATTGGCAGATTCAGAAAGGGAACAACAAAAGTTTTCATGACTTTGGAATAAATGGACTGATGACCCTACCCTGTATCCCAAATTTATATGGAGTTTAGTAAAGAACCCTTTCAAGGGTTTCCTATCTTTGTCTCTAAAACTGAAATTTTCTACCTTTCCAAAGTATTGGTAAATATTACTAAACTCTTTTCCTTCATTCTTCCCATGGGCTCATTCAATTAGTAAAATTAGAAGAGATCTCTTTCAGAGAAATATCTCAAGATAAATAATCTCCTTTCAAATCAGTGAAAGCAAACTATGCAGCTATGCAGCCCACGTTATACCCTTAATTTGTGACAGGACTATAATTAGAAAGCCCATTTAGCTGCAGATCTCTAAGGTCCTTCATCATCCTTATTACCAAAAAAGATATTTTTGAACTCTACATTATTCAAACTCCTTTGGCTAAAATAAGTTTGTTTTTGTACATAGTACCATACCTAGACAACTGTCATGAAAATACTGACTGTAACACAAAATACAGTTTTAATATAGGTTTGACATAACTGCTCAATTTAAGTAACATCATTTATTCAATAATCAGTGATCACATCCCTACAGAACAACTACACACGAATTACAAACCTGTCCCCTGAAAGAGGTGGTAGGTGTTATAAATATTCAGAAGTCCCCCTTCAGTATCTCATACAGTCTCTCAAACCATTGCTTAAATTTACTGTTCAATTCAGTGAAATTCTTTAAACCTGAGCTCAAACAACTCCTCCAAATATTTCAGGTCTCAAAAGATGTTTCTAAAAGACCTCTTAAGTGTTCACTCTGCAACTAATTACACACACACACACACACCACACACACAACACACACACCCCTTAAACAAACACTGAAATACTGGCTTCCTCTAAGCTATCTTGTTTCTAAGTAACAAACATTTCACTTGTGTGTAATTTCTTACAATTCATGTATGATACCAGTGCTCCAAATATGAAGGTATAACAAAGTATGGCTGAAACTTCCCTTGGAACAGTTTATTATCTTAAGTGAACACATAAACACTGTAAACCAAATAACCATAAAGATAAAATTGTAAAATCACACATTTGAATTTTCTAGACCAAACTAACAACATTCATTAGGAAAAATAACAAACATTATTGTTTGAAGTCTAACTAATGAAACAATATCTACATTGTGAAACTTGATATATAACCTCTAACTTATTTATCTTACTATAAGGTCATAAGGGATGAGTAATAGTCAAGTTTAAAAGGGTAAATAACACCAAATAAATTTTAAAATCCTTTTGCACATTATCACAAAAAAAAGAAACTGAAATTTTATTTTTGAAGATAATAACCCATATTTTGGATATCTTAAGTTTACTTTTTTTTTTAACTTTGTTAAAAAGTTTGTTAAAAAAAAAAAGCATTCACAAATAAATTATACTCCTACTTTTTACAATCATTATTTCCATTTGAACAAGACATACACAGGAATTACAAAATTATTAGTGAGTATACTTACCCACCCACAAAGCAGAGGATATAAAAGGCCAAATAAAATATTACAAAGGGTCCAAAGGTTACTAGAAAAAGGACGATGCCAAGGCTTCCCCATCCCCATATGGATAGACTGGCCTGAAATAAAACGAAAAAATTAAAAATTAAAACAAATAAATAATTCTCCATATGAATTAGAAAAGAATCAATAGAACTTTTACAGTTTTAAATTTTCACTTTTCAACATTGTGTTATTGTTTTCAACATACATTAAAATGTTTACTTTTAGAAATGTAATATATTCTTGCAAATTTATCTCCAAAAAACAATATACAAAAGAGATTTATGGAAGGTCAACAATAATTTGTTTTTAAAAAAAAATAGTGGCGATACAAAAATACAGCATGAAATAGTTTCACAAATTGTTGAATGAAAAGTTGGCATGAGAAACATAACTATTTACAACATATATGCATATTTGTATTTGTAAAATATAAAACATTAAGTAGGCTACAAAGTTATACTTATTTAGAATTAAAATTTCATTTTAAACCCAAGTTCCAATAATTACAGCATAAAGAGACTTTTTAAAATTTCAAAGTAAGAAATCCATATCTCACTGTAAATGGTGATATTATTTCATTCAAACTCATAAAATTATACTTGTAAAAGTTCCACTTTTCAACTACCACAATTTACCAAAAGTTCAACAAAACATTTCCAACTCTATCCTTTAAAAAAAATTTCATACAGAATTATACTGTTTTATCGAGTAAAAATACTCCTTTTGTTGAGGGCAAACTGGATGTTAGCAATTTAAGTCATTATGAATAAATAAATGTATTCAATTCAACAAGTTTCTACATCCATTTGCCTTGCACCGTGAGGTATACAAAGAAAGTATTTGTCCTACTCCTACCATCAAGGAACATAAAGAAGAATGTTTATGGGAATGAAACAATTAGACACTGAACTAAAAGAAAATAATAGAAAGCATTATAAGATGCTAAACAAATTGATGACCAAAAATCTGAGCAACAGACAATAAGTGCTATAGATTATAGGAGAAAGGAGAGTTTTATTCATTCATTCATTCATTCATTTATTGATGGCTTTCTATGGGCTAAAGAAGATTCAAGATACTGGGTATATTACAAGAAATATAAACCCTTCTAAGTTCATGTTGTAGAAAGAAAAAAACACAACCATATGCCTTCCTAAGTTTATATTGTAGAAGAAGGAAAAACAAAATTAATAAATAAAACTATGCCCCTAACAGATGCGGATAAGTGCTATGGAGAAAAAGCAACTGTAAGTGACCTGTCTAAGCAGCTCTGAATGATTAGATGATACATTAAAAGAAATACTGGACAAGATTTATTTATAGAGAATTTATTCATAATATTGAATGTTCCTGCAGCAAAATAATATTTTTCCATTTAATCATATCTTCTACAACCTTCAGTGGAGTTCTTTGTATTTGTATCTCCCCTCCCAGTCCCCAGGTCTACCATAACTCTTGTTCCTGTATTTATTATCCATTTTCCTCATTCTGGACACTATTATCTTCTAACCAGAGGAACCATAATGCCTGTTAACAAAGTTTCTGTTCTGCCTTCATGCTTTCCTCCTTGAATCAGCTGGGAATACAATTCCACCTACAGATAGTGTCTCCCCTGACTTCCTTCTAAGAGTTCAAAGTAGGACACAGTGATTTAAAATAGAGAGCAGGCCAGTCCCTCTGATGAAACTTCGGCTGAACATACAGTACCTGGATCCACACTATGGTATTGCCAGATGCCCAACCATAGGTAGGAATCAGATACTATTTTCCAAGACTCATGCAAAACATTATTATAAGAAAACTTATAAACTCTCCAGAAAGCTGAAACCAGATGTGACCCAGATACTCTATTCAACCTGCCTTCTCCAGTGAGATTTGACCTAATATTAGCAGTATTACTTTTTTTTTTTAACAGTTAAATTTATGCTTACTAGTCAGCTTTTCAAAACTAACAACTTATTGTTTAAAGATATATTTGGAGACTTTAACAATAAAGAAAGTGAGTATCTCTGGGGATAAAGGAGCATGCAACTAAAGGGTAACACACTGAGGGCTTCTCAAATAATCAGTAGTGTTTTACATCTTTACCAGGTGTTTGGTTTAAATGGTATAATTTACTCTTAAGCTTAGTATCTTTCACAATTAAAGAAATTTTCAAAAAAAGAATCACAATTAGTTGATATGAAGAAGACTAACAGCAATTAGTTAACAAGGAAAGTTATTCAATTTGTCTAAAAATTCAAGTTTGAGATTATTATGTCTTATTTCTCGCTTGAAAAGAATAGCAAAAACATCTCAAAACAAAAAACTCCATTCATTCAACAAAATTTGTGAAAACTTACAATGTGCCAGGTGCTAGTGATTTGGCCTTAATTATGTGTGAAAGAGATTTTCATATCCCTGCTCCCCCTTCTTTTCCCCAATGAGGCTCAAATTCAGGGCTTCCAGAATTTCTAGCATGGCAGGCAAGTGAGCTACCACTGAGTTACACCCCCATCCTTCAGGAGAAATTTTTAAATTCCAGAAACTAATACAATTAAACATTTCTAAACAAGCAGGCCAAGTGCTCATTTGCTTTGTGGTTAATCTCTTGGAACTACCAACTTCAAATGTTACACTATTCATTGAAACATCAGAATAGTGTGCATTATCCAAAACAAAAAGATTTTATTATTCTTAGTGTTCCCAGATCTGTTAAGTGGCTGATATTATGATGTTATCAGTACAATGAACTAGAAAAACATTTCATCTAACACAATTTAAAATCTGTGAATTCTAAGTATTTCCTAAATGATAAAGGATGAAAAAATTTGGGATAATTTTGTACTATGTCAAGGACCTTTCACAAATTCAAACAGATATTTATCAATTGAACTGAATACAAAAAAAGAAATCTACAAAGGTGGTTTACACTAAAAACTCTTTACTATACTACCATTTCCTTTGCTAAATACAATGATTATTATTTATGCTGACTAGTCCAAGAATCATTCCCAATCATGAGTTAGAAGAAACCTTCAAGATCACCAGATGTCATCCTTTTCAAACTTAAAGATTCTTAACTGCAGATTTTAAAAATGCAGATTCTGATCCAGTATGTCTGGTGTAGGGCCTTGAGTCTTTCATTTTTAACAAGTTACCAAAACTGTTTAGAACCGGGAACAATTTATATATTTATAAATCTCCCTAAATTAGTTTCTAGGTCTGTAAAAACCTTATTCACAATTCCAAAATGTAAAATAATCTGAAAACCAAAGTTATACTAAAGCATTCCACATAACAGATCTCACTCCTGAGAACAATTTATGAAATAAAAGGCAGTAGCATATAAAGCTCAAAATTAGATTTCAGAGTCCATCCTGAATTTAAAGTTCACATTTACTATTTATTAACAGTAACCACTGCATGCCTTCCTTTCCTCATCCACATCACTATGTTATTGTGAGGAGTAAATGAGTCCATGGTCCTGTGGCCAATTTTAACATAATCATTATTTAATGACTACTTTCACAATAAAGAAACTAAGGCACAGAAAGATTTTTAAAATTGCTAGAGGTCACACAAACCTAATAAGAGCAAAGTTTGAGCCTAGGCAATTCTGAGCCCTTAATTAACCTTAAAATTTGTCAGCTAACAATTGTCTCAGGTTAAAAGTCAGTGTAAGATAAAAATGCTAAAGTCAAAAGTAACTTTTTCTTAATCTAAATATTAATCAGCTTAATATGTCCCCCAAGAAACTAGTAGGAAAACTACCTGTAATAAATCCATGTTATAAAGTCCTGGTTTGAACATAAAACATATACGTATTAGAAAATAAACTTGCCCTTGTGTACCCTAAAGAAATAGTGGAAAGAAAATTCAGTTTCAAAGGATGTCAACTTCTTTCCATGTCCAGATCCTTCACGTACAGGGGTTTGACCTTGAGCTCAAGGACAGAAAGATAAAAAAATGATTTCTGCTTCTAAGGGTCTTAGACTCAAGAAATGAGAATGCAAAGGATTACACATGACTCCTAACAACAGAAAGCAAGTAAAAATGATTTGTTTTACAATATTCTATGCCAACCAAGACATACTGACATTTACCTCATTTGATCTTCCTCAAATATATTTATGATAGGAAAGGCAGCATAATATTGTACTAAGTACAGAATCAGAAAGTACAGATTCCAGTTCTCCACTAACTTTCTGTATAACTTCTGAAAATTTATTAAGCCTCTTTTTGATCCTGAATTTTCAGATGACATCATTTCCCAAAGTCTCTAACAGACTGGTTAAGTAAGTTTGCTCATAATGGCACAGCTAATTTGAGTGCAGAGGCAGGACTTGATTATCCTGGTTCATGTGGAAAGTGGGGCCAAGAAGAATCAGCTCTTTTATATCAGCTAGAAAAGATTGTCAGAATACCCATGGAAAGGACTCCAATATGAGTCTCACTAGAGTGAGTCAAGTCAACTGCACTCCCAATTATATTACCCTGGTATATTAGATACATTATATATAAGGTATATGACACAGGGCAGCCAAATAGTATAGGCCAAAATATAGTACAATGTATACGACACAGGGCACCCACACAGATAAAGCCAAGAATGTTAAAGTTGATATGACTTCAATGTTTACTTGAGCCACAGAAATTATATATAGTTCAACAACCAAAATAAGAAGCCATAGAAGAGTGGCCTTATTATAAGCATAGCTTATTTTCCACATACTTATTCCATCTATAATAAATTGGAAGCTTTTTTCCAGGTAATTTCAATAGAATATTATCTCATTCAAGATTATATAATAATTTAACCAAGGTCTGGTACCTAGAAGCTGCTCACTAAATATCAACATTCTAATTAATTCATTTACTAACTAAAGAAGCAAGAAATGGAAAAAGGAAGTAAGGAGAAAAAAGAAAACAGGAAAAAGGGCAAAGAAGGAGAAAAGGAAAAAAGGGGAAAATAGAAAAGGACACTAAGACGAAGTGCTCCTCTTCACCCTCACCTTGGCACCACACAGTTCTACCATCACAACCCTCCAAAACAAAAATCACAGATGTTATGGTTTGGATCTAAAAATGTCCCCTAAAGAGCTTAAGTGTCAGACAATGTATTAATGTTCAAAAGTGAAAAAATTAGGTTAGGAGAGCTATAACCTTGTCAGTGGATTAATTCGTTTGATGGATTAACAAGGTTAGGTTGCTGAGTTCCTCCCTGCCCCCACACCCAAACACTGGAAATCACTGAAGTAGGGACTAGAAGATTTAACAGTATTTAAAAATTAGAAGCTCGTATTACTCTGAATTTTTTTTTCTGATAATAACAGTATAATGTCAATGAAGCTATAGAGGAAAGAACAATCCTGCTGACCAGGTTTCTCACAATTATTCAAAGTCTCAAACCGTAAAACTACATTACTACAGGTTCCTGAATTTCTATTAAAAGATTCAGTAGATAATCAAGGCTGAAAAAAAAAAAAATCAAAGAAACTTTTAGAAACTATTTTTCTAGTAATAACTATTTTTGCCTTAATAACTTTCAGTAAATAATTTTTAAAGAATAAATTTTCAATAGTCATTTAAAAGAAAATATTAGGTTGTTCTATGGCAGACCTTTTCATATTTAGAAAAATAAAGACTCTATCTTTATAAAAATCTCCTTTTGACAGATAAAGGTCTACTTTAAATGTGTTTAAAATGAAACACACACACTCACACACACATGTATATACACACACACACATATATATATAACTTTACAAAAAAAAATCTCCTAAAAGTAAGTAAAAGCAAAAAATTTAAAGCTACCAAAGAATAATACAGTTAAGTTTCAAATTACATTGAGCTGATTATGTGAGACAGTATGAGTCCATTATACCAGAAAATATCAATTCTATTTATTTTGAACAAATTGATTTCTTTGTACCAACATATTTATTCTGATTATTTTTCTTAAAAATAATTACACAGTAATAAAGTATGGGTAATTAAAGTTCACCTAAGAAAGGGAGGGTGTTAAATACATACACATTCACTTATTTTCTTAAAAGAAACAAACACACGCCTATAATCCCAGCAGCTGAGGAAGGAGGATATCATATCGAGTTCAAAGCCAGCTTCAGCAACTTGGTGAGGTCTGGGGCAACTTAGTAAGACCCTGCCTCTAAAGAGCTGGGGATGTGGCTCAGTAATTAAGCGACCCTGGGTTCAATCCCTAGTACCAAAACAAAAAACAAAAAACAAGATAAATATGGAGAAAGAAAAATGGGAGAGATAGATACAAGTTACACATTTCTTTAAAAAAAAAAAAAAAAAAAAACTTGTTTTGGAGATTTGACTTTATAGTAGTAAAAATATTTTATGTAATTATAAAAACAAATCTGCACATACTAACAAAGTAAAATAACCACAGAGAAACTATTCAAGAGATTTTATAAAACAGTAATCTGACTATGAACCCTTACTGGAATATATCCTAAGAACAGCAATTTAAAACAAAACTTTAATATACCTTTCAGTAAAAATAATGCTGACAGTTGCACTAAAATGGACCAATCATGCTTGGTGTAATGACTGACTCCAAGTCTGGAGCAGGAAATATCTGAGCCTGGGGTATCACAAAGCTACCCAAAACTACTAAGGATATGTCAAGAAGAATCAGGAGACAAACTGAAGAGGAAACAAATTGCTAACAATGGAATTAATAACAACTGCAAAGGATTGGAACACTATAAATATTTAAGTTCAGGAAATCATAAAGATACTTTGAAACTTAAGTGATTACTTATGAAGAATGCTAAACAACTCATCATTTTGAAAAGTGAAAAAGAATTAACAAGCATTCATCAAAGAAATGAGTATTAATGAAAATCTAATTTCTCTTTAAAGAAATATTCCATATAATAAAGAAATGATAGAATATCAAATGATAAATAATATTCATAATTAATGAATTATGAATCTAGAAATAATTTAGCTGCTACTACCAATTTGAGAGAAAGAAGAACCAGACATTATATGCATCATGAAAAGAAAAATATACACCACCAGCTATGAAGGAGTCATGCTGAAAATAAATCAAATATAAATCTTATTTAGGAAATGCTAGAAGTGTAGTTCATCAAGACTGCAATGTGTTTCACATTTTCATTAACAGTGTGTGAAAAAAGAAAACACAACAATCATAAAATTCATTTGAACATAAGTACACCTGGATTTTTCAAGTAACCACTGTAGGGAAATAAATAGCTCAAAAACGTGCTATAAGCTTAGAGCCAGGAAACTAACCTGGATTAAAAGTTTCCTATACTTCATTAATAGTGGTACAACATACATATGGCTATTCAATTAAGAAAAAGATTCTTTCACATATGAAACTAAGTAATGAATTTTAAGATTCTATTTTATGTATGGGCAAGTAGACATTTTATATAGAAACTAATGTCTTTTCAAACAATTATTTTGGGGGTTTCATATTGTATTCTATAATAATTACATGTTATACCTTAATTGAAACAAAGATATATCAGTTTATGCACCCAGTGTGTTTATGAACTAAAAAATAAGATATACATGAAACAATAAAAAATGTAGTTAAGTACCACAATAAAGAGATTCACAAAGTATTTGGAGAATATAAAAAGATAAGGTCTCCAGAGCTAGTTTTGAAACTCCTTTTAAACGGTTTTCAAAAGACAGTTTTGCAGTTTAACAAGAAAAAACCAATCTCTCTTCTTTACAATTATGCAATTCTTTCCACCAAATGGAATTTCTCAAAACCAATTACTAATTCTATATAATAAAGTCTTGGTAATTTCCCAAAATAAAAACTACAAATGAACAAAGGCTCATAAATGCTGAGACTTTTTTCCCCTTTTTCTAAGGCTGGGACAGAAACCAGAGACTCGGTCATGTTAGGAAATTTAATTTACCATCGAGTTACATCCTCAACTTAGAAAGTACTCTGAAATTCAATGACTCAGAGATGATGGGTGCAATTCTGTGATAGCGTGCTTGCCTAGAAAGACCTGGGTTTAATCCCAGCTCCACAGAGGAAAAAAAAAAAAAAAAAAGAAAGAAAGAAAAAAGGAGGAGGAAAGAAGGAAAGAAATTCACTGATTCAAAAGTAAGGCGAAGCTGGGCATGGTGGCACATGCCTGTAATTCTAGCTACAAGGGAGGCTGAGGCAGGAGTACCACACGTTTGAGGCCAGCCTCCACAACTTAGTGAGGCCCTAAGCACCTTAGCAAGACCCTGTCACAAAATAAAATATAAAAGCGCTGAGAATGCACTGGGATGTAGAGCACTTGCCTAGCACATGTGAGGCACTGTGTTCCCTCAGCATGGCATCAAAAATACAAAATATAAATAAAAATAAAGGTAGAGTCCATCCAGAAATATTAAAAAAAAAAGGGGGGGGGTGAGGATGTAGTTCAGTGGTAGAGCACACATGGATTCAATTCCCAGTACTGGGGGAGGGGCAAGCAGAGAATTAACATTTTTTAACTAAACTTTAAGTCCATTATTCAAGGCTATTTATATTTTTATGTTAAAATATATTTAAAGATTTCATTTATATAAGGCAACAAATTTTGAATGTGATGTTTATTCTACATGTATTACTTGTAAGTTTCCAAAATGTGATTTTTACAACTATATATAAATAATCCCAAGTACAGGATAATTTTACAAAAGGGAAAATGACAGTCAGATGACACCAGCCATGAATACAACAAACCAATGCATGGTCAGTGTTATTGGTTTAGAGTAACAAATTAAAAAGAAAAAAGAATGCCAAACTGCTCAAAATTCATTTAACATTCAATAAAATGCAAAAAAAAAACCTATTTTCACATGATATTAAAGTCAACTAACTATTTAAATGTGGTTCACAGCTTTCATAATCCCTCATCTCAGTGCAGGAAATAATAAGAGATCAACAATTCAAATATAGAAAACCTTTAGAGAAACTATAAACTTATAAATAATGTAACATAAGGAAAATTATTACATCAAAATTCTGGTTGATACAACAAATTCACATATACTTCAACTACCTCCATCTGGACACCTTCCTCAAGAAAAATGACACTTCTCTTATTCAGGAGGGCTACTGCATAACTTCCTTTCATAATCTACACTGATGTGGTCAAAAGTTGGTGAGATCAAGAAGAGTCAAATTCTAACACTTTGTTACACATTTTTAGAACAGAGCTTTTTTAGTTATAGATGGACACAATACCTTTATTTATTTATTTATCTTTATGTGGTGCTGAGGATGGACCCCAGTGCCTCACACATGCTAAGGCAAATAAATGCTCAATCACTGAGCCACAGTTGTAGCCCCAAGATCCAATTTTTATAAAAGTTAATATACAAGGGAAATCTGCTCCACAACATGAGCATGCAAATGTGAAGTATGAAAAGCTCTACTTACAAGAATAATCCTTACTCTTAACTCCCATAAACCACAGGCAAAACAGTTAAAGGTCAGTTCCAAACATCTCCCTGAAGGGTTGGTGATGTAGCTCAATGTCAGATCACTTGCCTAGCATATGTGAGGACCCTGGGTTCAATCCCCCAAAATGGGGGAATGAGAAGACTTCCTGTAAAAATTCTTTACTTGATTCAACAAAACAAATAAATAAATAAATAATGATAAAACAGTCAACCCTAACAATGTACACTCTAAGTTCATTTACTAAATGAACCCAAGCATGGTGGTCAATGCCACAATCCAGCAACCTGGAAGGCTAAGGCTAGAGCATCAACAAGTTCAAGGTGAGCCTCAGCACTTAATGAGACCCTGTCTCAAAATAAAAAATAAAATGAACTGCAGTGCAGGGCTGGAGTCGTAGCCCAGTGGTACAGAACTTGCCTAGCACGTGTCAGGTGCTGGGTTCGATCCTCCTCACCACATAAAAAAATGTTAAAAAAAAAAAAAAAAAAAGGGTCTTCCTTCTCTAGAACAACTGCTTATTAAAAAAAAAATAATAATAATAATAAAAGAACTGGGAGTGTAGCTCAGTGGTAAATCACTCCTGGGTTCAATCCTCAGTATTACAAAACAAAAAAGCAGACTGATACAAACATTTCTATTCATGTTGATTACATTCTTGTAGCAAAATATCCAAGTATTTTTTGTGTTGTGTGTTTTATATTTTTTACTTAAATATGCAGGATAACAGAAAAAAATGTCTTCTCTAACCATTCCAGTTTTAAGTCACTAATTGCAGGAACCAGGATCAAGACCTCAACAAGTAAGGAGCTCAATGAAGGTGGCAAAAAGTCAATGCCATTATAGTTACTAAGAATGGGTCTCAGTCCATTTGACTCATGACCCTATAATTACTCAATCTTCTAAATCCAGGGGATTCAACCTGACTTCTTTTCCACTACAATCAAGATACCTCAAAATAGCCCAGTAGGGGATTGGTCTTTGTTACAAAGAATTTAAAAATTGAGAAAGCGATCAGAAATTGGCAGTTTGCTATGTTGCACTCCAGACGGGGAAAAAAAAGAAAAAGAAAAACAACTGGAATCAGTGGCCTCAAACCCCAGTAAGGCAGTAAGTAACTGGGTAAAGCTCAGTGCAACATCCACCATGAACATGGGATATGAACCCCAGTGTTGCCTCAGTACCTACACTTGCTATAAGGTTTACTCAATGCTAAGTTTTTTGTTATTATTTTTTTTAGAGATGGGGTCTCACCAGGTTGCGCAGGCTGGTCTCAAACTCCTGGGCTGAACAAGTTCTGCCTCCACCTCAACAGTAATTGGGGAATACAGGCATGGGTCACAATATAACTTCTCATTCTAATTTTACAGTTGTTTTGATTAACACAGCAAGAAATTTATCTGTACCTAGGTCATTATCAAAAGTGAGAAAATAAAAGATCAAAAGAATGATATTGTATTTTTTAAAAGGCAGCCTATCTGCTACTAGAAGTTAAGCTATAAACATGCACACTCATTTCACATAGGGGTCTGAGTACACATACCTGATTTAACACATTTCCTTTTCCCCAGTTTAGTTGAACAATAAAAATCTCAAAAAGGGATAAATAATGACCTCAGGAGGAATTAGTAGAGTGAAGAAGGGAAGGCAAACATTAAGAAATCACAAACAGGGTTGCAAATGGGAAATTTCTGTAATCTGTTCAAATAGGAAACAATAAAGGAAATAAAAGTGACCAAGGAAAATGACTACTATTATGCCTGATTATCTCTCTACACAGAAGAAAGTCTACTACTCCCAGGGTTCTGTTTCTACTTTCTTATAGTCTGACTACATAAGTAATCCCTGTGTAATTATGTAATTATGTCTCTATCACTTTTCACTATTCTATATGCACTATAACTTCCCAAACTGTCTCCAGCTCAGATTTACCTCCAGAGTTTCAGAAACATATTTGATTGCATTCTGAATACTTCTGCCTGAATTATCTCACAAGTCCTACAAACTCATACTCAAATTACATTCACTACATAGCCCCAATATTTAAATTTTAATGCCTACCCAATTACTGAAAAGAGAAGTGTCAGTTACTTGGAACTCTCTCTTCTAACCAGTTATCAAGGCCTGTCCATTTATACCCTAAATGCCCTAAACAGCACCCACCCCCCCAACTCAAAAACTGAGGCAAAACCTTCATTACAGTTGCATGACTAATTCCTGCCTTCCCACTATTCTCTCCTCACCACCAAAACAACCTTTGAAAAGGGTTCTGAAACACCTGGCTTTTGCATAAGTAGGGTCTGTCCTCTTGCTTAATATTCTCCACTCTAACAAGAACCTCTAGCAAGTTTCCTTCAAAAACCATGGAAAATCTTTATTTTCCATGAAGTAAAGCCTTCCCTTTAAGTACCTCACCTTCTTCCCAAACAGATTATTAGATTCTTGCATTCTCTGCCTTCATTGCACTACTTAAAATTTTGTGTATCTGCCTTTTCTAGATTAGAAATTTCTTTTATCCATTCACTAAATATTTACTGACATCTATCACTGCTGAAATTGCTCAGTAATTTCAAAGGTAAGTAAAAAAAGTTCCTGAACTCACAATCTTGTAAGAAAAGAAATACATATACATAATTATAAAACTACACAGTAAGTAAAGTGACAAATATTCATCAGCTATTACAAGGTATTAGGAAAGATCCTGCCATCTGACTCAAGCAGAAAGGGTAAAGCATGGAATCAAAGGAAGCATTTTAGAAGAGGTGACACTCAAGATTGGTCTCAAAGAATGAGCAGGATATAGCCAGGTGAAGAACAAAGTAACTGACAGACAAAAACATGAGTTGGCACTGAAGAAACAATGTTCCATAAGGAAATCACTGAAGTACTTTTAAAAGGTAGATTGTGAGAAGCCATATTGGGACACTCAAGTTTAAGCACTCCAATAGCTATCTTCAAGATTAGAAATAAGCAAGTCCTAGAGGCAGGAAGGTCTATGAAGGGGGCAGTTATAGTCAACCTTATATTACATAAAGGCCAGACATAGGGTAAGAAGGCTGGGGTGGGAAAAGGAGCTAGATTTAAAGAAATAACTAAGCAATCCAATCAATTATCTTTGTGATTAACTACATGGAGCATGAGAAAGTAGACAGCATCATAGCTTTTAAACTTGAGTGCTAATGGGTGAAGAGCCTGTCATCTTAGACAAAGAACAAGTTGGGGGAGGAGGATTGTTTTTGTTTGTTTGTTTTATAGATGAAGGAGTTCAGCATGGGATATGCTGATGTGTACACAAGACCTCAAGTAAGACAGCAAGTACTAGATTTATCATACAAACCATTTTTAAGGGAATGGTCTCAGCTAGATATACCAAATTTTAGTTACTACCACATAGAAAATAATCTTAAAAATAAGAATAAGTAGATCATAAAAATAGCAAAGGAAAAGGATAGAGTACTAGAAAGCATCAACATTTAAGGGACCCTTAAATAGCTGAAATAGTGGGTGGAGCCCTAAAGCCATCAGAATAAGTGCCCTCCATAAGAAAGTGATTGGCACGGTCCAAAAGTAGATAGTTCAGCAAGATAGAAATCAGTAAATTCCAGGGATTTGACAACCTGATGTCAACTGTTGCTCTTACTGAGAGTAGCATCAATAGAAAGTGCAAAGAACCAAACTGCCATGGGTTCAGAGTGAGTGGGAAGAGAGAAGGTTTTAAGGGAAGTATTCAGTCAAAAGGAAGCCAACTCAAAGTACAGGTGAGATTAAGGCAAGCCTCACATCAACAGGGTAGGATTCAGAGACACAAAGAGCATGTGACCACTAATAAATTTAAGAGGGACAGCTCAGTTTCCAAAGCCAGGAAATGGAACATACTATATTCAACTTTTAACTCTACCCTACGGCTAGGAAAATTCCCAGAATATAATATAAATAATATGTAATAATAATAATATAATAAATATATAAATAAGGATTCCATGACATGCATGGGTATGTGAATTAATTCAGTCCAAGTTTCTTTTTCTAATACATTAAAGACTCATTCCCAGAACAGCGAACCATAAAACATTCAGAATAAACACTGAAATAAAGAATCTTATTCCAAAAAGGGGGCCAAAAAGCTTCCCTAGAAGCACAGATCTCTGCCATTGAGAATTAATGAAGTTCATTTATAATTAAAGAACTTATAACACAGATGCAAGAAATATAGAATGACCAAGCAAAATCTGTTCACTCTTTTCTATTCCAAACAAGATCTATTTAACAATTAGTCTCTGATCAATAAACAATGATATGAAACCAGTGTATACTACAAAAGGCATGGTTCATATGTTAATCCTAATCTCTCACAGCCCTGAGAATCCCACCTATCTACTTTTCCCTTCCCAAAACCCAGTCTACCCAAGTACAACCTGACACAAAGGCAGCCTACACATTTTCTGGTAGATAATGTATACCTTGTGAGACCTGGCCCCATTAGTAATCTGAGCTAGACTTTGATAAATGAAAAAGTTATAAACTATAGCCAGTGAATAGATGAAGCTGAAAAAAGATAACTTGCATCTGAGACTGACACAGTCATTCTGAGGGGACACTGAGGTCAATGAGCAAGCAACAAAGCTAACTGAAAGACTGGATACATGCTGAAATGCCAACATGAGAGAGATTACATGACTGCTGAGAGATGTGCAAAGAGTTGAGGTTTTTTAGTTCAATAGTTTTTTAGTTGCCATTCCATTTTGCTCCATGGATTACCTTTCTTACACAGGTAACTGAAGTATATTTCTGATCCTTACAGTCTAGTGCCTCAAACAAAAAAATCCTAACAATGAGGTAAATGAAAGGAATGCAAAAACACTGTTTTTGTGTCTTTAAGTAACTATGCACTATGCACTGAAATTAACATGGAAGTACACAAATTTTGGTTTCTGTTCCTGCTCTACCCTAAGACATAGTGTGAAACTGGACAATCAAAACTATGCTTAAATGGTTTAAAAATTAACTTAGAGAAACAACATGTATTCCATTTGTTTACAATAAAAAAAAATTAACTTAGGATGGCAGTGTGTAGACATATATGTATGTGTACACAAGAAATTTAAAATATTCTTGAAGCAAATCCTTTGGAAGTCTCTTGTGAATTGTTGTAACTGCAAGAAGGATATACCTTTAGTATAAATGATTCCCAGACTCTCAGCCTCAGTTATACATAATAAACTATCTAGCTATTAAGAGCACTAATAAAGGGTTACGGTTGTAGCTCAGTGGTAATGCACTTGGCCTAGAACGGGTGAAGTCCTGGGTTCAATTCTCAGCACCACATTAAGAGAACAAAACGAAACAAAACAAAACCACAAAAACAAACAATGGATAAAATAAGAGAAAAAAAAAAAAAAAAAAAAAAAAAAAGCAGCTTACTGAAGGGTGCACACAGTGGCACAAACCATATCCCAGCTACTCAGGAGGCTAAGGCAGGAGGATCTGCCAAGCAGTATCACAGGTTCAAGGCCAGAATGGGCAACTTAGCAAGACACTGTTTCAACATAAAAAAATTTTTATAGAGCACTATGACTAGTGTATGCAAGGATACAGGCTAAATCCCCCAGGAAAAAAAAACAATTATTAGTAAGGCTACAGGAAGTTCAAAATATAGTACTTGAAACAAATTCAGTATCTTGTAAAAATATAAAGTTTCCTTTGAGAATAGGTGCTCACTTGATACACTGTTTCCCTCTTGGATTCCTCAAAAATGTCTGACTAGCTGCTGTGTGGCTCAGGATTCAAGCAATGGGAATGCTGTAAGAGGTGGGGTGAAAGAGGAAATTTACTGAAATTCCATATCAGACATCAAAGCCCTTAACAGACCCCAAAATTTGGGTGCATTGAACAAAGGACAAAAAAAAAAAAAAGAGTAGCTTGGAGCCAAGTAGTGGTAACAGAGGCAGTGGCTCCAGTTCAACTACAAGGGGAGGATAATACAGAAAGAAACACACAAATTTGGCACAGAAAAATTCATAGAACAGAAAAGCAATCTTAACTTAGCTGAACCAGAAGCTGCCAGTGAAATGGCATCTGAAAAAGTGCTCTATAGTTTCTTGACTGATTTCTTGACTGGAAAGCAAGAGCTAAGGCAGGGAGCCACCTGGAGGAGGCCAGATGCAGCTGCTGCTGCAGGAACATGGGGACATAAAAGCAAACACTTCCATGCTGTCCCAGCAAGTGCCTACTATGTGGCATAAGGTGTACCTAGAACGTAGACTGAAACCAGCACAGAGAAGACTGTACTCAGGGAGATTCCAGTCGGAGATTCAGAGTGGAATGCAACCTACTTCCCTTTGAGTCTGGCAGCTCATATGAGCAGCTAAAGAGGGGTGGAAAATTGAACAGGTGGGCATGATTACACTTGGGAACAAAGCCTGGGAAAGCCATATTTGTGAGTGGCGGCATGTGTGAGACCTGTAGAAGGTTGGCTCTTCTGCCCTGTAAGTACAATTCTAGGGAGACTACTAGGACCCATACTACCAGCAGAGATTGGCATCTGCCCAGCCCTAGACATGGGTTGATCTAATCTCTCCAGAACACGTACCACCCAACAAGATCCCTAAGGCCTACTCATAGGTAAACCCCAGCTTCTGAAACTTCCCATTTAGAACTCTGAAGCAGCCTCAACTTGGGAGGCTGCTTCAAAGTTCTTGCCAGACAAAACTCCAATTGACAGTACTTCCCATTCGGCCCACCAAATACAGGTAAAATGGGAAGCTGAAGTTAATTTGACCAGCTTTACTTCAGGTCACTCCAATTCCATGCCCAGAACAAGAGGAGGAAGGGTTTGATGACCCTCAGTCCTTGTTCTAATGGGTACATAGCCCAAGAAGAAACAGAGAAATGGGCAGTCTGGCATATAGGCAGTGAACATCATACTTGCCAACAGTTTTGACCACCTAAGAGAGATGATTCTTTCATTATGATTTCCCCCCTTTTTTGTGATCTTGATGTGCTGATTGGTTTTGAAATTAGAAATATGTATAAATACTTGTTTCTTTTTCTCATTTTTTTGTTACTTTTTTGTCTTGAGGTGAGTTTTTTGTTTATTTTGGTTTTTGCCTTTATTTTTTTCATTTCTTCTTCATCTACAGCCAAATTATCTGGTTATTTTCAGTTTTTTTCCTCCTTTATAGCCATCACTTGCTAAATTCTGTTTTCTGTTCACATTATGAACACTGCAAACTTTCTTTACTTTCCTATTAAATTTTCTCTTTTCTTAATGAGCGATATTTTTACCATCTTTTCAAATTACTTGGTTCATGTTATTGCAATTAGTAGTATTGTGAATGTCACAGTTGACACCTGCTATTTAAGGCCAGAGCTATTTATTATGGTTGTTGCTGGCAATTATGACCCTGTCATTCCTGTTTTGTGGTAATTGTAATAATAGTAGTTAATATTATAGTAGGCACAGGTATTCATTTTAATGCTGTATATTGGTTCAGTGCAATTGCTTCCCCCTTTAAATATAAATGCTGGGAATCTTGTGGGACACAAGATTAGGTTGAGACTGCTGCTGAGCGAGGCTACACCAAAGCCAGCCAGTGATAGCACACATTGCTCCAATACAAAATAACCACACCCTAACTTCAATAATACTTTTATACAAAGAATAGAAGAAACAAAAAACCCCAAATTAATGACCCAAGTAGGAACAGCTACAGGGTTCTTCAAATCCCACTTACAGAAATTCACTCTCACAACAAAAACAATTAACGCAAAGATTCTATATACCACACCTACAAAGGATCTTAATCTAGATCACTCCCTTTATGCCTTTAAAACATAGAGTTCTTAAGTGAAGAAGAATAATCACAGAGAATGGATTCCACATACCCTGCCGTATACAACACAAATGCCACATCTACAAGGAGACCACACTTGTAAAGCCTACTGGGAAAGTGGGTTCCTAAAGCTCTAACACAATACACATTGGATCAAAATACACTATCACTAAAGAATCAGGGAAACTATTCTACTAACTCACATAGATACATACTGAAAAATACACGATAAAAATGATATTCCAAAACACTTTACAAGAGACAGCAATGTCCTAAAAGGCTCACATATAAGTGGGAAAGAGAAGTCCACACCAACCATGCACAAAACCCAACAAAGGATATAAGAAATGAGAAAACAAGAAAAAAATGACTCTCTCTAAAGTTCATAAATCAGCAGTAACTAGTTCAAAAGACATTGAAAGTAGATGTAGCACCAGTTAAAGAATTCAAAAAATGATTATAAGAATGATCAATTAATTCCAAGAAACGCAGGGGGAAAAAACTGAAAGAATTAAGGATGACAACACAGGATATAAATGAGAAACTCAGAAGGAGAATAGAGATACTGATAAAGAACCAAAAATAATCTTAGAAATGAAAGAAATAATCAAATAAAATTTCAGCTCAAAGTCTCTCTAAGAGAGTAGACCATGAAGAAGATAGAATCTCAAAGCTAAAAGACATAGTGGACAATCTTAAACATTCAGAAAGCATTAAAGAAAATAAGTAACAATGAAAAGAATATACAAGAACTCTTGTACAACATAAAAAGATAAAACTTTAAGAATCATTAGAACTGAAGAGGGTCGTGAGCAGCAGAATAATGGAATGAATAGCTGCTCCAGGAATTAAAAAAAAAAAATCCCAAACCTTGAGAATGAGATGGACATTCAGATACAGATTCACTCAGAACCACAATAGATAAAATCAAAAAAAGATTCCACAAAACATCATAATTAAAAGCCTAAAATTCAGATTAGGATAGAATTTTAGAAAGTTTCAGGAGAAAACACTAAGACATGTTTAGAGGCAAGGCAATCAGAATTACTGCTCATTTCTCAGGCACAAACTCTAAAAGTCAGGAAGGGCTAGAAATGAGTGTGTCCAAGCCTTGAAGAAGTACTGTCACCACAAAATTACCATATCCAGCAAAGCTATTCTTCAAAATTGTAAGGTGAATAAAAAACCTTCCCAAGATAAGCAAAAACTAAAGAATTCATGAATATTAAGCTGGTCCTACAGAAATACTTAAGAAATAACTACACCAGATGAAATTACAAACTCCAAGGCTCAAAAATGGACAAATCTTATTTGATGAAAGTTAAGCACATGAGAAACAGGATGAAATAACAGATAAGAAATTAATCAAAATGGCAGGAGTTAATAAACATCTCTCTAGTATAGCAACACTGAATGTACATGGTCTCAGTTCCCCAATTAAAAGGCACAGGTTAGAAGAATGCATTAAAAAATACAACACCATATGTTGTTCCTTACAGGCAAGACAGAGATAGGCTGAAAGTGAAAGGATGGAAAGTGATATGAGGTTAAGATGGAGCCAAAAATAAGCATGCATAGCTACTGTCACATCCAACAAATCCGACTTCAAGCCAAAACTAATCAGAAGAAACATAGGAGGTCACTTCAAACTAGTAAAAAGAACAATTCAAAAGAAGATAAATGGTGGCAAATACATACTAAATAAACATCAGTATACCTAATTTCAGAAAACAAACACTATTTGACTTAAGACTCAGGCCCAGTGTAATACTGGATAATTTCAACAAACCTCTCTCACCAATAGGACATCCACACATAAACTGATTATTTGAACCTAAAAAATAATATAAACCAAATGGACTTAACCAATATCTATAGAATATTCCATCCGACAAGAGCCAAATTCACTTTTATTCAGCAACCTTCTCTAAAACTAACCAAACTTTAGCCCACAAAGTCTTAGCAAATACAAGACAAAAAAAAAAAAACAAAAAATTGACAGAATTCCTTGCATCCATTTGATCAGAATACAACAAAATTAGAAATCAACACTAAAAAAAGAAAATCAACTTTATGATTCCTTTCAAGGCTCTTGAAAAACAAGAATAAACCAATTCAAAACCAGTAGAAGGAAGGAAGTAAGATCAGAATAGAAATCAATGCAAATGAGAATAGGAAAGGAACACAAAGGACCAAGGAAACAAAGACTTGGTTCCGTGAAAAGAAAAATAAGATTGATAAAATTTAGCCATGCTAGCCAAAAGAGAGAAATTAATTAGAGATGAAAAAAGAAGAAATCACCAGACACCACAAAAATCCAGAAGATCTTTAGGGACTACTTTATAAACTTATATCCAATAAATTGGAAAGCCTAGAATAAATTGATACATTTCTAGTAACATATGACTTGTCAAAATTGAACCAAGAGGATAGAGAAAACTTAAACAGACCAAAAACAAATGATGAGATAGAAGAAAGTAATAAAAAGTCTTCTAATACAGAAAAGCCCAAGATCAGAGGGACTCTTGGCTGAATTCTATTAGACCTTTAAAGAAGGACTAAAATCAATACTTCTCAAATTATTCCATGAAATAGAAAGGAGTGGAACATTTTCATATAAATCTATGAAGTCTGTATCACCTTCATACAAAAACAGGATAGGACACATCAAGGAAAGAAACTATAGCACAATATCCCTAATGAACATAGATATAAAAACATATTAAAATATTTTTTTCATACGTGAATCTTCTTTATTTGTTCTTTTAAGATATATGCCAGTACAGTGTATTTTGACATATTATACAAACATGGAATATAACTTATTCTAATTAGAATCCATTCTTGTGGTCATACATAATGTGGAATTTCAATGCTGGTGTAGTCATATGTGAACATAGGAAAGTTATGTCCAATTCATTCTACTGTCTTTCCTATTCCCATTTCCTCTCCCTTCACTTCATTCCCCTTTATCTAATCCACTAATTTTTATTCCTCTCCCCAACTCATTTGTGTGTTAGGATCCACATATCAGAGAGAACATTTGACCTTTGGCTTATGGAATTGGCTTATTTCACTTAGAATGATAGTCTCCAGATCTATCCATTTACTGGCAAATGCCATAAAGTCATTCTTTTTATGGCTGAGTAATAGTCCTTTGTGTATATGTACCACATTTTCTTTATCCATTCATCTGTTGAAGGGCACCTAGACTGGTTCCATAACTTAGCTATTGTGCATTGATGTGGCTGTTTAGTTATAGTATGCAGATTTTTAGGTCCTTTGAGTATATAACGAGGAGTGGGATAACTGGCTCAAATGGTGGTTCCATTCCAAGTTTTCTGAGGCATCTCCATACTGCTTTTCAGAGTGGTTGTACCAATTTGCGGTCCCACCAGTAATGTATGAGTGTGCCTTTTCCCCCACATCTTCACCAACATTATTGTTACTTGTGTTCATGATAATTCTGTACCCATTCATAAATTCAGTACCCATTCATAATAAATTCAGTACTCCATTCTGACTGAGTGAGGTGAAATTTCAGTATAGTTTTAATTTGCATTTCTCTAATTGCTAGGGATGTTGAACATTTTTTCATGTACTTTTTGACCGTTTGTATTTCTTCTTCTGTGAAATGCCTATTTAGTTCCTATGCCCATTTATTGATTAGGTTATTTGGGGGTTTTTTTGTTTGTTTTTCAGGTGTTACATTTTTTGAGTTCTTTACACATCCTGGAGATTAATGCTGTATCTGAAATGCAGGTGGCAAAGATTTTCTCCCATTCTTTAGGCTCCCTCTTCACATTCTTGATTGTTTCCTTTGCTGTGAAACTTTTTAGTTTAATACCATCCCATTTATTGATTCTCTATTAAGAAGACTACACATCATGATCACTTTGGTTCCATTCCAGGGTTGCAATGATGGTTTAAAATATGCAACTTATAAACTTAACTCACCACATAAAAAAGAAGTACAAACAAAAATCACACAGTCATCTCAATGGATTCAGAGAAAGCCTTTGACAAAATTCAGTACCCATTCATAATAAACACTGGAGAAACTAGGGTTAGAAGGAATCTACCACATCACAAAGACTATATATGATAAATCCAAAGTCAACATCATAGTGAATGGAGGAGAATTCAAGGTATTTCCTTTAAAACCTGAAACAAGAAAAGGAGATCTACTTTTACCACTCCTATTATATATAGTACTACAAATTCTAATCAGAGCAATTAGGCAATGGAAGGAAATAAAAGGGATAAAAATAAGAAAGGGAGAAGTCAAATTATCACTGTTGATGATATGACCCTGTACTCAGAACATCCCAAAAGCTCCACAATAAGACTACTGTAGTTAATAAACAAATTAGGTAAAGTAGCAGATTTCAAAATCAATGCCAAAATGAATAGCTTTCATATATATAAATAATGAATGACTGAGAAAGAAATCAGGAAAATAATTCCATTCAAAATAGTCTCAAAAAAAAAAAAACTAGGAATAAATCAAAGAAAGGATGAGGAAGATCTCTACAATGAAAACTAGAGCACTGAAGAAAGAAAGTAACTGAAGAAGACACAAGAAGATGGAAAGACTTCCCATGTTCTTGAATAGGCAGAAATGACATTATTAAAATGGTCATATTACCAAAAGCAATGTAGAGATTCAATGCAATCCTCATCAAAATATTAATGTCATTCTTCACAAAACTAGGGAGAAAAAGAGTCCTAAAATTCATTTGGAATAATAAGAGACAGAATAGGCAAAGCAATTCTAAGCCAAAATAAAATAAAACAAAAAACAGCAATGCCACATAGCATTACAGTAACTGACTTCAAATCCAGAGGATCATCAGAAACTATTTTGAAAACTGTACTCCAATAAGATAGAAAATCTGGAAGATACACAAAATTCCTAGAGAGACATATGACCTAACAAAGTTGAACCAGGAGCATAGAGATAACTTACACAGGTCAATTTCAAATAAAGAAATTGAAGCAGCCATCAAGACTCTTCCAAAAAACAAAAGCCCAGGACGAGATGGATTCTCAGTTAAGGTCTACCAGACCTTCTTTTGTGTGTGTGTGTGTGTGTATACCAGGGATTGAAACCAGGGATGTGTAAGCACGGAACCACATCCCCAGTTCTTTTATTTATTTATTTTATTTTGAGAGAGGGTCTCACTAAGTTGCAATGGCTGGCATTGAACTTGCAATCCTCCTACCTCAGCCTCCTGAGCCGCTGGGATTAAAAATGTGTGCCACCACATGCAGCTGTATGAGACCATTAAAGAATAACTAATACCAAGCCTTCTTATTATTCCATGTAACAGAAAAGGAGGGAACACTGCCAAAGTCATTTACAAAGTCGGTATCACCCTGATACCAAAACCAAAGATGCATCAAGGAAGAAAACTTCAGGCCAATATCCTTGATGAACATAGATGCAAAAATCCTTAAAAAGATACTGGCAAACTGCCTACAAAAACATATTAAAAAAGTAGTGTACCATGATCAAGTGGGTTCCATCCAAGGGATGCACTGGGTTCAACATACCCAAATCAATAAATGTAATTCACCACATAAATACACTTAAGGATGAGAATCGCATGATTATCTCAATAGACAAAGAAATAGTATTTAACTAAGTACAGCACCCATTCATGTTTAAAACCCTAGAAGAACTAGGGATAGAAGGAACTTACTTCGACATTGTAAAAGCTATATATACAAATGCAAGGCCAATATTATTCTGAAGGGGGGAAAACAAAGTATTTCCTTTAAAAAGAAGACAAGGATGCCCACTTTCACCACTCCTATTCCACTCAGTCCTTGAAACTCTAGCCAGAGCAATTAGGTAAGAGAAGAAAATTAAAGAAATACTAATAGGAAAAGAAGAGTTCGAATTATCTCCATTTACAGATAACATGATCCTGTATTTAGAAGACTCCAAAACTTACACCAGAAAACTTCTAGAGCTCATAAATGAATTCAGCAAAGTAGAATACAAAATCAACATCTATGTGTCAATCATGTTCATGTCTAATAATACATGTCCAATGATGAATTTGCTGAAAAAGAAATTAGGAAAACTATTCCATTCACAATAGCCTAAAAAAAAAAAAAAAAAAAAAACCCAATACTTGGAAACCAAATCTAACAAAAGAGGTGAAGGACCACTATCTGGAAACTATAGAACACCAAAGAAAGAAATTGAAGAAAACTTTACAAGATGAAATGACCTTCCATGTTCTTGGATAGGTAGAATTAATAGAATTAATATTGTCAAAATGGTTGTACTACCAAAAGGGCTATATAGAGTCAATGCAATTCCCATCAAAATTCCAATGACATCCTTTACAGAACTAGAAAAAGCAGTTATGAAATCCATTTGGAAAATTAAAGAGACCCACAATAGACAAACCAATCCTTATTGAAAGAAGTGAAACAGGAGGCCTCACAATACCAGACCTTAAATATACTACAGAGCTATAGTAACAAAAACAGCATGATAGTGGCACCAAAACAAGCATGGAGACCATTGGACTAGAACAGAAGACACAGAGACAAACCCACATAAATACAGTTATTTGATACTAGACAGAGGCGCCAAAAACATACAATGGAAAAGATAGAAAACATAGCCTTTTTAACAAATGGTGCTGGGAAAACTGGACATCCATATACAGCAGAAAGAAATGTAACCCCTATCTCTCATCCTGCACAAAACTCAATTCAAAGTGAATCAAAAAGCTAGGAATTAGAAGAGAAACTCAGCAACTGCTAGAGGAAAATGTAGGCCCAATATTCCAATATATCAACTCAAGAACTGACTTCCTTAACAAGACTCTTAAAGCACAAGAAGTAAAATCAAAAAGCAATAAATGGAAAGACATCAAATTAAAAAGCTTCTTTATAGCAAAGGAAACAAGTGTGAAGAGAGAGATGACAGAATGGGAGTAAATCTTTGCCACCTGCTCTTCAGATAGGATATTAATACCCAGTATATATGAAGAACTCAAAAAACACCAAAAAGGGCTGGGGAGATACCTCAGTTGGTAGAGTGCTTGTCTCGTAAGCACAAGACCCTGGGTTCAATCTCCAGCACCGCAAAAAAAAAAAAAAAAAAACCAGAAAACCCCGAATAACCCAATCAATAAATGGATAAATGGGCATAGGAACTACACAGGCACTTCACAGAAGAAATACGAACAGTCAAAAAGTACATGAAAAAATGTTCAACATCCCTAGCAATTAGAGAAATGCAAATTAAAACTATACTGAAATTTCACCTCACTCCAGTCAGAATGGAGTACTGAATTTATTATGAATGGGTACTGAATTTATGAATGGGTACAGAATTATCATGAACACAAGTAACAATAAATGTTGGTGAAGATGTGGGGGAAAAGGCACACTCATACATTACTGGTGGGACCGCAAATTGGTACAACCACTCTGAAAAGCAGTATGGAGATGCCTCAGAAAACTTGGAATGGAACCACCATTTGAGCCAGTTATCCCACTCCTCGTTATATACTCAAAGGACCTAAAAATCTGCATACTATAACTAAACAGCCACATCAATGCACAATAGCTAAGTTATGGAACCAGTCTAGGTGCCCTTCAACAGATGAATGGTTAAAGAAAATGTGGTACATATACACAAAGGACTATTACTCAGTCATAAAAAGAATGACTTTATGGCATTTGCCAGTAAATGGATAGATCTGGAGACTATCATTCTAAGTGAAATAAGTCAGTCCCCAAAAGTCAAAGGTCAAATGTTTTCTGATATGGGGAAGTTAATCCAAAAAAAGAAGAAAAGATCAGTGATGGATTAGACAAAGAGGAATGAACTCCAAAGAAACAAACAAAACTATTTCAGTGTTGGGATTTCTTTCCTTTTTTTTTTTTTTCTGTACAATAAGTAGACTGAAATTTATGTAGACCTCCAAATTCCTTTCCATTGGTTTCACAATGAGGGAAAAGAGTACAACTTCACTCAATCTCAATGAAAGGCACCAAACCAAAATCAAATTCAATAAACCCATAAACTACTGGAAAAAAAGACCAATATTATTGGTTGGAAAATGCATTGAAAAGCTGTATCAAAAATCAATATCTTTTAAAAATACATTCCTCCTGAAGTTATTTTCTATGTCCATGAATGAACAGATCAATTTTGGTATCTACATAAAATGGAGTATTGTTTAGCCATAAATAGGAATGATGTACTAATAGATGCTAAAACATGGATAAGCCTCAAAAATAGTATGCTAAGTCAAAGAAGCCAGATACAAAAGGCTACAGATAGTATGATTACATTTACAGTCCCCCACTTATCTGTAGTTTTCTTTCCATGGTTTCAGCTTTCTAAGGTCAACCTCAGACTGAATTTTTATTTGGCAGGGGGGTGAGGGGGCATGGGTACTGGCAACTGAATCCACAGGTACTTAACCACTGAGTCACATCCCCAGTTCTTTTTTGTATTTTACTTAGAGAAAGGGTTCCAGTGAGTTCCTTAGGGCCACGCTAAGTTACTGAGGCTGGCTTTGAACTCATGATCCTCCTGCCTCAGCCTTTGGGCCATTAGGATTACAAGCTCAGACAGCATAGAGTAAAGAGAAATGCCAGAACAAAACAGTTCATAAAGTTTAAATTGGGCATCATTCCCAAAAGTGTGATGAAATCTCACATCATCCTACTCAGTACACATTCCTTTATGCAATGTATTCACACTGTACACACAAACCACCCAATAGTCACTTAGTGGCAGTCTTGGTTATCAGATTAACTGTCTTGGTATTCTAGTGCTAATGCTCAAGTAAGACGTCCTCAGGAACCTAATGCAATATCACAATGCTTATATTACTCATCTCAACTTCTTATCATGTAGGTACTGTATTATCTCATAGTATCACAAGAAGTGAAAGTATAGAACAAGAAGATATTTTGAAAGATCACATTCATTTAACTCTCATTATAGTATATTATAATTTTTCTACTTTATTATTAGCTATTATTAATGTTACTGTTCCTAATATAAAATTTATAATATGTATTAATAGGAAAAACATTGTGTGTGTGTGTGTGTGTGTGTGTGTGTGTGTGTGTGTGTAGGGTTCAGTGCTATGTAAAATTTCAGGCATCCAATAGGGGTCTTGGAAAATACCTACCAAAGATAAGTGGGGCTTTGGCCTATGAAATATCAGAATAAGTAAATCCATGGAGACAATTCAGATTGCTGGCTGCTAGCAGGTGGGGGCACAGGAAAATGGCAGGAAACTGCTTACCAGATCTTTCCAAAGGGTGATGAAAATGTTTTTATAAATGGAGGTAGTGGTTGCACACCTGTGTAAATGTACTTAATGCCAATTTACAATTACAACTTTTTAAATGTACTCATTATGTTGTTAATGTTATTTCAATTTTTTTAAAGTGTTTTTTTAAAAAATACTGGGTCAATTGTTAGAATACATATTGTTTTAGATCCAGGGTCTAGACTAGCTATTTAAAGCTAACCTCTTCAGGTTTCTATTTTCTCATCTATAAAATAGGTTGAGAACAGATGATATCCAAGGTCCCTCATTAACTGATGCTCTCTGTACCTGTAGTACTGATTTTTTTAAGAATTGTATCATATAGGAATTTATCTGAAAGACAAAACATGATGTACTGGTTAATATTCTCAGTAATGGTTTTATGAGAAAATCATAAGGTTTACCACAACTCCTTCTCATGACTTCAAGTGAAAATGAACATAATAAATATTACTATTAACATGCAATATAAGCAATATATAATGCAATAAAGGTTATTCTACAAAGAGTACAACTAATGTGTTATAAGATTATAAGTCTTCTAGCAAACTATATCCAAAGACAAAAATCAGACAATTTAATAACAATTAAAGATAAATGAAAAATCAGTTTTAAAAAATAATCTAGAAGAAAGGTTATAGTAAATCACTTGAGGTTACTGACTACTAATATTCTATGACTGTGATCAGAGTTGATCCATATTCACCTAAAATCAGTTAAGTCATAAGAACTAAAAAGTCTTAAAATCCTATTTTTATAAGGACTAGCAAAAACAAGGAAAAAAGTCCAAGCCCAATTTTCCTGGGGAAATGCTTTGGATATGTTCCAACATAACACAACATAACAAATGTTGACCTGAGTTATCAGAATGTCATACCATATAGTATAATAGAAATAATTTTGGCCTAGAAATTTTTAGCAAAATGATGTACCCATCATAGCCGAAGAAAAAAATCTTAATAGAATTCCTACAAATAACCTGAATCTGAATCTATAAAACTAAACTGCAAAATGTAGCCCCAGATGACTAAGACAATTGACTTGCTGGGCAGAGTTCTTTTACAAATATCCACTGAGTTTTAGAAAAATGAGTAATAATCATATCCACCTAAACATCAGGTGTTTAGGTGAAAGTTAGCCAAAAAAGCAAAGTAAAACAAACACCATTTAACATAATTGCTCCTCAGTTTTCATATTGCTAAGCACATCCCCTACCTACCATGAACGCATGTAAAAATGTTATGTTAAAACCTAGCTATTAACAGTATACTTCTGAAGTAGCTCAAATCCCCATAACTCATCACAGGTTTTATAAAAACAAAAAAGTTATTGTGAGTCTCATCTTTCAAACACATGAAATAAAGTCATTATATGCAAAATCATCTAATTTAAAAAGTATAAAAGCTTTAATCATGATATATAATTTGCTTAGTAAAAGCACATGGGTTTTAATTACTAGTTACCATGATATACTATAATTATGTCTTGTTTTCACTTAGCATACTAATTTCTTATTTCTATAACAAACTGTAACCAAATTCACTATTTTACTACTTACCTTACTCTGACCAAATATAAATGGAAATTTTTTTGAAAATGTTTTGAGTGAACTCTTCATTCAAAAGCAATGTCATAGTTCTCATGCATAATTAGGGTAGTTCATAAAGACTACAAGCACTATACTTCTATCTAAAAGTTTTAATATTAAAAGAAAATAAATTTGAAGCAATCTGTTAATACTGATGTCTCATGTTCTAATATTTCCAAGTTTAATAGTGCAACAAAACAAGTTATATGACAAATTAATAAAATGGGTTGCAGTTAAACTATTTTTTCTGCAACAAATGTAAATCAGCATAACAATCATAGATCTCCAGTTCCACAGACAGTTTATATTTTAATCTAAGTCAAGTGATTTCTTTGTGAAAGTAACTTCAATCCTCTCTGCATAAAATTCTAATACATAAGTAAGGGGAGTTTGCCTAAATAATAAATAAGGTCTTCCTTACCTCTGTTTCTAAGAATACACCATTTCTTATTCATTGAAAAAAGTAAAAGCTATCAATAGTTGATCACAAATCTGGGACCTGGAAAATTAAAATTGTTCCTGAAAAGCATAAAGTATAAAAGTAAAAAAATATTAAAGGTTTTGCCCTTGTGAGATGCAACAGAGCACACTCTCCCAAGCAACACCTACGAGTGAAATGAGCTACACTAAGCAGAAATGACCAAATTTTGAGAATTCTACAGCCTCACCTAACCAGAGTTAGAACAGCCTCTAGTCACTACCCAGGGACCTCAGGAACAATAACTTATAACCATGGGCCTCTCTCTGGATCTTGCACCAACCATTCAGACCCCTTGTCGAAAAGCCTACAAGGCTGACTCCTATAAAATTAAATTCATCAAGGCCCCAAATGATTGTCAAGAACCATGCACCCAATCCAATTATCATCTGTCAAAGGATTGATGAGTATATTCTCCAGACTAATCCTGACCCACTAAACACTGATATCCTTGGTCACCAACCAGAACTAAATTCAGTTATCAATCCTCTCCTATACTTTAAAGACTATACTGTTCTTGTTTTTTACTACTTTATCCAACTTCCCATTGCTTCCTGCCCTCCCTCCTAAAGCTTCCTTCTAGGTTTACTCTGTCCCCACTGTAAAAACGAACACTCCTATATCCCCAACAACTTCACTATCTTGATTCAAGTAAAAGCTACTTCTTTGCAATCTTTCAAAACAAAGGTTGTTTGTTCTTTATCATAAACCCCAACTTCAGGATGTAGGCCCTAATCCTATAAAATTCCTATATATATATTAAAATTACTTGAGGAGGGGTGGGGCAGAAAGGCACTATAAAACCCCACTATCCAGATTACACTACTTACATATTAAATCAGATTACTTAGGGATGGGAGTTATGCACCAGGATTTCCAATGTGCAACAAAGTTAAGATAAGGACATTGGTAGTTTATAAAGTTTCCTGGTGATTTCAATCTGCAGTCTTATCACTGATCCCCAGGGCACTACTAATCATTGATCAGAAAACTCTGATACATGTCAACACAACATTCTCTATCCTATATACTGCATAACCTTGAGTTATCTCAACACCCATGGATAATCCATCCAACACTATTTTTATTTTTTCCAACACTACTTTTAATATCATAAGCATTTCACTTCAACCAACATTTACTGCAATTCTCCTTTAGATGCTACAAACTCATACCCTAGACTTCATCATCAACTTTGTGTTCTCTGAGTGGGAAATGTAAAAATTAACTCTTACTCTCTGACCTCAATCTTCTAGTTCTAACAGAATAACTGCATCTATTTTTTCAGTCATTCCAAGTTGCAGATACTTAATTTTAGTACTTTTTCCTTACTTAGCCTACTTCAGTACTTCTTTACTTCCATTTCTAGATTGAACTCCATGGTTCACTATTTTAAAGACTCTTGCCAGTATATATCATGTTGGAACTGCCTATTTTCCCATATCTACCATATGCAACAAGTCCCATGAACATATTAACTGTGTCTGCTTTGTTCACTGTTGTATGCCTGATGCCAAGTATAACATCTGGTACATATAGTGGCTCCCAGAAAGTATGAAGTAACTCTGAAAACACAGATCTTCTGAACAATCATCTAAACCAATGTTTTAGAAATCAAGATCCTTCTTCCACCCCCAGTGACACATTTTCTCCAGTTTATTTTCCTTTCTGATCATTAACTGGCATCGTAACACATATGTTCCACTTGCCCTTGGATTCTGTATCAAATCAATTCACTGAGCAAGTACTATCTACAGAGCAGAGAGAACAGGAGAAAACTACAAAGCCTAACAATAAACAAAAACTATTGGAAAAATTAAGCACTAATAAAAATTATCAAGGAAGAGGAAGATAATTCACGTTACTTCCTTTAAGAGTAATTCTTTGAAATTTGATGAAAACTCTCATGTGCCTACACACAGAGAAAAGTATGAAAGTAGACACTGATTGTTTTAAAATAGAAAAAGTAAATAAAACTTACACTTTTTACCTAATGTATTTCTACACTAGTATACTTTTCAAGAAGCATGTAATTTTTTAAAACAAAAAATATATACTACAAGTAACAATATAAAAATAACTACATTCAAAGGCAGGTGGAACATATGTGTTAGGATGCCAGTTAATGATCAGAAAGGAAAATAAACTGCAGTTATTTTTATACTGCTACTTTTAGATAGCAGACACCATTTTTCCTACAAAGAACACATCGCGTTCCCAAATCATCTAGGCATATTCAGTTAACAATCATTTAAAATATTTAGGTGAAGATTGAATCCTTACATTTATTTCTACCGATGATAACAAAATTGCTTATACTCTATCAAATGAAAAAACGTGAAATCAATATTCTATTTGCAAGACAGAACAGTTGGTTAAATTGTGAAAATAACCAGGAAATAACTTACTACACACGGGATCTTTAAATCAGATTTGCATATGGAAAATTTTTTAAATTTATGTATTTTTAAAATTTATGTAAAAATTATTTATTTTATGTATTTAAAATACATAAAAATATGTATTTTTATACTGTCACAGTTTATGTGGCAGATGAAACTTTAAAGACTTCAGTGAGAAGCATGACACTAAAGGTAGAGGTGATGAAGGGAACCACTAATGCCAAGTGGCTCCTTATAAAAAGGCAATAGGACCACACACCGAATACCATGATCTGAGCTGTGATTCCTGAACCTGGAATGCTGCTGAAAAAGAATGCTAGTCCTGTAAAGATCTCCAAAGCTAAGCTCCAAAGAGTCAGAATATGCTGTGAAAAACGACAATGAGCAAGCACCCCAATAATGAATGAGATCATGCAGCAAAGAGTAAGCAGATCACACAGGCAGAAACAGCATGTTCACAAAAATAAGGTCTTCTCTTTTGAAGGACTCCTCCTCCTCTAGGTGTTAAAGCTAACCATGAAGAATACTAGCAGCAGAGCAATGAAAAACTGTAATGTTACAGAATTTTAGATTACTGTAGTTTTAGTTTACCCTACAGAGACCATAGTTGTTGTTGACTATCCAGCACCACTACAATGTAAACCCATGTTTCCTGTTAACCTCAAATCCTCAGTAGTCTTCCATAAATATATACACAACATAGATATGATAATAAAATGCATGGAAAAAATTATTCATAATTCAAGTTGAAGAAAATAATGGTTTAATTTCAGCCTTTTATCTATTTTATCTTTCATAAGTGGTATTTGGTACCATTACCTGAAGCTAACCTTTATTAAATGGTCAAATTTAAATAATTATCTCTGACATCGAAAGCACAAAAAAACCAAAGAATTAGCAGTGCTAATTAGCAAATCTTGTGCTACAAATGTTACCATCAAGAAAATCAAAAGTTGGGAGAAAACATTTGTGCAAATCATATATCTGATGACAGAATTCTACGTGGAACACACAACGAACTCTTACAACTGAACTCATTTTTAAAAAGACATTTCTCTAAAGAAGAAAACCAAATGGTTAATAAATGCAAGAAAATGTATTCACCATTAGACATTAGGGAGATGCAAATGCAAACAACTATGAAGATTGCCATAATAAAAAAGACAATAACAAGCATTCTGCTGGATATAGAGAAAACAGAATGCTCCTATACTGCTGTGGGAACATAAAGCAGTGAAGTCAATTTTTAAAAGTTCACAGTTCCTCCAAAAAGTCAGAGATTTACTGTGTGACCCAGCAATTCCATTCCTAGGTATATAACCAAAAGATATAAAACCACATCTCTAAAGCAGAACTTATAGAAATGTTCACAGCAGCACTATTCATAGTTATCAGAAGTGGAAATAAACTAAATGTGTGGCACTGATAAGATGACAAGCATAATGCAATATACCCGTACAATGAAATGCTAATCAGCAATAAAAAGAAATTTGACGTTCTGACAGGACACAATATGAACCTTGAAAACATGCTAAGTGAAAGAAACAAGTCACAAAGGATCACATACGGTACAATTCCATTCATAAAATAGATAGAGATAGGCAAATCCATAGGCACAGATTTGTGATAGTCTGGTGTGGGGGAGAGATAACTGGGGAGTGATGGCTAAAGGGTGAGGGGTAATTCATTATACAACACATGATGATAAATATACAACTCTGAAATATACTGAAATATTTCAGCACAGAGAAGAGAAATATATAAGCCAATAGGCTAAAGAACAAGCACAAAAACCAAGAAAACAAACTTGATTTTGGGATAAAACAACTCAAAACGAGCTTGGGGTTTTTTTGTTTGTTTTTTAATGAGATGCCACCTTTAATTCAGTGTTTCTTAGCCTGGGGCAACTTTTACCTCCAGGAGACATATGGCAACGTATAGAGAGATTTTTGGTTATCATAATTCAGGGTTGGGAGTGCTAGCACAGAGGCCAGGGATGATGCTAACACATTCTACAATGCACAAGACAAGTAAGTCCCACAACAATAAAGAGCAGGAAGAAGAGGAGAAACAGGAGGATAGAGATGAGGAAGGGAAGAAGAAAGACATGGTGAACATTCTGGATTAAAAAAACATAATCACTTACGGGATTAGAAGATACTGGCTCAAACCAGGAAAATGTACATATACTAAGTATTATATGACAATAGGGAATTACTGGCAATACTAGGTATGATAACAATGTTGCAGTTATAATTTTGTTTTCCTTTCTCCTGTACTAGACATTTAACCCAGGGATACTTTACCACTAAGTCATACCCCTAGCCCTTTATACATTTTATTTCAAAACATGGTCTCCCTAAGTTGCTTAGGGTCTCGCTAAGTTGCTGAGGCTGGCCTCAAACTTGCAATCCTCCTACCTCAGTGCTGGGATCACTGCACCCAGTTTGCGATTATACTTTTAAAATCCTTATTTTAAAAATCCTTCCATAAATCCTTGGAAGATTTATGAAAGTATTTTGAGAAGTGACATAAAGTCTACAATTCACCCAAAGATAACTGAGTTATAACAACAAAAATAACAGATAAAAAGAAAAATAACAGAAAGTTAAATGTTTTGAAAAAGCTAAATATAAAATTACAGAGCATGCTGTTAACATTTGTTTTGACAATTTTAATAATTTATCTTTTTTATTAAATACACTTAATTAGGAACAAAAACTAAACTTTATCAAATGCATAATAGGCATGTACTATAATACACTTTTTTCCCTCCACTTATCAATTAATAATGAGCTATGCTAATCTATTTCTTAATAGAGAGGCATCTTTGCATATCTACAATGAATTCTATTTAATGATGCAACAGTTTCCATTTAATGTTAAATATGACAAAATCTTTTCATTATAATTTTCACATGAATGTTGTGAAGTAAAATTCTCTGTAAATCTAGGATATATTAAAAACAGGTTATGAATTTACTTGTATATATACATATGAGCCCAAATTTTTAAAAATAATTAGTTGTGGATGCCTACATGAAAAAAATGAGATATCTGTATAACCTAATCAAGGTTTAAACAAACAATATAAACAAGTTTTTTTAATTAAAATATGATCTCTAAGTTATGATACTCTTCACCTAGGACAAAATACATGGATAAATTAAAAAAAAAAAAGGAAGGCTGGATTTCCATCAACATGGATTTTTAAAAGGTTGAAAATTATGTTGTTAGTAACTTTATTTCCTTTATTTATGCATGGTGGGTTCATTTTGACATTCATAAATGCAATTTGCTCCATTTCAACTCCCAGTACTTCCCCCTAGTCCCTCCATCCCCTCCCCTGACGACCTTCCTTTACTCTATTAGCCTTCCTTCTATTTATTGTTTTTGTAATTGGTACATTATAGTTATACACGAAAGTAGTGTTCACCATGATACATTCATACTTGCACATAACAGTCTGGCCAATTTCATTCCCCAGTTCCTCTCCTTTCTCAGCTCTCTTCCCTCTTCCTCAAACCTCTTCCTCTCCCCCACTATTTTCCATTCTACTTTCATGAGATTCCTTTTTTATTAATGCCTTATTTCTGTCCAGCATATAAGAAAAAATATTCATCCATGACTTTCTAAGTCTGGTTCATTTCACTTAGCATGTTGTTAAGTTCCATCCATTTATCAGCAAATGACAATTTGATTCTTCTTTATTGTTGGGTAAAACTCCATTGTGTATGTGTATTACATTTTCTTTCTTCCATCTGTCTGTTGATGGGCACCTAGGCTAAGTATATATACTACATTTTCTTTATTACATTTGTATATTGAGGGAATTTTGGTTGGTTCCTAACTTGGCTATTGAGAATCGCACCGCTATAAACATCACTCTAGTATGCTGATTTTAGTTCTTCTGAATAAATACCAAGGAATGGGATAACTTTTGTTAGCAACTTTAAATACATTCCTAGAAATAATTAAGCATATTAAAAATTTTGCTTCTTATAAAACACCAAACAATTTTTTAAGTAGTATTTAAATCATTTCTTTAAAAAGTTCTCTCTGAACAATGGAGAGGATTTTGATTCATTATGTTTTCTGAAATAACTCCAGAAACATATTGATGAGGGAAAGGGACATTATTTCACTAAATTTTTCAAGGAAAAAGGAAAACATCAAAAATAAAATGCAAAAAAGAATGTTTAAAATACAGTAGAGTTTATTAGAAGGAAAAGAAGAAGGGAAAAAAAGATAGTCTGAAGGGAGAGAGTGGGTTCTCTTCACAGAAAAGAAACCTAAAACATTCTTGAATGTCCAGGTTTCTCAATAATTTCCTATTCCATTTAGATACCCTCTCACTATGACAGTAAATTAAAATACAGTGTATAACTTCATACACTATTGCACTTGGCATTTCTAAGCCAACAATCTACTGTCTATCTGCTATTTGGGTCACATTACAGTACTTAAAGATTCTCCAAACATCATTCTCTACCATTATCTCATATTAAGAAATAAGTTCGGGGTTTCAAGATGGTGGACTAGAGGGCGGCTGCATTTCACGTTGCTCCAGGATGCAAGATTCAAAAGAGGAGATAGTGAGAGACTTGGGACTAACTCAAAGCCACTAGGGGAGTCTCTCCCATTGGGGAGGTGTCCCGGATGGGGCGGTAGCCCTGGAACGCAGGGAACTTTGTGAAGTAGAGTTGCTCGGCGAGACGCCCCTCCCCCCGCTGGAGCGGTAAACACGGACAACTGGGATCATCATAGAGGAGGCGGCTCAGCACAGCGCTTGGACTCTGAGCAACCACTGGGGCTCCGGGTGGCTGCCTGAGGAGGAGCTGCGTAGCGAGCTGTTTGGACTCAGAACGATCGATTCTGAACACCGGGGGGCTGCCCGGAGAAAGAGGAGGAGCACGGCGGGTCGCTTGGTCTAGAAGTGACTGCATCAGAGCTACAGGTGGTCGCCTGAGGAGGAGCTGCTTGGCAAGCTGTTTGAACTCAGAACGACAGCTTCTGAACACCCGGGGGGTTGCCCAGAGGAAGAGGAGAAGTGCGGCGGGTCGCTTGGTCTAGGAGTGACTGCATCAGAGCCACAGGCGGTTGCCAGAGGAGGAGGTGAGTGGTGAGTTGATGGACTAAAAGCGACCGCTCCTGAACATCGGTGGCCTGCCTGGAGGAGGAGCGCGGTGGGTCACTTGGTCTCGGAGCCACCGCTCCTGAACACCTGGGGGGCTACCCCAAGAAGGAGGAGGAGGAACAGGGCGGGTCACTTGGACTTGGAGTGACTGCCTAGGGCTACGGGCGGTTGGCGGGAGGAGACTCGAAGTGATTTGCTTGGACTCCTAGTGACTGCGTCAGAAACCGGGCGGCTGTCTGGAGGAGGAGGTGTGTGGCGGGTCTCTGGGTATCGGAGCTATTGTACGGGGCTCCAGGTGGCGGCTCAGAGGAGGGGCCGCATAGCCAGGCAATTAGGTGGAGAGCAGGGTCCCAAGAGCTAGGTGGCTTCTTGCTGGAAGAGCCGCACAGAGACACGCCTAGGGGCGGAGCGAAGTTTCCAGGACTGCGGGCAGAGTCTCTGGGAGAGGCAGCCTAAGGAGACTAGCCTGCGAAGGGTGAGGCTCCCAGGCCCAGGAGGTAGGGCTGGGCCCCTGGGAACGTTGCAGAGGAAGACAGCCCAGCCCAGGCGGTAGTTGTAGATTGAGGGGAACCTCTAGGAGGGGAACTGACCAGCGAGACGTCCCCACCGGGTGAGTCTTCCCTGCCGGGTGAGGTTTTCCCGAAGGAGCGGTAAAACCAGAGACACAGGTACAAACAGGCCTTGCCTCAGCCCGCAGCCTAGTTCCCCATTGGATGACCATTGGTCAACAAGTGGAGGCACCTCTGCCCACTAGCAGGGAATATACCCCACCTGAGGGTCACCACCCCTAGAAAGGCAGCTTCTTCGTGGAGCTCCGCATTATCAACTTCCTCCAAGATTTCAGGCTACTGAAGGATAAGAGGGGATATACTAGCAATCTTCAGGGACATTATAAGTCGATAGAGGAAATCTGCAATATCTTAATGACCCACTGATTCCTGAACAATATGAGAAAACAAGGGAAGAAAATGCCCCAAACAAATCTAGATGTTACATCAATAAAATCCAATGACAGCATGGCAGAAGAAATGACAGAAAGGGAGTTCAGAATGTACATAATTAAAATGATCAGAGAAGCAAACGATGAGATGAAGAGCAAATGCAGGCATTGAATGATGAGATGAAAGAGCAAATGCAGGCATTGAATGATCGCACCAATCGACAGTTAACAGAGCAAATTCAGGAAGCAAAAGATCATTTCAATAAAGAGTTAGAGATATTGAAAAAAAAACAAACAGAAATCCTTGAAATGAAGGAAACAATAAACCAAATTAAGAACTCCATAGAAAGCATAACCAATAGGATAGAACACCTGGAAGACAGAACTTCAGGTATCGAAGACAAAATATTTAACCTCGAAAACAAAGTTGAACAAACAGAGAAGATGGTAAGAAATCATGAACAGAATCTCCAAGAACTATGGGATATCATGAAAAGGCCAAATTTGAGAATTATTGGGATTGAGGAAGGCTTAGAGAAACAAACCAAAGGAATGAACAATCTATTCAGTGAAATAATATCAGAAAATTTCCCAAAGCTGAAGAACGAAATGGAAAAATCAAGTCCAAGAGGCTTATAGGACTCCAAATACACAAATTACAACAGACCCACACCAAGGCACATTATAATGAAAATACCTAACATACAAAATAAAGACAGAATTTTAAAGGCTATGAGAGAAAAGAACCAAATTACATTCAGGGGGAAACCAATATGGATATCAGCAGATTTTTCAATCTAGACCCTAAAAGCAAGAAGGGCCTGGAACAACATTTTTCAAGCTCTGAAAGAAAATGGATGCCAACCAAGAATCTTATACCCAGCAAAACTTACCTTCAAATTTGACGATGAAATAAAATCATTCCATGATAAACAAAAGCTAAAAGAATTTACTAAAAGAAAGCCAGCATTACAGAACATTCTCAGCAAAATATTTCATGAGGAAGAGATAAAAAACAAAGAAGCAAATCAGCAAAGGGAGGAATTATCCTAAAGAAACTCTCAAATAAAGGAGGAACCAAGATGTGTCAAAAAATAAATAAATAAATAAATAAAATTTTAAATACGAACCAAATGACCGGGAATAAAAATCATATCTCAATAATAACCCTGAATGTTAATGGCCTGAATTCATCAGTCAAAAGACATAGACTGGCAGATTGGATTAAAAAGAAAGATCCAACAATATGTTGCCTGCAAGAGACTCACCTCATAGAAAGAGATACCCATAGACTAAAGGTGAAAGGATGGGGAAAAACATACCATGCACATGGACTCAGCAAAAAAGCTGGAGTATCCATCCTCATTTCAGACAATGTGGACTTCAAGTCAATGTTAGTCAGAAGGGATAAAGAAGGACATTTCATACTGCTTAAGGGAAACATAAATCAGCAAGATATAACAATCATAAACATCTATGCCCCAAACCGTGGCTCATCCATGTATGTTAAACAAATCCTTCTCAATTTTAGAAACCAATAGACCATAACACAATAATACTAGGTGATTTTAACACGCCTCTTTCACCACTGGACAGATCTTCCAAACAAAAATTGAACAAAGAAACCATAGATCTCAATAACACAATCAATAATTTAGACTTAACAGACATTTATAGAATATACCATCCAACCAAGAGCGAATACACTTTCTTCTCAGCAGCACATGGATCCTTCTCTAAAATAGACCATATATTATGCCACAAAGCAAATGTCAGCAAATACAACAAGATAGAAACACTACCCTGTATTCTATCAGATCATAACGGATTGAAGTTAGAAATAAAAGAAAGAGTAAAAAACAGAAACTACTCCAACACCTGGAGATTAAACAATATGCTATTATATGATGAATGGATAACAGAAGATATTAGGAAGGAAATTAAAAAATTCTTAGAGGTAAATAGAACAAAGAAACATCATATCAAAATCTCTGGGACACTATGAAAGCAGTACTTAGAGGAAATTTATTTCATGGAGCGCATTTAATAAAAGAAGTAAAACTCAACAAATAAACAACCTAACACTACAGCTCAAAGCCCTAGAAAAAGAAGAACAGACCAACACCAAAAGTAGTAGAAGACAGGAAATAGTCAAACTCAGAGCTGAAATCAACGAAATTGAAACAAAAGAAACAATACAAAAAATTGACAAAATAAATAGCTGGTTCTTCGAAAAAATAAACAAAATTGATAAACCTTTAGCCACACTAACAAAGAGAAGACGAGAGAAACCCAAATCACTAAAATTTGGAATGAACAAGGAAATATCACAAGACACGACTGAAATACAAAACATAATTAGAAGCTATTTTGAAAATCTATACTCCAACAAAATAGAAAATTTCGAAGACATCAACAGGTTTCTAGACACATATGAATTGCCTAAACTGAACGAGGAAGACATACACAATTTAAATAGACCAATTTCAAGTAATGAAATAGAAGAAATCATCAAAAGCCTACCAACAAAGAAAAGTCCAGGACCAGATGGGTTCTCAGCCGAGTTCTACAAAACCTTTAAAGAAGAGCTCATTCCAATACTTCTCAAAGTATTCCATAAAATAGAAGAGGAGGGAACACTACCAAACTCATTCTATGAAGCCAATATTACCCTGATACCTAAACCAGACAGAGACACATCGAGGAAAGAAAATTTCAGACCAATATCCTTAATGAACATCGACGCAAAAATTCTCAACAAAATTTTAGCAAATCGCATACAAAAAACATATTAAAAAGATAGTGCACCATGATCAAGTGGGTTTCATCCCAGGGATGCAAGGTTGGTTCAACATCAGGAAATCAATAAATGTCATTCACCATATCAATAGACTTAAAGTCAAGAATCACATGATTATTTCAATAGATGCAGAGAAAGCATTTGATAAAATACAGCACCCCTTCATGCTCAAAACACTAGAAAAAATAGGGATAGTGGGAACATTCCTTAACATTGTAAAGGCCATCTATGCTAAACCCATGGCTAATATCATTCTAAATGGTGAAAAACTGAAAGCATTCCCCCTAAAAACTGGAACAAGGCAGGGATGCCCTCTTTCACCACTTCTTTTCAATATCGTCCTTGAAACTCTAGCCAGAGCAATTAGACAGACTAAAGAAATTAAAGGGATACGAATAGGAAAAGAAGAACTCAAACTATCCCTGTTCGCTGATGACATGATTATATATTTAGAGGAACCTGGAAATTCCACCAGAAAACTTTTAGAACTCATAAGTGAATTCAGTAAAGTAGCAGGTTACAAGATCAATGCTCATAAATCCAATGCATTTTTATACATAAGTGATGAATCTTCAGAAAGAGAAATTAGGAAAACTACCCCATTCACAATAGCATCGAAAAAAAATAAAATACTTGGGAATCAATCTCACAAAAGAGGTGAAAGACCTCTACAATGAGAACTACAGAACACTAAAGAAAGAAATCAAAGAAAACCTTAGAAGATGGAAAGATCTCCCATGTTCTTGGATAGGCAGAATTAATATTGTCAAAATGGCCATACTACCAAAAGTTCTATACAGATTCAATGCAATTCCAATTAAAATCCCAATGATATACCTTACAGAAATAGAGCAAGAAATTATGAAATTCATCTGGAAGAATAAAAAACCCAGAATAGCTAAAGCAATCCTTGGCAGAAAGAGTAAAGCAGGGGGTATCGCAATACCAGATCTTCAACTCTACTACAAAGCAATAGTAACAAAAACGGCATGGTATTGGTACCAAAATAGAAAGGTGGATCAATGGTACAGAATAGAGGACACGGATACAAACCCAAATAAATACAATTTTCTCATACTAGACAAAGGAGCCAAAAATATGCAATGGAGAAAAGATAGCCTCTTCAACAAATGGTGCTGGGAGAATTGGAAATCCATATGCAACAGAATGAAACTAAACCCATATCTCTCACCATGCACAAAACTAAACTCAAATGGATTAAGGATCTCGGAATCAGACCACAGACCTTGCATCTTATAGAAGAAAAAGTAGGTCCAGAGCTTCAACATGTCGGCTTAGGAACAGACTTCCTCAACAGGACTCCCACAGCACAAGAAATAAAAGCAAGAATTAATAACTGGGATAGATTCAAACTAAAAAGCTTTCTCTCAGCAAAGGAAACTATCAGCAATGCGAAGAAAGAGCCTACAGAGTGGGAGAAAATCTTTGCCAATCATACTTCAGATAGAGCACTAATCTCCAGAATCTATAAAGAACTCAAAATACTCTACACCAAGAATGCAAATAATCCAATCAACAAATGGGCTAAGGAAATGAATAGACACTTCACAGAAGATCTACAAGCAATCAACAAACATATGGAAAAATGTTCAACATCTCTAGTAATAAGAGAAATGCAAATCAAACCACCCTACGATTCCATCTCACCCCAATTAGAATGGCGATTATCAAGAATACAAGCAACAATAGGTGTTGGCGAGGATGTGGGGAGAAAGGTACACTCATACATTGCTGGTGGGGCTGCAAATTAGTGCAGCCACTCTGGAAAGCAGTGTGGAGACTCCTTAGAAAACTTGGAATGGAACCACCATTTGACCCAGCTATATACCCACTTGGCCTTGGCCTATACCCAAAGGACTTAAAATTAGCATATTACAGAGATACAGCCACATCAATGTTCATAGCTGCTCAGTTCACAATAGCCAGATTGTGGAACCAACCTAGATGTCCTTCAATTGATGAATGGATAAAGAAAATGTGGTATATATATACAATGGAATATTACTCAGCCATAAAGAATGACAAAATTATGGCATTTGCAGGCAAATGGATGAAACTGGAGAATATCATGCTAAGTGAGATAAGCCAATCTCAAAAAACCAAAGGACGAATGATATCGCTAATAAGTGGATGATGACACATAATGGAGGGTGGGAGGGATTAGTGTTAGGGTTAGAGTTAGGGTTAGGGAGGGGGGCAAGAATGGAGGAAGGAAGGACTGTATGGAGGGAGGGGAGGGGTGGGAGGGGTGGGAGGGAAGGGGAAAAAAAAACAGAATGAATCAAACAACATTACCCTATGTAAATTTATGATTACACAAATGGTATGCCTTTACGCCATGTGCAAACAGAGAAACAACATGTATCCCATTTGTTTACAATAATAAAAAAAAAAGAAATAAGTTCATAGAAATTCAACATCAGAATGAATTCAAATAGATTCAATTTATACATCGGACAACATCTATTCACAAATGTTCCTCTATGAAAGTACATAAAACTTTTATCACAGCAGTTCACTGGTGCAAAATCAAAATAAAACAAGTCATATTCACAAAAGGCTCTGCTTATCCCTCATTCATACCCTTATAACAATTCAAGAATACTCCCAATATTTACAACTCCTAACTTTTGCTTTTCCTGATAATAAATAATCCAAGGGGAAATCAAAATAGTACAAGTCTATCACAATAGAGAATGTTAGATCCTCAATGTGCAGTTTAACACTAAACTGTCACCAATCTCCTAACCCTTCATTTATTTCTTATGAAAAGGGACATCAACTCAATATAAGCTAGCATTTGCTAAGTGCTATTAGGACCTTTGATGCCTGCTTTACATATATCCAATTCTCACAACTCTGTGACTATGTTATACTACTAACTACAGTCTACAGATAAAGAAACAGTCATAGAACTGAAGCATGAACTGGGCTTGGCTTAAAATGTAAGGATGTTCTGAACTACTCTACACTATCACATAGGTGTTTTTTAAAAGGAGTAGACGAAATTCTGCACACATCTGAATAATCAAATAAAAATGATTTATGAAGATTCAAAAACTTTGATTATCAGAAATAATGAACTAATCTGATCATAACATCTTAAAGTCCTTGATATTCTTAAAGAATCCAATACAGCTTTGTGGTATCAAGATAACTTTCAGGGTATGTTCCAGAGTTGGTACAGATTCAGATAAATTCCCTGCATAATCCTGAGGACTAGAGTAACACATCAATATCAGAACAATGATTCTGTCTCTAAAACTACCACAAGGTGCCCTTAATTCACCATAAAAAATAAATAAATAAGCTCAGTAATGTTGATGTAACGGAAAGAAAATTAGTCTATTTAATCAAGATAAATTCAGGCAAGAGTCATATAATGAAATGTATACTGGGCTATACTGTTTAAGAAAAAACAATCTTATTTATTAACCTTTTAAATTAACAATTAAAAATACTTACAAATCCATAAATGAAGCAAACAAAAATTTTAAAAAATTTTCTATTGTGGCCTTTTAAATTTAATTGAGAGACAGAAAAGCTGAAAACTGGAAAAACAAAACTCAGCACACTGCAGGCCTCTAAACATACAGAATAAAGATAGAAGTGGAGGTGGGGGGGGTAAAACACACAAAGCAACACTGACAAAAAAGAAAAAAAATAAAGTAGAGGGGAAAATAAGAGACAAGACATAAAATCACACACAAAGAACCTTGATGGCATAATCTCCAGCTAAGTAAAATGTTACCGTATTAGAACACCACACTCCTTTAGTATAATAGTTTATTGTATTACTAAATGAACCCACATGAGCAGCTGGGACTGAAAATTATTGATATCCTTAAATATCCATAATTTTGATTTATATAAGTACTGATTGTATATGTAATAACTCAGTCCTAAACCCTTTTCTTAAACTACTACACAGTACTGTTAATAACACAAACCAAGTACAGATTGGGGAAAAAAAATTAAACATTCCTCACCATTCTGTTCCCTATAATTTCATAGAATTTAATACATCATAAAATACTCAATTACTAGATAATTCTCTAGGACCTTTCTATAAATTTAGAGTTACTTCATATAAACTTTATCAAATCAACAAGAATTATAGTACATGTCAGAAAACTGTACAATAATACTTTGAATGCATAATATGGGAGTATATTACAGTTTTCCCCTTTCATTTCATCTGCACTAAAGCTTTAGCAGATACACACACACACCCACACACACACACACACACACACACACAAATAGTTAGTCAAAACTTCTGATTATGACCAAATCGTAATATTCAGTTAGGTGTTATCCTTCTTAAAATTCAGTCTAAACCTAGTTGTTAGCATTCACTTTGGAAATGCAATATGGAAGTTAGAAAGTTAATAAAAGCTGAGATAGAAAGTATTGAAAGAATGAGATCAACTGAGTCAAGGAGGATTAATAACATTTTTAAACTTACTTAATGAAACAAAAGAACAAAGAAAATATAAAAAATTAAATTCTAAATCTTGAAAATCATTTGCTATTTATATCAAAGGAAAAATAATAAACTCTAGTGTTATTCACTGTTACTTTGAGAAATATTGTATAGTATTTAATATGTATTACTTAATACTCATAAAAAACCTCATAGGATTAAGTATCACTAATTCATAAATCAGAGATGAGAAAACTGAGGCAGAAAGGTTACTAACTTTTCCGAATCCAAAATGCTCAGAAGCAACAGTTCAGATTCAAACCCAACTAATGTGACACCAGTCATGACTCAATCAAAAGTTTAGCCAGGTGCAGTGGCACACGCCTGTAATCCCAGATGCTTAAGAGGTTGAGGCAGGAGAAACATGAGTTCGAAGCCAGCCTTAGCAACTTAGTGAGGCCCTAAGTAACTCGGCAAGACCCCTATCTCTAAACAAAATAGAAAAAGGGTGGGGGGGGGGGTGTCTCAGTATTAAGCATCCCTGGATTCAATCCCTGGTACAAAAATAATTTTTTTTAAAGTTTATACACTGAAATAAGATATATTCATTTGTGATATATTACAAATATAATCTCACTAATTCCATAGTCATATAAATTGTGCATTAATGCTTATTTTATTACTTGATTGAATATTCTATCAGATATTAACTTCTAGAATTTTGAGTTCATAAAATACAATTTGAATAAATAATAAGACACTCTCAAAGTCTAGTAGGCTTTTCTAAAACTTTTATGTATGTAACCAACACCATAGTTTATAAAGTACATAATTTGTTTCTTTCTATACCTTTGTTGTGTTCCACTCTTCAAGTTTTCTCCAACCTCCCTTTCTAATGCATTCCCCCCCATCTGACCTATCACAATTAGACTATTTGCAACATTTTAAGTGTTGAACACCTCAGTATTGCAGGAGGAAACAATCAGATGTAAAAGTAGCTGAATATTACACTAATAGCTGCAGTCTGATTAAACCAATGGTTTTTCTCAGCTGAGGAAAAATGATGAGAAAAAAGTTACCTCAAACTCAGAAAGTGATACCAAAAAGAAATTGCAAAGTACATTATGGCTTGTAGAAAGAATGGGTAACATTTAATAGTGTATCTTGAAGTCAGATTATTATTTCCTAACATTTACAGTATAAATGAGGTGAATTTTATTTCATATTTCTCTATTCCACTGAAATAACACTACTGCTATTTACAATGTCCAAGCCTCAAAATATGGTGAATCCAAAGGCCATTATCCACACATCACACTGTCATACAACTCTAGCATGAAAAGAAAAGAAGTTATACAAAGCAACTGCATATCTATCCTATGTCAAATCACAAGGAAACTAGAAATAGTTTCAGAGTTTCAGGAGCAAAACCAATTCAGGATTTCGTGGAACAACAACTAAGGATTCTTCAACAATACAGTGTGCTAAGGTCAAAAGCAAAGCTTTTAAGGCTTTCATAAATGAGTGAGAATAAAAGGGCCTCAAGAAATTGGGGGGGAAAAAAAAGTGCAAGAAGTCAACAAAGGTGAACAATCCCAGTTGGCTGGCTGGCTGGCTGGCTGGTTGACTGATAAGATTGATATGAGCCTCTCATACTACCTTCAAAAGTACATTATAAAGATTCTAATTTAAACAGTTAAACAGAGTAGGCTTATATTATTGAACTTTTCTGGTACATATTATTTCTGCACTCAAAGGAATTATAAATGGGCAAAATGATCAACAGTGCATGGTCTTTAAAAGTGACCCTAAGAGACATTTTAGTCAAGAAATTGTGGTAGCAGCTGCCTTCCTTGGAAATGTTCCCCCAAAATTTCCAACTTTGAAATCTATGACCAAATTTTTCCTCAGCAAATATTCGCAAAATTTCAAGGTAGCATAAAAGGTCATACAAATTGAAATACTCAGCAAAATGCCATGAAAGTTTTTTGTACTATGATCAATGAAGCTTTCTTTAAGTACATCTAGATCAGGAGTAAAATTTTAAGTAGTACTCATGAAATCATAACATATACCAAGTAATAAATGAAGCAAAATAAAAATCTAACTCCTTCCCTTTATAATTGAGTACATCAAATAACAATCTAATCAATTTTTCCCTATAGGAAAAATTAAGATAATTACATCCCTAATTCAATTGGGTTCCATTTTTTTTTGATCCAGCTAATTCTAAAGAAAGTATTCAATCACAGTATTCTCAGTATATAAACTGTATAAAGTATACATAGTAGCCAGTCATTTAAGAGTAATTAATGTGACAGCTTAAATTTAACATAAACAATTTTATCTTAGTAATTTTTCACTTTTCTCAGTTTTTTCTTGAGGGAATATTTAGCATGCATTCTTTTAAGAAATATTTAGTGAGGTATACTAAATATCAAGTTCTGTTCTAGGCTGTGAAGTACAACTTTAAGGTAGATCCTCAGGAGTACCCTAGTAGGAAAAAAATATAAAATAAGCAAATAAATAAACATAATATGTAGAGGTGGGGGACCAGGGAATCAAGCATACGTTCCCTAGGGTAATGTAATTTGGCAAAGTCTTTGAGTAAAAATTGATATACCACTCTAAGGAAACTTAAAACTTCTTTAAAAAAAAAAAATTCACTCACAGGGGCGGGGGAGCCTAGTTCAAAGGGAGAGTGAGGTCCTGAGTTCAATTCCCAACACTGCAAAAACAATAAAAATAAAAAAGATTCACAGAATTTTTATTTTACTTCTCTCCTCCCCCTCATCCCCTCCCTTCTCATTATAAATTATCACACAACAATTACAGACAGTAGAGGTGGGTGGACTCTTCAGTGGCAAAAAGCTCATTTCAGATCTGCCATGTTATGGTAACTACAGACATAGCTTTGCCTACAGTTGTAAGGTTAATCTAAGTCAAATTTATCTTTTAATTACATCCTTGAACCTTGTCTTCCTCTTAATTTTTCATCCTCTAATCATATTTGTTTTATTTTGACAAAAGACCTCCAGGCTTTCGCTTTGATGGTCAAAGAAGCGCAGAGCTAAATTTAGCTCTGATAGATTTCTGAGGACAGGTTTCTGGTCTGACTCACCACTTCAGCATCAGAACTCATTACCATGTGCCTAACACAAAGTAGGCATATTCATATTTGGTGAAAAAAAATAATCTACAAAATTCAATTTCCAGCCTAATTTATAACCAAATCCTTATAAACATTATCCTAAATAACAGTTTTTCCATTTAAAATTTTTCCAGGGTTAAGAAGTAAAGATTTCTTTTTTCACAAACATTTCAAAATACGTACATACAAATGACTGCTTTACCTCAATAGGGCCACCTTTTTCAAAACAATTTTAGGAACATTCTTTAGGAATTTCTTTGGAACCAATTTGCCTACCACATAAGAAACTACCCTCATTTGGTAACTGCAAGACCTACTCTTAGTATATTTAATTTTCTTTCACTTGGTTTAGTCTATTCCCAGCCTTCCCTAAACTGTACCAATGGCCTGAGACCACCTCTCCTTCCCCTAAAGCTAAGCCACCAACAAAGCTAGTAAGTAATGAAGTTAGTTGGAGCCCAGGACTTGAATTCATATTATTCAAGATATATAAAGAAAAAACTGATATATTAACTACTAATATTTGTATAGAGATTGACAAAGAGTTATACCATCCATCACCCTACTTGATCTTCATAACACTGTGAAAGCAGCTAGGAAGGTGCTATTATCCCAATTATACACAGAAGGAAACTAATGCTTAGACAGTTCAAAGGATTTCTCCAACATCACATCAAAAATAAGTGCATTAAGACTCATCCCTTATAATGCTTACATTATAGGTTAATTTGTGTGTTGCTTCACTACTGTAACAATACTGTTGATAGACTTAAGTATGTATCACCAGCCAGGCGTGGTGGCACATGCCTGCAGTCCCAGCAGTTTAGGAAGCTGAGGTAGGAGGATCACGAGTTCAAAGCCAGCCTCAGCAATTTAGTGAGGCCCTAAGCAACTCAGGGAGACCTTGTCTCTAAACAAAACATAAAAACGGCTGGGAATGTGACTCAGTGGTTAAGGGCACCAATATAAAATACAAAAGTATGTATCACCATGACCCCAACCTATTCATTCTCATTTTCAAACACTTTTTTAAATGTTAAAACAATTTAAAAGTTGTCCAATTGCATTAATTCAAAGTTCCCTCTCCTGACAAATATTTAAGACATCAAAATTAACATTATCAAAATTAAACCTAACTCTTGTAATAGTTAATTCTAGGTTATTGTGAAGTGAGTACTAAGTGGTCTATGAAACCACCGAATTTTAAAACAATTTTTTTGGAGTGGGAGGGCAGTCTACCACCGAGCTATATCCCTAACCCTTTTTATTTTTTTTTTATTTTGTGATAGGTTCTAGCTAAGTTGCTAACACTGGCCTTGATCTTGTGATCCTCCTGTCTCAGCCTCCCAAATAGCTGGGATTACAAGAGTGGATCAATGTGCCAAACTCAAAACACAATTTTAAAAAACCATAATATAAGATGTTTGTTCAGGGAAAGCTGTAAAGTAACTTAGTTTTTCAATCAAATGGCTAGTTAGTGGCCAATATTAGAAACTCTTTCTTATGATAGAATCTATTTTCTTCCCCTTCCAGAAAGAAGCTAATGCTACCTCTTTTTTCATTACTACTTAGCTAACTTAGTAGCTTAGCTGATTCCACCTAAAGCAATCTACTTCAAAATTCCTCTCATATTCTTTTTTCTTCTCTCTTTACTACGAGAATTCTTTCTTCCATAAACTGGAAATTACATAAACCCTAAGTAAGCAGGAATACATATAAATATGATTAAATTAAGACATACAGAATCCTTTATAATCTGCAAAAGTCTATGTATATGTTGGTAGTTTTTTTACATTGAGATAAAAAGCAACACATTATACAGTAGCCCTGTGATGCATAAACAAATGGCTTAAATTTTTAAAACTACTTATTTTCTACTCTCACTCCCCTATTTAACTCCATATTTCCTCGAATAAACAAAAAAAATTGTAAATGTGTGGCAATTAATATTGCAACATATTAAATCATAAACATAATATAGATACAGTGTCCTGGTGACAAATATTCATATATCAATTTCTATGGAAAACTGATCATCAAACTTTGGAACACCTGTGGATAAAGCTCAGTAGTAGAGCATTTGCCAGAATGTGCAAAGACCTGTTTTCAATTCCTGGCATTGCATAAAAAAAAAAGTTTGTTCCAAAGTTTAGATGGCCAGAGATTTTTATACGCTGCTATTTCCCTACTTAGGATCATTATGGAAATCTAAAAACTATACTGCAATAGTTTCAAAATGCCTAATGGTGAACCAATTTATACAACATACAGTTATAGAGTCTAACTAAAAATCACATATAATTGCTTTTGTTTGCAATTTTATCAATTCCATATGTTCATACTTGGTAGCTGGCCGTTATGGGATGTGAGGTGTCCCGCAGAGGCTCACATGTGAGACAGTGCAAGAAAATTCAGAGGGGAAATGATTGGGTTGTGAGAACCCTTACCCAACCAATGAATAAAACCCCTGAAGGGATTAACTCAGTGGTTACTGGAGGCAAGAGGGGTGTGGCTGAAAGGTGGGTTATTAGGGGCATGACTTTGGGGTATATATTTGTATTTGGCAATTGGAGATCTCTCTCTTCTTCCTGATAATCATGTGAGTTGCTTCCCTATTACACATGCTTCTGCCATGATATTCAGCCTAGTGTCCGTCAAGCCCCAAGGAATGGAACTGACTATCTATGGACTAAGACCTCTGAAACTGTGAGCCTTCAAATAAACTTTTCCTCCCCTAAAATTGTTCTGGGCAGGTCTTTTAGTCACAGCAGTGAAAAATCTGACTAAAACACTGGCTGTTGTACAAAAGTATGTGTATGCTGGATTAGTTAAACATAATGAAAATAATGAGTTAATAACATAATAAATATATAAGCTCTCTGAAAACCTGGAGTCAACAGTAAAAAAAAAAAAAAAAATACAAAGGTCCTTTAAAACTCTTGAAAAATATACATCATTAATGTATGTGAATTAAAAATAAATTTTAAAAAGAGAGAGAGCCCACAGAATGGTCTAAAATATTTGCAAACCAAACATCTGGAAAAGGGGTTAGTATCCAAAATATATAATGAACTCTACCCAACTACCCCCCTCAAAAAAAAAAATTAAAAAGACACGAATAGTTATTTCTCCAAAGATGTCATAATATGGCCAAGGGGTAAATGAAAAACTGTTCAACATTTGAAAAATGCAAATTAAAACCACAGTGAGATGTTACCTCATACCTATTAGAGTGACTATTATCAGAAAGGTAAAAAGTAACCAGTATTGACATGAATGCAGAAAAAAAGGGAATTCTTATACACTGTTGGTGATAACATGAATTAGTATAGCCACCTGTAACCATATGATCCAGCAATCCCAAAAACTGTATGCAAAAAAGAACATATTCAGAAACTAAATATGCCAAAGGGATATCTGCATTCCTATGTACATTAGAGCACTACTCACAGTACCCAACAAATGGAAACAACCTAAGGGTCCATCATAAGATAAACAGAACATCTGCTACAACATGGATGAACATGGAAGATATTATGCTAAGTGAAAGTCAAGAACAGAAGGAAAAATACTGCATGATCTCACGTGCAGAATCTAAAAAAGTTGAATTCATAGATACAGAGAGAAGACTGACAGCAGAGGCAATAGGGGAGGGAAAGAGGGAGAACTGTTCAAAGGTTAAAAATTATCGATAAAAAGAAAAAAATTTTGAGATAAAATGAACAGCACAGTGACTTCTGTAAATAATAATGTATTAAATGTTTAAATAATTAAAATAAATTTCAATCTCACTACAAAAAAATAAGCAAGGTGATGGACAGGTTATTTAGTTTCATGTAATCATTTCACATTTTATACCTATTTCACAACATTACACCATACCCCATAAATATATACAAATATGACTACCAAAATACTATTATTAAAAGGATTCAAAAATTATTGAAAACTAGTTGGCAATATTCAACTTAGCTGGTCAAAAGATGCTAAACAACTATGTGTGAAGAGTGGCAAACCAGAATCATTCTAGACAGTGACAATCTTCTACTCCCTTTACAAAACTGTTTACAAACTTCAACACCCTTTGAATGCCACTGAACCTATGGAGTTCTTGTTCTGGTTAGTAATCTTTACAATGTCATGAATAATAATTAAACAAATAGTTCATATAGTTTAAGGATTGATCTGTCCCAAGAGTGCCTCTACCATAATTTAAAAAACCAAGTCATAACATTTTACTTAGCAATTATTATAGGCAAGATCATATGTGTCAGCCCATGCATGTACATGTTTAAAAAGAGCATTAGAAGTTCAGAGATGCTTCCAACATGCACAACTCACCACTACATCTCAGGATTTCCCCAAACACAAGAAATTCTGTCAGTTTCCATGGTCAAACAAATGCAACATGTTGCAAATTATATCACTTTCTTTGCAAGTAAATCACCCATCAAAAGTGATGAGAAGTCTTGAAACCTATTTAATTTTCTTAAGGTGAATATCCTCAGAATTTATGTGAACCGCAAAACCTTTTATACCCTAACGACTATTAGCCTGGGACTTGTAAAGGTGTTTGAGTTCATACCTTTTCTCATCTGTATCATATTGTTAACCTTAAAAATGAGAATTAGCGTTAACAGCTAATAATTTAACAAAAACATGAACTATTTTTATTTAATATCACCTACAGCCCCACATTTACAAACAACCAACTATCAATTACTTTAACTTTTTTTTTTTTTTTTTTTTTGGTACTGGGGATTAAACCTAGACTCTATCGCACTGAGTTACATTCCCAGCTTTTTTTATTTATTTATTTATTTATTTTACTTTCAGACAGGATCTCTCTAAATTGCTAAGGCTGGCCTCAACCTTGCAATCTTCCTGTCTCAGCCTCCCAAATCACTGGGATTATAGGCATGTACCATAGCGTCTGGCTACATATTTTATCCAGTATTTTTTAAAGGACAAGTGACAAAGGGCTGATAGTTGATTTTATGAAAAAACAACCTCCAGCAAACTCTCACCCATTTTTGAAATGGGGTCTCTATAAGTTTTCCAGGCTAGCCTCAAACTTGTGGTGCTCATGCCTCAGTCTTCCAAGTAGCAGAGATTACAGGTATGTGACACCACGCCCAGCACCAGTTCCCTTTTACAGTTTCATATAAACGAAATCATAAAGTCTGTACTTCACGTCTGGTTTCTTTTACTCAGAATAATACTCTTTAGATTCATCCATTTGTATTTATGTGTGTGTATTTAGCAAGTCTATGCTTTTTTATTGTTTAGTATTCCATTGTGTGGCTGCACCACAATGAGTTTATCAATTCATTTTTAGATGGACAGTTGAATTGTTTGTAGTATTTGTCTCATACAGTTGTCATAACTTTTGTATTAAAAAAAAAAACCTCCAGAGCATGCCAAAGCACTAAAACCAATGTAGCCCATTTTTCTATATCTTCAATACCTTTCATTCTCCACAATAATAATCATAATCCTAAAAACTTTTGAAACATCAAGCAAAGTTTTAAAGTGTACTAATGAAAATTCTGATATTTCATTATATTCTAATGCTGCAAAAATCAGATAAATTGAAACAAATTCTCAGTTAAATATCTCCTGCCCTAATTTTTATACACAGATTTTATTGTTAGTTTAAAAAAGAGAAAGAGAAGATGTGTCAGAGGTCGACTGGTTTAATAGTAAACAAATAATTTTCACATATACCACAAAAAAATTTTTTGCCACATTAGAAGAGAAATATTAAAAGCATGACATTCCGATAAGGGCAAAGACCAAAGGAAAAAATTATAATAGGACATTAAATATGTGTGTGCTTATATATGTGTTTACATATATATGTATATGCATATCTATGTGAGATATATAAATATCATCCCTGTATGAAAAATGAAAAAACACAAATATAACTACTAAGTCTAATAAATAATTCAATTACATTTAGAATATAAATAGTACAAACCGAAGCCAGAGTTAGAAATGAGAACTATATAACTGGTTCTCTACTTTCAATTCACACTAATCTAATATTTTTCACAGGTTTCAAAGTTCAATGTGCATATTAGTTTGCTCAATTGAGTAATTTTCCCTTCCAGTCTAACTTAAAATAGCTCTAATGAATAACTCAGGTGGTTTCTCATTTCTGAAAAGGTTTCAATTAAAGGTATATATTGAAAATGCAAAACTAAAATTTCATATAAATGCTTACCATTGCTGTTATCATGTCACTGTACTTAGTATCCCCACCTTGGTTTAAAAAAAAAAAAAAAAAAACTAAAAGTAAACTGATATTAGCTACAAAAGAAAAGATACATTCCATATTCCAATACAAAAAGCAGTACAAAAATTTTCAGTAAGAGGCCGAAGTGCCACACATGGCTCCACCACTTGTTATATGATTCTAAACAAGTTATTTTAACTTTCTCAACCTGTTTTCTCATCTGGTTAATGTAAATAATATCACTACTGCAATATTTAGATGAAAAGGAACCAAGTACAAATTCAACATTTTCTGAACACAGAAAATGCTTGCTGTACATAACCAATATAAAGACAGGATACTCTTTCATGCCACAAATCATCATTGTATATTTTGAGATATAACATGAATTAAATCATCCTCCAAAACCTGATTTAGATTAGCATTAACAGATGTAGTAAAAACTAGTCCTACACTACTAAATTTTTAGTAAACAATATATAGCGAAATTTTGTATCTAAAATGTTTCAAAATAGTACCATTTCACAAGGCTTAAAAGTCCTTTTTTTTTTTTAAGGATCAGGAAAAAGCAAAAGTCTTTCTCAAGTAACCATTTTTCAGTTTACTGACAATATCCAGACAAGGAAGTAGCATGCTTTAAAATCAAGAGATGAAAACTACTACAGCAGCTGAGCAAAATGGTCAGTGCTCTGTACTCAAGAGGCAGAAGATGAGATTTCAGTTTCAACTATGTCACTAATAATCTTTTAACCTTGGACAAGTCTCTGGGCTTCAGTTTCCTAATCCATAAAATGAATACTAAAAACTGTAAATGGAATCCAAGGGCAATTTAATCTGGAACTTTCTTTGAAGAGGCAATCCAGAGTAGTGGTTAATAGAACGGCTCTGTAGTAAATGCCAAGGTTGAAACCCTGGATCTGCCACTTATAAACTTGTGCATGTACACACACAAAACACTAAAGTTCAACTTGCTACTATCATTTACTGTTTAAAAAACTTTGCTGAAACAAAATTACATTAAAATGTGCAAACACTGGAAGTTCAATTTTCACAAATCAAGACACCACTCTACTAGTCATACACCACTTTCATGTGAAATAAAAATCTTTAAAATAGCCAAGTTCTATCAAAAGATGGCCTCATAAAATATTATCTTAGAGACACCTATGAAAACTTATAAGGCTAACTGTTCTCACCAAAATATCATGCTAAAGGTAAATACAGAATTTCTGCGCTGTTTTCTTTCTTTCTTTTTGCTATTACATGGGGATGGTATCCAAGGCCTGCACATGCTGGGCAAGTGTTCTGCCACTGAGCTGCATCCCCAACTCTTTTTATTTTGAGAAAATGTCTTGCAAAGTTGCCTAGGCAAGATAGTAACTTGGCATCCTCCTGCCTCAGACTCCCAAGTAGCTGTGATTATAAGCATATACCACAGCGCCCAGCTTACAACTTTTATTTTTTAATCCGCTAATGACAACAGAAATTTATAATGTAGTCAGTTTCCAACAATGAAATGAAAAACCTGTAGAATATGGAAATATAAAGTGAACTTCTAACTACAAGAAATAAGTAGTTACAATCAAGTAGTATTTACCAAACACATCAAATGCCAGGATTTGTACATAGGTTAAAAACAAACACCAAAGTATGACATTTCTCCGAGTTAAACAAGTTCCAAGGACAAGGTAAGGTAAGTGTCCTTTATCATTACTTTCACACTAAAAGTTACTCATTTATAAATGTTTTCATTTCCTTTTTGGTCCATGTAGGACTACCTCCCATTGTCCATTAAAACTGCTTCCTATCTTAAGTTCAGCCCACAAAGATGCCTGAAATAATCCCTGACATAGGGATCCTCACAGTACTTAAAGGCAACAGATTCTAAGAAAATATGTTATGAAATCCACAAGCTTCAGTATATTATATTTAATAATGGTAACACTTGCATATACTGTACATAACTGTGTTAACTTCGGTCAAGGACCTAGTTGCACCAATTTAATTCTTCCTCTTAAAGTACTGCTAGTAAAGGCAAACTACTTCTTCAAAAAGTCTGTTTTTTGCAATGGACACTAGGTATTAGAAAAGGGAAATTGATTGGCTCGATACTGTTGCCCTACTTCCATTTCAAGTCCAAGGAGAAAACCATTCCAGAGTAGCAAGGGGACCATATACACAAATCAAGAAGGCAGATGCTAAACTGAACTTTGTGATTACCACGATTTCAGTGAACGGTGACGGGATGTGGAGAAAGGAGGGGAATGATTAACTAAGCTATCCCAGTGTAGCGTAAGAGAAAACGTCCACTTCACGAAGCGGTCAAAGTAGGGGATGGGAAACAAACGGATCTGGCAGAGCGACAAACCCAGGATGCTGACTGAGCTCGGAGGTGGAGGGCCTGGAACCCAGGGACCAGAGAAGAGAAACCTCAGGCAAACCTTTGGGCCACGGAAAACCAGCAGCAACGCATAGGGGCCAAACACTGCCACAGAGTAGCGTGTAAGGGGACACCATGAAGGGAGCGATTAGTTAGGAGGCAGCGACAGCAGGCGGGAGCCCAGTGCCAGGGCGACTTGGCAAGTGGCAATTGCGAAAGGCGAGGCACGGGTAGCCGAAGGTGGTGGGACTCTGTTGAGTCAGCACAGCTCCTACTCTGGGGGCACTTGTAGGATCCCTGCTGCTTCTCAGGCCCTGGGGCCCGAGGCAGAGGGTCGGGCCCACTGGCCAGAGAAATGATGTTTTCTGATCGGCTAGCCCGGCCCCTTCCCCATTTCACAGGTAAACACTGGCCGCCGTCGCCGCTTACCTCTGTTAACATTATTACACCCCGGGGAAGTGAGGTCCTCCCTAGCCTCGCCGCATGGCAACAGCCGTAGCAGCAGTGAAAACTGCCCGGGCCGCCGCCAACGGCGGCAACTGCTCCTTCAGTCCTCTCCCAGGCGGCGGCTTTACTCGGCTTCGCTGGCTTCCCCACGGCCCGGCTGCTCGCGACGGACGCGCCGCCATCTTGGAAGAGCGACGTCCGCGTCTCCCCGCGACGTGCGCTCCGATTGGCGAGCGCAGGAGCCGCCGGCGTCTCGTGACCGTCTCCATAGCGCCGGCGCGCGGCGGTGTGGAGGCTGGCGCAGGGTCGCCCACTCGCCGCCGGCTGTGAAGTGCCAGGGGCTAGAAGCCCGGGGCGACTGGGGGTCGCTGCAAGTGGAGAGAAACCCCTGCGTCGGGGTCGCAGGGAATCTGGCATGCGCCCCCGCGGAGGTCGTTCGTCCTTTCCCAAACGCCAGGGTTGGCCGGCCCCGGGGTGGGCCGAGAATGGCAGAAGCCTAGACTTTGACTGATAGCTCTGCGAACCTCCAGCGTCATGGGGACTTGGAGACCGATTTCCTGTAGAAAAACTTCCATCTCGCATCTCCTGGCGCGGCGGCGATCGAAGAGCAAGTTGGGGTAGTCGTCTTCCTTCACTTTCTGTGCTTAAAGTGTGGTCTGAAACGCTCCCCGCGCCGTTCCTCTCTCAAAAACTTCGACAGAAACTTTCCTTTGTGTCCACCAGTCCTCAGTGAGTTCTTTACAAGGGTGAGCGACCCGTAGATGTGATATGGGCATATCGGCTTTAGCTTTACTCTTGGGGACCTGGTGATTGGACAGCACCTGCATAATCAGAAGAGCTTGGTTTTCTTCAAGTAGGAGACCTTTAACATATATCTACAGCGGTTTTGCCTTTAATCGCTTTATTGTTTTATCTTTATACAAGGTGTTTGTGTATCACAGTGATCAAATTTTAGATGTCATTGTATGTAGTCCCAGTTTAAATGGGACTGAACCCTGGATAGCTTCTGCATAGAAGCCTCTGAGACTGACACCATTCGCAATCTACCTCTAAAATGGGATGCAGTACGTGGAAGCGCTCATTTCTCCCGGAATTGTAGTGAAGTACTTTACCCGAACACACTGTTAAAGTGCACCTTATTCTATGTTAGAAATCAGTTTCTCAAGAAACTGACAAACAGATTTTCAGACTTAATATGCAGAACATTTTCATCTCATTCTTAGAAGGGGTATAAAGGCATTTTGGAAAACTAGGGCCATTAACTTAGTCTTCCCCTTTACTGAAATCTTTTCCCTTCAATAAACAATAGTACTATTGTGCTACTTGTAATTTACTTAATACATTCCTCTTAAGTTCTCAGAACAGTGAGTAAAGTCATTACAAACCTTGTACTGTATTATGCCCCCCCCACCAAGAAAACAAAATGGTCCATTTAAGCACTCATACAGAAATCCAAGAAAAACCCTGATTTTGTTCTATTTTAATAATTTTAGCAAAGTGGTTTTCATTATTTAATCTTTACTTTATACATCATTTCCACCTTGCTGGGCCGCAAAATCCTGACCTCTGTAATACATTATTATTGGTATAGACAGAATAAGCAGTAAATAGGAAATAAAATTGAAAAATATAACCTAGACTGAGGTATTATGGGAAACCAAGAGATACTAGAGATAACAAGAACCCTGGAAAAAGATACTCTTCCAACCTGTAAATAAGAAAACAGAGAAGGAGGCTCATTAATATTTAAGATCCCAACTAGTGAATTAAAGCTGTAATTTAAGTGTCTGGCCTTAGTAGTCAATCTTATTCTCTACATCTTTTTCCCTTTTCAGAAGCAAAGCATTTTCACTTGTTCTAAGAACAATTTAGGCACAACTTGAAGTTTGTACCAACCTGTGATATGACATGGATATACTTTTAATATTCAGAAGTTCGTAGAACTACGAGCAAGCCAAAATCACTAACTCTTCCAATAGCTTCCCAATTTTCTCAACCAGAGTCCTGGGTGACCTAAAAATTTTTTTAAAAATTAAAAAAAAAAAAAAAAAAAAAACAACTCCTATACTAGCTGACTACCCCATTTCTACTTCTGGCCTTATTTCTGCTAAACAATTTGTTCCAGCTATACAGGCCGGCTCCCTGATCCTATAACAACAGGGTAACCTCTTACCCTGGGGCACATGTACTCTTATCTCTATCTGGAAGAATCTTTCCACCAATTTCAGCCAAGAAACCTACCCTACTATCCCATTTAAAACATTGCCCCTCTCCCAGCAGCCTCCCTTCTTTGGTTCAGTTTTTTCAGTGTTTACACCTAACAAATTACTATTTTTCTTATTATCTGCCTTCCACTAGATTATAAGCTCCATGCGATCATGTATTTTTTTCTGTTTTGTTCAATGATGTTTTCTTAGTACCTAAAATAGAATGGTGTATGACACAAAGTAAATGCTCAATAAATACTTTTTAAATTGATGCCTGAATCATTTCCTAAAAGACACCATGAAAAAGCCTAGTTAAAACTAATTAGAAACAAACTCATTTGTGTTGAAAGAGAAAATTAAGTTTGACATTGTGTGTTCTTATTTTGCATTTATGGGAGCATCACTTCTGTTGCCACTAGAATACTAAGAAGAAAGCTTAAGACAGAATTGTGAGCTATGCCTTTCCCTCCACCTTCTTAAACAAATACTGTTGGACATGAGTCAAAGTTAATTTATAGCAAGGGAAACAAAGTGAATAAGGTATGCTATTTCACAACTATGGAAATTGACTTATATAGTTGGAAAAAATGCTTACAGAAGCAGCTAGCATTTTAAAAAACAAAGTAAGCACCTAATTTGATACAGATTGCAGTTTCATTCCATGTGGTCTTAAAAACATCCTATTCATATCAGTTGTTACAGAGGAAATGTGGAACAGGATGGTCTGAGAGGCTGAGTTTTTTTAGTTATCAATAAGAAATTTGAAACAAAACAAGCTATCCTAAGAAACACATGATAAGTATGCATCTGTGGTTGTTATTGAAAAAAGTTAGATTTCCCAACAGCAATATCCAATAAATCTTAACAAAGGAAAAGAGGACAAAAAGAGGCAAGAGGCAAAAATCAAATGTGAAATGCTTTGAAACAGGTCATTGCCAGTGATTTCTAAAACCTCCAAGCAAACAGAATATCCAGCTTGTCCATTTTTAGTGTGAAACAAAACAATTTTTTCTACATATTCAGATTGTCACAAATTGCATCTAATTTCTTTTTGAGAGACTGGAAAAAGTGCAGCATTAACTTCCTAAACAAATTGCATTTATCAAACAGTTGTCACATTTAAATATCTTGGTAAGAACCTTTTTTTAGTGTTTGTTTGTTTGGTACTGGAGATTGAACCCAAAAGTGCTTAAACCACTGCGCTACATCCCAGCGCCCCCACTCCTTTTTTTTTTTTTTTTTTTTTTTTTTCCATTTAGAGAAAGCCTTGCTAAGTTACTGGGGCTGAATTTTTGGTTTCTTTCTTTTTTGAGTGGGGCAGAGTACCAGGGATTGAACTCAGAGGCACTCAGCCACTGAGCCACATCCCCAGCCCTATTTATTTTATTACAGACAGGATATCACTGAGTTGCTTAGCGCCTTGCCTTTGCTAAGGCTGGCTTTGAACTCCCCATCCTCCTGCCTCAGCCTCCCAAGCCGCTGAGATTACAAGTGTGTGCCACCACCACCGTGCCCAACTAGTTTTATTTTTAACTTATGTAATTGTACAAATTTATAGTATACAATGTGATGTTTCAATATGTATATACATAGTGTAATGATTAAATCAGGATAATCAGCATAGCCATCGTCTCAAAACATTTATTTGTACTAAAACATTACAAATCCTCTATTCTAGCTAATTTGAATATATAATACATTAATTTTTACTTAAACATTTTATCAGCTCCCATTTCTTATAATGCAATATTACTGGTTCATCTACTACCCCTACTGAGCATTTAATAACAAAGTACAGAGTCAAAGCCAACAAATCCACATTGAAATAATGCATTGGCAACAGAGGACACATAGTCAAAGTACAGGCAAGAGCAGGCTATCCCAATAGCAGATTTCATAAACAATAGTAAACAGAAATTCCAGAGCATTTAAGAGTGCTCTGAAGTCTACCTTCAAATAGACCAGCATGGGTATTTTTTTTTAGTACAGTTAGAAAATACTGAACCAAATCAAGACTGACAGGCAAAAATAATATACAGCTCTGCTAAAAGCAGATGCAGCCATATTAAAATTACAGTGTTCACAAGTCTCTTCAATAATTGTTCTACAATAATACAAAGATCTAAATAAAAAGGACAATATTACAAATACTTAAAAGTCTATGGTAGATTTCAGATGTATTACTAGGTCAGTGATATCCCAGTTGATAGTTTTTAAAAGCAATTACTGTTTTAAACCACAAAAAAATAGATTGAAAGCACCTTACAAGCATTTAATTCTTTTTATGGATACTTAATTATGGGCCAGACTGTAGCAAGAATTTGCATGTATTATATTTAATATTTGAAAAAGGCCATTACAGATCTTATCATATACTTACAGACCAAGAGAGCTTTAGACACTTATCCTAGGTAACCTGTAAAAGATACAAGTTGTCAATGATGATATTGACCTTTTAGCACCCGAGGTCATGTTTGTGGAATTTCTCCACTATGAAATTACGCTCTTCTCCACTTTTCACATATTCTCCTTGGAAAGAAGAAATTGTGTAGCCCACACTTTGAGAATAGGATTTTATGCTCCTTTTGATAGTACAATATACAAATAAATTATTTGAAATTATTTTGCATGGGAGATTTGTCTCTTTGCTATTATTTTCTTATATGAACATGAACATGTAGGTATTTACCTTAAACTATGGGTTATAATGCAATATTAGTTTATTTTATTGTTCAGATTGACCCAGCTTTGGCTACTGGAACTCTTTCAGTTGTCCTTTGTCCCTTTAACATACTCCAATCTACATGGGACAGTTTTTGTTATTTCTGTTAAGCACTTTATTTTCTGGTAAATATAAAGTGTTCCAGACTTATCATGTCCCAAGCCTAGAATCAGCCATTTGTCTAAGAAATCTTCATTCCTTTTATTGGAGAATGGTATTAGAAATCGGGATAGAAGTGTTATTTGCTGCTTGAGGTGTCATTTCTCTTAAGCCATTGTAGCTGACAAAGCAAGGAAATATATAGGTGTACACTAATCCATGTATATATACCCATCTATATTTTTGTATGTATCACTCTATATTAAGCTAAATATTAGTTCATAGTGATGTCTCCAACTCAATTCCATTTACCAGAACAACCATTCTAGCTTTCTCCCCTTGCTTATCTCTAATTCTTACTTCATTAGTGAGAATTCTGGCTCCTGCTATCTCCATTTAATCTCCATTTACTTAATTGTTTAATTTCAGTGCACATATATTGCAGTATCCGAATTATTATCCCATACCCTCATGGGAAACAGATTTATCAACTCTTAAGTTCAGTACCTACATACAGTTCTTTTGTTTTTAATCTTACAAACTTCAGTCATTTCCAAAATTACTTAGTTGAGCACCTCTTCCCCAACCCCTTCAGTGAGATACATTTACAATACAGTTAGATAGTTTTGTCAAAGTCTGCATTGTTTCCTGAGATCTGCCTACTTCCTAAATGATTTGATTTTTTATTTGCATAAGTTGCTTCACTCTTCTTGGCAATTGCATAATGTCACCATTATGGTATCATAGAGAATAGTTTCACCAACCTAAAACATAAAGGGAAGTGCATAGTAATTTACTTTCACGTGTTTTATCTGTAGACCCAGACACCTTAGGATTTTATTAAATGAGCTTATTTGACTCATGTGTGCGTGTTTGTGTTTTTCTCTATAATACCTAATTATCCAATATTTATTAAGTTCTTACCATGTGCCAGGCTCTAGGTGCTTCACAACAATCCTATAAGATAGAGACTGTTATTATTCCCATTCTACAAATGAGAGTACTGAGACCCAGTTAATGTTTAAAATTTGTTTGCCTGAGCTTACACAGCTAGTAATACAACCAATATTTGAAGAAAAAATTAAATGTATACGTGTGTATATATAGATGTATCTACACGTGTATATATCATGTAGAGTTGAATAATTTGGAATTATGTGTATACTATATATTCAAATACATTAATTAAACTAATTTTAAAGACTGCAACGTTTTAATCAGCTCTGTCCTCAGTCTGACATGCTAAGTGTAGTGATTAGCCTTTGACCTTCTGTTTTTGCCTTCAGTCAAAGGAGGAAATGAGAAAAGGAATCTACTCATAGTACAAGCCTAATCCATCTCCATATTTAAGGCTTACCTCAGCTAGTTCCATTTTTACAAAGAAGGACAAAATCAAATAATATATTACTTCCTATTTAACTAGCTTAACAACAAAAAAGAAAATAAGGTTATTCTAAGAAGTACTATTGTTTTAAATAGTAATGCATTAGTTGCAACGAACTTAATTTGGCATGCCTCATCCTTGCCTATATGATGTTTTTGTTTTCAATGAAAATGGTAAATTGAAAACTGTACTAATTGTACACACCACTAAATGTATGAGGCATACATATATGCTTCATAATATTGGCTGTGAAATGAACAGAATAGAAACCTGAAAATACTTGCATTGTGGCCCTGCCTTTGCTTTAAATAGGATAAAAGCTTTGAAGTGAAAATTCATTATTTGCTGAGCTTCCTTTTTTTGTTTTACTGTAAATTTAGGCAATCAAACATATATTAACACATATATGTCTACATTAATATAATAAGTTGTTGTTTTAATCATTGGACAATGCCCTGTGGCTCAAAATCAAATGCTTCTTTAGGTTTCTTTAGTTTTAAAATTGTGATATTTAACAATAAGTTGCAGTTCATTTTCCTATCACTTTTCTTCAACAAGCATATTCACCACCACCTTTTACAAAAACCTTGCTACTGAGCAGTGGCGCAGACCTCTGTGAACTATGTTTTTGTAAGGTATTGAACTTCTTGAATTACCTACCACCTTTCCACTTAAAATGTGACACCTCCTACCTTATAATGGCCATATGTGCAAATAGTCATAAACAGAGAAATCAGCAGAAATGTCAGGAAAAGATCTGGTGTATAAAAACAAAGCAATCAAATAAAAGGCATGTAAAATCAGGCTATTTCTTCTTAAAATCTATAGGCCATTCACCTAATTTGAATGGATAAGATTTATTCTCTGTCTTGTTCACTAAATCAGCAAAATGCTGAGGGCTTCACATTTTATTTTTAAAAATAGATGTCCTTTTCGGGTTTTCCTGTTGCTGGGAAGTGTTCTTTCTGTTGCTAACAGAGAGCTAAATGTTCTGCTTTGAATGGGACGTGTTTGTTTTTATTGGTAGGAGTAGCAGAAGGATGAATGAAGGAATCCATTTTTTTCCATGTTTCTACAAGGGAGATGTCTGCCTTCTGGGTAGAGGTAGAGGTGCATGATTGACTTTATCAGAGAATCCTTTAAAAGATTCATGGAATTTGCTCATTTATTTGCACATTATTTTATTCACTTAACCTTAAAAGGGCCAACTATTCAAATGTAAAGATTGCAGGGTTATGGAGCTCATATCAGGAAAATTTGTTTTCACTCCCCATCTAGTTGCTAGGAGGTTCAAAGAAGATATTTATGTTCTGTGCATTTTTGCCCGATATAATTTAGTTTCCAAAAAAGAGAAGAGAAAAAGATGAGATCTAGCTTTCCCTTCAAATCTTATGATCATAGAATTATAATACAAACCTTGTTCTTTATCTATTATTATAGTATTGTTTTCTTTACTTAAACAGGAAATTTATAGGGGAACTATCACAGGCAACATGTTGCAAAATATTACTTTGGTATACACTGTGCTTACAAGTGCACAATGCAGGGAGGATTGCTGTTGTGGCTTAGTGGTAGAGCACTTGCCCAGCATGTGTGAGGCACTGTGTTTGATCCTCAGCCACACATATAAATAAATGAATAAAATAAAGGTCTATCAACATCTAAAAAATATTTTTTAAAAATGCATGATTAAAGTGACCATTCTCACTATCCTAACCTTAAAATAAAAATTACAGAATTATTTTTAATGTAATTTTGCTACCCTGAAATAAAGTTCTATATTATTATGGTCTTAATTGGGCTATAGTAGTCTGTGAAAGAGTATTGACTTCTTAAAACAGGTGCCTTTATTTTCTTTAAAGTTATATCCATTCCTCCGGATAATTCATTCAATTTATGGTTTTATCAGAAATTTTGGTTACACAGAAACTCTACACTATGAAAATATAATCAAATTTCTGTCTTCCAAATTTCATTTTTGTCCTTGGAAGCTATGAGCTATTAGCTTATGGGGGAAAAGCATATTTTATACTATCTCCCTAGGTCACTCACTGACATGACAATGCTGTCCTCACCTAATCGCTTCAGTTTCCTTCTATGCAGTAAAGTAGACTGCATTTCCTGCCTATTGAGGTAGGGTTGCATAACTAGTTCAGATCAATGAAATGCAGAAATCCTCCTCTTTCTCTATCTTCCCAAGCAACCTTGGATATTACAGGTTGAAATAATAGAGACCCAAGATAGGAGAATCCACCACCAGAAAAAAAATCTGTGGATTTTGTATAAGTAACAAATTTTCTTGTTAATGTAGGTTGTTGTTATAGCAGCTATCAATACATCCCCTGATTCATACACACTCTAATTATACTTACTGAGAATAGAAAGTAAAATTGTCTAATATAAGGAATGATCATCCTCTCCCCACCTTCTTAGAATGATGGTATTGTTTTAAATCATATTATTTAAGAGACCTCCAATAAATACACAGTTCTTTAAGAAATACTGCTTTAATAAGCCATGGCCTGGTATTATAGATTACACACACACACACACACACACACACACACACACACACACACAAATCCAGGGATAGAGGATGACCTTAAGACCCTGCTTCATCCCAACTACCCAGAAAAGAAAACCAAGGTATTAATGCAATAGTAATATATGTGCATAAAAAACAAGCTTGGACCAAAATGAACACTTGCTTTGAAAATCATGAGACCCTTTACAGAGAAATCTTAGCAGGTATTACCCAAGGACGTGGCCAAAATGGGAACTGCAGAAAGGAGTACAGGCGTTTGACTCGGATCTGTATCAAAAATAACTCTCTTCTCCCCTGGACTGCAGGGCAGGTTTTTCCCTGGGAATGTCTTAAAAGGTGTTCCCCACTTCTGACAGAAAAAGTTTCCTGCACCAACCCTTCACTTTTTCATTGAATGCTTCATCTATGCCATCAGTGTTATATACTCTTGTTACCTTTAAACGTCATGGGGTAAATGTTGTTGACCCCATTTTTTAAATGAGGAAATTATGACTCAGATGGATAATTTGTCTGAGCCCTCTACTTATAAATCACCAATTTGAATCTGGAATTTGAATTTCTGTCTCAAAACTTACTATTTTTTCTATTATACCTCCCACAAGCTCAGTATCAGTTCTAGAAGTTAATATACCTTTTGAAAGTCTAAAAAAGACTTGCTTTTTTTCCCCAAGTATTTAGTACTTTTTACAATCCGTATCTCATGAGTCTCTCTTGAAGTAAACTATCACTTATCTAGTAATGCTCTGTTTCTCCAGTTTAACTACTTTCTCCCCATATTTATGTGTGTGTGTGTGTGTGTGTGTGTGTATCTTCTTATTATATAAGAAGAGATAAAAGTATGAACCCAGTGGAGTTTATCTAATTTCTTTTGCTAATTTGCAGAAATATAACTATAGTTCTACTCCAGTATAAACAAACTTCACCTCTCCTGATTGTAAACTGCCAATTTCACATATTTTCTGATCTTTTTTCTCATTGACATGACATTATACATTCAGCTAATCTCACAAAACCCACTTGAGGCCTATTCATCATTGACATTAATATGATTGGTATATGCCTGCCTCGTTTCCATCAGCCTCTGCCTCATGCTGTGACTATACTGTAACCTAAAGGTATCAGATTTATTTCTTTCATTTGCCTCCTTTTCTGAATGGGGTGCCAGACTTGAGTTGTGTCAGTTCTGTTCTCCTTCATTTTCCTCCCCCAGGAGCCTATGCTTTTCTGCTTATCTAGACCAATTTCATCTCTCTTTTCTCACCTCGTTCTAACATTGATAATTTTATCATTGATGAATCCATCATGTTTCTCCTGAGGCTAGTTCCTAGCCCTTATTAGTATCCTTCATGATCATGGGTTCAGGATGCTTCTGAACCCAGTAGAGCAGAAAAGGAGTATCTTGTGAATTCTCACTGCCAAGAAGAACAAATTACAAAGTACAATTGTATGCTCACTTCATCAGCAACCCTATTTTGTTACAGCACATGGACATTTATGAGAAGTTAAATCCAGAGTTGATTTGCAAAATCTCCCATTTTTGACATTCCAGACTAATATAAATTTATGTTCACTCATATCTGGTAACTTTTTCTATTAAACTTCAGTTTATCTTATTAGCTTCATTATCCCTTTTATTTTTAATCAATTGCTTAGAAACATTTTGATACATTGTGTCCCACATAATTGTATAGCTTCGCCTTTTTTTTGCTGATTTTAAGAAATAAAGGCATTTAAGTTTAAAATTTATACTGAGAAAACTGGTAGGTTTTACAATTGCATATTGTTTAAAAGAAACAAGTCCGTATTCAACATAACATAAAAGATAAAATAATTACTAAAGAACACAATTACTCTCCAGTTGCCAACTTAATTCAGCAATTCATCTCAGTTATTCATTTCTAAGATAAAGTACCTAAGAGTTTGAGTTGCAGAAAAGTCACCAAGAAGACAATTCTGGCCAGGCACAGTGGCACACTCCTATAATCCCAGCAACTCAAGAGGCTGAGTCAGAAGAATCTCAAGTTCAAAGCCAACCTCAGCAACTTAGCAAGACCCTGTCTCTGAAAAAAAGTTTTTTGTTTTTTTTTTTTAAAGACTGGGTTTGTGGCTCAGTGGTTGAGTGTCCCTGGTTCAATCTGTAGTGCCAAAATTTAAAAAGAGGAAGAAGGAGATGATACTTCTGTATTCAATGCTAAATACACAAAAATAAAGTATCAAGTGTTTCTTGTCATTATTTTTTTTAGTCTTTTATCTTGGCAAAATCATATCCACTAAATGATGGCAGTATATCTGAGGCAAATAACATATTTCTAGTGTTCATTGTCACACTTTGTCTAGTACAGTTTTTTAGAAGATCATTCAAGTGTGAAAAAGATTCTGATAGAGTTCATAATCTGAAGAAATGAAGTCTGATTTTAATCACACACATCAATGAAGAAGCAGAAAACACTTTTAGAGATTCTGCTTTTCCTTCCTTTTCTAGTTAAACTATAAAAGTATGGGAATTACATTTTGGGGATATATGAGAAAATACATTCTAAATCATTTGCACTAATAAGAGAGAAAATGGATTTGGGAAATCCGAAATGGTGGAAAATCTAAAACTCATCTAATCATAAAGTAAAGCCATTCAAATTTGAGTGTATCTAACATTATCTACCTAAATATAGTTATAGAGTATATTGTCTCAGATAAATCACAATGATGCCATAGCAGAGCTTTAATTTTACATCTCAGCTCTTTGACTAATATTATATTGCACTCATGCAATCCATATACTAAATCTGCTTTGAACTGGCTCAGAGGATAATTGTTAAAATTTTTGGAATTTTGCTAGACTATCGTCCAACACAGTCATCATCAAAAATTATATAAATTTATAGTGAAATTAGTTATATATAAGACATAAGTAATAAACACTCAAAAATACTTCACTTCCTAATTGTTTTACTACTTTTAAGTATTATTTATGACTTTGAGGTCATTTAAGTCTATTGTAAAGTGAAGATACTATAGAGTGGGATACTGTTGCACATCTCTTCCCAATTCTTGTCTTCAGTGATGCAGTAGTAGCATAAAGACAGCTTCATTTGGGAGTATTTACACCACACAAATTAGGAAATACTACTAACCAATACTACTTGACTTGGTGTTTCATTTATTTTCTATAGTTAAGAAAACAATGAAGAAAATGCATAGTAAGAATTATTCCAACTAGCATTTATGTTGTAAATAACACAAAAATATTAAGGAACTATCCTTCAAGTACTCAAAACTATTATTCATTTCAGCAAAAAAGTTGCTCACATCATTGGCAAATTAGGCCAGACATAGTGGCACACACCTATAATCCCAGTGACTTCAGGGGCTGAGGCAGGAGGATACCAAGCCAAAGGCCTGCTTGCTCAACTTAGTGAGACCCTACTTCAAAATAAAAATTAAAAGGGGCTGGAATGTTAGCTCATGATAGAGTATCCCTGGGTTCAATTCCCAATACCACAAAAAATAAAAACAAAAGAAAAGACCAATGAGTAAAGTCCTTATATCTTATTTGTTAATGAAAAAGAAAATATCATTCAACCCTAATCTTTGTCAAACCCTTGTCAGTTGCAACCACAGATGAATGAGGAGTCAAACGAGTTCAGCAAAAGACAATAAAATTATTAGTGAAGAATCAACTGGCTATATGGAAATCATAAACATAATATTTTTTAAATTGTATGCCACTTATTCTTTATATCAGTAAATTGTATAGACACACATTAATATATGCATACATTTTTTCTCAGCCAATTTACCAACAGCACTGACTCATTCACACAGCCTCAGTTTAACCAATGGTTGACAACTTATTCCTTTCTACTCACTCTGACATTTGATTGATTTTGACTTGAAATTTTTCTCAGTGAAGCCTGAGAAAGTTAATTCCTTTTCATTATCTCTATTGTTAGGTTCCTGATTCAGGAGCCTCTGTATGTTGCTTGTAGTGTTTAAGGTATTATATCTTCTTTCCTCTAGTTACTGACTCTACTGTCTTTACCTTCCTACCACAAATATGGCTATGAAATAGATGTGATAAATGAGACCCACAGTGATTAGTGGATGGAAAGTGACCTAATCAGAGAGAGAGAATCCTTTGGATTTGATACATAAATGTCAGGAAAACTGTTTTTCCTGAGTTTGTTAAGCAGGATCTGTTGGTGGGTATGTTTCTCTATCATGTGAAAAAGGTATCGCTGCAGAAGAAATGAGACTCCTATGCCAAGAAAAGTGATAGCAAGCATAAATGAGCAGCAGAACATGGTGGTGTGCATTTTTAATCCCAGCAACTTGGGAGGCTGAAACAAGAGGATCACAAGTTCAATGTCAGCCTCAGCAATTTAATGAGACCCTAAGCAACTTAGTGAGTTGCTAAAATAAAAAATAAAAGGGATGGGATGTTTTTCAGTGGTTAAGCACCCTTTGGTTCAATCCACAATACCAAAAAAAAAAAAACATGACATATACACACACACATACACAAATATATATATATATATATACGACAAATGCATTATGCTGCTATGTATAACCAATTAGAACAAATTTAAAAAGATATATTTATGTATATGTCTTTTTTTTCACTTTTTGTTGGTGTTGAAAGTCTGCAGATTCAACCCCTCCTATAGACACTGCTTTCTGTAATCAGTGGACTTAATTCACTCTCTTCCCAGACTTAAGGGTCAATATATTTCATCTTTACTGTAAGATAACATGAGTTGTTTTTCTCTTATTTGCGACATTAGAATCTTGGCTAATAAAAAACTCTATGCAGTTAATGGGCAAACAGGCTTCAATGTATCTGGAAACTTCTTGAAATCGTATGCAAAATTTGTGATTGTGTTTAAGTGCATTTTCTCCCTTGGACTAGGGTTCCCAGCTTTCCTCAGATTCACAAAAAGATCTATAAGCCTACAAAATCTGGCTAAAGTTAATGTGCATCAAAATAAACTAAATAAATTGTTTTCTGTTTCAGAATTTGTTCAGCATATACCACATCAACCTAGTGGTAGTTACATCTACCTGACTATGAATTTGAGTCTGTCTTTGCCTGATGTTTTTAACCTAGATTTCAAGACTTCCTATGAGTTTTAAACCCCAAGGCACTTAATTTTCTTTTAATTTCTTTCTTGCTACTTTTGTCACATACTAGTCTATTTGTATATGTGTGATATTGTTAGCATATTTCTCAAGAGACTCTAAAATGGGAAGCACTTGTTATTCACTTAACTTATGCAATTTGAAGGAAGGTGAGCATCTACTAAGAAGTTAGTATTAGCATTCTATCAGAACTTTCAAAATATCTTTCAAGGAAATAATATCAAGCATTAAGCTCAAATATGATAGCTATTTCTCAGATGTTTTAGTACTATTTTTCAGAAAGATTTCTAGGTTAAGAGGTCAATGAAATTAAGTTATAGGGTAGGAAGAATTTTTATTTAGGACAAATTAAAACTGGACTCAATATGAATGAGAAAACACTAAAATATAAGAAACCTAGCTTGTTCTTTTGTGATGTGGAAAATATCATTATTTTCCACATCAAGTGGAAAATAATTGCACTCGATGAAAAGCAAAATAAAGTGTTCCCAATACTACACATTCAGTAACTTTACTTCAAAAAAGCTAAAGCAATTTCAGAGGATGGTTTTTGTCTAAAAAAGTAATTTATTGGTTGAATAAGCATGACACGGGAGGCTTTGCAGGCCCTGCTCACCTGATTGAAGCAATATTATGTCAGTCTTTGTAAGAGTTTTGGTTGATTGTACCTATTGCTCTAAAAAGAAATGATTTACGTCTCCTTAAAAATATAATGCACACAATATAATAATAGTGATTTCTTTGAGACAAAATTTCGTTTAAAAATGAAGTGTGGTATATTTAAATTTTTAGAAAATAAATCAATTTCTCATCAGAGCCAGAAGACATTATATAAATATCCTATCAAGGTTGAAGTAAATAAGCAATGCTTAACACTTATATATGAACACATTGAGACTGAAATATCAGATTAATGAGTAAACCTAGTGATAAGAATTTAGGAGTAAAGCTGCGAAGTTAACAAGATTTTTTATTAGTTTTTTTTTATTTGTTCTAATTAGTTGTACATGACAGTAGAATACATTTATACATCTTGATAGATCATACATAAATGGAGTGTAATTTCTCATTTTTCTGATTGTATGTATTGTAGGATCACATTGGTCTTGCGGTCATATATGTACATGAGGTAATAAAGTCTATTTCACTCTACTATCTTTCCTACCCCCTTACCCCTTCCCCTCCCTTCACTCCCCTCTACCTAATATAAAGTAGCTCTATTCTTTCCTAGCCCCCACCACCTTTATGGAATTAACATCCACATATCAGAGAAAACATTTGGCCTTTAGGTTTTTGGGTTTGGCTTAGTTTGCTTAGCATGATATTTTCCAACTCCATTTACAGGCAAATGCCATAATTTCATTTTCTTTTAAGCTGAGTAGTATTCATATATGTGTGTGTGTGTGTATGTGTATATCTGTATATATGTGTGTGTGTGTATGTGTGTGTGTGTATATACATATATATATACTACATTTTCTTTATCCATTCATCTGTTGAAGGGATCTAGGTTGGTTCCATAGTTTAGCTATTGTGAGTTGAGCTGCTATAAATATAGATGTGGCATCACTGTAGTATGCTGATTTTAAGTCCTTTGGGTATAAACTGAGGAGTGGGATAACTGGGTCAAATGATTGTTCCATTCCAAATTTTCTGAGGAATCTCTATATTGCTTTCCATAACGGTTGCATCATTTTGTATTCCCAGAGCAATGTATGAGTGTATCTTTTTCCCCACGTCCTCACCTACATTTATTGTTGCTTATATTCTTGATAAGTGCCATTCTGATTGTAGTGAGATGGAATCTTAGTTTTGATTTGTATTTCTCTAATTGCTGGAGATATTGAACATTTTTTTCATATATTTGTTGATTTATTGTGTGTCTTCTGTGAACTGTCTGTTCAGTTCCTTAACCCATTTATCAATTGGGTTACTTGGTTTCTTTTGGTGTTAAGTGTTTTGAGTTCTTTAGATATGCTTAATGCTTTATTTGAGGTGTATGTGGTAAATATTTTCTCCCAATTTGTAGGCTCTCTCTTCACATTATTGATTGTTTCTTTTGCTGAGAAGAAGCTTTTTAGTTTGAGTCCATTCCATTTATTGATTCTTGATTTAACTACTTGCACTTGAGGGGTCTTGTGTAGGAAGTCAGATCCCAGACCAACATGTTGAAGATTTGAGTCTACTTTTTCTTCTAGAAGTCACAGGGTCTCTGTTTTAGTACGTATGCCTCTGATCCACTTTGAGTTGAGTTTCATGAAAGGTGAGAGATAAAGGTTTAGTTTCACTTTGTTACGTGTGTCTTTCCATTTTTCCCAGCACCATTTGTTGAAGAGGCTATCTTTTCTCCAGTGAACGTTTTTGACACTTTTGTCTAGTATGAGATAACTGTATTTACGTGGGTTTGTCTCCGTGTCTTCTCTTCTGTACCATTGGTCTACATGTCTATTTTGGTGTCAATACCATGCTGTTTTTATTACTATACCTCTGTTTGAGGTCTGGTATTGTGATGCCTCCTGCTTCACTTGCTAAGGATTGCTCTGGCTATTCTGGGTCTCTTATTTTTTCAGATGAATTTCATGATTCTATTTCTATGAGGAAAGATGTTGGAATTTTAATAGGAATTGCATTAAATTTGTATAATGCTTTTGGTAGTATGGCCATTTTGACAATATTAATTCTGACTATGCAGGAGCATGGGAGGTCTTTCCATCTTCTAAGATCTTCTTCAATTTCTTTCTTTAGTGTTCTGTAGTTTTCATTGTAGAGGTCTTTCACCTCTTTTGTTAGAATGATTCCCGAGTATTTTATTTTTAACAAGATCATATTAAGAATAAATTTGCTACATTTAAACTTATAATATTAGTTGAAAACTAATGCTTCTCAAAGTCATATAAGCAATTGAATTACCAGTTGAAAATGATTAATCAATACAAAGAAATTCTATCCTTGGTTCTAAAATTGCAGTTTGTAACTAGTTTGTAACTAATCATATTCTTGTACTCTGTATTTGTCTTCACAAATATCTCTTGTCCTATTGGCTCTATCAGTCCACACTTGTACAGATAGGTCGATAGGTAAGCCTGACACAGAAAACCATGAAGGCCCTACTCACCAAACTGAAGCAATATTTTGACATCCTTTATGAGAGAAAGAGGGAGAGAGGGAGGGAGGAAGAAAAAAGAAAGAAGGAGCAGGGTAGCAGCAGCAGCTAAAGAAAGATTTGGGTGCATAAGATTAAGGAATTGGCCCCTGGTAGTTCCTGATGACAGAACTCAAATTTTCATGTGACAAAAATGCAAATTAATACGGTTTTAGGTGTTCAGCTCCAAGAAGGAAAAGTTAAGTACAGAGAGATCTGATTTGGGAAAAGAAATACATGACTTGTTATTCTTTCTACTTATTGAAATTATTCCTATTCTTATTATCTTATTCCATAAGATGCCTTACTCTGATGTAAAAAATAATAACTCATCTCGAACTCAATAATTATAAAACTGAGCATGGACTTATTTAAGTCATTTTTCTGTGTGATGTGCAAATTTGCAGATGGAGTTTAAAAAGGCAAAATAAACAATTTCTGCTAGAGACCTCTTAAATTGTCCTTTACTGGGCTACTTCTATCTACTACCTAGGTTCTATCTTTTTCATTGATGAACTCATTTCTGCAAAATTATACCCAGACAAATTAACACTGGACTCAGTACACTAAAAAAAAAAAAATCAAATCTTAAAATCTTTACATCTTTCAGATGCCTGAAGTACAGTGTCTAGAATTAGTTCTAAGCATTCACCTTTGTGCTTTCTCTATCTGTGCCTTATTTTGACCTCTTTACCTTTTCAAATTCTTAGGCAACTCCTCAACTGAAGGTACTTCAGACCCTAGAGACAGAAAGAAGAGACTGCAAGACCTGAGAGCCAAGTGCTGTACTAGTTGAAGCTGAATTACAAAGGAGGTCAAGCAGTTATCCCAACGTGTCATATTTTTAAAATATTCTACAGTTCATTTGAGGTTAAAAAAAATCTTATCTCTTCTTCAACAAGTTCTACCATCACCTCCAAACATTAGGATCATTTTTTTCTACCCTCTGAAAATTTTGAAAGTTTGTGAGAAATTAAAAAGAATGGAAACCAATAGGCACTGAGAGGAAGAATATGGGTCTCAGACTCAGTGTGGGATAGGTATAAACCATTTAAAATATTATTACAAATCCTTTAACAACATTTAAGGGAGTGACTGCTTTCAAAAACACTTATTTATACCACTTTGTTAAACGGACAACTGATTGACCTTTGATCATAACATAGTTATGAAAACACCAATGAATTAGATAATTTACCATAGTCCATATGCTGCAATTTGAAAATAACACATACAATGAGGAGGGAGCAAGGCAGGAAATTGAGAATTCCTATAATACACTGTAATATTGTAGGTAGAAGCTATGGATCTTGAATTATTTAAAAAGAAGAAACTAATAGTATTATAGAATGCAATTTTGTAAAGTCTAAAAATAAATCTTATAACTACAATGCTCTAATAAAAAAGAGTAAATCTGTTTTTAAACTCTAGAGAAATACAACTTTGAGCAAAGATACTAGTGATGAAGCACTTTCCATGCTATATTGATTATAGTTTATACATCATTACTTTGAATGTATTTCCCCACTGCTAAACTGAGCCCCTTGAGTTGAGAAGGCTGTCTTCATAGCCACAGGTCCTATGCAAAGTATGACCCAATAAATGTTTATGCAGTTGATTGATTTACTTACACTGTATGCTGTGAGAATTTACCTTAAAATCCTTCTGAAACTTTTCATAAAACAGATACTTAAGTCCCACTCCGCACACAGGCCCTAGATTCATAGATACAGGTATTTTAAAAGCTTTACCAGTTGATACTCATTTCCAAAAATATTGAAGATATAGAAAGAGAATCACTAAAAGCATTCCCACTAAAGTCAGGAACAAAGCAAGGATGCTTACTAATTCCACTACTATTGAATTGGGACTGAAGGTATTAGTGCAATTATACTAGAGAAAACAAGCAGAAGTGTAAGACTGGAAAAGAAGTAATAAAACTGTATTTAATGACATGATCTATTGGTACACTTAGGACACAGAAAATAATCAATGCTAAGATTAACACGAATAAAAAAAGTTTATTAAAGGAGCAGATATTAAATTAACATATAAAAATCAATAGCTTGTATACACAGAACAATAACCACTTAAAATATATAACTTTAGAAAAATATTTTTATTATGGACAGAAAAATATTTCCAAATATTCTTAACATAAGTTAAATGATCACAGGAAAACTTTAAAATACTGGTAAATTCAGAAGAATTTAATCAGTAGAAAGACATTCCTCAGTTTTGGAAAGAACTCAATATCATAAATATGTAAATTCCCTCTAAGTTAATATATACATTTAATATGATCCTAATAAAAATACCCTGAAGTTAGTGTTATTGTTTAAGATAGGTTAATTCTAAAGTTCATATGGAAAAACAAACATGCAGTAATAGGTAGGGAAACTCAATAAGGAAAATCTAATGAGAGGTGACTATTCTTACATGTTATGAATCATACTGTAATTCTATAATTTAAAAATTTCATTGTGGATGCATGAATAAAGAGACCAATGGAAAAGAATATCAAGTTCAGAAATGGATTCATGTACATGTAGAATTTAAAAAGTAATTTTAAAAACTTGGAAAAACTATGGATTTTTAAAAAAATTATATTCAAGTATTAAAATATTGAAAAAAAAGATAATTTTAGATTCATGCTTCATCCACACAAAAGAGAAATCTTCAAATGCTTCAGGCATCTAAATGTAAAATGTTAAATCATATAAATACTAGACTAAAACAGGTGGATTCACTTAAAATATGGGGGTAGAGAAGTTCTAACAATGACTTGAAATCCAGAAGCATTAATGGAAAATATCTTACTTTGCAGCCCTTATTATCTCTCCAATGGAAAGTTGAACTTATTCTCACCAAAGCAAGGAAAGTCAACTGTAAGTGTCTAGGACGAATCCTGCACCTACAGGGCAAGCATGCTTGAGCATCCATGAGATCTGGGCAAAATTATCCCCAGCAAATGAAGCCTACCTCTACCCCTTAGAGTGCTACTCATTTCATTTAACTGGGATTCTGCCCTTACTTTTCTGCCTGGTACTCTACAGAAACTGGAGTCTCTAATCTCTAATACTTCTCTAATACCTAGAGAATCTGCATAGCATTTATTACCATCTTCCCACCAAAGGCCACATCCTTTCTCCCAATTCCCCACACCTTTAGTTTTTGACTGAAAACGTGTTGTGAAATAACCCAGAACCACATTACCATCAATTGACTTTTTGTATTTGCACTTCACTGTATATATTATTTAGACACTGATGGGACCTCGGTCCTGGTATTGCTTGTCATCTCTATAATAACTACAAGGCTGACTCTCCTCAAATAATGACTCCTGTTAGAACCAAGTCCAGGGCTTCTATCAACTTTACACTTTGGTCTACTGGCCTTGAATCTTCAGTGTCTTACCTACAAGGAAGTCACTCAGCTCAGTGATCCTTTCACCATGCAGTACTGTCTTTCTTCTTCTCCTTATCCTTTCCTTGCTGCTAAAATTAGACAACTGGATCCATGATATCTAACCTTTAGCTTAATTTCCAAATTATTTTTCATTATGTTGTAGGAGACATTATAAAGTTTACCTGTATCAGTTCTCTCTTTGCAGAAAGTTGATACATTATGCTTCTCTGCCCACCTTTTAGTTAGGTGACAGTGTCTTAAGTCAAGTTCCCCAGATGCAGTCCTTAAAACAAGAATGTATATGTAAATGATGTATTAAGAAAAACGTCTTAGGTTTGGGGTTGTGGCTCAGTGGTAGAGCACTTGCCTCGCATGTGTGAGGCACTGGGTTTAATCCTCAGCGTACATAAAAATAAATAAAATTATATTAAAAAAAGAAAATAGTCTCAAGGAAAATTAGAAAACATGTACATTAGTCAGCTTCCTCTTACTTTAAAAAATATTTGAGATATCCAGGCACAGTAGCACATGCCTATAATCCCAGAGGCTTGTGAGACTGAAACAGGAGGATCACAAGTTCAAAGTCAGCCTCAGCAACTTTATGAGGCCCTGAGTAATTTAGGAAGACCCTGTCTCAAAATAAAAAATATAAATAAGGGGTTTGGAATGTGGCTCAGTGGTTAAGCACTGCTGGATTTAATCCCCAGTAATCCTCCCCAATAAAGGAGCTATTCTACTTATAAAGAGAAAAATTTTATTTTTGCTCAATTTTGGAAGTTTTGTTACATGATTTGTTGACCCCATTGCTTTTTGGCCTGTGGTGAGGCAATACATCATGACAAGAGTATGGCAGAAGAGGCCTGTTCACACCATGGCCAGGAGAGACAAAAAAGAGACCAGGGTCCTACAAACCTCTTAGGGAAACACCCTCAATGATATAACACTTCTCATTAGGCTGCACTTACTAAAGGTTCTACCATCTCCTAATAGCACCAAGCTGTGGACCAAGACTCTAACTGACCTTTGGGGGACATTCCAGATCCAAACTATAGCAGAAAGTGATAGGAATAAGACAGAATGAAATAAAGTCAAGAAAGAACATAATTTCAGGCAAAAGTCCTACAGAGGCTAGGCTTTAGTGTGGTTCTACAGAATTATGGAGGGTAAGCAGTTTCTTAGCATTTTCCCAACCTGAGACAAAGGAGTTGAGCTAATAATTATTGACAAAACAGTCATTACTAAGAGCTACTTAGAAGTAAGTTCCAGACACTTAAGACTCTGTGCTAAGGGACTCTAGTACCAAGAGGCAGGTCACTGAAAAGTCACAGGCACTGGACATTGAACATGAATCACAGGCATTGTTTGTGTTAGGTGTCATGAGTAGTTCTGGTCAATAATATTTGGATGGAAATTACTGTCACAGAAAATTTCATTTCCAGGATGCACTCCTTCTGCATTTTTTCCCACTGCCTTGACAATCTAGAAGTGTACTTACCTCAGAGAATGCATCACCACAAGATGGTGGACTCTTGTGAGCCTGTATTCTTGAGTCATGGGAGTACAGCTCTCTTCTGACCTGTGTGGGACATATGTATGAAGTGAGAAACAAACTTAAGCTGTTTTTGTTATCATGGCACATCTACTCTTCTCCTGACTATACAGATATAGTTATACCATTTATGTACACTTCATGAAAAAGCATTTGTTGAATAAATATCATATGCTATGCCTAGAGAATACAAAGAGAAAGAAAGATTCCTGTTCCTCAAAGAACCCATTGTCTGTCACAATGGAGTCTAGTTAGTCCCTTGATAGACATACATTGTGGGATCCAGAATACTATGTCAACAACAAATAGGACAGCAATCTAAAGAGACCCCAAAGCCAGGTTTCTCAGAAGTTTCTTAGAGGAGGATACATAGGAGTTAAATTATGAAAACATGAGTAGAAATTAGCTAGAAAAATAAGGGGGCTGGGGAAGGAAGGTCAGCTCAGGCAGTTGGAACATGAAATGCAAAGTCATAGTCATGAAGCACAGGATGCACTGATGACTCACTAATATGTAACAATATACAAATTAGTATTTTGATATTTTGTTTTTCATAGCTTGGCCTATCAGACAGGAAGTCAATTCAAATATGAACTAGTTCATGACGTAAGGCAAATTATTATTTTACTTTTCTATGTCCTGTTTACCTGCTCTGAAAGATGAAAGCACTGACTTGCTGCATAGAGAGGTTGTTCAATTAATAAAGTTACTCTGAAAATCTTAAGCTTTTTTCAAACATAAAGAACTAATACAACTTCCTTGGGAGCTGTGCTGATGAAAGACAAAATGTTTTTTTAAATCTTTAGATATAATTAAATCTAAAGAAGAATCTAATCATTGGTTTCCTTCCACTAATATTTAAGAACTCGTGTGTGTGTGTGTGTGTGTGTGTGTGTGTGTGTGTTAGCAGGAACTGAACCCAGAGGGGCTCAACCACTGAACCGCATCCTCAGCGCTTTTTATTTTTTAGTTTGAGGCAGGGACTCATTGAGTTGCTTAGGGCCTCGTTAAGTTGCTGAGCCTGACTTTGAACTCAAGATCCTCCTGACTCTGCCTCTCAAGTTGCTGGGATTACAGGCATGTGCCATTGCACCTAATTTATTAAAGGACTTTCTACTGATACTGTCTTTAATGATCTCAGACTAATGAAAATGGAAGAGGTATGATCATTCCATGACAAGGTTGAAACACTTCACAAGAGACAGGGAATTTTTCAAGTTACCTGGAACTTCCTGGAACAAGTACTCAGATGGCCCATTTTACCTTTTTTTAATTTAAATGCAAGCGAACTAATGATTATGATGATGGTGATGATGATGACAGTGATGATGATGATGGTTACAGTTTGGATCTGAATGTCCCTCACAGGCTCATGTGCTGAATGAAGCCTTGGTCCCAGGTGCAGCAATGTTCAAAGAGGAGGCTTTGGGGAAGTATCTGGCTTATGAGGGCTCTAACCTCAACAATAAAGGAACCCATTGATGAGTTCACAGCTGAATGGACTATTGGAAGGTGGTGGAAGCTGTGGGAAAAGGAACCAGTTGAAGTGAGTGGGTCCTTAGGGGTATATCCTTGGGAACTATATATTGTCCCCAGTCCCCCTCCCCACTCTCTGTTCTTCCTAGCTGCCATAAGGTGAGTAGCTTTGCTCTGCCACACCTCATCATGATGATCTACCTCACCATGGACCCCCAGCGACAGAACAGCTAACTACAGGTTGAAACCTCTGAAACCATGAGCCAAAATAAATCTTTCCTCTTAAGTTGATATTTTCAGTCATTCTGTCATAGAGACCAAAAGCTGATGGACATAATAACTAACACCTAACTTCTAGAATGAATAATTAGGATTCTAAGTGCTTTTCCATGTATTTGATACCTTAAAATTCTATACCAACTCTGTACCATGGGTTTATTACTCTTACTGTTTTACAGACAAGGAAATAGGCACAAAGAGTTTAGTATTGTGGCCAGGGCCACTCAGTAACCTTGAGGTCTGGCAGCACTCCTGAGTACTCAAGTGGCTCTGAACTATTTCTCTGTACCTTTTTATGCCACCTACCATTTTCCTACAGGTCCCATAAGCAAAATAGTACCCATAAGGTATCACCATACTCAGGAAAATACTTCTGTGTATGCAACTAGATTAACAAAACAGTTATTTTAGAAGATAAACTGTAGAAAAATGAATATGAATATACTTTTTTCCTGAATACTTTTATCAACAGTATTCAATTGACCCATTTATTTACCAGTTCCCTTAAGATCACTCAAGATTTCTGTGCTCAGGAAGAGAAGTTTTGTCTTCTTTGTGCACATCTGCTCCTGAAACTATGCCCACTTCTGATGCTACTTCCTAGAATTCAGACTAAACTTGAAAACTGCAATAGGGCCATTTTACTGACCAGACCAGTCCCTAGACATATAAAGACCAGTCCCACAAGGCATATACTGATTCATACACTAAATGATAGATGGAAGAATGTATGTGTATATTTTTCTTAATTTCCCAATATAAACTAAATAATTGTCTCATTGCTATGATTTCATGAAGACTATGGAAATTCTCCTAGTTATCCTACCTTGATGTATTCTTTTCCAGTTTGACACTTATTTTCTATAAAAAAAATCCTGTGTTCTCTATGGTTTTGCTTATTTCTTCCTATGAGTTTTATCATAAAAAAAATTAGGCTGACATTTAACAGACTTTGAGATGAGTCAAAAATTACCAGAATGAATAATTAGGAGAGATTAGAAAGGGAAAGGAGAGGCTTGAGGCTCAGGATCTTTATCAGTTCAAATAAAAGGCAGTCAAAAGGCAGTATCTGGTTTAAAGAGACAAAATAATTGGAAATGGAAAGGAAAAGAAACTTTAAAAAAGGAAAAGATTTAATTCTGGATTCGAATCATAACAGTAGCTAAAGGCAGATAAAGAGGAACTTGAGAGGTCAATAACTATTAGGGGACAGATAGATGTAAATGGTGGGAACATGATGTTAAAGGAATAATTCTATAAAATGGGCCTACTGTGCTGACCTCCACATGCTTTCTTTTCCAAGAAGCAATTTACCTGCATTTCTGCCTTGCCTAAGTGAACAAGCTATGTCACATTCCTCAGCAAACTACCTGTTAACTGCAGGAAAGATGCTGACCCCAAAATAAAGTTGATAAGGAGAACCCAAGTTACCCTGAAGGGGGAATCTTTTATGTGCCTTTTAACAGACCAGATCTCAAAATTCAGGGAGATTAGGATAATTCCTCCTAACCATAAAATCTGTAAGAATTTGTGGTTAAGAAGCCAATTAGAACCAGTCAGTATGGGCCAAGGTGACCTAGAGTTGTCATGACATTGGGTACTTGAAAGTCAGATATCATCTTACTGTCAATCAAAAGGTAAGAGGTGGATCTGGGCGGGACTCTCTGGAAACTTCCCTGGGATCCCCAATAAAACTGGAGTGGGAGAGAGGCACATTGTCCTGCTCCTCTCTGAGTGGATTCGTTCTCTCCCTTGAAAGTGTCCCCTTCCCTTTTCCTATCCCTTTAATAAACTAATTCCTGTTACTCTGAGTGATGTGTCTCAAATCTTTCTGACTCGATTGCAAGAATCAGGACTTGAAAGGGTGTTTTCATGCGACCTCAGTTTCCCAAAAGGTTCCAGTTCTATAACACACATAGTCACAGAGATGGTAGGGTCTGGATTCAAATCCAAGCCTTTCTGATCCAAATCCTTGCTACCATTTTTCAGTTATTCAGCAGTGCTGCCTGGATCCATGGTACTTTGTTAATGCAGCAGTCTAAGGTGAACTCAAGTCCTTCTCAAAGCACCAGAAGCTTAGATTTCCTCATGCCTTGAAATTCATGGCTGGCATGGGGTGGAAGTAGTTAGAAAAGTTAAGAGAAGTGCTGAAGCCTAGAAGCAGTATGGCCTAGTCATTGAGTCTGTGGACTCTGGAGCCTAACTTTGAGTTTCAAATTCTAGTCAATCACTCATTGGCCGTGTTCCTTTGGATGAGTTACTTAAATTCTTTGTGCATAGGTTCCCTTATCTGTAGAGTGGAAACAATAATGATAATTCTCTCATGGGTCATTTTCGAAAGATGAAGTAATACATCATGCAAAGCATGTAGAATAATGCCTTTCACATAGGTAGTGTTCAAATTGTTAGGAAGAACTTGACATAGGCAGCATCATTTTGGAACATATCCTCCATTTAAGAACAAGGTCACTCAGACTCAGCCTGACCTAAACCCCAGACAATACCCCTCATCTTGCAAAGAAACCCCAACATGTCATCATCACAAGAAAGGAAATTGATATCCAGGACTAATAACCCAAAAAATACCTAGTTCCTTATGAAGGTGACACCACAAGTCCTTTCCCTGACACCCCTCCTAGAAACACCCTAACTACAAAAATATTCCCTCCCTCACTCCCCTATATCTACCCCAGGCTGTAAGCAGAAGACAGGTCTCAGTCTCAACTGGGCCGCCCCTCTGCAGGTGCATCCCCAGTAGTTATGATTGCAAGTGGGCATAGAAACCAAAATAGCAATGAAGACCAAAGTCCTATAAAATAGACAAAAATGACTAGTGAAAGGGGTAGAAGAAAAAAAGAAGATGCACAGGTACTTGTACGTAAGCTTACTGAATGAATAATGTACAAATATCAGATAAGAAGTGAAAGAATGCAGCTTAACCATATAGAAACTTCAAGGAAGTATGGAGGAAACCTTGCTTGTCTCCACTCTGGTTGATTACAGAAGCAGTTGGAAGGCAATTACCTCATAGAGAAAGATGTAAGAGATGCAAAGACACTTGAGACACAGAGGAGATGGAGGGAAACTATGAGAACAGGCTTAAACACAGGTTTGCCCTCAGGGGACGGGCAGGGGAATGTTGAAAGAGAATTTTGTGTAAGAAAATGAGGATAAGTTTGTTCTGGGAAAGTGGGTGGGGACAATAAGAATGTGGAAGTATTGTAGGAGAAAGAAGTAGGTCACTGTATGAGGCAGAAAAGAGTCAACAACCTATTTTCCAGGCATCAAGAGTTTTAAAGATAAACCAGGTACGTGATCAGGGTTGTAAAAGGACAAACAACAAACATACAACACAATTTTGTAGGTGAGGTGTGTTCGAAATAACTCACTTCTGCTGGGCTTGGTGTTGTGAGATTCTGTCTCACTGAGACAGTGCTCAGTGGTAAAGCACCCCTGGGTTCAATTCCCATACCAAAAGAGAGAGAGAGAGAGAGAGAGAGAGAGAGAGAGAGAGAGAGAGAGAGAGAGAGAGAGAGAGAGAGAAAGGAGAAGGAGAAGGAGAGGAGGAAGAGGAGAAATAGTTCACTTCAAAATTCCCAGTACACACACACACACACACACACACACACACACACACACAGAGTTAAGGCTTGCTTCATGTTGTACACAAGTGGTTAGATGTAAAATTCCTTTTCACACTTGTGGCTAGGTAGAAATTTGGGATGGGAATGAGCTCTTCATAATTTATTAAGTTGTATAGATTCTATTGTGGCTACTACATTAATTTCAAGGGTTTGGAAGAGGGTAGGTTTTAGAGCAATCCAGTTAAGGAAGGGAAACACCAGTTTCCAGACCTTAAATCACTTAAAATCTGAAAAGTTCATATTGATTTTGATAGTGATCCTAAAATGCAGAGAAATCTCTGACCTTCAGTGTGGATATAAACATAGCAGGAAGAGTTGGGATGAATACATTTTGTTCCAGGAATTTATAACATAAGACATTTCAAATAATTTTGGATCATTTGCATATGTTAATATTAAACATTTTCTCAAAGACTTTTTGTATGAGTACAGTCAGTAGAAATGACATTTTAATTCCATTTGTCTTGTGTTTTCCTTATTTATAAAATTACCCTTTTCTTTTACAACTTCCAAATCTAGAAAGACACAAACAACTATAGCTGAAGAACTAAATGGAATCTATAGTAAAAGGCTTCTTTATATATGTTAAATATGAGACATTTAAGTTTGGGCTGATAAGAACATTTTTATATTATATATTGAACTGAAATCAATTCTCAACTCTAGGTGGCAGTTTACTCCATCACTTACTTATGTTCTTTTAACAAGCAGTAGATTCATTCACAGTTTTTTCATGAATCCATAATTTTGTGTAAAAATTAGTCCTTGGCTTTCAGTATCTGTTAAAAATAGATTTGATTTTTGGAATAAAATCATGGCTTGAGATGCAGGTTTTCCATGTATCTTGTCATTCTTGGTTTCATTAAGTTGATAGGATAAAGCAAAGAAGAATAGATAAAGATGAACGTTTAAATCATTTTTTTGAAGAATATAATCCTCTTAAATCATGGCAATGGTTCTATGTCAAGACTGTGTTCTTTCAAGCAGAATAGAATTTAGTATGAATAATTTTCCATGAATATACTAGTTTTCAGAAATACCAAGGGTGTCCAGGACCCTGGATTTTTCTGAGACTGTTCAAAGGCATTCATTTAATTGAAAAAAAAAAAAAACCCTATTCCATAAAAGGAAAATATTCCGTTTCTTTGTATTTCGTGGATGGAAATTACCAAAGCTAGAATTAAGTAGATGATCAAGGTCCAATATAATGAGGCTGCCTAAATAAAAGTAGTGCTTCCCTCTCACCACTTACCTCTAAATATGTCCAACTGAAGTATATTGTTTTATTTTTTTGCAAGGGATCCAACAATAGGATAAACAGAACTCCCCAACACTCACAGCATAAAAAAAATGCTAAACTTCAGTTATTTTTTCATTTCAAGCAGGAGAAAAATGTAAAAAGTATTTAAACTTTATCCTAAAGTTAGATTTTCTTTCAAATAAAGATAATAAAATGGTACCTACTTCCCTGTGTTGTTATATGAAATAAGATGATACTTGTACACAGTGATCAGTGATGTCATTCTGCATGTTAGTCATTCTTAGTGTGAGCGTGTGGGTGGTGGGGGATGGATACTAGGGATTGAATTCAGGGTCTCTCTACCACTGAGTTTTATTTTTTATCTTGGGACAGTGCCTAACTAACTTGCTGAGGCTGACCTCAAACTTGGAATTCTTCTGCCTCATCTTCCTGAGTTGCTGTGATTACAGGTATGTGTCACAATGCTCAGTAATATTAGTTATTTTTGTTCTTAAACTGTTCTTACTTTTTTATCTGCCAAATCTGAATCTGAAAGAGACTGGTTAGTATGACAAACTCAGAAGGAGCTTTGATTTATGGAGTCATATGCCTTGGGCTCCCCTGGTCTGTCCCTGTCTCCATACTCTCTTATATATAGAAGGAACATAGAAAAAAGCCATATGACATCAGTGTAGGGGGTGAGTATATTAGTCACTGGAGTGTGAAAATCAACTATTTCCAAAATGTGTTTAATTGTTTATACAAACGAATACAGAATTATATTTGGCAAACTTGGAATGATTCCTGCATTTCTCCTTGATATAAATGTGTATGTAATGTGTATGTATATATGTGTATATGTATATATAAATGTGCATATATATAAAACATATATGCATATATATTTATAGTATGTGTGGTTACAGAAAGAGGTATACATTTTAATGTCATTACCATCTGTACTGTCATTTTATTGAATGATATTTTTCAGGGTTTATGTAGAAATCAAAGGTACTGACCCTAATGATAGAATATAATCTCCTCTTCAAGTTCCATTTCTAAATTATTCACATATGTCTAAATAAAAACATCCTCTATCTTATAATCAAATTGATCCCCTATGCAACGTTTCCTAACTTGCATGTCTAAGAGGGGATATGTAATAGGTATGCTGACATATTAATCCTTACAGACTTAGGGCACCAATTGCCTTCAGCAGTTAACTGCCTCATCCATTTAATTTGGAGTGACATACAAACATTATTCCTTTAAGTGTACTCTCATGTGGAAAAGGTTGGAAAGAACTATCCTGTAATTACCAAATATTCTTATTATCTAGGGCCAAATATGTTCTATAATTATAGTACATCACAATAATCTTTTCAAAGAGTATTGATTATATAAAAAAGCTTTTGGTGACTCCTACTGTCTATTGAGCAGAGCTGAAACTTTTTGTGGCACTGTTTGAGTTCATATACTATCTGACTCCAGGCTGCCTGCTATGGTTTGGATAAATGTCTCCCAGAGGTCCATGTGTTAAAGGCTTGGTTCCCAGAGTGGTACTATTGGGAGATGGTAGAAACTTTAAGAGGTAGGGTCTCGTGGGAGATCCTTAGGTCATTGTGGGTATGATCCTGGAAGGAGACTATGGGACCCTGATCTCTTCGTCTTGCTTTTTTGCTTCTCGGCCATAAGGTGAGTAGTTCCTGTGACCTGTTCCTCAGTGTTGCCATGTGGCATGTCTACCAGAGATTCAAGGCAATGAGTCCACCCAGTGTTGACCTGGAATCTCCAAAATTGTGAACCAAAATAAACCCTTTTCTTTGTAAGTTGATTATCTCAAGTATTTTATCACAGTTATGGAAAGTTGAGCAACACACTGCTCTTCCAGGTGTATTTCCAACCAGTATCTTTCCACATCTCACATAGCACTTATCTCAACTAATTTTCACATGTCTGAATCCCCTGTGGTTCCACTGTAACTGTCTCTGCACAGACTTTTTGGTTCTTCTGTTCAGAACTAATACCTTCCTTTTTTAAGCTTCTAAATAACTTCAACATTGCATTGTCTTTCTGTATGGCCATTCTCATGTTCTATGAGCAACTTCTATCTCAGTATTAAACTAGGTATAAACTCAGCTATATGTAACTGAAAATTACTAAATTATCCAAAATAATAATAATACATCAAATAATTTTTTTCACTTTCATATAAATGAGGTCCAGAAGGCAGCTAAGTGTGTTTTGCTGCTCCATGGATTACCAACCTAGGTTCTTCTACCTTGTGGCTCTGCCTTCCATGGTATATGGCTCCAACTTCATATCCAAAGTGGTTGCTCAGGTTAGAGTCATTTTTGTTTGCAATCTAATCCAGCATGGAAGAAGGGAGGAAAAAAATTCTTTGTACAGTAAGGACCCATTCTGAAATTTAATCACCACTTCCACTTATATTGCATTAGCCAGAATTGAACCACATATCCATATCTAGCAAACAAGTCAGCTGAAGAATGTAGCCTTTATTCCACATGACCAAAAACAGAGGGGGTCTATAACTGTGGATAAAAAGAGTATGATATATAGATAACTATCTCTGTTCCAATTCCAATGATCTATGAGAATTATAAATGTTTTGAATGACCAATTCATATTTGATTTATCATTTTAATAATCCTGGATCCTGGAAAAATGCCTTATATGAATTAATATTGAATGAATAAATATATGAATAGGAACAAGTCATAGAATATTAGAGAATATTAATCCTCTGTCCTGTCATTGATCCCATCACTTCAAGTGACTTTGGATATATATGAAATTGATTTTATTTTGTTATGTTCATTTGACCACAGGACCTTGAGAACCAAAGTGACATTTAAATATAGGAAAGTGAAATGAAAAATGAATACTTCAAATATTTTGAGGAATGGTAATCCGGAAATCATCATCTACTAGACTTGTGTCAGCATCAAATTTAAATGTCATTATTGGCAAGCTTATTGTTATTGCTGCACTCCCACTACCTTATATGATACAGATTAGAAACTTACTAATCTGACCCTTTTGATTATTAGAAGCATTGTGATTGTCAATCATAAATTTTAAAAAGAAGAAATATGAATCATTGTTTCTTGTTTCCTTCTTTCTGGGACTAGTGACAGCTTATATCACCTTGCCATTGATAGTTCCTTGGATTTGAAAACCTCCTAAATATTATCCCTTTATTGACTACCACAACCAATAAAAGATGTTGGATTTGGAGGAATTAAGACATAGTTCCTTAAAGGTTCCACATGTATGATAATTTATATTTTGATTTCCTTAGCTCCATCTTAGTTGTGATTTGGACAGGAGACTGTTGAATTTTATTTTCTACTTCTGATATGGGACATTGTTAGGCCTCTAAAACTTCTTGTCATGGTTTACAGGAAGATTTAAAGCATTTCCTTAAAAACACACAGATACAGTCTTGGGAAGAGAGGGCCTTTCTATTGAACAAGAACTAAAGGAGAGGGGAGAGTGAATAAAAAATAAGTTGTATATCTGTTACCTGCTCTCAATAATGGTTATAATCTCCTAACTTTCTTTGACTTCCTTGTATGTGCCTGTCACCAAAGTGCAGACTCTATCATTAAAACTTAGATTTCAATTAGATTTTGATGAAGCACAAATGCTAAAACTTGTGTATACTGATAAGAAGTCTGTTAAGTCTAATCCACCCATTCATTCAACAAATGTCTTTTGAGTGGCAAAAATATGACTAACATCAACACCTAAAATACATACTGTACAAAGATGAATCCCATATCAGGTTGACTGTAAGGAAAATGACAAGCTAACCATATAAAATATTTATTATACAAGAGTTATTGATTAACATGAGATTGTGATGTGAGTTTCAGGGAAACTCAAAATAGAAATGGCTTTCATCATAAGAAGTTTAGAGATGGTGAGCCATGGTGACAGAGTTACTCTGCCATGTCTAGCTGTATCTGACTTTCATTTCAAAGGCTCCTTCATGGTTCCCTATTGTTCTGGTGTTCCAGCCTTCAGGATCCGTCAGGAAAAAAGGAGAAGGAAGAGGAGGAGAAAGAGGAGGGAGAGGAGGGGGAGGGGGAGGAGGAGGGGGACTTCTTGGCTTGGGGACATATACCTCCAATCTCTGCTTTATCTTCACACTGCCATCTCCCCTGTATATCATTGTGTTTCAGACATTTCTCTGCTCCTTTTCTCTCATGAAGACATTTATCATTGAATTTAGAACAGTCCTCCCTAAATCCAGGATGATCTGATCTCGAGATCTTTTATTTAATTATATCTGAAATGATTCTTATTCAGCTTCTAGATGGACATACCTTTTGAGGAGCCACCACTATACTCCCTCGGTTTAGTAATGCATCCTCAAAGTTATACTCATCACTTCCACTTTTATTTCATTGGACAGAATGTATTTCATATAAATACCTAATTATATGTGTAGCTGAGAAAATAGTATTTATTCACATTCAGTCAAAAGTCAGGAATTCCACTAATGGTTACAAGTTATACCCTGAATTTGAACATTACTCATTGTATATATGTATTGGAATTATTACACCATAAATATGTATAAATATTATGTCTCAATAAAAATAATAGTTAAAAGTTACAAGTAAAAGTGATATTGTTTTACTAAAAAATTACTTAGAAAATGTCACAGACGATTATAACATTGAGTCAAAGCCCAATTCTAATGGTAGATTTGCATGCTTTATAAAAATTTAAAAAATAATCATTTCATTTGAAACAGAAGTTGTAAAAGCCCTGCTGGAAATTTGGTACACAACCAAACCGTAATTGCCGCATTTTCCTAAGGAGTCTGTAGAATTTAGTAGAGTTAGTTTATAAGAACTTCTTCAGTATTGCTTCCCTATGCCTCAACTCTAGTTCTTAAGAATCTCTGATTTGTTTTATCATCACAAAAGAAATCAGTTTACATCTGAGAAGAAAAATATGTTAAGCTTGCAGACATTTCATTTGGGAGCAATAAAATATTTCCTTATAAAAGGAGGCAATTGACTATATGCTTTGTCCAATATCAGATGGTCTCATTGCTTTACAGTTGAGAAAAGTAATAAATAAGCCTTTGGGTTTTAACAAATTTCACTGCATGAAGAGATGTTTCTGGGACTCAGAAAACAGAAAGACTGATATTCAAAGTTCTGGGTAGTGGATCTTTATAAAATTGAGAATAAAGCCCCCAAAGAGATCAGTGAGGATCTAAGTTTCTATAAGAAGCTATTCAAGGCAAAACAGTGGAATGATTCTGACATAATTTTCCTGTGTACATATATGAATACACCACAGTGCATCTCCACATCATGTACAACCACAAGACTGGGATCGTAATTAGAATAAGGTGTACTCCATATTTGTATAAATATGTCAAAATATACTACACTGTCATGTATAACTAAAAAGAACAAATAAAATTAAATTAAATTTTAAAAAAGAAGCTATTCTAAACCTGTTGACTGAAACATATTGCCTTTGTAATCTCAGAAATTTCGCTTATTGTCAAATTTTCAGTCAAATTTAGGTCTTTTCAGAAAGATTATGTGAGGGTTGTTTTGTTTTGTGAGATAATAATATGTTTAGAATAGGATATCAATTTCAAATTATTTTGGTTGATCTAATTTTTTTCTTCATATAGTTCCCTTTGCTTTGGCTAGAGTTTCTTTTTAACATCTTTCTGAGGACTTTTTTAAATCCAAAAGCAGAATGACTTACCTTAAAGAAGAATCTTATATTTGCTACATTCTGAATAGATAAAACTGATTTGAAATGTTCAACAATCTCACACGGGGAAGTGATAGGAGAAATAAAAACTTCTTTCTCATGGTACGAGAAAAAGAACTTTAAAATTGAAATTCTTGGCCCATAAAAAGTTACCAATCCAGTTTAGATTCCTATATTCACTTTACTGCCCTTGATTCTGAACTGCCAATTGGCAAATTCTGGGATATGAAGGGAAATTGAACACTTTCCTTCTTGTCCAAAGTTTCCAACTCAATGATGTTAACCATGAAAGAAATAATAACTCCAAGCTATAAACCTATTACAACTTGACCATATTATATGTTTGCTTTTGTCCAGATTTTACTAATTTTTAGCAAATCCAGATACTGTTTATGGTTAAGTTTTGTCAGGAATGTTTTTTTAAATTTTGTAGTCCATGTTCTACCTGGGAAATTCTTAATTTTTAAAAGCCTATTTAACAGTCAGTATCACTAAACTTTAATACTATGTTGTTATCAGGCTATGGGGAATTGTAAAAAAAAAAAAAAAAAAAAAAAAGTAAGAAGTCTAGTTTTCCTTGGAAACAGGCAAAAATTTGAACTTGTGTGTGTGTGTGTGTGTGTGTGTGTGTGTGTGTGATGGGGGAGGCAGGGTTTCACTATTTTGGTTAGGCTAGTCTAGAACTTCTGGGTTCAGGTGATCCTCCTACCTCAGCCTCTCAAGTAGTTGGGACTATAGATGCATACCATTGCATCCAACCTAAATAATCTTTAATATCATTTTAGTATCGTTTAGTACCTTAATGCCCCTTTAGCATCTTGTTTTTCCCCACTATTGCCTCCTAGTCTACTCAGACTTACAGTGTCAGTATCTTCTTGCCCTAGTGCCCACTGAGACTCCTTTGAGCCCATCCCTCTCTCTGGAGTATTGTCTGTACCCCATTTTCCTGCCTGTTCTCCCCAAGTCCAGACCAGGACATCTGCACCATAGCCTTCCCTTGGATACTATGAGGAGAGCAATCTGATTGCCTCCTCACAGTTTTCCCTTAGGTATTACAATGAGAGCAATCTTGTTGAATTATTTTGAATTCTGTATCAGTAACAGGTTTTTTTTTTTTTAATTCAAGATGCTATAATTGCTGTTGTTGTTGTTGCTGCTGTTGTTGTCGTTATTATTATTATGGTACTGGGGATTGAACCCAGGGGTGCTTAACCACTGAGTCACATCCCCTGCTGGTTTTTATATTTTATTTTGAGACAGGGTCTTGCTCAAATGCTTAGGGCCTCACTAAATTGCTGCAGGCAGACTTTGAACATGGGTTTCCTCAGTCTTCTGAGTCACTGGGCTTACAGGTGTGTGCCACCGCACCTAGCAAGATGCTAACATTAAAAGAGAATGCCTGTTACCTTATAAGAATAGCATACGAATACTTCCATTGACGACAACAAAATGAAATGAAATACATACTTCTAACTATAAAATGAAGGAGTTAAGCTAGTTGGCTTTTATTGTTCCCACTAACCCTGATGTTCTCTAACTTTATGACTAAATAAGGGTTATATAAGGGAAAGGTATTTGGGGCTAAAGTCTGTCCAGTTTTGTGACTTCGTATACCTTTCTCTTCCTATACCTTGGTTACCCCAGGCTCCACCCAACTGTAGTCCTTAGGACCAATCTGGACTTTAAGCTGGAAATGTATAAGAAATTAAACCAGCACTATCCAATAGAAATGATTATGAGTCATATATACAATTTTAAATTTTCTAGAAGCCGTATTTTTTTAAAAAAGAAAAAAGTTCGTTTAATGATATATTCATTTAACCCAAGATAATCCCAAATGTAATCAATACAGAAAGTATTAATGAGTATTTTACATCATTATTTTCATTGCTAGTCTTTGAAATTCTGTACATATTTTCAATCCACAGCACCTCTCAATTCAGACTAGCTATATTTTTTGTGCTTCATGGCTACACATGGCTAGTGGATACCATACTGGGCAGTGTAGTTCTAGACCATGACTCTACCTTGGTTGCATATTAGAATCATCTGGGTGGCACTTCAAAGTCCTAATTCTCCGGTCAAATCCCAGACTCATTAAATTAGAATCTACTGGGACAGAACCTGGCCTCAGAATTTTTAAAAGTCCAGGTGATTGCAATGGGCAGTGAAGTCTAAGATCATTCCAGGCTAGAGTTTCTCAACTTTTCATTAGAATGCTTGAATAGTTTTTGTTTCAAAGAGCAATGCCCAGGTTCCACCCACAGAGATTCTGATTTTAATTGTTACAGATTGTGTACTAGATGAAGGTATTTGTTTAAATTTCCACAGGTGATACAACATATTAACCAGGTGGAGAAACACTGGCAGATACTTGAACTCAGTACTTCATCAACTCTTTTCTCCATGATCTTCCTTGTCAACTGATAATACACTTCTATTTGGGGCCCAAATCCACTTCCAACACTATACATTCAGCTTTATGCCTGGACCCTTCCTTTTGTTTCTCCACCTAGGACCCCACTTAAAATCCAGGTAGTAGTCCATTTCCATAGATCTGTAGTCCTTTGCTTTGCTAGTTGCTCTCTTAGGCCCAAGAAGTCTCTCCTAAGAGGCCACCCAGTGAAAGAGTCACCTGTGGACATACTTTGCCATTATTAGTCTGCCTGCCAGGATGATATTATTCTTCTCTGTATCCCATATCATTATGCTTGGTTGTTCATTGGATATTTTCCTCAGACCATAAGAGGTAACAGTCAAAACTCACTACCACCTACTTTCTATTGTTACCTACTCCAGGAACGACAGACTTCCTCAGTCTTCAGCTGGGTTTATCACCCCAGCAAGTGCCCCACCCCAGTATTACACCCAAGTTATATATTCTCCCACTGTGCCCCTCTATCATGCAGCCAAACAGACCACATGGAACCCCACGAGAAGGAATGTCTTTATGATAGGCATGCATTTTATTATCATTTATTGCTTAAACTTTTCTAGGTAATTATAACATATGAACTAGGTGGAGTTACTCTCTTTCAGGAAGCCCACACTAGAGTGAATTTCTTTATACTATTGGTCAGCTTTACGGAGGTCTTCCCCTAGTTCTACTTTTGTGCCAAAATATACTTAGGATTCTATGCTATTTCTCTTATAAGCTGCATTTCAGTTACCACAATCACCATCTACACATTTATGCAAGCCAGCAGTGTCTGGGATGTCCTTGATGTTTTTGTTCCTTACCTCCACTTGGCTGCCATTTTCTTTTCTTATTCTATGCCCTTTCTTCATGTTATAACACACACCCACCCTGCACTAATGTCCCTGCACTTGTCTTTCCAAAGATATTGACACAGCACATATTTGCTTAAAATTTTTTCTCCCCATCTGCCCACAAAAGCAAGTACAAAATAAACACATATCGGAACATATCAGTAAAGATAAAATCATTAATACATACTATTGTTGAACTGTGTTGAGAACGTCCCATATTTCATTCTGGCTAGTCTTTGTTTTCAGCCTCATTTTTTACACTTCTGCTGCATAACTTCTGTCTAGTCACCCTTAACATGCACTGTGCATTCATGGTGCTTTTCCTTCTGCCTGAAGTACTCTTGGTATCATTGCTGCCTGTGAAACATCAATGTATCTTTAGAGTTCAAATGGAGTAGCAATTCTAAAATTTTGCATCTGACATTATTCTTTTATTGGTTCTTTGGATTTTGCGCTGAATTATATTACTCTATTAGTGTATTATTAACTATTTCTGTCTGTCTCCCTAGTTAGAATATAACCAGAAATTTCTTATTTATTGTTACCTACTCCAGGTATCACAGACTTCCTCAGTCTTCAGCTGGGTTTATCACCCCAGCAAGTGCCCCACCCCAGTATTACACCCAAGTTATATACTCTCCAACTGTGCCCCACTATGATGCAGCCAAACAGACCATATGGAACCCCATGAGAAGGAACGAGAGTTTTCATCCCTGGCACATGCTAGGTGTAGTTATTGTATAAAATGATTGTAGCTTCATTTATATGGAATGGTGGAATCCTGTTATCTTTACCCACATGGGAAATAACTGTTATGAATTCTGAGAGCACTGAATGTGACAATTTATGGAGATTTTAGTCCCGGGTTTCTTTTCCAATTCTTTTCTTTGGGTCACAAGTATCTTTCCCCAGTCAGTACTATTTATTATATCAGAGAAAAAGATAAGAAAGAACCTGCAATAAAGAACTAATACTCATTTCTGAAAATTTATGATAAAGACTAATAATATGTCAAAGCACTTTGATTTGCAAGAACTGAGCAATTAAAGGAAGAAAAATATTTCCAATTCCCCCAAAATTGAAGCTTGGAGAACTGAGCAAAGTTTATACTGGAGTTTTTAAAACTTTCAAGACAGTAAACCACAGAAATAAATATGTTGTATGTCTTGAATTACACACAAACAGACACGCAAACACACACAAACACACACACAGATGCACATGCACAAGTAAAACAGAAGTTTTACAAAGCAGTACTTACCTTACTACATGATAATAGTAGTATTATCTATTCTGCTTGATTCTATTGAAGTTCAACAAAAATAAATCACTTCACAAACCACTAAAAAGTTACAACTTATAGTTTGAAAATCTCTGGTTTATATTTCAAATGATCAAATGGGAAGAATTTACCATTAAATGTCAAATTATCTTTCTTGCATCTCTAAGAAAAAAGATAAAATTTCAGATAGCTGTCACGTAGAAGACAAGAAAATGACTAAGATTTAGATCCTGCCTTAGCTAGGAAGCCCAAATTGGGTCCCAAAGAAGAACACAGTCCCATTAGAGAAGCTTTGCAATAAACTTTGTGCTAATAAGACTTTGATGGCCACAGCTAACAGTGTGTCTGCGTTGCAGGGCCTGAAGGCCGTACTCACAGAGGCCCTCGTGCCAGCTTGGTAAGGGAAAACTTGAAGAGGTGCCTTTGAGTTTGTATGGGGTATATAGGAGAACTGAGAAAGCTGAGGGGTTGAAAAGGGTCTGAACTAGAATGAAAAAATCTCCAAATGCACAAGATTGTGAACCATTGTGGCCATCATGGGTATCAGCAGCAAATACCACCTCCTAATGCCCCAAAGTCAAGCAATGTGATACTGCAAATGCCAAGTCACAATACCTGAAGACAGATGGGACAAGAGATATCTAACTAGAGCACAGCTTTTAGATCAGCTATTCCCTATCCTTACCCTCAACACATCAACACATACACATACCAGGGTGACAAATTGCTAGGGAACTAGGTTCACTTAAGGGAGAGAAGGGAAAACCAACAATGAGAAGGAAGAGGAGAACGAAAATCTTATCTATTTTATACTACTTACCTGAAAGACACTCATTTTAAAAGAAGAGTTTAAGATATTGGAATGGCAAGAGTATGCAATTATTTCTGTGCATTTGAATAATGCCTAAAAATTTTTAACTTACTAAATACAACTGCCAATATGATACATTAATGTGATGGCTAGTGTCTAGGACCATCCGTACCTGTCATCAGCAGAGGTTTTCTGATTGATACCCAGAGGATGGAAATTTTGGCATTCTACTTTAACCTATTAAATCCCAAGTTTTCAATTCTGCAAATATTTCAATGAAATTGACACAAGTGTACTAAAATAGGTTGGAAATCATAATCTAGAGCTTATATGTCCTTTATTATCATTAAGAACAAAAATAGATTGTCCTATAATTAGGGAACTGGGACAATATAGTATCTTTTACATATTTAAGCTGTCCTATAAATAGGGCATTGAGCAAATATGATATCTGGGATGCTGGGACAAAACGGGTTATTAACCAAGGCCAGTCAGAGGGAGCAGATACTACCTCAGCCACTGATAGTGATCTCTTGAGGTAACTGGGGATACCACAGCAACCAGACCAAAGCAAGGGTGTGCAGGAAGACCCATCCCATCAACTCTGAGGCAAGAGCTTCAGTGTTTTGTACTTAAGTTTATTTATTCCTTTATTCATCCTTGTGAAGCCTTTGAACTTAAGCTGATGCTTATCCTTACCTTTTCTGAAACCATGGTGGAGACTTTACCAGGAAGATGTGCTGTCTCCCAACAGGAGCAAGTCTTACATAGAAGAAATTGCACTAGTTAGTGCCAGTAGTTGCTAAAGGCAGAGGCTTATTCTCAGGACATACTTTTGGAGGGGGCGGAATTGTAGTCAGGGAGCCAGGATTCCTGTCTTCTCCAGTGAGGGGCTGGGCTGCAAAGTGCAACTTTTTAGTTCAGTGTGTGAATTCTGGGCCACCCATTCAATTAATCTGAAAAGCCCTGGAGTGAATGGTTGGGAGTTGGCCTGTGGGGTTCCCTAGTGTGTGACAGCAGTCTCCGGTAGCAGACAACAGCCTGTGAACAGGCATGTAGAGAGCACTCAACCTTAACTTATAACATATTTGTAACTGAACACAGTGTCTTTGATTCTATTAAGGTTATGACATAAAAGAACAACAACAAAAATAACTAACTTGGCTGGGTTACAGAGGGGGATGTGAAATGCAGGGTTGGACCAGCACCTTGGGGATCATAATGGCTAGAGCAGGATATTCTGCAGGAAAGGACACTGCAGAAACCCTTATGGTATAAGGATTGTACAATGGGAAAGACAAGGATCTGACGCTGACTGGCCAGGGAGGAAGACCCTAAGCCATCCAAAGAAGCCAGGAGACAGGTGGCATCCCAGAGCTAGTCAATCCAGAGTGCCTGGGAAGTTGATCTCATGATGTGTTTTACTAATAGCATTTTGAACTCTCAATTGGCCCTACTTGCTTTTAAAGGCTCATAGCTTCCATTGGACAGGGTCTCACCAGTCACTACTCTTTACTGTCACAAACCACTTTCTTTCTTCAACTCTTAGATGACTTCTAGCTTCTTCTCTGCTTCCCTTCCACTTTAAGGATACTTGCTTTCTCCTAATGCTTTCACTTTTATCTAAATGCCCACTACTCTTGCTTTTCTACCACATAACCAACTTACAATGAATGACAAATCTTTCAATAGCACCCTTAAAGTTTCTTTAACCCCTACCTGCAAATTCTCAACCTGTATCAATTTCACCATTTGTCTTTTTTTTTTTTTTTTTCTGTTATAGCCAGACTGCAAGACACGGCTATAAACTATTTGCTAACTGACAGAATAAAGCCATTCCAAATACAGACTACTTGATCTCAAGTTGGGCCTTTGATATATTGAAAGTCCTTTTTAAAATGTCTTGTGTTGATATACATTCTCCCCAAAGCTCTTATAGTCTGCTGGTCCTTTTGTTGGTATTAGCAGAAATAACAGTTAATGTATTTTGTACACTCTCATGATAGGTGTTTTACAAGCATCATCTCATTTAATCCTCACAACAATATTATGACAGGTGCTGTTTTAACCCCATCTTACAGATAAAGACACTTAGAATTAGAGGTGTTGTCATTTGCTCCAGGGTACAACTGGAGGAACTTCTGATGCGAATCAATTCCTTTCTGAAGTGTATTTTAATCACTGAGTGGTTTTGCACACCCAACAGGCTATTCTAAACTTTCATTGTTCTCTCCTAAAGCTTCCTAGGACTCCTGCCCTCCAGTCCTTTCAGGGTATTCTTAACTAACATTCTTATTCTCTCTCTCTGTCTCTCTCTCTCTGTCTCTCTCTCTCTCTCTCTCTCTCTCTCACTTTTTCAGTAGGGGTACCAAAGATTGAATCCAGGGGCATTTACCACTGAGCTTTTTTCTCAGCCCTTTTTATTTTTTCTTTTGGGACATGGTCTTACTAAGTTGCTTAGGGCCTTGCTAAGTTGCTGAGGCTTGTCTTGAACATGACTTTCTCAACCTCCCAGGTTGCTGGGATTACAGGAGTGGGCCACTATTCAGGAGGAGAGGCTAACAGGAAGGAGTAACTATCTCTTTCCCTGCTATCTACATCTACCACTATGTTTCCCTGTATATTTGAGAATTATTAAGTCCAGATTCTTCTTTCTTCTTCTGAATCTTACTTTATTCTCTTCTTTGTTTTTAACCTCTCCCTACTAACTCTTTCCTCACAGGCTTGAAAGTGGTTAAAACTTTCTAATCTAAATTATTTAATTAATCATTAACATGGTCACTGTAGCTATTTCCATTTTTCAGTTTCATAGTCAAGTTTCCTGGAAAAACAATTTGCATCTCAGGTCTCGACTCTTGAGATTATGAGACCATGAGGACAGAGACCACATCTGTCTTGTTTGTTGATCTGTCTACCCACCCACCTTAGGCACAGTGCCTAGCCTAACAAACATTTATTAAAGTTCTGTTAAATTAATGAAAAGATACACAGATGCAGGGAAGAAATAAAGACGATTTCTAGTGCCAATAAGTTTTTTCAATTTTTTTCTTTTTTTTTTTTTTTTTGTGGTACTGAGGATTGAACTCAGGGCTTTGTGCTTGTGAGGCAAGCACTCTACCAGCTGAGCTATCTCCCCAGCCCTTGAAAAATTTTAAAGTCCTTTTTCTTATGAACCAAACTTGCTATTTTCCTTCCTCATAGCTACTTACATAATAACTTTCTATCTCTTAGAGACCACATATATGCAGCAGCATCAAATAAGCATAGCTTATCTAATATTATAATAAAATATTTGTATTTATTTTCTACTATCCTTTCAAGTATTTCCTGAGACTAGTTTTCATCTTATCTCTGAATAAGAGATTCATAATATCTTGGGCAAGATCCATGATTTTATGAACATCTTTAGTGACTAACTCTAACACAGTTCTGGGCTCCCTTGGACTGATCTGAAACATTCATTCAACAAAAGTGACTCTTTAAGGGAGTTTGTTAGATTACTGTCACTGTAACAAAATACCTGAGATAAATTAATTTAAAGGAGAAAAGTGTTATTCTGGTTCATGGTTTTGGAGGTTTAGTCTGTAGTTGGTTGGCTTCATTGCTTTTGATCCTAGAGAGAGGTAGGTGGGTAGGAAGTATGTGGTAGAGAAAAGTTGCTCACCTCATGGTGTCAGGGAAGTAAAAGGAGAGAGGATGACCCAAGGTCCAAATATCGCCATTCAAGGACTCGCCCCCCAAAGACCTAACTTCTTTACACTATTCCCCACCTACCAAAGGTTCCACTACCTCCCATAGCACCATAGGCTGGCAATCAAGACTTCAACATACAACCTTTGGAGAACATTCAAGATCCAAACTACAGGTGGGAGATTTCTAGACCAATTCTATGTGACACATGTACATATAAATATTATGCATATATATGATAATTAAAATTAAATGAATGTGAATATAAATTATATATAAATTTTGCACATGTAGACACATAAATTATAATTTGTAGTATATATTATCCACATTATAATATTATGGTTTCCTTGTTATTTGCCTGATTTCCTTATTCCAAACTTTGTTATTCTCTCTTGGCCCAAACTTTTTGGATTCATGTCTTTTAGTGTGAATTTTTCCTGAAGACAGTTTTTCATTGTCTCCCTTTGTTCTGTGCATTTATCAACCAGTTCCAATCTGTGGACCCAGATCATCTTTGAAGGGAAGAGTATAATTTCCACTCACTTAAGAATGCTTTAAGACAAGGTCTCATATCCTCTTATCCCCCAAATGGAATTATCCTCCTACCATCCTAATGTTGCTCCCAACTACCTATGTTCTTTAAGACCCAGCAGAATACAGAATGCTAAATTGTCAAGCCACATATTTTTAGTTTAAAGCATTAGACATATGAAATATTAGGTTGAACTCAGATAATCAATACTCAAGCTATACACCCCATTGTCTCCACATGGGAATACCACAAATTCAATAGCAAAATTTGCAATCGTCAAAATCTGAGAGTTTCAATATTACAATTTTAGGCAGTTCTTCCCACCCCTTCCCATAACACCCACTGATGGGCTTTCTTGTTACTCCTTAAGCAAGCCCGCCTCCATCTATTCGACCCTTCTGTCACTCACTTTTTGGCATGAGTAACTCGGCCTCTGTTTGTGCCTAGGTTCATTATGTGGCAGCTGTTTTCATTACCATCTCATTATTTCACTGAGGGGGAGATGTTTCCATGGTGATACTGAACTGCATAAGTGGAGATTTTACTACACTGAGCTTTTATCTACTCACTATACCAGTTAGAATTGAGCTAGAACCTTTCTAATAGGAAGAGAGTTTGTAAGTCTCCCTTTGGTTCCCTCTATCTATCTGTGTTTCTTTTTTTCCATGAAGGTATGTTGTAATTATGAGTTCTTAACAGATGGGACTGAGAAAAAAACTAACAGTTATTTCTTTTTACTGTAATTAAATTGCCCTTTCAATATGTCCATGGAAGTGTCCAGAATAGCATTACATAGCACAATTGACCCGCACTATTAATTTTTTCTTCAATTGTACCACCAGGAAAAGAGACTCTGGAGTCTCAGAAAAAAATGTGGTTGGGAAATGGCCCAGTTACTAACACAATTATTGCTTAAGCTTTGATTGCTTCTGAAGTTGTCACTGCCTGGGGACACAAAGGTCAAAACAGCATTAAAATGATTATATAATACTTTTTGCACTTATGAATGAGTAGTATTCAATTTTCATTAATTGCTTTCTGCTTAATCCTAAATTTGCAGGATAATTTTATTAATAAATTTCTTTTGCAGTAAGTCTTCAATATAATTTGAACTTCACTGAAATTATATCTTTCAATGGCAGCAAATTCTTTTTTCGCCATTTGCTTTTGGAATTTTAGCCAAATCAAACCATGTTAGTTTAATGCTTAAGTTTTGAGCACATAAATTTTTATTTGATGATACTGCTAACTGAGGTACAAAGGTAATTAAAAAGTTTAAAATAAATAGCATTGACATTGACAGAATTATTAAGGGCACCATTAAATAAATGCATGAATAAGATAAATACCTTGGTCATGATTAAGCCAATTATGGCATGGAATTAGATTGATATAAATTAATCTATGATACAAACCAATGGACTTCAGTGATCAGAAGAACACTAATTTCACCTAGACCACTGATATCTTACTATTATTGCTATAAATATTTTCCCACCATGGTAAATTTTCAACAAATTTCAGCCAACAGGTAGTGCATCAGGATTTTATGTAACAGAATACCTCTTGAGGAACAGTTACATGTTAGACATGGTCGTAGAATTTTTCTTGTTAACTCCTTGTTTACTCCTTGAGCAGCAAAATGTGGATATTGCTATTTCCACATAAAATAGGATGAAACCAATATTTTTCTTATTAAATTTTTTTATTTTTACAGACTGCATTTTGATTCATTGTACACAAATAGGGTACAACTTTTCATTTCTGTAGTTGTACACAATGTAGATTCACACCATTCATGTAATCATAAATATACACAGGGTAATACTGTCTAAGGATGAAACCAATATTTGAGGTATTTATTAACTTGTCAAATGTCAAACGTTAAGTCAGCATTAGTATTAGAACTAGGATGTGCAAATCTATTATTTGTAACCTATCACTTGAAGGTCATGGTCACTGGTAGCCATGACTAATCTCTAAGTGAACTAGGAAAGTTTGGCAGATTCCTGAACAATTACAATCCCAGAGTGCTGGAGACTCAAACCCAGGCCTCCAGCATGAGAGGCAGGCACTCTACGAGGTGGGCTATATGGCCTGCAAGAAAGAGGGGAGAGGACTGAAGAACGGGAGCCTCTGAACTGGTTTTGTTTGTTTGCTATTTCTGCAATCTAACAGTACTGGAGTCTCAAACCTGGGTCTCCAGCATGCAAGGCAGGCACTCTACGTAATGGGCTATATCACCAGCACCCTGAACAATTACAAAGTGAGACCATGCTGGAGAAGCAGAGTAGATAGCAAAATCTAGCATAAAAGTCAGGTTTTGAAAAGAATTTTACATGTTAATAATCAGTATTCAGTAATATTTTGAACAAATCATATATTAAAATGGAAAATTGATTTATAGTAGATGAGGAATGGACTAGTGGGAAGTTCAGGCTCTAGTACAGCTTTTCCTCTCCACGAGTCCTCATTTAAAATCAAAGTGCACTTAGGATTGTTTGCTGCTGTTTTTTCTAAGCTCCTTCAATTTCAACCAAAGTCCTACTTGTAAAGGAGTAACATATATCTCTACACAGAATGTATCTGAACTGTTCTGTTTTCTGAGTATTTAGATTCAACCCATAATACGCCAGAACTTGTACATTTGAAATAAGTGTAGGGTCTCTGATCTGATTCCGAGGTCCTTGATCCATTTTGAGTTGAGTTTTGTGCAAGGTGAGAGATAGGGGTTTAATTTCATTCTGTTGCATATGGATTTCCAGTTTTCCCAGCACCATTTGTTGAAAAGACTATCTTTTCTCCATTGCATATTTTTGGCCCCTTTGTCTAATATGAGAAAATTGTTTTTTTGGGGTTTGTGTCCATGTCCTCTATTCTGTATCATTGATCTACCTGGCTATTTTGATACCAATACCATGCCGTTTTTGAAATAAGTGTAGATTGAAGACATGAAGAGCTAGCCTTAATATACCATTTGACATTTCCATTTCATTGACCCACTGACCTAGATTAAGTAAAATGCTGTCTTTGTTTATTAGGGTTGTTCTTATTTACATTCCCCACAAAACCTTGTTTTCTAAATTTTAAATTAAAGGGAAATTGTGGCTCAATGGATAAAATGAAGAAAGTGTATTGACATAGGATTATCAGGAAATCCTCTGGCCAGAATATTTCCAAAATATGCAAGAAGAAACTAACACAATCAGAGTGTTCAGTGAAGTGTTTATGGAATTGAGTCCTTTGAAAATGGTAATTATAGACAAAGCAGAGCTCCATTTGACTGCTAGCCAAGTATCACCTGGTACTATTTTTACACAGTCTATTATTATCGAGAAATGTCTTCACAGAGAGTGAAACTATAATGACCTTTCGGTCCTCTAAATGTGGATAAGAGCTCAATGTCAAAATACATTGCTATGCCTCACCACATAGCTAGAAAGAAAATTAATCAAAATTTTATGTGTGCAGATGGAAATGCTTAAGCCAGTTTTACAAACCAATTACTGTTCAGCTCCAAAAACCTGTAACTTGTTTGAGATTTAATACACACCAAACAGCCTCAGAATTCCTTGAAGAATAATAATTCAAACTTAATGTAGAATGGAAGTTGACTACTATTTCTGTGTTCTTTAGTTTCTATATCTTTCAGTTCAGGTAAGTTATAATTCAGAGCCACGCAGGAGATGCCTCTATAAAATACGTTTTTTGCTGATTGGCCTTTTCACAAAGACTTATGCAGCACATTTTGAGTGATGTAGTACCGATGCTACTAGGGGGCCTCATTCTGTACTCCTTATTCAGAATAAACGACCTGAGAATGCTGGAGAAAGAGCTGAATTTAGCATCAAGAAGTAAGATTTTATTTTAGCATTCTTTGTGGCTTAACCATCAGAATTACAACCACTACATCAAATTCACCAGGAATTTTGCTGTGGTTTGCTTAGTAAAGTTATAGATGTTTAGATATTTTAAAAATTCTTTATTGTTATATTTTAATTATTTTTTCCATAGTGTAAATAACATGTGCTCAGGGAATAAAAATTAGGAAAAAAAAAACTAAAATAAGCATAAAAATCATCCATAATTCCACCACCCACAGATAACTATTATCAATATTTTAGACCTTAATATTTATCCTGTAATCTTATTAATATATTTTAAGTAATTGATATAATATTAATGACAGTCTTAGAACTTTAGCATATGCTTCTAGATTTTTAAAATTACAATGTGTCATACTTTAACTGTCATTTAATAAGCAATATATTTTTGATTGTTGTTCATGACTTTAATAAGTAATGACTATGAAAATACTAAACACTAAATATAAAGTGTTTTATTTTATGGATCTTTAATTTTTGTTTTATTACTCCCTAAAAATGTTTTGAAAAATTTAGATACCCCATTGCTAAATTTAAGTCAACATTTAAATTTTTTATCATGGGTTTAATAGTTACAAAGCATGCCATTTCCACAGTATTAAAATATTAACATTTTAAATTAAAACTGTTACAGTGCTCCTGAATATGGTTAAGGAAATCTAATATCATAGTGATTTGGTGCCCACAATGATACATTATAAAAATACATCAATAGGTGCTTTTCGTCAGAAAGTATATATTGTTCCTTCTCCTCCTTATACTCATCTTTCTATTATAACTACTCCACTGAACTTTTTATCCTAATATAATCATTTTTATGTTTGGAAGTATTTATTTTTTTAAGAATTTATTGATTACATCTTTATATGTACTCTATGAAATAAAAGTATGCACATAATTTGAAATTTCATTTATAACTAGTAAACATAAAACTTTACATGTTTAAAAATCATCTTTTGGATTGAGTTATGATTACATTTAATATTAAAATGGACCAAAGAATTCTAAACATGCTTTTTTTCTTCTCTCTCTCTCTCTCTTTTTTTTTTTTTTTGTACTGGGAACTGAACCCAGGATTGTTCTACCTATAAGCAATAACCCCAGTACTTTTAATTTTTTTATTTTTTATTTCTAGACAAGGACTCACTGAATTGCTCAGGCTGGATTTGAACTTGGAATTCTCTTTCCTTAACCTCCCAAGTAGTTGGGATTGCTGGCATGCACCACTGTGCCTGACTTGTGCTTTTTATAAACTATAGTTAAACAGTAAGATTTATTGTTCACAGTAAGATTTCATCAGCAGTGCATCTCTTAATATGATGTATGCAGTTTTTTTAAAAAATAGGGTGTGTATCCATGAATAAATATGCCTTATTTCTAAAATGAAATAAACTTTACTGGAAATTAACTAAAAGATCACTAATAAGTATGTGGTTTACGTGACATTTTTTTCATGATTGTTTCTAAGTATGTTTGTTTCCAAAAGAAACAACAATACATCCCATTTAAGTTAGTCCAAATGAGTAATAATGTGTATGCAGTTTTTTAAAAAATAGGGTGTGTATCCATGAATAAAGATGCCTTATTTCTAAAATGAAATAAACTTTACTGGAAATTAACTAAAAGATCACTAATAAGTATGTGGTTTACGTGACATTTTTTTCATGATTGTTTCTAAGTATGTTTGTTTCCAAAAGAAACAACAATACATCCCATTTAAGTTAGTCCAAATGAGTAATAATGTGTATGCAGTTTTTTAAAAAATAGGGTGTGTATCCATGAATAAAGATGCCTTATTTCTAAAATGAAATAAACTTTACTGGAAATTAACTAAAAGATCACTAATAAGTATGTGGTTTACGTGACATTTTTTTCATGATTGTTTCTAAGTATGTTTGTTTCCAAAAGAAACAACAATACATCCCATTTAAGTTAGTCCAAAATGAGTAATAATGTGGTAAGAAGGAAAAAAATAAGCAGAGAAGTGATCTATATGTGATGGTAAGCAGAAGACCTATCCAAAGAAAAATATGAATTTAAAATATCAATAATATTTTAGCAAATATTGCTGGGTGTGATGGCATATGCCTATAATCCCAGAGCTCAGAAGGCTGACACAAAAGGATCTCAAGTTCAAAGCCAACCTCAGCAAATTATTGAGGCCCAAAGCAACTTAGAGGTGAGACTCTGTCTAAATAAAATGTAAATAGGGCTGAGAATGTGGTTCAGTAGTTAAGCACCCCTGGATTCAATCCCAGGTACCAAAAAGAAAAAAAAAAAAAAGTAAATATTAATGAAAATATTTTTCTTTTATGACTTTGAGAATAATTTAAGGAAAACAATCCACTCACTTACTTCCATCATTGTTCTCTTCACTCATATTTGAGACACTCATAGGAAACATAAACAGAATTTTCCACTACCTCACTCCCCAGAAATTATGATTTGATATGAATTGTAACCTGGGCTTTGGAATTTTCAGAGGATCCTCAGGTGATTCTAAATTACAAATGTTTGGGAACCCAACTTTAATGGTAGCAGTGTCATGGAATGGATGTACGGTAACTTATTTAATAAATGAATCTATTTTAAGCTGTTTGTTAAATTTTCACTGCTTTAAACACTACAAAGAACTGCCTTTTAGCAAAAAAAAATTTAGCACAATATGGTTACTTACTTAGGAGAAATTCCTATCTCTATAATTATTGGATACGAAAGTATGAATATTTCCCAACTTCCCTCAAAAAGAATTTAAAAATTTATACTTTTAACATTTAAGAATATTTTTCCTATTACTATCTAATATTATTCGACTGTTATGATTTTTCTTTGATAAAAAAACACCATGTTTTAATTTAAATTTTATTTCTTGCTCACTCAGAAGGTTGAATTCTACTTGTTCCTCAATTTATTTTGCTCTTATATTTCTTCTGTGAATTATTTATACCTGACTTTGTTGGTGTTCTTTTTTTCTCCAATGTGATGATGTTGTGTCTGATTTATTTTTCCTCACATATGAAAATGATAGATCCCTTCTCATATATGTTGTACATATATTTGAGATGGCTGTTTGCCTGTCATTATTGCTTTCCCATGCATATTTTTTATAAAGTCAAATAAATCAATCTTTTTATTGTTTCCATTTTTTTGGTGCCAGTTTCTGCACTTAAAAAAAATAACCAAAGTTTCGTTATTTATTTCCTAACCCTTAAAAAATAACCCTTATCAAGACTGAAATTGTCCATTATTTTTAATGGAAAAAAGATAGTAAATTGAGTGCTGTAGTCTGATCTTTATCACAAATAAATGAGACTGTAAGCAATGTAACTGGATTATGTTATTGAACTATTAGTGGCATCTAAGTCTTACTGAAATATAAGCTAAAAAAACACAAAAATAACCTGCAAAAGTTAAACCTCATCTAACATGTTTTCCTTTTTTGCAACGCTACTTCAGTTAAAACACTGGAATTTTCCTGAATGTCCTAAAGTTTAGAGAAATGTTGATGGTAGAATAAAGCCAGATGATGTCCATCTGAAGATTCGTTTGCTCATTTTATTTCGTTATCAAATTCACAAATATGAAAAGTTTTAAAAGGAGTTGGTCCCTCCTACCAATTCTCTTACATTTGTATTTGTAATGTAATCTGTAGATATAGCTCTCAAGTTCTGTGGAAAGTTAGCATTAAATTACTAGCTAATGTTACCCTGGAAGAATTGTGTTCATTACAGCATGTATTTGAACCAACTCAAATATCCTTATAGTTGTCCTTCAGTTTATGATGCTGAACGTATGGTACTCTAGCACTATAAGAAAATAGCAAAGATGAGATTGCCTTGTTGTCTCATTTAGACAGTTAATTTTATCTCTGTTTTCGTAAGTCACATTTCATTGTGTTTCTCGATCGTGCAAAACTAATTGGCTCTTATCACAGTTACATTACCTTCAAAGGCAGATAGAATTAATGCAAAGTAAAAGATCACTACAATCAGAGATATCTGGTTAAAAGGGAGACAGGCTTGCATAACATGGCTGCACAATCCACAGCAGACTCTGGCAGAATAATAAATCATGACTTTCTCCAGGTTATCATCTTGTACTCTAGTTCATTATTTTGTATCATTTGTTTTAACCTTGGATTGTCCCTACTACATCTGCTCTGCTGTGATTAATTCTGCTGATGGAAATAAACTGTCGAAGGGCAATGCTGTACTGCATGACTAATTAGCCTACCGAATTATGTCCATAAATTAACATTTTGTTTTTATTCATTTAAATAAATCAAAGTTGTCCAAAATTATTTTGTGTAGATCACTTTAATATCAATTTATAGTTATAACCTTTCAGCTGGGTTAGTTTACTTTCTTTTTGGTTAATGTGTAAGTGGCTTCTACCTTAACTTTTCTACATCTGTCATAGCCAGGTTATTATCTCTGTTTATTTAAGTGGAAGAAAGTGGAAGAAAGATTCTTTTCAGTTAAATTGTGCTTTCTACCAAGCTCTCTGCTTTGACTCCTCCTTTTCCCCAGACTTGGTCTAAGCCCCTCATCCTCTGTTTCTATTGTTTATATGGAAATGGATATTATTACAAAAAACTAAATCGTTTCATGAGTTTCTAGAGCCTCAATCAAAGGGAAGACTTTTTTAGATACTGAAGGCAGGGACCAAGCTACTTTTTTTTTTTTTTTTTAGTAGTACTAGTAGTACAGGGGGTTGAACCCAGAACCTTGCACTTACTAGGAAAATACTCTATCAACCCTAGCCTCTTTTATATTATTTTGAGGCAGGGTTCAAGTTTCCCAGGGTGGCCTCGAATTTGTGATCCTCCTGTTTCAGACTCCTGAGTAGCTGGGATTACAGATGTGCACCACCACACCTTGCAAAGTCATTAAATGTTTTTAATGCTTTCATCTTGAATAGTGGTTATGATGAAGCAGGCTCTCAGTAAACTTTAAAAGTCCATTCAAGAATTCCACATGAAAGAATAATATCAAATATAAAACTGACATGCTTTCAAGATCAGAAGAAAATGATGGGAAATTTTTTCATATATATTGCAACATTGGGTTGCTTGCTTCCAAAGACTCTTTGAAGAATGGTTAAATCTTTCTGGAAGACGGTTTCACTGGTCCTATTTTAATAAAAGCAATTAGGTCTTTTTCAATAAGTGGCTCACTGTTTTCCCTCTTATAAGACTGAATAACATGAGAGAAGCTAGCTACAAGACCTCAAGCTAATTTCATAGTTTTCCAAGTGGCTGTCCTTAACTTATAAGTAGGAGTTTTCTTGGAGCCAACTCCTACTGATTCCCAGGTCTCATGTGCACAGCTCTTCCCAACTCTGTGTTCAATGAGGGCATGTTTGTAGCTTGGTTTGGCAATGAGTAATTATTCCAAGGAAATCTGCAAACACTACAAACCAAGAATTTTGGTTTCCAGAGAGCTGGTTGTTAAACATTCACCAACACTTTACTTATATGCAAGGAGCAGGATGCTAGGCATAGCTCTCCTCCATTACCTTCCTGATTTAAATATTAGCTGGTTCTTAGAAGATCTTTATATTCGCTCTCTTTCTCTCACTCTTTAGTGGGATCATTATTCATCACCCCTCACCTTTCCTTAGTCCTCTGACCTATTTGAAGTAAGCATTCTAGAAATTAGTGTTTGAAATAAATATCCTAGAAAATCTCTGCAAGTGAAACAATGAGGAGGCAATTCCTCCCAGGCCTTTAACTCACCTGGGTCAGGTACTGGAGACAGGTTACCACAATAACACCTGCTTCTGCATGACAAGGCCGTCAGTCACCTTATGTCTTCCCGATACTTAGTCTTACCTGAGAAATGCACCCATAATTGAATCATCATATCATACACAACTTAAGCCCTCTTCAACTTAGTGACCAATGTGTTTTCAATGAAATAAAAGCAATTTTTAAAACTAGTTGTACTTTTTTTTTTTTTTTTTTAGTCTGGTTCAGGCTTTCTATCACTTTACTAAGTATTGTAAGAAATACAAGTGATCATTTCTTTAGCAAGTAAAAAAATAATTAAATACTAAACTGTTAAAAATATGGTCAGTGTACCAAGGAACTGGAGAAGTCAGGAGAGACTTTATGTTGAGATTTCTACTGGAGCTTTGTCATGCGGGGCTCAGACCCAAAAAGCAAGGTTCAGGGCTCAGCAGGTGGAAGAAAACACAAGGCGCAGTTAGAATAGTAGACATACTTTATTCAGTGAGGGAGCCTAACTAAAGCCATTTTTGGCCTGTCCCAAGTAGCTTGTCTTTGAACAATGGCCAGACCTTAGACACACAAAGAAGAGGGAGACAGTTTATGTAGAACCAACAGCATGAACAAATGACTTGACCTGTGAACAAGTCATATCAGACTCGAGAACTACTAAGAAATTTGGATAGATCCTGTGAGGTTCTTAGAAGCCAAGTAGAAGAACTTATTAAAGTTTGAACAGAATGATGAAATTAAAAGAGTGTCATTGAAGATTAATCTGTCAGCACTATGTAGGAAAAATTGTGTAGAGGAACTGGTAGAAATAACAGGTGAGCCTTGTTGGAAATCTTAAAGGAATTTTAGCAGGGACATGTCAAGGGCAAAACTGGGTGGAAAGCTGCTTACTGTGGCAGAGATCAGGATATAAGAAGTGGAAATGTGACCTGGTGAGGTTGGATGGGAACTTTCAAAGCAGAGCTTCTAAAAAAGACCTGAGACCTTTCACCAAATAGAGAAAAAGTAGGCCCGAATCTTCATCATGTTGTCTTAGGACCAGACTTCCTTAACAAGACCCCATAGCCCAAGAAATAAAAGTAAGACTCAATAAATGGGATTGTTTCAAACTAAAAAGCTTTTTCTCAGCAAAGGAAACAATCAGTAATGTGAAAAGAGACCCTACAGAGTGGGAGAAAACCTTTTTCACACACACCTCAGACAGAACACAAATCTCCAAAATTTATAAAGAACTTAAAAAACTTTACACCAGAAATACAAAGAACCCAATCAATAAATGGGTTGACTGGGGATATAGCTCTGTTGGTAGAGTGCTTGCCTTGCAAGCACAAGGCCTTGGGTTAAATCTCCAGAACTGCAAAAATAAATAAATAAATAAATTTTAAAAATGGGCTGAGGAACTGGGCAGACACTTCACAGAAGAAGATATACAGGTGATCAACAAATATATGAAAAAGTGCTCATCATCCCTAGTGATTAGAGAAATGAAAATTAAAACCACCCTAAGATTTCATCTAATTCTAATTACAATGGTTATTATCAAGAAAACAAGCAATAATAGGTGTTGGTGTGGCTGTGGGGGAAAAGGTACACTCATGCATTGCTTTTGGAGTTGCAAATTGGTGCAGCCACTCTGGAAAGCAGTATGCAGATTCCTCAGAAAACTTGGAATGGACCCATCATTAGACCCAGCTATCCCACTCCTCAGTTTATACCCAAAAAACTTAAAATCAGCGTGCTCAGTAAAGCAGCCACATCAATGTTCACAGCTGCTCAATTCATGATAGCTAGATTGTGGACCAACCTAGATAACTTTCAATTGATGAATGGGTAAAGAAACTATGGTACATATATACACAATGGAATATTATTCAGCCATAAAGAAGAATAAAATCATGGTATTTACTGGTAAATGGATGGAGTTGGAGATATCATACTAAGTGAAATAAGCCAAGCCCAAAAAACCAAAGGTCAAATGTTTTCTCTGATAAATGGATGATGATACATAAGGAGAGAGGGAATGGTGGGTGGGGAAGGGGCAAGAGAAGAACGGAGGAACTTCGGATTGTGTAGAGGGAAATGGGACAGGAGTGGGTGGGGAAAGGAAAGATAGTGGAAGGAGACAGACATCATTACCTTATGTACATGTATGATTATATGAATGGTATGAATGTACATCATACACAACCATAGAAATGAAAAGCTGTACCTCATTTGTGCAAAATGAATCAAAATGCAGTCTGTAAAAACAAAAATAAAAAAAAATTAAAATAAAAAAAGAAGACTTTAGTAAAAAAAAAAAAAATTTTCCTGCCATGATACAAATTCCATTACCAAATAGAGAAACAGGGGAAGATTCATAATCAAGTCTGTTAATAGAGGGAGTTATGTTTCGTAAAAAAAAGAAAGAAATCAAGGCCTTATTTAATGTACATGTCCTGTGGTCAAAACTGTTCTGTTTCACACATGTTCACAATAAATTTTCATACTGCAGTAATTGTGTGAAGGATTTTTTTTGTAATGGAGATAAAGAATCAGAGGTTCAAAGGCATGTATTAACTGGTTAGCACTATAACTGGTAGGTAGCAGGATTAAAATTAAGGTTAATCTAATTATGGAGTTCATTGTTTTTATTTCCATTGCCCCTTCAGAAGTATATTTGTATACATAAACTTTAAAAATTATTTTTTAGTTTCAGGTAGACCCAATACCTTTATTTTACTTATTTGTCTTACGTGTACTAGGTGTGTGCTCTACCATTGAGCTACAACCCAGCCCCATACATAAACTTTTAAAAAATAAATTGTTGAAATTCCTTTTTTGTTGGATACTGCAGTTCTGAAATCTCATTAATATATATTATTGAATCAATAAAGTACAGTTAACCCTATAGATCAACCCCAATTATTCCTATGTAATAATTCAATATGTGTTCCAATACAAATCAACTGAAAATTCCCCCTGATCTAGTAATAACCCTGCAAGAGAAATGGCATTTTAGTTTCATCTCCTATGAAATGATGATTACTGGGACTCCTACATGGAGACAGAATCTCTAGTCCTGGATAGAGTCAGCAGGAAGGAGTCCTGAAATTCATTAGAGATGAAGACCTTTGTCATGAGAAGGGGAAGTGGTTACTCTTGTTGCCTGTATTGGCCAGAGCTGCCATAGACATCAGTAAAGTAGTAAGCGATTTGGGGTACTAGTGCTCAAAATTGTCTTTTGCACTCAAAATTTTCTTAATCTTGATTCTGAGGCTTAGAGTTCCCTAAGTTTGCCTGATCAAAAGAATTTTTAAAGGTAACTTTCCAAGTCTCTCATTTGGAGATTCAAGAGGTCAATGGTGGGAAGCCAGAAGTTTATAAACACGGAAATTTGACAATATATGAGTTGTTATTGTATTCAGAAAATCTCATTGAAGGACAAGTTTTAACTTATTGAGTAAAAATTTAAGACACAATCTTCCTAGTAGAGACTTGAGCAATTATCAGAGAAGGGCAAGCAAAAGATCAATATGACAAGGACTGGCAGTTTATCTGCCTTTTCTGACTGTGCCCATCTTTTTCTTTTTTCTTTCTTTCTTTTTTTTTTCTTATTTTCCTTTTTTTCTTCTTCTTCTTTTCTTGGTACTGGAAATTGAAGCCATGGGCGCTTAATCACTGAACCACATCCCCAGTCCTTTTTAAATATTTTATTTAGAGGCAGGGTCTTACTGAGTTGCTTAGGGCCCTCACTAAGTTATTGAGGCTTGTTTTGAACTTGAGATCCTCCTGCCTCAGCCTCTCGAACCACTGAGATTACAGGTGTGCTCCACCATGCCCACTGTGCCCACCATGCCCAACAACTCTGAGCATCTTGTTGATTTAATTACATTTGACTTTTTAGCTTGCTTACTCTGACCACAATGATCTTTCGGTTGCTTTAACATGTGTGTGATACAGCTCAAAGCCTTCGCTGTTGCTATTCCCCCTGCACCTCTTGCCATTCCTAAAGACCATACGCTAGTTTCCTTAATCCTTCCTTAAGTGGTAGGGCAATTAAATTGAAAAGCCAAATAGTAAACAAGGAGAAAGAAGAAATTCACAATTTTCAAAATGTGACATGGACTTTACTCATTGCTGAGCCCACAACCAGAGATTATTTAATATTGTGAAAGGGAGGTTCTCTTTCTTGCACTAAGCAATGAGTTATACCAGTCAATACATAGCATTTCCAGTGAAGTCAGGGTTGAAAATTAACAGGTTTCCAAGAAAAAAAAGAAACAGAATGATGAGCATAAAAACAGAGAACAAAGTTACTATTTGCATAATAATTAATCGGGATAAAATGTATTATTTAAAACCATTCAATCACTACCTTATCTTTTCTAATTCTTACAGGGTACTGGTAAGTATAATCATCTGACTGCATCTCTGAAATAACATTAGGATCTGGAAAGCATCTTAATAAACACTAACTGAAGCCACTCTGAAGAAAACATCATTAATCATGTCATCTGATAAGAGATAACGTCAGTGTTACATTTAGAAATTTATATTCATGCTAAATTCCTGTAAACAACCCTTGTGTGCCTGAGGGATTAGGAAAATGAAGGCTTCTTTGTTTATGATACATTTTAAAACACAATATCGTTTAGGCCTAATTTCTCAAAATGGAACCCACCCAGATACATTTGGTCTCTCAGTTGTAGACTGTTCCCAGTACAGTTCACTTTGCACATTGCTGCTGAAATCTCTCCAAGAAGTACTTCTTTCATCACATCAGTTATCTGTAGAAAAACTACTGAGAAAGCTATAAGGGCCCCCCATTGCTTTTTTTTCTTTTTTCCTTCTTTTTTTCTTCAGTAAATGAAACCTCCTTAGGTTGGTTAGGTTGGTATTTAAGACTTTTAGTTATTTCTAGGCTTACTCTTCATTAGGTATACCAACTTTCAAAAAGCAATCAAAGCACACCTGGTTGTTTGCAACTGTTGTTTCTTTAGTCTCCATTCCTGCCTTGTGTTGAGACAGTTGATGGGTCCATGAGTCAAACACTTAATTTCTTCAGCAATGGGTTATCCAGCCACACCCTTAGGCTTCTATGTAGAGCATGCTTTCCCAACAATGAATTTCCTAATTTTAGCATCCTTGGAATCTGGGTAGCCTGAGAACCTCCCACATTATCAAGTCCTAGCTCCTCTTTACTGTTCCTTTGACAATTTTTCACTTCCCTCTCCCATTTTACTATAAGCAGCAAGGAGGATCCAAGCCACATTCTCAACATTTAGCTTAGGAATCTCTTCACCTTTTATTCCAGGTCATCATTTGCAGGTTCTACTTTCCAACAGAACACAATTCAACCATGAATTTTGCCACTTGGTAACAAGACTAGACTTTACTTCAGTTTATAACAACATGTTCCTCATTTCCTTTTGAGACCTCACAAGAACCTCATATTTCTCTTCAGGATGATATTTGTATTCTCTAAGGTGACAGAAGCATTCTCTATCATCCTCTTTCTTTTGAGTCCCTATCACGATCTCCTTTAACAGCTATATTTCTGCCAATAGTTTCTTCAAAGCAATATAGGCTTTTTCTATTATACACTTCAAAATTCTTTCAGCCTGAACTCATTTCTCAATTCCAAATCCACTTCTGCACTTTTTAGTATTTGTTAGGGCAGCACCCCACCTCCTGGTCCCCAAATCTGCATTAGTTTCCTAGGGCTGTAACGACAAATTACCACAATCTAGATGGCTTAAACAGAAACATTCTCTCACAGTTCTGGAAGCCAAAGGTACTAGTATGGATGATTCCTTCTGGAGGCTTTGAGGCAGAACCTGCTCCACACCTCTTTACTAGCTTCTGTTGGCTCCTGGCAATCCTGTTCACATATCTTGACTTGTAGACACATCACTTCAATCTGTCTCCATCTTTAATCACCTTCGCATCAGTGTCTCTAACTTTTAAACCTTCATTATATTTAAAGCCCACCATTAATCCAGCATGATCTTATCTGAGAAGCCTAAACTTAATTACATCTACAAAGACATTTATCCAAATAAGGTCATGTTTGCAGGTTCTGGGGGATATTTTGGATATACCTTTTTGGTGGCCACTATTCAACCCACCCAAATCTGCTATCTAGCCTCCCCATTTCATGTCTGTCCATGTGCAAAACACATTCATCCTATGCCGGCATCTCCAAAAGTCTTACTTAGCCCACTACAGTATCAGTTTTAAGTCCAAAATCTCATCTAAATATCATCAACTCAAAAGTCCTACATCTCATCATCTAAATCAGGTATGAATGTACTATGCTGCATATCCTTGTACTTTTATATGATATAAAGTATATATCCTTATACATTCTCATTCAAAAAGGAAGAAAATGAAAGGAATAATGTTACAGTTTGGATCTTAACTATCCCCCAAAGGCTCATGTATTGAACTTTGTCCCCAGCTGATGAGGCTACAGGAGGTGGAGGAACCTTTAGGAGGTGGGGCCTATTGGAGGAAAGTTAGGTCTTTGGTGGGCATGCTTTTGAAGAGGGTACCAGAACCTTGGCTGTTTGCCCCTCTCTCTTTTTGCTTCCTGGCCACAAGTTGTGCAGTTTCCTCTATCATATGCACCTTATCATGTCTTGCCAGTGGCCCAAAGATAATAGGGTCAAGTAACCCTGGACTGAAACCTCAGAAACCATGATCCACAATAAATATTTCTTCCTTATAAGATGATTTTGTCATAGCAATGGAAATTTGATGACTACAAATAAAGAGGGTGCTGATCCCAACTTTGAAATTTAGTAGGACAAAATTGAGTTTCAAGGTCTAAGAATAATCCCCTGTGGCTTAATGATTTCTGTAGATGAAATGCCCATAACTCCCCAAATTTCATGAGTTGAGATCCTAACCCCCAATATGTTGGTATTAGGAGGTAAAGCCTTTGGTAGGTAATTAGGAGCCCTTATGAATAAGACTAATGCCCTCATAAAAGAGATCATGAGACTTCCCTCACCCCTCTGGCCATGTGACCCTGTCCTCACGTATTATCCATGAATGAGACATAGGCCCTCTCCAGATACAGAATCCACAGCAACTTGATCTTGGACTTATCCTCCAGAATTGCGATAAAAAGTTTCTGTTATTTATAAGCTAGTCAATTTAAGGTACTTCGTTATAGCAACCTGAATGGACAAAGACAATCCTCTACTTGCGAGGGCCCCAGTTCCAGGACTGCAGCAATGGCTCCATCAGTCTCTGTAGCCATGGCAGCAGCTGTTTCTGGGCCAGCTTCAGTGGCTTTGCTGGCCTCTGTACCAGTTCTACCCTTGGTATCCTTCTTCTTTTCTCTCAAAGGGTAGCATATATTTTCAGTTGGGTAGGTCAATGGGTAAGCCCATTTCTGCTTGTAGAATCCCAGAAGTTATATCCAATCTTTTTGAGTTCTGAGTTAGTTTTTTATCCTCCTATAGGTGGCCTTCTCCACTATAAAAGCACAAAGGTTGTTCCACACTTTCTTCCAGTGCTTGCAACTCTGTTTTTTGTAACCATTCCTTCTGAAATTTCCTTTTGTGCATCATTTAAAAATGAAAATTGGTTTCCCAATCAAAAGACTGTTATTCAGTACCATTGATTGATCAGGGCATTATTTACTTGTGATATACCAACTTTGTCATACATATACACATTTAATACTATTTTTACAACATTCTATGTCTCTCTCTCTCATATATATATATATATAATATGTATATATATATATACATATGTATATGTGTGTGTGTGTGTGTGTGTGTACACACGTACATACTTAGAAGCTAAGAATATGTATATTCTTCCTCCAGCCTCCAAGTACTCTTGTGAGCTCTCACCCTCAGCTGATACAATATACTATACTATAGCTTTTGCTAAGTAACCTAGTACTCAGCTACCCTGGTATGAATGTGTTTTCAGCATGTATTATTTACTCTTTCAATTATTTTGTATTCTGGAGGAACCTTTGTCCCAAGTGATTGATTTAGTGTGTGAAAATAATAATGTTGGACAGACTTTATAAATAAGAAAACAGTATTATAATGGATCTAGAGACTTTGAGAGGTTTTTGTAAAGGTACATTCCAGGATGTGTGTGTTTGTGTGTGTGTGTGTGTGTGTGTGTGTGTGTGTGTGTGTAAAATCAAGAAAGCAGAACACTGAGATCATCAAGAGACTAGTTATCGACAAGTGACAACTGATATTACGAAGGCCATCATAAATAGCATCATAATCTGGATAGAACAACCATTATATGAAGATAGGGGGGAAAATATGGCAAAAGACTGATCCCTCATTTCAGAGAATCTGAATAGACTGTAGGAATGGTTGCCAAGGCAGAATATCAGGAAAGCATGTCCACAGGGACTCTGTGATAGTCATCCTCCTGCTGAGTTGATTCAGTTATGCACCTTTTTCCAGTAATACCATCAGTCCCTCCATTAGTTAGGGTACATATACACTTCATTCCTGTAAGTGTACACAGGTCTGTTTCAGGAATCAAAGCTGTACTATTATGTGTCCACTCCTGCATCAATACCACATTTCAATACTGTAGCTTTTTGTTTTCATATATCGTAATGAAAATATTTTCAAGAAGGTTGCAACTTTTTTTTTTGGTACTGGGGATTGAACTCAGGGGCACTCTGCCACTGAGCCACATCCCCAACCCTATTTTTTTTGGGGGGGGCGGGTACCAGGGATTGAACTCTGGGGCACCCAACCAGCCAATTTTGTATTTTATTTAGAGACAGGGTCTCACTGAGTTGCTTAGTGCCTTGCTTTTGCTGAGACTGGCTTTGAACTTGTGATCCTCCTGCCTCCGCCTGAGCTGCTGGGATTACAGGCATGCGCCACCGCACCCAGCTGGGTTGCAACTATTTTTGCTCACATATTTTTCCAGATGAACTTTAAGAAAAACTTGTCAAATTCTCTTTTAAAATTCTGTTAGGATTTCAGTTGGGTTTATACTGACTAGATGATTTGAGGAAACAGTCAGGATTGCAATATTATTCTTCCTATTCAGGCTCGTAATGTATTTACTCAGGTCTTTCCTGTTTCCTTTAGAAAATGTTTTATCATGTAAGTCCTACAGTTTTTTGGTTTATTACTAGTCATAAATTTTATTGCTTTAGGCTATGTAATTTTTCTGATTATATTTTTTAATTATATTTTGCTGGTATTTAGGAAAGACAATTATTTTATTTATCTTACATGCAGGCACTGTTCTGATTTATGAATTTGGTAGTTTTTGATTATTGGACTTTTTTTGACAGTCATGGTATCTGCAAATAATGTAAGATTTGCCTCTTTCCTTTTTCTACTAATACATCTAACTCTTGCCTCTTTTTTTTTTTAATTTGTCTTATGTTCATAGGCTTACAAATTTCATTTTAATGAAAATATTTTCAATGTTTCATCATTAGGTATGTCTTTATAGGTGTTTCATAGATTTTATGAGGTCAAGTAAGCTTTCTTTTATTCCTATTTTACTAAGAGTTTTTTTCCTAATATTTTCAAAATAATTGTAAAAAATCTACTATATATTATACATATAAATTCTTTTCTAAAAATTTATCATGACTTTTGACACCTATTATAGTTTCAATATTTACATTCTATATAAATGCATGCTTGAAAATGTAAATTAATTTCTATAAATTAAATTGTCATTTAAATCCTATAATACCTTTTTATTATGACTTTTGTCAAAATTTCCACCTATGATTATTATGATGATTACATTGTTTTTTCTTTATATATTTTGATAGTTATATACATAAAGATTGATGATAGTTATAATTTATCAATGTGTTTAATCAGCAAAACATTCCATTTTTGCTTTGATAGTATCATTCCTGTTTGTTACCACTTGTTGTATTTTTCTGTTCCTTTATATCTAAGTTTTTGTTGTAGACATGTCTCTAATAAACATCATATTGTTAGATTTTTGCTAACCAATATAATAATTTATCTTCTAAGACCCTAACCTATTTAGTTGTGATAGCATATATTTGGTACTTTTTACTATGCTTTCTTTCTCATTTGTTTCCTATATTCATCTGGATTTCGGTTTTGCTTATACCACTTTCTTCTCCTTCCCCCTCCCCCTACCCTTCCCCTTCTTTCTCCTTCCCTTTCCCCTCCTGTACCTCCTCTTCTTCCTCCTCCTCCTCCTCCTCCTCCTCCTCCTCCTTCTTTTCCTTCAGTTCAGGAGTTTGGAAGTTATTTATCCCATTCTTCCCTTGCTTGACCTTTACCCTTGAATTTTAGAAAATATAAACTTGGGTTTTTCTACAATGGCAGTAATTGGTGCCAATAACTTCCCTCCCAATTAGACAGGATCCTTAGCATACTTACACTAACGCCTTCCAGATATCTAGAATTTTATTTACAGATCTTGAAAAATTTTTCTTTACATCGAAGCTCTATTTTTATGGGAATTCTGTCTTATTAGCTGTCATAATCTTCATGAAAAACTATTTTTTTCTGTATAACTTTCTTTTGATTACCACAATGTCTTTTATTTCATGTGTTCCTATTGGTCATATACATATTTTTTTTATTTCTAATCACTTCAAATAGTACTTTCAAAAAGCATTCATGGTGATACAGTGTCTTAATTTTATAATATTAAAAATGCCTTAATATTGCCTTCAAATTTTAATGACAGTTTGGACACTGAATTTAGGTTAAAAATATTCCTTTAGAACTACAAAGAAATTGTTCCATTTTGCTTATTGCTCAGTTGTTCAAATGAAAATTTTATAGCAATTTGAATATTTTTTTAAGCTATCTTGTTTTTGTTTTACCTTTTAGAAACTCTTGGAGATTTTCTTAGAGATCAGAAATTTCACATAGCATTTCCAGTTCCACACCATATCCAGACATTTTATTGGTTTCCCTTAACAAGAAACAATACTATCATTTAAAAATATCTCAGGTTGAGAGACCAACCAAATACAAAGAAGGAAGAAAAAAATTACATGTTTAAATCAATCAAAAGGCAGTACAACATCACATAAAACCTACTACTTGGGGTATTAGGCAAAATAATATTGAAGTACAGTAATGTGAAAGAGATTATATAGCAGGAAGTGTATGAACCAAAAGAATACGGTACACCAACCATTTGGGCTTAACTAGGAAAAGGTCAAAATGATTGGACATAAAGCTAAATTGCAAGGAACAATTTATAACTAGAATCAAAGATAGTCTGCAAATATATGGTGATTAGTTTTATGAAACCCATTATTTTGTATAATGAATGTGTGCTAATAATTATAAGTATTTTTATAGTCAAAAAAGATGCATTTGCTGCACCTGCTGTCTTCCTTTGTGATACCAAGGCTGCTTAAGCTGAAAGCTGCTTGCTCCAGGATAACAAGTTTGGGGTTTGCCAGGGCTCTTACTATAATTTATCATAGACCTTGGAGAACCTGTGACACATTGTTGTGTGTGTGGGTGTGTGGGTGTGTGTTGGGATGTGAGCGTGTTGATTGACTTGTTAATTGTTCTGTATAGAGGTCTACACAGCACACTGAAATGCTGCCTGAAATTTCACACAACCTGGGTTATAGAGTTAAACCTGCAGGGTTCACAAAATCATCAAAGATGCCAGAATGAGATAAGCCAGTCAGGAAATTTCAGCAGTTTTCAATTTGTCTCTCCTCAATTTAAGATAAACTCTAGTATACCTGACACAGAAATGTAAAAAGCCACATTAGAAAATGCTAGGTCTTCTACTGAACTTTTTATCAAATTGGCAAAATAATGGGCAGGATTTATTTTTATTTTTATTTTATCTCATTTTAAAATAGAATAACTTGTATTCTACTACAAAGGAACATGACTGAATAGGTAGGAAACAGATTCCCCATTGTGAGTTCTCCTGATGGCTTCTGCAAGAATCATGGAGATGTCGATCACTTGTATTTTGGAGCAATGCTTCATCTTATCCTCCTGAGGTATGGTATTGGTGACTACTACTGCTTCAAAGCATGCACCATTGATGCGAGCAATGGCCGGGCCAGAAAAGATCCCGTGAGTCAAGATCGCATAAACTCTCGTGGCTCCAGCTGAGAGAAGTTTGTCGGCTGCATGGCAGATTGTACCACAAGTATCAGCCATGTCGTCCACAAGGATGGCCACACGATCCTTCACGTCTCCCACAAGTACCATCCGGTCCACTTCATTGGCCTTCTTCCGTTCTTTGTGAATCAAGGCAAAGTCCACGTTCAAATGGTCTGCAATGGAAGTTACTCTCTTGGCTCCGCCAGCATCAGGTGAAACAATGGTGCAGTTCTTCCACTCAGAAATATTCTCCCTTATCCATTTCAGTACAGCTGGTTCTGCATACAAATTATCTACTGGGATGTCAAAAAAACCCTGAATTTGAGAAGCATGTAGGTCCATGGTGATGATATGATCCGCGCCTGCTATGGACAGCATATTTGCAATGAGCTTGGCGGAGATGGGAGCCCTGCTCTTGTCCTTCTTATCCTGCCGGGCGTAAGGGAAGCATGGGATGACCGCAGTAACTCGGCTGGCAGAAGCGATCTTGCAGGCATTAATCATGATCAAAAGCTCCATTAGACTGTCGTTGATTTCACCACAACCACTCTGAACGATGTAGACATCCTCTCCACGCACACTCTCGCCAATTTCCACGCAGGTCTCCTGGTTACTGAATTTCTTGGTCACCACCTTGCCCAGCTCCAGACCCAGGCGGTCGGTAATTTTCTGGGATAAGTCCTGGTGGGAGCTGCCACTGAAGATTTTGATATTTGGCATCTTGGCCAACGATCCTAAGGATTCCTTGTCCACAGGTCTCTGCGGGTCTGAAATTGAAACGGAAGTTGGATCACAGACGCTAACGGTTTCCGGTGGTTCCTCAGCGGTTGCTGTCTGTTCTGCACGCGGGGCTAAATGGACCCCAGATCTTTTGAAAGTTTTCTGATTGGCATGTGCTTCACACTTTTAAACTAGAGTCAGGTCTTCTTAGCGCATGGAATTTATACCACTCTCATCATCATTATTATTAATGCTATTATTAGTTTCCTATGGCTACTTAACCAAATTTGAAAACAAAAAAACAAAACTTTTACAAGCTTACAAGTTTAAAAGGAAAGTTTACAGTCAGAAGAACCGTATGTGCATAGATATTTTACACAAAGTTCCTCCAGTACAGAGAAAAAATTTAAAAAGTTGGAAAATAGTATAAATAGACAATTCACAATAAAAAGTGACCAATGAACATGTGAAAATGCAAATAATCAAGAAAATGTTAATTATTTTCACACATCAAGCAGGCCAAAATTATAAAATAGACAATGGTTTCCAATAGAATGTAGAAATGTGTGTGTTTTGCAAGGGTGATTTTGTATGTAAACTTTGGCTCATGTTTGCTTTTAGGAATCTATTCCAGAGAAATATTCACAAGCACCCTCAAAATATATAAGAATTGTCAATTATTATGTAACAATTGATATATAAATATATATTGTTGCTGTGTTAATTCATTCAATAAATATTCTGTGTCTCCTGTGTGTCAGCCAGGTGCTATACTATTTCTAGAATATAAGATGGTGACAAAGAGTAACCATCCTAGAATTGTTTACAAAAGCAAAATCTGCAAACCAACAGGTATTTACTAATAAGTAATTATCGTATACTTTATTGTACATACAATGCACCCATTGAAGAAATTGATTTCTGTGTAATCATATGGAAATGTCTTAAAGGTATTTTTTTTACAGGTATAAAGCTAATCACAGAAAGTATGCATAAGTTTATGTATTTAAGATTATGTAATATTCAAAGTATCAAATAAGTATGGATGCTCCTTTTCAATTATTAATTTGGAGAAGGGAGTTGGAGAATGAAGGACTGTTATATTTTAATACTGCCTATTAATATGGTATTGAACTTTTACTATTTTTTGTAATAAAAAAATGCAATTTTTTTGGTAATTAAGTGCTTATTAGAAAATTTTAAATTTACAGCTTCCACAATATATTGGGGGTTTAGGTAGTGGAGCAGGAAGTAGAAAGTACCATAGATACTAAGAATTTCAACAATGAAATGCCATTTCATATATATAATGGAAGCTTCAACTGCATATCATACATTCAAAATCTGTTAATGGTTGCCTAACTTTTGGATTCTGGAATGTTTTTATTTAGCCAAAAATCAAATTGTCATCATTCACATTTTAAAATGACCAAATAATTGTCCAATGTATCTTTTCATACAACTTCTGAGTTTCCCCAAAGGGTTGAATTCATTGATAAGATAAACTCAGGGATGGAGTAAGGATGGGGTAGATAACAGGTGGGTAAGATTCAGCAATACCTGTTGACTATAAATAAGGCACTTTGATATATTGAATGAACTATTGTTATAAAGATATATAAGTAGCTAAAAATGCTACTTGTTAAAAATGCTACATCAAAATGATTTGCCAATGATCCCAATCACATCTCTCCTAACATCAAAGTGCTTTTTTTCTCTTTAATTCAGATTCTTCATGGTTGACAATGCCTACAGGCTGCTTTCTATCTGCCATCCTTCATTTACATTCTTTCCTATCACAAAAATCAAGAGAATCACCTCTACCATACAATTCATTCTAAGTCAGACTACATACGATGATTTATAAAGAAAATTCTGTGGCTTAATTTAGAAGCACTAAAAAGTACTTGTAGCTTCAATTAAATTGATTTTTCTCCTAGCATTCTCAGTGTGTCACACATTTTCTGTTTTTAATGAAAAACAAAACAGATTTTTAAATAGATTTAATATTACCTAAATAGGACTGAATGCTAATGTAAACATTTAAAAACCATAGTTGGTTGCATTTTTTCTTGAGGTGTTAAATAGGAGACATTTTTGTCTTGCTGCTATTTTTGCTCCAAGCTCTGGCTGTTGCTATACCTCATAGTTCCAGGGATTTGTCTAGAATCATAAAATGTTAAAGATAGAAATGGCCTTAGAGACCACCCACTCATCTTAATATTCTAATTTACAGACAGGAAACTGAGATGCAGGGAAATGAAGCAACTGTCCTGAGATCTATTGGATAATGAGAGGCAGAGTATGGATTATGATATGGGATTCCTAAATTTCCAAGTATGGCCTTTTTTTCCTTTATTTTGCCATTTCTCTTTAGGGTTTTTTTTTTGAAATTTATTTTTGAAGTTTATCAAATTGAAGGAAAAATTTTAAAGTGATGCAGAAATATTTACATAAAATATTTTCTCTTTTTATCAAGTAACCACAACAAAGAACAAACATGAAACCATAAACGACAAATTCTTTTGCTTAAAAACAGCAACAAAACACAATCTACAGAAAGAAATGAACCATTAGTAGTGTCCTGGAATATCTTTGTTATTTTGACATTTCATTACCTGGATATGCTGCGAGGGGGTTGGCTCCTGTTTACTTTGTTCTCTGCAGGTTGAGAGAGACATCTGTCTTATCATTGACTGTTTCTGACAAAAGCTACAGGTAGGAACATTGCCTATTGAACAATGCATTCTCTCTATTTACGGCATTGTTTCTAATAAATTGCTCTGGAAATGAAAATTGCAATAGAGAGAAAATGCCTTATCTTTCTCCTTCCCAAGGCAAACACATTTAAATGCCATCTCTACAGATCCGTGAGAATTGTTGCACTTTGAAGGTCTTTTGAGTCAATACCCAGAATATATATATTACCTTGGTAATAGTTTCTTGCTTTACTGATTATTCTTTTACCCTTTACAATTGACATAAATAATTCAAAGAGAGTCCTGATGCAGCTTGACGGGCTAAAGAGAAAAAAAATTCAGTCAGTTCTTTCAGAAAGCAGAGAAAAATGGTTGTACTTTAAGTGAACTAAATGCTTTCGCTAAACATACTTGCAGTTGACAAAATGCTGGATGTTTAGGTAGCAATTATAGTTCTTTGATAAACTGTCAAATCTTGTCACAACACATGTTACAAACAAGGACGGATTTAGATGTCCTTTATGGCAGCTTTGTGTAGGTTGGGAATGTTTGGCAGTTAATTTCACACAAGGAACTTATTTTTCTTTCCAGCAGTTATCTGCATGTTTATTAGGAAGAGTTTCTTTGTGCCTTTAATCTTACTCATTTGACTCTTAGTTCCAGATCATTATTGTAACATTACCTTACCTCATTTATTTTGTTCATAGTAATCATCTGCAATACTTTGAGAAAACAGTTTCCCACAGAGCTTCACATTGGTATAAATCCTTTAAAGTTTGTTTTGTGATTGTTTACAATTGAAGCTGACTACTGTGTGTGTTTACTGAGCTTTTCCTTGGAAATCTGTCATTTTAAATAATAGATGTGTAGATAGTGACTAGGTAAATAAAGCTGAGTGAAACAAATAGGAGAATAGGAGAAAAGGTTGTGATTCAGAAATATGACTTTAATTTTGAGTTTTATGTTAGACTCAGGAGGGTATTTTTGAAATGTCTTTGGAACTTAAAAAAATCGTGATGAATTTTAAAATTCTGGTATAAAATAATAATCCTGGAACAACAATGAAGTTACATGAACTGAATGCTATCTCATTGTAATGATAGAGAAAGCCATATAAAGAGATTTCATAACAAGTAAGTTGCAAATAAAATATATCATGCTAATATTTATAGGAAATATTTAAAAGTATTTTAAAGCACTTTTTGATAAGTGATATATTCCTTTCTCATGTATACTATCAACGTCATTAAATCAGTGAAAGGTGTCTTAATTATGTTCTGACAAAATACAAGTTCTGTTTGAATTGTTCACATATCTTTTAACAACTTGTTTCCTCTTCAATGGTGACCATTTATTTAATCCTGATAAATAAGAGATCAGTTATCCATTTACATTGGCACAACTGAATGCAATGTGTTTTGGAATGGTTTTGCAGTTCTCAAACTTCAGGGTCATTGAGATCACTGGAGGAATTTTCAGAACACAGATGCCTTAGCTTCATCCCAAGAGTTTCAGGTTGGTGGCCCTGGGGTGGAAGCCTGGAGTTCGTATTTCTAATAAGATCTCAGGTGATAGTGGTGCTGCTGTTCTGTTAACCACACTTTTGAAAGTCTATTTCATCTCATCTTGCAAGTTTATTGGCTAGATACTTTCCATAATATACTCATTAATAAGTGAATTTTATATGTATCTTTAGTATGATTCCCTTTGTCATTACTAGTATTAGATTTTTATAATTGTTCTTTGTTTAAATCAATTTCAGCAGGAGTCTTAATTTTTTCAATCTTTAAAAAAAAAAAAGCCCAATGTTTGAAGTGGTTGATGTAGTTCATTGCTGCTTGTTTTTAACTTTGTTGAATTCAAGATTGTTTCTATTATTTGCTTACATTCCTTCTTTGATTAGTTTTGCTATGCTTTTTCTAATTATTTGAGATGTATGCCTAGCTAGTTACTTATTACTATGGAAAGTGATACACTTTTCTTCTCTATATGGTTTAAGTGTCAAATCCAGGGCCTCATGCAAGCCAGAAAAGCACTCCATCACTGATGTACACCCAACCCAATTGAAGTTTTACACGTAATATTTTTGTAGTATTTCTGTTATTGTTCAGATAAAACAGTTTTTCCAATTTTGATGGTGATTTCTTCTGTGTTGAGGAGTTATTTATTTAGAAGCATATTTCTTAATTTACAAATATATGGGGAATTTCTGGTTATGTTGTTAATGATCTTGTTTTAGCTTACTCACACTATAGTCAGAAAACAAGTTCTGTGGGATTTCAGTCAGTCCTTTGAAATTTGCTGGTGTGTCTCTGTGTCTTTTATTCTGTTCCATTGGTCTTCATGTTTGTTTTTATGCCAATACCAGGCCATTTTTGTTATTATAGCTCTGTAGTATAATTTAAGGTCTGGTATTGTGATGCTCCTGCATCACTTTCCTTCTTAAGGATTGCTTTGGCTATTCTGGGTCTCATATTTTTCCAAATGAATTTCATGACTTACTTTTTCTATTTCTATGAAGAACATCATTGAAATTTTAATAGGAATTGCATTAAATCTGTATAGTGCTTTTGGTAGTATGGCCATTTTGACAATATTAATTCTGTCTAGGAACATGGGCAATCTTTTCATTTTCTGAGGTCTTTTTCAATATTTTTTTTAGTGTTCTGTAGTTTTCATTGTAGTCTTTTACCTCCTTTGTTAGATTGATTCCCATGTATTTTATTTTTTTGAGGCTATTATGGGATATTTTTCCTGATTTCTCTTTTAGTTGATTCATCATTGGTGTATAGGAATGCAATTGATTTATGGGTGTTGATTTTATAGCTGAAAGTGTATCAAAGACCTAGGAATCAGACCAGAGACCTTGTGTTTACTAGAAGGAAAAGTAGGCCCAACACTACATCATGTCAGCTTAGGAACTGACTTCCTCAATAAGACTCCTAAAGTGTAAGAAGTAAAATCAAGAGTCAATAAATGAGATGATATCAAACTAAAAATCTTCTTCACAGCAAAGGAAACAATCAATAATGTGAAGAAAGAGCCTATAGAATGGAAGAAAATCTTTACCACCAGTACTTCGGATATAACATTAATCTCCAGGATATATAAAGAACTCAAATAACTTAACACCTAAAAACAAAAACAAAACCCAACCAAACAACCTAGTCAATAAATGGGCAAAGGAACTGAACAAACACTTCACAGAATAAATACAAATTGTCACAAAATACATGAAAAATGTTCAATATCTCTAGCAATTAGAGATATGCAAATTAAAACTACACTGAGATTCCATCTCACTCTAGTCAGAATGGCAATTATCAAGAATACAAGTAACAATAAATGTTGGTGAGAATGTGGGACAAAAGGTACATTTACACATTGCTGGTGGGACTGCAGATTGGTACAACCACTCTGGAAAGCAGTATGGAGATTCCCCAGAAAACTTGGAATGGAACCACCATTTGATCGGATTTTCCCACTCCTTGGTTTATACCCAAAGGACTTAAAATCAGCATACTAGTGATGCAGTCACATCAATGTTTATAGCAGCTCAATTCACAATAGACACGTATGGAACCAATCTAGGTGCCCTTCAACAGATGAACAGATATATGTGGCTCTATATACACAATGGAATATTACTCAGCCTTAAATAAGAATGAAATTATGGCATTGGCCAGAAAATGACTGGAACTGGAGAATATGCTAAGTGAAATGAGCCAATCCCCCAAAACCAAAGGCTGAATGTTCTCTCTGATATGTAGATGCTAACCTACAACAAGAGAGGGTGAGAAGGGGAAGAATAGAAATCAAATTGATTAGACAAAGGGGAACAAAGGGAAGAGAGTAGGGAGGGGAATAGAAAGGACAGTAGAATAATTGGACATAACTTTCCTAGCCTTATATATGAACTCAGAACTGACCATGAATACATGAATTCCACATCATGTACAACCACAAGAATAGAATCCTAATTAGAATAATTATACTCCATGTATGTTTAATATGTCAAAGTACACTCTACTGTCATGTATATCAAAGAACAAATAATAAAAATAAATAAATAAAAAGAAATTTGCTGAAATTATTTTTTATGGCCCTCAGTAGTTACACTTCATAAGTATCCCATGTATATTGAAAAAATATATACTCTTCAGTCTTTAACAGTAATATTCACACACACACATCATATCTGGTATCTGGTTTGTTGTGATATCACTTATATCTTCTATGGGTTTTCTGATTTTGTTTGGTCTGTTATTTCTCATTGTCACTTCCTTTGCAACAGTTTATTCAGGCGTAACCAAACCAGTTGATGAGGAGATGGGAAAAGACAAATAGACACAAAAATAGAGAAAAAACTGGGGCTTGGTGGGTTGGCTTGCCTCTGGTGGAGGAAGACTGACAAGAGCAAGCTCAGCATGTTTATTATACATATTTAAACATCAAAAGGATTTATTGTGAGAAAGTTTCTTCAAGACAAACAGAGCTAAAGCTGAGCATAAAAGCAGCCCAATTAGGGTTTATCAGCCTGCACCCATAACTCTACCTCCAGGCAGCAGGTGTTTGAACCCAAGGCCATGAACTAATAAATTCTGTGGCTGGCACAGAATCCCCCTTTGAACAGGGCATCACCATATCAACTGGGCGATCTCCCATGAGTGCCTTTGCACCAAAAAATTCCCAAGTGAGGTACTGCCTCTGTCTTTGGGTTGTTCAAAAGTCCACCACCCCTGACATCTCCTTGTATTGGTGCCCCCCCCACTCTTTCTCTCTCTATATTTTGAGGTTTATTAGTTACTAAAAATTTAAGTTGCTATAACTTTTTGATTAATTGAGATGTTATCATTTTAAAGTCACACATTGTTCTAGTAATGCTTTTTGTCTTAAACTCTATTTTGTTGGTAATAATAAAGTTTTTTTAGTTACTTTTAGAAAATATTTGTTTTCCTCTTAGTCTAAATCTTACTATATTAGATGTTTTGTGTATTATGTATTGCTTATGAATTGGATAGAGTTAGATTTTTTCTATGAGATCTAGGTTGCTGAATACCTTCAGCTTCCTCTTAGGAAATGCAGATCTTCATATTATTGAACTTCATTTTTCTCTTCCAAACAAATGGTAGCAACATGAGATTATCATTTTGGTTCCTTCCTTCCTTACTTCTTTTCTTCTTTTACTTGCACAACCACATTATTATTTTTGCTTTACATAATCAATGTTATATAATACACACACACACACACACATATATGTGTATATATGCATAGTCATGTTTCTCTTTGCTCTTATTTTATTCTTCTATCTTAAATTTTCCATTTGGGATAACTTTCCTTTTGTTTAAACTATATCCTACACATTTTTGAGGCACTACTGGTGGAAAATTTTGTGTCTTTTGGTCTGATAATATCTTCATTTCACCCCTTTTCTTTGGTGTGGTTGTGGGATCCTGGAGGCCAGGTGCAATCAGTCGGTCTGGGGTCCCCGTGATAGGGTGCAGTCAGTTGGTCTGGGGGTCCTGGAGGCAGGGAGCAGTCAGTCGATGTGAGGGCCCCAGAGGCAGGGAGTGATCGGTTGGTCTGAGGGATCCTGGAGATGGGACTCAGTCAGTCCTGCCAGGAGTCCTACGGGCCTGGCTGTTGTCTCAAAATGGCGGCAGCCACGTGTAATCAAACCTGGAGGTACTGTGACAGAGAACTTCCAGGCAACAGCAGGCAGCTGGTGCTCCACTGGTGGTCAGTGATCAGTTTGCTGACTGTTGTCGGAGGATCGGGAGGTGAACCTTGTGCGTTCGGTGATGGATAGGTGTAAGGCAGGTGATGGACCAGCCAGAGGCAGGCAAATGGTGGATGATAGGCACCTGACAGTGAGCAATCTGCACTCAAAAAAGGCATTGATATGCTGGCAGACTGCAGGTCATCACAGCAGACAAATGGGGTAAACACCAGGGAATCGATAAGCAGCAAAAACTGCCTCACCAAGAAACAGAGATCCTCTGCTTGAAACCGGAGTTACAGAGTGACAAGGAACGCAGCCTCCCTCTAGTCTGCCATCTTGGATCCCCTCACCCCTTTTCTTGCTAGGTATACTATTCTGGTTTGTCAATTTCAGTTCATTGAAGTCATTCTTTCCCCTCTTTCTAGATATCATTATTGCTGTTTAGAATGAAGATTCCTTTCAAATTGCTTCTTTGAAAAAAATTACATTTTCCCCCTGGCTTCTTTTTAAGATTTTTCTTTCTTCCTTTTTTGAGTGGAGGAGATGCCAGGGATTGAACTCTGGGCCACTTGAGCACTGAGCCACATCCTCAGCCCTATTTTTCACTTTATTTAGAGAAAGGGTCTCACTGAGTTGCGTAGTGCTTTGCTTTTGGGGAGGCCAACTTTGAGCTCACAATCCCACTGCCTCAGCCTCCTGAGCACTGGGATTATAGGCTAGCACCACCAGGCCTGGTGAGATTTTTTTTTCTTCTTCTTTTTTTTAAATGTAGTTTCAATGTTTGTCTAGATGTGCAGGTTTTTTTTGTTTTTTTTTTTGTTTTTTTTTTTTAACGTAATGCTTGAAATTCATTTGGTTTCTTGAATTTTGGATTGGTATTCTTCAACAGTTGTGGAAAAGTTCTCTGGATTTATCTCTTCAAATATTGCCTTAGTCCAGATTTTTCTCTTTCTGCAGAAACTGACGAAACATAATATACTTCTCCTTTTCTTTTCCATGAACCTCTCATTTATATTCCCCATCTCGCCCTTGTCTTTCTAAGTCTTTCTGGGTTGCATTCTGCCTCCATTTTTTCCAATTTACTTGCTCTCTTTTCACCTGACTCTATTGTTATAAATCTAGTCTAAGGGTTTTAAATTTTATTTACTGTAGTTTTCATTTGAAGACATTTTGTTGAGTCCTTTTTCAGTTGTGTTGGGGGTTCATTATTCTCTGTTGTTATCTTCAATTTTGTTCTTATTTGAAATTATTTTAAGAACATAGTGTAATAGCTGTTCATAAGATGTGTGCAGTAATTCTAGTATCTGAAAATTTTAGTCTGTATCTGCTATTAATTCTTCTTGCTCAAGATAACTTTTTTTTCATTTTGTGCTTGTTTTTCTTTAACCCTATACTGTCATAATAGTAGAATTTGTGGACATTCTTTGAAGTTTAGAATAAAAGTTTCTTATTCCACAGAGAATTTGCTTCCAACTCCTTCCTAGAGTTACTACCAGTTTGGGACCATCTTAAATCAACGCAGCGCTGAAGTTCCCCCAGGTTGTCCAGGTGATATACTGCCAGATGGCAGAACTATGCAAGGCTGGCCTAAGGTCACAACTCAGAAATCCCTGCCATCATTTTCATCTGCTGTCTTGCTGTACTAACTGAGTCACCTATCCCTGTATGCACTGTGGAGGCAGGTTTCCTTCCGGTTCACCATTCCTCTGAAGATAGAATGCAGCTTAGGTCCCGATTTAATGAACAGAAGGTCTCCTACAGGTTGTTTACCTTGGGCAGGCCCTGGGTCTTAAGTTCTATCTCCCTTGGCCAATGAAGTCTTTAAAAACGAAGCCTGAGCTTCATTACTCAGTATTTCATTACTACTCCAGCTAGTTGTAGTTCTTCTGTCAAGAATTTAGGACGAGCCCATGCTAACATAGCCTCCCTGCACTGTGGGGGCAACAAGCAACTACTGCCATTGGCAGACAACACCTGGGCCCTGAGGCAAAGCCATCTCTGAAGAGTGGTAGCAAAGGCTGTACCGTGCTGGCCAATAAAGATGTTCGAGTGCTCGAATTCATGGAATCTTATATCAAGTAAAAGAAACTAGTAGTATGAGAAAACACCAGAAATATCTCACTCTGACACATTTGGAGACAGGGCTAGTTTTGGGAATTAGCTACTATAAGCTTGTGCCATGAAATTTAGAAAATTATTTATAGTTCTGACTTGATTTTCCCTGTTTGATGGGACCTTGGAAATCAGGGTTACCCTTGGATTTATGATAAACTCCAGGTCAGTAATAAAAGGCATTCAATGCATATAATGGATTGTAATTCTATGTACTACCTTCTATTAATTCATCTTTAAAAATGTTACTTGCGATTGTTGTTGACTTTAGCAGTTTACTTCACCAACAGTTACTCTTTGTGTAAATACATTCTGCTTCATATCCTTATATGTTAATTTACTCCTTATCAATTCAATTCATGAGTTCTCATTTCAAATAAGCTACAATGAAAAGCAAGAAACAGCTTATTAGTGTCAATCTGTTTTATTTCTTTTGTAGACACAAGAAAAACAGGCTTTGCCAGTGGTTAAGTGAATTCATAACCATCAGTTAATATTTTACTTCTTGGAAATTGCTTATTTTTAAAGCAATATTTCATTTTTTGCTAGTTTTAGTGGCTTCTTCTGTCTGTTTGGGGGCTAGAAAAATGGTGCTTAAGTTTAATCTTTATGCAGAGGGGCAGTTTGGTATTAAGGATATACATACAGACTCTACCTGAGCTTCAGTCCTGGTTCATAGTTTGATATCTGAGTGACTTCAGGCAAATTTCTTAACACATCTTTGCCAACATTTTCTCATCTGTAAAATGGCTAACAATAAGAGTAATAATCTGTTGGGGTTATTAGGATGAAATAAGTAAAACAAGTCTACACTGTTAGAAACTTTAGGTATTACCTATATATAATATGTGCTTTATAAATGTAAGTTATGTTTGTATACACGAAACAGATGTTAAAATTTGTGAAAAGTGATAGCAGAGTCCTGGTCTACATGGAGACCCACTCCAGGTTCATCTTTGCTTTTCATTTATCTTCCTTCTGGAAGGGCAATAACAGTGCAGTGGATCAGGCACATTATCACTGTGTCCATTTTTCTCCCTGGGGGTTAGATGACAGGGGCAGATGCTGAAGATATACATGTTCCCAAGAGCACATGGTTCCCTCTGCCACCCTTTATCCAAGGATCTCTTCAGTCAGGTGAGTGTTGGGGAGGCACCATTCAATCACCCTCCCAAGGACAATGTGAGGATAGAAAATTTGGATCAAACAATAGGGTAAGTGCTCCACAAAATTGAAAATAGGACAGTGTGGCCAGAAGAATAGCAATGCAGTGACCTTGGATGGTGTGGTGTGAGAGCAGGAGGGGCCTTTTCCTGTGGTGTTCAGGGAGGGTTTCCAGGTGAATGTGGAGCTTAGGTTTACAGGTAAGCAGGATTTTACTTCCTTACTCCGTGGCCTGAGCTGTGTGTACCTTTACTTACACTCTTAATACATCCTTGTGATAGCAGATTTTCTCCATGTGGGGCCGTGTGGAAAATCACTGGTTAGTCAAAAGGGAATGGTTTCTCCCCTTTCCAATGCTTATCTAACAGGGGTTAAGTGTATTTTACACTATCAATCATAAAATCTTTTGAATATTTAAATGTTTAATTCTTATAGCTATATGTTATCTTCACTCCAGTATATTTTATAGCAAGAAATAGTGCTTGGGAATCATGATCTTTCCATCTTGACATTCTGTAATAGTAGATTATTTTTCACAGCAAGTCATCATGAAAGCATTTTGAACAAGCAAATATGATATGCCATATTTATGAACATTTCATGGACCCTTTAAATGATTTGCTCTTTTAAAAATATGTCTTTTTTGGGAAAAATATTTCTCTTAAATCTTACTTCAGCTTCTCTGGTGAAGTTTAATTTCCTTCCCAATTGTCCTCTCCTCAGTAAAGATGGAGAGCAACAGATATCATACTCCTTGATACTTGAGAAGCATCCCTGAAACATCCCTTTCCTGAATAATCTCATTTTGTCAAGGTCATAATTTTGGTCCTATTTTACAATCTTTTGGTCAATTTTACTGCTCTGAACATCTCTCTTGAATGTCTGAATCTAAATGATTGTGCTCCAAGGGTCTGGCCAGGGATAGTATCAAGCTGGATCTGGTAACTCCCACCCCCACGCATTACTTACATACCCCTGTGTCACACTTGAGTCTTTAAGAACAGTAAAAGCATTTCAGTGGAGTGGATACGTTATCTCCTAACATTTATTTATGTTTTTTCATAGGTAAACACCAAGGCCCTTTGAAAAGAAACCCTCCCTTTACGCACATACAGGGAGAGAAAGAGGGAGAGAGAGAGAGAGAAAATCTTTATTGTGAATTGTTTCTAATTAAAGTTCTTAACAGCAGTTAAAGAATAGCACTACATACAAGAGTTCTTTGGGGTTAATTGCCATTTATTACACAAAGAGGGAAACATGTATGGAGTCAAAAGGATGCAAAGAATGGATTTTTAATGATTAATTGAATAATCTGTCTTTTTTAAAACAATCAATGCATCTGGAATAAACAAATATCTCTTCAATTGAACTTAGATTTTTGCCAGTGATATGCTTTTAATCTATCCACTTTCAAAATGGGTTGCGTGCATACTTAAAGTTTGTGTTTGAATTCTCCATCTGTCATTAGCACAGTTAAATAAAATTGGGATAATTATGTTATAAAACTGGCACCAAAATTGAAGGTAATTCAATGAAATTTAAGAATCACTTGATTGCTGTATTAGCCTACCAGGTTCTTTCTTGAATTTATGATGCATTCCAAAGTGCACACGGCACAGAATTTCTTATTTTAACTCTGTGTTTACATGGCAGGTGTGTGTTGTTTTACCGAACAACAGAATTTTACTTGCTTCTTTCACTTGTGGCTTTGTTTTTTTAAAGAGCTTCTACCACGTTTTAAAAACATTGCTTGAAAGATTTTCATTAAATCCTTCTTTCCGTATTTACCCTCTTGTTTTGCTGATGAAAACTTTGTTTACTTTTCTTTGGGATGTTTAGATAATGGCCACCATTTGCAGTAGGTTCATTATTTATGTATGGGTCAAAACAAAATAAGAATCCAAATTAGTGATATTTAACATTTGAAAGGTTTCATTTGTCTGGATATACTCAGATTATTATTTGTTCCTATAACTAAGTTACAAATCACTGAGATACAACTTATGTGCAAATCCTGTATGGGATTTCATGAATATTTAGTGCTTTGTTTCTATTTCTAAGTCTGTGAAGTTTCATAAATCAGCACTGTCTTTCCTTGGTGCTACATAGCTGTGATTTTTGTATTATCTCTTCTGAATTACAAGGACTGAGTTTCACACAATTTTCATATGAGAATAATTCGGGTAGGTAAAAGACAATCTATCTTCGTTCAAAGCTAAGGTCATGATTTAAGTAAAACAGGAGAGGGAAAACAAATTTAAAGCTTTCCTTTAGCCCCAATTATTACAGGTTGTTTATAATCTTAAAAAATATTTCCAGTTTTGTGATCTAGGGTCCAAGATATCATCATATATTTTCTATCTGAAAATTCCATCAGCAATATTTTCTTAGATTTCACTACTGTAAACATGGACTCTCAGCTATTTTCTTAGGATATTACCTGTTCTAAACCAGTAATCCCAATGTGACCAGTAACTGATGTTTCTGATTTACAGACCCAACCCCAGGAATTTTGTTGTTGTTGTTCAGTAGCATTAAACCAATGATTCTCAGTCTTGACTGCTAATTAGAATCACCTGGGATCTTTAAAAAGATGTCTAGGCCCAATCCCAGAGATTCTTGTGGTGTTAGTTCTGTGTCACGCTAATTCTCAACCCAAAGAGCTTCACAGGTTAATGTCCAGCCATGTTTGAGAACCACTGCTATAAACAGTACATTTCTAGATTAGAAACATGATAGTTTCTTAGTGAATATTGATTTGATTTGAAAATTTTATCCATCCTCAAATATTTATCTTTTTATGTATAAAATTATACTGATAACCTCTGAGAGAAGCAGTGACTGACACCTTTAACAAGTTCTGGCATAGAGAGATGTCTGGAACCTGTTTAGCTCAGCAGGAGAAACACAGGACTTTGTTGAGAAGTATTGTGAGAAGCATTGACTTGCTATGCCCAAGAAAACCAGGAGGTCTATTTTAGTTAGGGTTGACTTCTCAATTGCTGGTAATACTAGCTAACATATATGGAGTATTCAATATGTGTCATTTTAGACCAAAAAATGTGGAACATCCCTAGCAATCAGGGAAGTGCAAATCAAAACTACACTGAGATTTCCTCTCACTCCAGTTGGAATGGCAATTATCAAGAATACAAATATTGGGCTAGGGAAATAGCTCAGCTGGTAGAGTGCTTGCCTCGAAAGCACAAGGACCTGAGTTCGATCCCCAGTACCGCAAAAAAAAAAAAAAAAAGAATACAAATATTAAATGCTGACTAGGATGTGGGGGAAAAGGTACACTTGTACATTGTTGGTGGCACTGCAAATCAGTACAACCTCTCTGGAAAAGCAGTGTAGACATTCCTCAAAAAACTAGAAATAAAACCAGCATATGACCCAGGTATCCCATTTCTTGGTATTTATACAGAAGAACTAAAATCAGCATACTTTATTGATACAATCACACCAATATTTATAGCAACCACAACTTACAGCAGCCACTTTATAGAACCAGCCCAGATGCCTATCAATAGATGAATGTATTAAGAAAATATAGTATATATACACAATGGAGTGTTACTAAGTGACTTTATGTACTCATTCAGTCATAAAGAAGAATGAAATTGTGGCATTTGCCAGTAAATGGATGGAACCCGAGACTATGCTGCTAAGTGAAACCAGCCAGACTCAGAAAATCAAGGGTCAAATGTTTCTCTCATCTGTGGAAGCTAGAGCAAAGTAAGGGGAAAAAAGGAGGCAGTGGGCTGAGTATCATAAAGATAGAAGGAAGATCAGAGCAGTAGAAGAAGGAGATTGAGAAGGAGGGAAAGGGGAAGAAATGTAGAGTGAATTTGACAAAATTATGCTATGTGCATGTATAAATATACCACAGTGAATTCCACCTTTATGTAGATCTATAAAGCACCAATTAAAATCAACAAATAAATGAGTGAAAGAAAGACCTGTAGAGTAGAGCTCAGGAAATAACTTCTGTTTTTGTAAGTCAGCACTGCTTCTGAACCTAAAGCCACGAAAGTCTTCAGTCTTGAGGTCATTGCCATCATTCTGATGGGCAGGATCCATGGCCTCTCTAGGCTAGGTATATGAATGAGTTAAGGTTTATGCTAACCCTGAAATTCTCTTCCATAAATTATATCACTCAGATGCATTATCTTTACTTGGCAAACTTCCTCTGTTCCTATCCTATGGTTAATCATTTTGTTTGTTCAATAAATCTTTTCATTGATTTACAAAAGAAAAGCAAAATTTCATTCTTATGAAATACATCACTTTAGATGAAGTTTGGTGAGTTCACTTAAAATTTCCCCATACCATAGTGCCACATAAAATTACTGCCACGAGTCAGAATACTTGGATTCTAATCTCCATGCCTTCCTTCTTTAAGTACTAGGTAATTTCATGCATGTCATTCACTCTCTTAGTCTTCAGTTATCTTAGATGTAAAATTTAGAAACTATATTATGTGATAGCAACGGTTTCTTCTCACTCTAATATTGTGTGATTCTTGATATTACAAAATAGCAACAAGGATATATTTATATATGTAAACTGTACATATACTGGGAACTGCAATTCTCACCCACCAGTTCATCTTTTTAGTTCCAACAATTTCTTCCTTATTCTGGGCTCATCTGTCAAAATGAAGAAGTAGGAATATGTGATTTCTAACTTTTTATGATTCTATTAATCTTTCTTCTGTTAAAAGTCATTTGCTAAAAATGTAACAGTCTCTGTGCCTAGCAATCTTTCATGTATTAGTTCAGTTTCTATTACTATAATGAAATACTTGAGGTTTAGTACTTTATAAAGTAGAGAGGATTGTTTATCTCACAGTTTTAGAGGTTAAAAACTGCAAACAACATGGTATTGGTTCTAGCATGGGCACCTCTGGCTGCATTGTACCATGGTACATGGCACCCTAGCAGGAGTGTATACAAAAAGGAGGGATCATATAGTAAAAGAGGAAACCATGTAAAGAAAAGGATTTTTAAAAATAATAATCCCCTTGTGAGAACAAACTCAGGGTCCCAGGAGAACTATCTTAACCCTTTGCCCTCCATGACCTAATGACCTTCAACTTGCTTCTTAAAGGTCCCACTCCACCTTCCAACATCACTATACTAAGGACCAAATTTCCAACATATGAACCTTTGGGAGACAAACCACATCCAAACCACAGCATCTCAATTACTCTCTATGTACCCCTGGAAATTTGTTTTTATCTTTGATCACCTAGATTTTTAATATCAGAGTGTTACGTTTCTCAAATATTGATTTCTGAATATGTTTGGTTACACAAGTAATGAAAACATTTTTCTCATTTACAAGAAAGTAGAGTTAATAGAAGATTTCTCCATACAATATTTTAAAAACCTCTGACACCAGGTACCATTTATTTGTATTAGAATAAAATATTACAGCATGTTTCATTTAGTACAAATGTATTTATAATTTTACACATAACATATCTACCTTAGTTATCACCTGTTCTCTAGAGAACATATTTGGAGTTCAAGGCTTATATGCTAATATTTTGTTGAAAATGTGTAAATACATGGCAGCATGTGTGAAAGAAAAGGGAAATTGAGGCAGAGAAAGAAGGCAGAGAAAGGTATGGTTTACCATTCTGACCATCATTTCCAACAAGCCCAGAAAAGACATGGCTGCTTAACCTCACAAGAAATCTTCAGATGGGCTGTAGGAAAAAAAAAAAAAATCCTCATCTTGGAACAGTCTATCAGAGGGAGAAAAGTGAGTGACTTCATGTACTCATTCTCTGACTGGTCAAAATGTACTGCTCAGGGGTGAAGCAAGTCAGTTTCGGAAAATGGAATTATCTCAGGAGGGACACAAAAAAGCTCTCACTGTGATGGTTAAGGTGAAGCAAGAATCCCAGGACCCAGGAAACAGAGGCAGTACATATCAGTGTCCTGCCTTGAATATGACACAGTACTCCATGGTGTGCCACAAATACCCAGGATTTCCTGATGCTGCACCTTTCCCAAATTCTGGGTTCCATAGTCTATCAGTTAATATCTTCAGGATGTCAAGTTTATCAATAGGTGCTACTGCTCCACTCCCAACAAACTCTAGAACAGTGCTTCTCAAACTTGAACATGCAGAGGAATCTTTTGGGGAATCTTATAAAAATGCAAATTTGATTCAATTATGCAAGGACATTCAAAGTGTGGTCTATGATCATCTGAATCAACATCAGTTGAGAGCTTATTAGAAATGCAGAAGTTTGGGCCTTTCCCTAAACTACTGAAATAGAATCTGTTTACAGAAGATTCCCAGATGATTTGTACACACTTAAGTTTTGATAAACAGTGCTCTCTGGTCTAGTAGAGTACTTCTCAAATTAACTGTGGTGATGAGAAAATTCTTTTACATTTTCTAATCCTTTGTAGACCATCGTGTTTGCAAAACATAAATAAATTCAATTACTAGGAAAATATTTTTTAAATCATGTTTTAGTAAAAATTCAACTATTACTTTATGCAGTAGACATAAAATTATTTTTCTCAAACTACTCTACAATTCTTTCTAAATTTGTATTCTCAATGTCTACTTGACCATAAACGGACAGCAAATTGTTCATAGAACTGTACTGGTCTGTGGAAAAGACTTTGAGTAGCATTTGTCTTGAAAAGAAAGTTTGTCTTTGTATCTTTGTAAGCTTGGAGAACTTTAGTAAAAATAAGTATATTGCAACATCTGCAATGAAGCAATATTATAGTGAAAAGATTCACCACTTCACTTACAGAAAGTATTTTCCTTATAATGTAAAAATGAAATGTAAACTGTAATTTTTGAACTTTATTCCCATTGCTTCCCTCTCCTTTCATCTTCCCCTCATCTTGAAGCATTCCATTAAAATGCTGGGTCTGGCCAACTTCACACAAACCCTATATTCTGGATCCTTCTGGTTCTTTTGAGGTATTAGTGGGAGTGAGTTGTTCAGATCCTTCCCAGGCAACAAGACAAGTGGAAAACCTGAGGAGGACAGAGTGCCTTGGGCATGGGGAGCAGATACAAGCAGACCGTTTCTGTCTGGGCACTGTCTGGTCATAGAGTGTGAGAGATTTACTGGTGATTTTAGTGTTAGAATCATTGTCCAAGTGGAAAACAATACAAAACATTGATGAAAGAAATACATGTAAGATGACTGCATTTAAAAAGTACATGATACTTGGAGTTTTTAAAAAAATGTATTCTAACAAAGAATACAGGAATTACTATTCTTAAAATAGATTTTTTTTACTGGAAACATTAATTATCAAATTAGGTATGTATTAGGTATATATAGATTTCTTTATATATCAACCTATACATAGATAGGTATATGTACATATGAATGGATGTGTTATAGGTATGTGCATATCTATGAGTGTGTATGTATATGTATATATACATATAATATAAATACATACATATATTTCAAAGATACATATGTATGTATGCTAGACAAGTAGATTTTCCACTCCTCATTGAAAGATTCATTTCACAATCATTTTAAGCCTATATTTTTAAAACTGGAAACACTACTCATCTGGCAAAGAAAAGGATCAAAACTACTAAGAAAAAATACAAAGCTCCTTCAGAGCATCCTAATTTTACTCTTATACTTTATTCCTCATGGACCTTTCCCTACACTTTAAAAAAAAAAAAGTCTTATTTATACACCCTGGGATTTTCTGCATTATTTAACAACCAGGTTAACTATTATAGCAAAATCTACTTTTATGAGCTCAAGATACTGACTTTCTCTATAAGGACCCATGAGAGATACCTCTCTCCTAAAACTGTATTAGGAAGACTGTGTCCCCAGAGTTGCTCGTTTGCTTTTAAACTTTTTCTTAGCACTGTCACTTATTAGATGTAAGGCATGAGTAATTTATTTCACTTTTATGGCTCCACTTCCTCGTTTTAAAGGTGGAGATAAAGATTTTAAACCCTTTATAGGGTTATTCTGTTGATTAAATGAGGTAATATAACAAGTGCTTAGAACAGTGCTTGGAAGATATTACTTAATGAATATGACTGTTTTTTCTTATATGGAGTTGGTGATTTTTTTTTAACTATTCATGTTTTCCTTCTTGTTTTTTCTCCTAGGAGGATTAAGGTTACACTGACTTCTATTAGTCACTGATCATTATTTATCCCTCTTATTTCTAATTGTTCATCAATTTATTTTTTATCTTACTATTTTACAGGTATATCTGTAGGCAGCCTCAAATTCTTTTATGGAACAAAGTGGTATATCAATCATCTATCAGTCTCTTAAAAATTGGATTGAGTTCACCTGTGGACAAGTCTCAAGGACATTTTGAAACTCTGATTGGCTTAAATCTGGTTTCTTGAGCCAACCACTTGAAAGACAGGATTAGTTTATTTCATGTGATTGAGTTTCATTCTTAATGATGATGGAGAATCAATCTAAATACCAATTACAGTACAGTATCCTAAATAGGAAAGCATCTTACTCATCTTTATATCCCCAGTGCTTAGCATAGTTTCTGGCTGATAGCAATGCTCCACAAATGACTGATGAGTCAGCAGACGATTTTTGCCTGGGTGCTACATTTCTATTTGGCAACTTGACCAAAACAAAGGAAACTCAGTTATAACCAGAAGACTTCCCCCAAATCAAACTTTTCACTCTCTGAAACAAGACCTTCTCATCAAGCCAGGCTCCAGAAAGCTTTTTATGGTTTATTCCTTACCTAATTCATTTGGTGTCATTATCCCTTCTTGCTTTGTCCTCTAACATTGCTAAATCCCTGGAATGTCTTTAAAACCTGCCTGCTACCGGAAAGAAATTAACCAAAATGATAGTTGTGATTTTATAAGCATAGTGGTAGGATACTTATTTTTTCTTTTTTTCCAATAATTTTGTGTAATTGTGTTCCTTAAATAGATGTTTTTATATTATTCTAAAATGAACATTTTTAGATTAAACCAAAAGTTAGGAAGTGTGGGGGGAAAAACCTGCCTGCTTTACCCCTCATATTTATCTTTGAACACACTGATCCCTCTATCTAGTGAAGCATTTATCCTTTAAACCTGGACCTGTATCTTCACCTCTCTGTGGGCAGTTTCTTTGCTACTGACTCCATAGACATTTATGACCCTAACTTTCCTAGTAAACCCCTCTACATTGTGTGTGTGTGTGTGTGTGTGTGTGTGTGTGCGTGCGTGTGTGTGTGTGTGTGTGCGTGTGTGTTTTCTTTCTTGAACTTGATGCCCAGGCAATGTATGATGGAGAAAGAGCACAGGTTTTGTAATCAGACAAAACTGGGTTAGGTCCTTGTTTGGCCACTTTTTAGCTGTGTAACTCAGCCCTATTACTTAACTCTGCTGACAGTTGGGTTACTGGTTTTGAAATGAGGACAGTGAAGTCTACCTTAGAGGGTTGATGCAAAGTTCAAATTGGGGAACATGTAAAAGTCAAGCACATAATTGGTACTCAGTAAATAAGTAATAGAGTAGGCACTAAAAGTTATTTAGCATTATGGGAGGGGGTCTTGCAATGTGAAGATCATGTAACAGTTTTATAATGATAGATTAAAAATCAATGTGAGTTTCTATTTAAGCGATTAGATTTTTTAGGAGTAAACATAGTTTAGGGTTATAAATATGAAATGGGAGAAGCACATTAACTGCCTTCTAAATAGCACATAGTAATAATTTTGATGAATAAGCAACAAGCTATTTGCTTCCTTTCTTCACATTTCCTTGAGTATCTATCACAGAGTCAAATTTAAGAATGATTATTAGTATGATATTAGAGCAATGGTGCTCTAAATCCTCACCACAAGCACTGGTTTCCAGATGAGACTATTCTTGAAAGACTTAATTTAAGCTTTTCCACTTAGCATTTAATGTGACTTATTTTGTACAATGACAAAGCTGCAGGTGTTAACAAAATCTAAGAGTTTAAAAATGTGCCTGTGGTATATTTAAAGTGACCAAAATAACTTTTTTTAAGATTCAAAAATAAACTGTTGACATAAATCACAGAAATACCACTGCTTAAGAAATAAGATTGGTAGCATTCCATCATTTTCACTCAGAAATAAATGTTCTCTCTAACCTAGCCCCAATTTACCTTCAAGACCCCTCCCATGCTCAACCTCCTCTGAGAACTTCTACCCTCCAGTTTTATGGCAGGATTTTTCTGCCTCTGCCTTGAGTTTCTCCTGCCTCTGGCATACTTTTGTATAGAGGCATGCTTTTTTCACATCCCTGTAGTCCAACTAAAGCTGAAGCTCAGGTCTTGGGAGGGGGTGATACTCAGAACCCATTCCATTAGTGGTGGGTGACTCAAAGAGAGGCCTAAGTGTGGCAAATATGGAGAAAGCAGACTCATCCAGTCTGCAGGGTGGATTGGGAGCCTCATGCAAAAGGCAATGCGTGGAGCTGTGGGAGTAACTGTCTGGTCTCTCCAAACTGATAGTAAAAGCTGCTTCCAAACTGCCTTCACGGTGTGTCTGAAGGAGGAGCACATCCTGAGTGGAACAGGGACTAAGCTTCCCAGAATTGTCCCAGAGGCAGAGGCTGTAGGTCAGAAGGGAAAGGCAATTTTGAATTGAAACATGAGGCCCTGACCTTCTATCCCCAACTCCTTTCTTCCCCAAGACTTGTGGAGGAAGCTTTGGAAGGGGTCTCTTACGTGAGAAGTTAAAGGGACACACAACCAAGACCATCTAGTGGGTGGTGGGCAATTCATTTGTTCAGTCAGCAATATTAAAAAGATGAATGTTGGAGCCTATATTTTTTGGCAGCACAGAAAGCTGAACGGGAAGAATGGTGCTCTTAAAAAATATATTGGCATCTACGTCTCTCTGACTCTTCAGACTTTCAAACTCCTAAAACTAAGGAAATTTCTAGAACCAGGACTCTTTCTTAGATAAACAAGGGAAATGCATTTAAAGTGCTTTTTAACTCCTGAGAAGAAATTATTTCTCTATAGGGTCCCTCCAATGGAAGAAGGCAAACGTGATCTTTTACAACATGGGAATGTAGAAGTACCTCACCAACTGAGAAACATTCTTAGTATGGATTTAGATTCTACTCTCCTCAGATTAATATCTTTTTTTTGGAAAAGTAACATGACTAAATTCAACAAGTCCATTTAATCTTGATGTGTCTGTGGAAAAGAAAATATAATCAAGAAAACTTCACAACCTGGTGATTTGTAGCAACTGTTCTTTTACATAGAATAGCTTATTCGCCTCTCACCTCCAGAAGGTGATATGAGTGGCTGAATATTAATCTTAAAAATGTTGAGTGATCAACAAGAAGATAAGAGTCTGAAAATCCAACATTTATTTGATACATTTGTGTCCTTCACCTATAGCATGGTACTTTTCAACTCCCTGCAAGATGAGGCCTATGATAAATATTATGTCCACTATCGAATGCAAAAGAATTTCCTGTACATTGCTGGGTGGTGAGATGTTAATGTTCAACCCTGTTATACATAAATGATGATTACATGAAATAATCAAACATGGCTTGCACGTATTTACCCTCCCTATCCTCCCTAGCCCCAGTTTATTAAACTTTCTTATACCATAGTAGCACTACCTTTTTCAGCCTCCGAATTTGAAGTATTTGTTGTTTATATTTTATATTTATCTATGTGCAATAGCATATTATGCAATGATTAATCTTTCATCCAAGACTTAGTCACATTAGCCACTGATTTCTTTATGCTTGATTAGGTCAACCACACAGAGCCCAGAAGTTAGAAATTTGGGTGCTCTAGATTATGCCAATGTTTTTAAAGATTCTTTTCAAAAGTGAATAAATGAACACTTGGCAGAAAGTGCCTGTCACAAACACCATATGACACACTGAATCAACATGGTTATAGACTATGTACACCCAAACATGTTCTAGTGGGAATTTTTCAATGATGAACATTATTAGTTCTGAGTATTTCTACAATGTACTCCATACTCCACAAGGCTTTATGTTTGCCTATTTCATATTTTTAAGTTAATTAGGATTCATTGTTGAAATTTTGGAAAATGTAAAAATGCGAAAATGAGTAGGAAAGAGTTATCCAAAACCCCACTACTCATTTTGGCATGTTTCCTATTTGTTTGTTTGTTTTACAAACTTAAGACTTTACATGAAAATTTTATATCCTGTACTTGTGCTTAATTCCATAACATAAATTCCCCTAGTCCTTTAAAACACCTAACAAGCATATTTTTTAAACCAAACATGAATATTTCTTTGTTTGCTATTCTTATGATATGAATAAATCATGCTAGTTATATAAATTCCAAATAATATGTAAGTGTACATAGCAATTATAATCCTCCACACAGAAATAACTGCTGTGAAATTTAGTACATAGCCTTCCAAATTTTTGCCTATGCATTTAAACACAAACTTGTATGCATATATACAGAAAAAATATATATGTAAACATGCAATGTTGGGATCACACCTTTGATATAGTTTGGCAACCTACATTTTTCGTTTAGTACATTTGAATATCTTACTCCTTATTGTGTGCATCCCTATTTATTACTTACCCTTTAAAAGCCTGCATAGTGCTATATTATAAAAAAGAATCCTAATAGTTATATAAAATTGCACCTAATGAACGTGTATTTTCCTGATGGTCCACTCCCACTCCCCCATTGACGGAGATTTTGTTTCTTAACTTTCAAAACTAAAAGTAATGCTAAACTAAAAATAATGGTGTGATGAAAGTCTTGACCCACATTTAGCTGTCTACATATAAAATTATTTCCTTGAGATAGAGTCCTGTTGTTGGAATTATTGATGTAAAACATGAAAAAACTTAAGCCTCTTGACACAAATTATAAATTTTCTGTGATTTTATTTTAAAAATGTATTTGCTATTCCTTATTTCATGTAAAATTCCAATATCTAATCCTCCCTGTCACATTTTAATACACTATATCCTAAAAGCCTTTTAAAATTTAAATTTCAGTTCTATCATTAGCTTTGAAGACATTAGACATGTTTTTATAAAATTTAGTTTGATGTTAAAGATAACTTGGTAGATAGCTGATATTGGGGTAAAATCCGCTTTTATATCAAGTTAATGGTGCTTTCTAGCTTTATCTTTTGTCCTTTGTCAGAGCCTTCAGGGAAGTTTATGGCACTATACATAGGGTGGTGCACCCAGGAGTATGAAATTAGTCTCTAGGAACTACATTTACTGCTTTCACTCAGTAACAATATATGATGTTAGGTGAAGCTTTACTTAGAAACTTGCTCAGGTCCGAAGTCTCCTGCAATCTTCAGTGAAATGTGTGCATTTAGAGTTAAAATTTTATGAATCTTTGTTCAGGGAATTACTTTTCACCTCAGTTCAATGTTAATTTACTTGTAAGCAAACAGAATGTAGCAATACTATTTCTATCCTAAGAACATATGCATGTTGTTCCATTAGTAGTAATATTTTCATCAGAACATTGTTGAACAGTAGCAAGTGATAACATTTGTAGGCAGTAATCAGAGACTTGACAGCTTTCCTCACCACTAACATTCTTCCTTCTAGGAGGCGAGAGATGTAAATTGAATGGAACACTTCAGAAAATGATTATTAGCTGATACTAACTCAAATACCAAGTTGAAGCTGAATTACTGGTTTAAAAAAAGACATGAGATCTTTTGACATTGTCATTTCCTAGTGGCTAAATTTTATAGGCAGTAATCATAATAAAGAAAATAAAATAGAGTTATGTGAAATTTTGTATCTTTCACAGAGGAAAAAAAGGAGTTAGCATGTATGAATTTCTTTTACCTTTTACCATATACCTTAAATTTACCAGCGGTCATCCTATTTTTGTCTTTATCAGTTGTGAAAGAATAAGTATCTGTCTTCCTATCTAACTATACTCTTCCCTCTCTTCTAGAAAACCAGTGCATCAATCAGACTTTTAACTTCTGCTCTTGACAGCAAGTTATCAAAAGCTTTTGAAAGATGCCATTTCTGCACTTCTTATTTTATTTAACATTAACTTTTACTTTGCTGTCCAACCAAAAGTCTTTCTCAACCAGGGTTGCATAAGAGAATTCAGTCCTACAGAAAAGGCTTTGAGTGACTATTTTCTTCAAATTTCCCATGGATGGTAGAGCAAGAACATTCTTCATGATGCAAAAGATGGATGCTAATTCATAACATCTGATGAATGCTTTAGGGCATTGAGCCCGAAACCCTCACTTTCTAATGGAACATTAGTTGACAAGGATCTCCCCACTACTCTCCACCACAGAAGCAACCAGCTTTCACCATTTTTGCTAATTCTTTGGGGATTGACCTCTATGTCACTAAAAATATGCCTTATTTTTAAGTTTTGGTATTTTATATTAGTTTTCCACAGTGGAAGAGGAGACTGTGGGAGGCAGAATTTTTAAGGTCTTCCAAAGATATTCATCCATAATCCTTGGAATTTACAAATGTTACTGTACTGAGAAAAAGGGTTTTGCATAAATGATTAAGTTAAGACTCTTTAGATGAGGAGATTACCTCCCATTATCAGGGTGGGTCCTATACACCATCTAAGTGTCCTTACCAGAGAGAGAAGAGGGAAATCACACACACACACAAAAGAGATACTGTGGCCACAGAAACACAGACTCTAGTGATGGGGCCACAAGTCAAGGAGTGCCAGCAGCTGCCAGAAGCAGAAAAGTCAAGTTACAAGTTCTGCCCTGTGGTCTCTGAGAAGATTAGACTCTCCCAACACCTCAACTTCAGTCCAGAGGTTAGACTTCTGCTTCCACAACTGTTAGAGAATCCATTTTTGTTGTTTCAAACCACCAAGCTGGTGGCAATTTGTTCAGCAGCCCTAGCTGCTCATAGTTAACTAACTGCTAATCCTTCATCCTCCCTATGCTACCACTGCAAGTACCCAAATGCTTGGTATTCTTTTTCATGGTTACTCTGTCTCCTCATGTTTCTCTGAAGATATTGAGGATGTGTTTATGAAGTGTCTCCCTGCATGCTTTCTATTTTCCCTAGTGCTTTTCATCCCCCTATTTAATGTTTCTTTTTTTAATGTTAGAAAGGGCTTATCTCAGATGTCTGGTGATTCTAGTTTTTCTGCTCATATTTAACAGCTGGAATATGAAAAAGCAATTGGAAACTCCAAGTAGATTTGTTGACCACAAGCCTTATTGTTGTGGAATTGAACTGGAATATCTTCTGTATCTTTAAGTCTTTATTCTTAGGTTGGTAAAATACCTTTGGGAAGACTTTTCCAACCCCTTCTCCAGGAGTGAAGAGCTAGAACAGAATGTGGGAGAAGAAAGCTAGAAATCTCAGCCTTCAATCTACATACCTGCACTTGATTCTCATTTTTTCAATTGTAAGGCATTCTCAGTTGTGCCCATCCATGTATGTTTATATCTCTAAAAGGTGAGGATTTAGGAGAGAATGGAAAGAGTGAATGTGTTTAATCTGCTATGTTTACACACAAAGTTCTCCATCCCTTCACACCACGCAAGTTGTTTTCATTGAGATCATCAAAAACATTCTTGTAAATTCAGTGGACACCTGTAACCTATAGCTCTTAGTCCTCTGAACAACATTTAATAGAAGAGTCCTCTGCAAAGTGCCCTGTATTCTTTCTTTGACTTCAGTGAAATAGTTGGCTTAACATACTGGCTGGGCATCATCCTCCATTCTTTCCCCTGCCACACCTAAAATGTCCAATCAAGTCCTGACACTTACATCATACAAAAAAGTCATTGATCATTCACTATCTCTCACCTTTAATTTGCTTATGTGTTTCCAGTTTTTCCTAGTCTCAAATATGATTTCAAAATGCAGTGAGAATAGTATGCAATACAAACTTGATTGTGTCACTGCTGTGTTTAAAAATTTTCAGGATTATCTGTTGCACTTAAGCTAATGCTAAATTCCTTAGCACATGATAAAATGCTTTTTCTTATCTGGCCTATATTTTTGTCTGTGGCTTAATTTCTCAGGCATGCAAATTGTATTCTAGCTATATTGAGCTAACTGGTAGCAACATGAATATGCCAAATTCTCTTTGATCATAGTGCTATTTTTCATTGTATGGAATCTTCCTCTCACTTCCTTTTTTTGCCCTAACCAACCTCATTAGACAAATAGTCTTTGTTCTTCACTGTTAGCATTCTTTTTCTTATGAAGCCTTCCCTGCACTGTCTACACCAGTTTAGGTATCCTCCCAGGTGCTCCAGTGGCACCCTGTGCTTACTTAGACTAGTGGTTTTTGTTCTATGCTCCCAGACCAGTCTACTTTACTTTTATTTGAGACATCATTTGTTTCATTTATATCTTCCCAAATTTCTTGGGAGTTCTATGAGGATAGGACTGGCACATCTATACATTTGGCATTTCATTAATGCCAAGTAAAGTGTTTGATACATACGAAGTGTGCTGGTTGTTCTGTTTGTTGCCTTGTACCCAAACCTTCTTTCCCACGGTTCACCATTCAGCTTATCTGCTTAGATACATACTGGGGAAGATGATCTTTGAGATACTTGAACTCCCTTGCCTTCTGATCTCTGATTCGGTTTGACCACTGGAAATGCAGGAAAATATAAAGATTAGGTCATTTATCCTCTATCTCTGACATTTTCTGCCTTACCAAAGGTAGTTATCTTCTGTTGGCTCTTCCATTCCACTCTTTTCCATTCTCTTCTATGACTTGCAAGGATGCTCTGTATGCACTACATCTGTGGATTCCCTTGAACTCTTGCTCTCATTTGTGTTCAGCCAATAGTAATTTCATTAGGAGTCAGAGGACAGTGACATTGGTGTGTTTATTGTTCTGACTTACTCCCTGGAACATCACCTGGGGTTGCTTATGTTCCTCAATCAAGGGGTACGGCTCTAGGATTCTTCTTCTGGACTTCATTCACTGCATCCTTACCTTGGTTCTTTGGGTCTCAAGATGGTCAGAGCTCCTCTTAAAGTTCTGTGGAACTGCAGTGTGCTATCTTTGCAAATTATATCAGTTTCCTCTTTGTGATATACAATTCTGTTGGTTTTATATATTGACCACCACATATATGATGTAGAACTCTTTCATGGGTTAAGAGAACTCTTCCACCTAAGTAACTCTTCCACTTTAATCACTGATGATCACTGTTCTGCTTTTAGTACCAAGAGTTTCATATTTTTCAAGAAATTACACAAATAGGAGCATATAATATGGAGCCTATATAGTCTGGCTTCTTTCACTTAGCAAAATGTATTTGACATTAATTTATGTTGTATGAATCAATAGTTCTTTATTCTTTATTGCTGGATAGTATTTCATCACATGAAAGAACCAGAGTGTGTTTATAAATTCATTAATTAAAGGACACTTGGGTCATGTCTGGTTTTGGGTGATTATGAATAAAGTAGCTATAAACATTTGTATACAAATTTTTGTGTGAGCAAAAGTATTCATTTCTTTTTGATGAATACTTATGCTTTGTTAAAAATAGTTGTATAGTAATCTCTCATTTGATATAATTTTGTGTGTCTTATGTGTGAGATGATTGCAACCTAGACAAGTGTGTCTCTGACAATTGTCTACAAATTGACCAAGTTGAGGAGGATATTGGTATAGCTAGGGAATTAATGATCAAAAGATACTGGTTCATGTACCAAGAATGAAGAATGAGATAGATCAAAAATACCATCAGTAGCCAAGCCAGCACAAAGAGAATGGAGAAAAGGAGGGATAGTGAGGTATACAGCAGGCAAAATTAGATTTTAGGCATTCACCTACTGTCTTCTACCTGCAGCTTTAAAAACAGGTCCCCAGCCAATGAAGCACGTGAATAGCCCCAGTGTAAAGACCAATAACCTCAAGAATAGTTCCTTCCCTAACCTTGAACTCTTCACCCTTAACATATCTCACCTTGGCCATGTTGTTTAGATCTTCCATCATCAGCTGCTCTGCTCTTCTAGTATGCGTCTGCCTCCCTGTACAGTTTTCTGTATAGCAACTGACTATTCTCTTTCTTCTATTACCACTGAACCGAGTCCCTAGACAGCTGTGGGTCCAAATTATCCCCATGAACTTTGTTAATTTGCCAGGTTGGTTGAAGGGTAGGTGTGTGACTGTGTAGTTATCTTATGGAGCTATTGAGTGAATTACATATATACATCACAGTTACAATGACAATGGTGGTATAACTGATGCTCACATTTATTGAGCACATATTTTGTTCCAGGCAGTAAACCAAGTGCATTACAGGCAATAATCATTAAATCTTCACAACAAATTATTAAGTATGTATACCTCTTATGCTTGCATTTTATATATGAGGAAACAAGCACAGAATGGTTGTGACATGAATATTGAGGTAGTAAGGGATGGAATCAGTATTTGTATCCAGGTTATCTGGCTCTGAAGTACTCAAACATCCATACTACTGTTGCTCCTCAAAAATGATAACTGGAAGTGTTAGGAGTAAAACATCTGACTACAAGTACTTTGCTTTTCTTGGATAATGATCCCTAACTAGATGCCATGTTCAAATGTATATATTAACTGCAGATATAAAATATGCAAATTGCATGGTCCTCATATTGGGAAATTTTACTAGACTAGCAATAAATACACCAATTATCTTTATTTGGAAAATGAATTAACGATGATAGGACCAGTTTACAGAGGGCTTTGATTATTCAGCTGAGTAGTCAATTCAAATTCAACTTTAGTGGAGTGTGAATTGAAGAGGTATTTTTGCCTTTACAATGTTGTTCATTCCAACTGTGAAAATTAAGGAGAGTAAGGAAAGCACTGTATAAATCTTTTTAAATGCAATGCAGTATCCGGTATGAGCAGTGGACACTCTCTAAGTATTGCTGATTGATGGGGGATGAAAAGACAGATGTGCCCCAGGAGTGTGTTTACCAACACAGATGGTCTCTTTTGGGAGATGAAATAACAGGAAATGGAAGCCCTTTCACAAAAGGAGAGAAAGAAAAACAGAAATTTGGGTTTGTAACATCATATTTTTGATTGTTTTAGAATTTCCGTTTTTAGATGAATTTCTCACTTGTGTGGATTTATGAAAGGCAAATTATGACTTCCAGTATTTTTTTCTCAAACTACCCACTTAGTTTTCCATTTTACCTTCCCAAATGATTCCATTCTGTTAGAAATGTTATATGCAACTCTTTGTTTACACAAGGAATGAACTGAAAGAGAAGGATGGGAATTTGGGGGTTTTGCATCATAAGCATCTCTTCTAATGTCTCCTACATATACTCACAGTAAAATTACATTCTGCCTTCACAGCAAACCCAACTAGCTTGGATTTTAAAAAATACCAGAAGGTAAAAGAACCAAATGAATCTCTCCTATTTGCAGAGGATCAAATAGAGGATACATAGAGTGTGACATGATAAAATTCTTAAAATAAACCAAGATGAACACACAATATTCTCAAATACTCATAGAGTAAGGTTAATTCACTAGATTCAATCTGTCAGTTTCATACTATACTTACTGTATTCCAAGCACTGTTCTAAGCACTTAGGAATATAACACTGAATGAGATAAACATCTCTAGCCTTGTAGAGTTTGTATCTAGTGGGGTTGAAGGAAGGTATATAATCCAATAAATAAGTAAAACACATGGTATATCAGATAGAGAGATGGAGACAGGTATCAGAGAAATAAGCAGGGAAGGGGATAAGAAGTGACAGCATCCTGGGGACAAGGTGGGCCTGGTTTTCAACAGTAAATACTAATGTATTAGAGGGGATGTGTACATATTTGGAAGAATGTTCCTGCAGAGGAAACAGTGAGTACAATGGATCAGGGCAGCAGTGTGCCTGGTATGTTCAAGGGATTGTCAGACCAGTGGAAAATGAGAGGTAGAGAGGTATATGATCAGGAGAAGATCATCCAGCGATCTTGTAGGACATTGCCAAGAATTTGCTTTTATTCCCAAGGGCTTCTCTCTTGAAAATAAGCTATAGTGGAACATGGGTAGAAGCAGGGGAACCAGTTAAGAGGTTACTACAGTAGTCCAGTGGAGAGGTAATGATGACTAAGGAGTAACTGATGAAGATGGTGAGATGTGGTTAGATTCTGAATATGTTGTGAAGATGAAGTCAACAGGATTTGTTAACTACTTGGATATAGTTTGTAAGAGAAAGAGAGATTCAACATGCAGTTAGATTTTTGCACTTGAACTCTTGTCTTTTCATTTTCCACCATGAGAGGAAGCAGCATGAGACCCTCATCAGAACCCAAGCAGATTCTGGCCCTATGCTTTCAGTCTTTCCAGCTTCCAGCACTGGGGGTCCAATAAGTATCTATTCATTATGGATCACCTAGTCTCAGGTGTTCTGTCAGAGCCACAGAAAATAAAACAAAACACTTACTGTCTATCCTCCATGAAACAAACCTTTCCCTATATTTAACCAAATTCACTTTTCTTGTAAATTCTTAATAGCTTTCTATGCAATTTGTTCTTTAAGTGACCAAATGCAAAGCATTTAACCAAGTATCTACCCAACAAAATCAATATCTTTAAGGATATGTGTATGTGTGTGTGTGTGTGTGTGTGTGTGTGTGTGTGTGTGTGTGTGAGAGAGAGAGAGAGAGAGAGAGAGAGAGAGAGAGAGAGAGAGAGACACCGAGACAGACAAAAAGGAAGAGAGACTGGATGTTGAAGAAGAGACTTTCCAAATCAACACACATTTATTCTCAAGTTTGTATAAGGACTATAACGTAGGCTGAAAATGTATTATTTTTATTTGGTCATAATTTGCATAAAGAGCAATATAAAATGCCAAGAAAATTTTGATCCTATCTTCGCAATCTTTATACTCATATTTACCATCTGATTACTTATTCATGTTAATATAATTATTTTCAAAATCTCTTCCCCTGCCATATAAATCTGCATCATTGGATAAGTGGATATAACTAGTGTATTTTTTATTTTAACATCTTTCCACATACCAGTCTTCTTCACTCTTGTGGATACTATTCTGTTCCATCCAAATCCTCTGTTTAGAACTGAGGGACCAAAGCCCTTGGCTGATGGGGACAGTTGTACTCTGCTGAAGACAGCCTCCTTAACCAAATTCACACCCACTTCTCTGGGCAGCCTGCATCCAAGTGCTGCAACAAAGGATAAAAATGGCTCAGACTGCTCACTGCAACTCAGGACAACTATGAAGGGCCATCCCAGCCTCAGAACCCCCATGAGGTCAGCTGAGACACTACTATGGCTGCGCTGTAGCCGGACATCTCACTGTTCAGTCCTGCTGCCTTCCTTTTCCCCCGTAGGTATTGGTCCTCAGAGCTCTGCTTGATAACCTTCCTGAACACCAGTGTTCATCTCAGAGTACTTGCTGGGGAAACCAACTGCAACACGCCTTGTCACCCTTTTCTACCATATTCTAGCATTCGAGATTGAAAACAACTTTCCTCACACGTATTCTTGAGATGCCCAGTGCTCCGCAGTTTCCTCTGCTTCTACATGCCTCTCTGTCACACTCACTTTGCTGCTGAACATGTCCTGGAACCCTGGGATTCCACTTCCTCCCAGCAGGAGCCTCTCTAAAGCACTCTATAAGGTACAGGCACCTTTCTCCACAGTCCTGTCTTTAGCCCCCTCAGCGACACCATTCCCCGCTACAAGTATCTGTCAAAATTATTGAAGCATTGCAGACACAACAGAAGCAATTATAACTAAATAAGATTGAATCCATAGCGCAAAGGAGAGAAGCACAAAATGTCAAACCTCTGACTTGAGGAAACTTCATGAACAAATTCCAGGTCTTTATTATCTCATTTTCAAATCCCCCTCACCCCAGAAGCATCTTCTTTTTCAAACTTCCACAGGGTACCACTTCTTTCTCTTATAGGGAAATCCTAACCTCAACCTATAAGATTTCCAGTATCATCCCCCTCATTCCATCCCAGGGGGTGTTAATACAATTCCTAAAGTCTGGATATCAACTGGGCAGTGTCTCATGGGTTCTGGTGCTTCCAGTTAGTCCCATGTGTTCTTGTTATCAACATAATGTGCTAATATGTCTCCTCAATTTCCCCAGTTATTCAGTGATTCACTATTAATCCATCTCATGAGAACAAATGAGAATTCTCAGACCCTGTATTTTGAACTCTGTACTGTCTGATACCATATCTACACAGTACATGTGACTCCTGAGAACTTGAAATGTGTAAAACTGTTCAGGGTGGCCCTGCTTTATTTTAACTCTTGCCTCTTCCCAGCTCCACTTTTACTGGTACATGTTATATCCAATTCTTGAACTTATTTCTGGATTTACCTTAATCTTGTCTTCCAAGTCAGTTTCATGTATTCACCTTTTTTTTCCAAACTCTAAAATAGTGATGTCACTCTTCTTCTTTACCAATCATTTTGTCTTCATGGATTTTTGCTTTAAAGAAAAAAAATTCATTGCCATTTTGGTGGGTGTTTAGGAGCTACCTGTATATGCATGTTCAATCCACTATACTTAACTCAAAGTTCCAAATGAAGTGTTCCCCAAACAGTTGAACTTTTTCTTTATAGGCTGTAAGTTTGTTAAAATCATAGAAAAGTCATAATTATGAAATATAGAAGTTAATCTCCAAAAGTATTCTGGTATAGTGTTAATATTTTGGCTACTATTGAGGTTAAATCAGGTTGAAATAGGAGTAAAGAGGATTTCCGATAATTCCGTATGAGATATATTAAAATAGCATTTTTCAATATAAGGATTTTTTAATATAACCTACCAGTTATCCTATAATGCATTAGTCCTTTTTGGGTAAATTGCTACTTCATACTTTCAAAACTTCTAAGTGAGAGAAACAAGCAGAAAAGGATATTTTCCTGAATAAGCTTTTTCTTAACATTAATTTATGTCTTCTATGTCCTATTTTTTACCTCAGTTTTTGTCAGGCTATAAAGTAACATTTAAAAAATCACAAATGCATTTCATATTTAAAGATGATAAAGTATTCCTTTCTTACTAGTAAGCCAAAGAGTTAGGGAAATAGTACTTCATTCCTGATTATTAAATGGATAAATTTGAACAGTGCCCAAGGCAGTAGAGAGAAGAGGACACATTTAAGAAATATACTACAAATATAAAGTGCTTTTTTTAAGAGTACCAAAGTATGCAACCATTATGAGATAATTTCTTGCAAAATATAGTTGCTGGATTATATTTTCCAAGGATTTTCAACAGACAATAGAATTTTTTTCAAAAAGAAAATATCAAAGTATCCTTTTGAAGAGTATGAGGATGCTATTAATGCTACTGTGGATTTACAATTCCCTGGATTCATTTATAGAAAGTCAGTTTTTTTATAGTATGAAAATAAATGCATTCATAAAGGATACAATGTTGATATTGCCTTTAAATTTTTCAAAAATATACCAAGACTGGAGGAATAATAAAACATAAAATCCCATACTGATATAATTAATTTAAACTTTTCCTTACTGCATTTAGGGGACTAATCCCCATTTGCTGAGTCATCTACATTTTACTGATTATTTTTGCATTCACTAAAAACTACTTTTTATTATTTTGTACTTTAAAAATATTCGGACTACCTTTTTTCAGTTGTTTGCTAGTTTTGATATGAACCACCAGGCTAATGAAACAACTGGATGGAAGATGAATTACATATTTTTCCTTTGCTTTATATATAATGGTTGACTTCAAACCCAAAATTTCCATTTCTTCCTGTTCTCCTAATACTTCATTATGGTCTTAGATGATCTATTTGTGGTTGGGACGATTGAACACCTTCTTTTGAAGACTGATAGGAATATCATTTCATCAATTGTTGGGCCCTAAGAACACATTATCATGCTTTTCCTGTGAGTGCTACTTCAAAAACAGATTGCTTTTTGGTCCATAAGTTACATGTTTTATCTAGAGACTGTACTTCCAGGTAACTTGCTACTTGTCATGTTAATACTATTATTATTGTTTTTAGATATGTCCATGGAAGACATATCTTAAGTACATGAAAGTTCATTTTAAGTTGAAATATGCACATGCGCACATGCACACACACACACACACACACACACACACACACACACACACAGAGGCAGTGATCCTTCTCTCACCAGTGAGATTATAATTTGGAGGAGTATAAACGTGACCTAGATATCTTGAATCAAGTTCAGTGGGAAATTCTGGTATTCTTGGGAAAACTGGGAAATCTTGGTCCTGGTATGTATGCTCCCTGATGTGCCTTAAAGCGATTACCCAGTCTTACCCTGGTAATGGTGATAGAGCTGTATGGCAGTCACAATCTGAGCATTTTGTGGTTGACTGATTTAAAGTTTTATTTTTATTACAGGTGATAGCCTATATTAGTCTGTTTTAGTCAACATTTCCATCACTGTGACCAAAATACCTGAAAAGAACAATGTAGAGGAGGAAAACATTTATATGAGGCTCATGGTTTAGGTGTCTCAGTCCATAGGCGGTCCACTCCTTTACTCTGGGTGAGGCAGAACATCACGGTGAAAGAGTGTGATGGATGAAAGGTCAGGACATAGCCATCAGAAAGCAGAGAAAGACAGTATTCAACAAGGACAAAGTTATACACCCCAAAAGCACAACCCCATTGACCCACTTCCTCCAGTCATACCTTACTGGCCTCCAGTTACCACCCAGTTAAGCGCTACCAGTGGATTAACACAAGAATTAGATTAAGGCTCTCATAACCCAATTATTTTGCCTCTACACTTGCTTGCATAGTCTCACACATGAGCTTTTTGGGGGATACCTTATATTTAAACCATAACACAGTTCAAGCAGGGAAAAGTTGGGACAATCAAAGGCGGAAAGAGATTTGAGTGACTACTTACAGTGGCATGAGCAGGATTGAAGGATTCAACAGGTAATACAGAGGAACATGGGAGCCGGTACTTCTGGAAATCTGGTAGCAATCGTAGCAAGTTCTTAATATCTCTAGGTGAGAAGTGTTGAGGAGTGAGAGCACATTAGCAGAATCCTGTGATAGCTACAGGATGAGCAGGACCAGAGTCACTACCAGGCTTCGGCCCAGCAGACAGAGTTGTGAGTGATGCTTCTAAAATATATGATGTGACCGCTCTCTCTGCCTCTCCCTCTGGTCACACCCAACCAGAAGCACAAAGGCAAGGAAACCCAGGTGAGGCAGAGGCCAGCCCACTAGGCACAGAGCCAGGCTGAGAAGAGAACGGACCTGGAAGGGGTGGAGGAACTTTCTTTTTAAGCTGGAAATGTGACCTGACTACTATGAAACTAAAGTTACATTGAAGTTAAATTGAAAATGTAACCTGGTTACTGGTTATCAATTACACAAATGATGAAGGACTGAGCATTAATGAAGTTAGGGTTAGAGTCCAAAAGGAAATGACACTTTTAATAATGTGTTCATTCAATACTATGTTCATTGCTTAATCCATTCTGTCATCTGTTTGTCTATTCAAGGTAAGTGGTTTACTATAAAATGTGACTTATATTTGAAGTCTAACTTAATCATTAATATTTAAAACTAAAATTTTTAGTTTCCCCTTATTAGTGTATCAGAGGGCCAGGATTAGGAAGCAATGATGTAAGAAATACACAACATTATTTTCTAATAAATTTATGTGATAATTAAGTTCAACTGCACATGCAGATATACCCGAAAACTATTTTATGTTGAAGAGCTTAAGAAAACAGAGAAAGAAGAAACTGAGCCTGTTGGAGTAACAGAGAGAGAGATAGGACAGGACTGAGTTAGGTCAATAAAGAAAGAATAGAATCAATCTGGAGAAGCTGGTAGCAGCTTACGTATTTGTCTACACTTAATCCCTAGAAACAATTCTATAGCAACAGCAGCAGGCTTATCCTTTCCAATGTAAGAACACTAGTGGGAATTTATTTGCACTGGAATATAATCAATATCAAGTTCATTGTTCTTCTATGGATGTGGGATATGATGAAAGAACTGATGTGATGAAAATTAGGGAAAGGTAAAATTGTGGATTTGGCTAATAAGTTTATCAATTAACCCATGTGCATTTATGCGGTCATAGAAACTTGGACTTGAATCTATGCATTCTTGCCTATTCCTCCTAATTATTTCTGGAAGACAAAGGACATGACTGCCTAGGCACAAATATAAAAAGCTGGAGTGTAGAGATGGACAGACCCAGAATTAATCCAGGTCCATATACTCTCTATGCCTCATGGCTGATAATGATGCATTTCTTCTAGGTTGTTATTTGTATTAACAGAGACAATGCATGTAGAGAAAAAACCCGACACTTATTAAATCTCCTTGAATATTAGCTGATGTAATGATGATGATGACCACCAATGGCCATGCCATTCTGATCTTTATCATTCTTTCTGATCATCATTACTAAAAGCAATATCTACTAAATTTCAGATGTGATAAAATTATATCATTAGAGAATGGGTAACAACAATGTATTATAACAAAAACTATTGCTAAACAAAGATTTAAGATAAAAATTCATTATAGATACTTTTAAGTAAATAAAAAAATTGGTGCGAGTTTAGTTTTGTCCACAAATCTCTCTTGACTGAGAAGTATTTCACTAGCCTGAGAAGCCAAGGATCCACATCTTAATTACCTTGGTCCCCTTGGTCTTGATCTTTGGTTTCTTTCAATAAATATAATCAATAATATCCTTATTGGTCTTCTTGACTGTAATTTCCCAAGAACTTCTTTTTTATGCTGTTATGGATGAGGCAAGGAAGGTATGGGTTACAAGTAATCAGGTTTACTGATTAAATGACTTAGTACTAAAGTACTATGAGATTCCTTTGTTTCTCTCTTATTTCTCAATATTACATCTTTTGTCTTCTGTATTCAAAACCATGGAATAGAACTTTGTGCTAATTCAGCACATTGATTAGCAGATGGGCTCTGTAGTCAGAATTAGGCTTCTTTATTTGTTTATTAGCTGTGGGATTTTGACTTTGCCTCAATTTCTTCTTCAGTGGTGACAGTTATTAGTATCTAAGTTGTAGGGTTGTTGTAAAAATTCAGTGGAATGATAAATGTACTAGCATCAAACCTTTTGCCTGGTGTGTAGAAAATCTTAATATATATTATTATAATATTATTAATACTACTTAAGTCCCCTCCTTATAGGTTTATGTTCATCACCCCATTGAAATTAGGTGTGGCCAATTGACTTGCTTTAACTAATGGAATATGAGGGGACCTGATGTGTGCAACTCTCAAGCGGAAGCTTATAGATCCAGAGCTCCTGTCCACCACAGCTTTGTTCCCTGTGTCACTAGGAAGCACCTTCAACATAACAGTAGTCTGTGTGTCCAGTTCCTGTAATAGTGACATCATGGTGGAGACTGGTAGCTGACCTGGTAAGGACCAGTTTTTTGAGGATGAAATTAACCTTTCAAATTTTGAGGCGGGGTGTTTGCAATTGTGCATAATTTAAAGCAAAGACTTTCTTTATACCATCAGAATTCGTTGTTTAACTGTTACTTATTCATTGTCTTTCTCTCTGCAAATATGTAATTATGTTTACCTTTACTTTTTCTGTACTAAGAATTAAATCCAGATTCTTTCACGTGCTAGGCACTTGCTATACCACTGAATCACATCCTTTGTCTCAATCATGCTTACTTTTTAAAGAAAAAACACATACAAAGAAATATTAGTAAAATTTATCATTTGGCTGGTAAAAGTGTGGACTTCTGAGCGGTGCCACCCTTAAGAGAAGTCTGTTACCCTTTGCTATATTCCTCCATTGTCCTCTACACGAATGCCCTGTTCAGAGTAACATGGTGATTTATATGAATTTAACTAGCACTTCTTGGTGTTTCCTCTTTTAAGAATTTTCTACCAATGACACAATTAAATAAATGTTTTTATTGCTATTCTTTTGCTTAGAAGAAATAATACTCATTAACATAAATCCACACTCTGAATTAGTAAAAAAAAAAAGACATAAATATGCATCTAGATTTTAAAATCTTTTCTTAAAAGTGGATTAGATAGAAATTTGAGGTACATAGGTCATCTTCATATGAAATATGTATAAAATTGATATGAGAACTATTTTCTTAAATGAAACTCACCCTGAAAGCATATATGTGTATGCAAAGGTTTTGTTTTGATTATTTCATATAATTCAAAAATTTGACTGATGACCTGTTAACAAACACAAGATAACAGCACCTCACATGGTATGTGACTAATTGCAGTTCAGAATACTTCATAAGTGAACAATGGGTTGTGATTAAATTTTATCATATACACACATTGTTGCATAAGAAAGGAATTATTAAAAATAGAGGAACCATGTTCATCCGGTTTCCATTCAAAATTTAGCAAGGAATCCTTAATGGGACACATTACAACCTCTATAACTGCTCAGATCTTTACCTTCAATGGGGAATTCCTGAACAGACGATGAGCTGTACAATATTCATTGTTGCAGACCTAGAAACAGACAAGTTAATTGAGAAAAATAGTTACTTAATCCTCTGGAGGAAGTATTATCAGCAACCATGAGAAAAATTATTTTCAAAATGAAATGACTTCTAGGGAAAAAAAAACTCTCAATGAAAACTGAAAGCTTTATGGAGAGGAAGATTAATGTGCCCAAATATTTTTCTGTGTAACAATCAAGATGATAACCACATGATAGGAAAATTCTTCAACTGGTATAAAGACATTGACCTTGCTGAGGTAGTTTCTAGATTCAGCATGCTCTGCCTGCTGCCCAGTGTATTTTCCCTCAGAGTTAATTATGCACATGCTAACTCAATATTAGAGAACCCAAACCTCAGAGCTGCCTTTCAGTAGTCCTACTAGTGGAAAGTTATATGTACAGACTCCCTCCCTATATATGGAATATAAGTATGTATATTTTTAACTAGCAATTTTTATTGGGGCATACAAATTATACAGAATAGTGGGTTTCATAATGGTCTCCTTTCTTTATTCATGATGTTCTTTCTTTATTTTCCCCTCTCTTCCTCCCTCTGACCACTTTCCCTACTTTCTCTCTCTTCCCCTTTCTTTCCCCCCCCCCCCTCTCTCTCTCTCTCTCTCTCTCTCCTCTCTCTCTCTCTCTCTCTCTCTTTCTTTTTTCACCCCCCTCTATCTTCCACATAAGAGAAATAACATTTGTCTTTCTCAGTCTGGCTAAGTTTGGTTGATTGGATGATCTCAAGTTTCATCCATTTTCCTGCAAATGACACAATTTCAACCTTCGAAAACCTCCGTTCTGTAAATGTATCATTTTTTTTAAACTTTTCTCCTGTTGATGGACACTTAGGCTGATTTCATAACTGAAGGATTGTGAATTGTGCCACAATAAATATAGGTATGTCTGTATCTCTAAACTATGCTGACTTCAATGCTTTTGGATAAATACAGAGGAGAGGTATAGCTGGACCATATAGTAGCTTTATTTTTAGTTTTTTGAGGAATCCCCATAATGATTTCCATAGTTGCTGTACTAATTTACATTTCCACTTACAGTGTTTAAGAGTTCTTTTCCCTAAATCCTTGCCATCATTTATTGCTATTTTTATGTTTGATGATTACCTTTCTAATTGGGGTGAGATGGAATCTCAATGTAGTTTTGATCTGCATTTTCCTGAAGATTAAAGATGATGAATATTTTTCATATAATTGTTGGCCATCAGAACTTCTTCATTTGAAAAGTATATGTTCAATTCATTTGCTCATTTAATAAATAAATTATTTTTTTTGATGTTGAGTTTTTTGAGTTCTTTATATATCATGGATATCAATCTTCTGTTGGAAGAATAGCTGGCAAAAATTTTATTCCTTATTTCATAGGCTATTTCTTCACTCTGGCAATTGTTACCTTTGTTGTAATTTGATGTTATTACCTTTATTGATTCTTGCTATTATTTTCATTAGAGGTCTTATGCAGGAGGTTGCTGCCTATGCCTATATGTTGAAGTGTTTTCCCTATGTATTCTTTTCCTTCCTTCCTTTTTTTCTTTCTTTGTGCATGTGCATGCAAGTGTTTTGAGAGGGGGTAGTATGGGGGATTGAACCCAGGGATGCTTTACCAGTGATCTACATTCCCTAACCCTTTTTAGTTTTTATTTTTTGAGATAGGGTCTTTATAAATTGCTGAGGCTTGCCTTGTACTTGCAATCCACCTACCTTAGCCACCAGAATCTCTAAGATTACAGGTATGTGCTACCATGCCTGATTCCCTTATGTTTTTGTTTACCAGTTGCTGATCCATCTTGAGTTGACTCTTGTACAGTTGAGAAATGTAAATATAGTATCATTTTATCATTTTTCTGCATATGGCTATCTGTATGTAGAAGTTCTTCCAACACTATTTGTTAAAAAGACTGTCTTTTCTTCAATATATGTTATTGACACCTTTGTCAAATATTCAATGACTGTACCTATGTGGATTTGTTTCTGTGTCTTCTAGTCTGTCCCATTATTCTATGTATATGTTTCCATGCCAGGGACTATACTGTTTTTCTTACTATGACTCTATAGTACAATTTGAAGTCAGGTATTGTAGTATTAACCAGCATTGCTCTTTTTGCTTAGGATTGATTTTGCTATTTTGAGTGTTTTCATTCTTCCATGAGTTTTAGAATTGATTTTCTAATTCTGTGAAGAACATCATTGGTATTTTAATTGGGCTTGCATTTAATCTTTAGATTTCTTTTGGTTAAAAAAAAAAAACCTCTTTTAATAATTTTGCCTATTCATGCACATGGGAGATTTTTCCATCTTCCTCAATTTCTTTTTTAAGTGTTCTCTAATTTTCCTTGTAGTGGTCCTTTACCTCTTTGGTTAGGTTTATTCCTAAGTAATTTATTTTTAAATCTATTTTGAATGAAATATTTTCCTGATTTTCTCAGTGGGTTCATTACTTTGTATAGAAAAGCTATTGATTTTGGTATATTGATTTATTATCCTACTGCTTTGCTTACTTTGATTATCAAATTTAGAAGTCTTCTGGTGGAGTCTTGAGGATCTTCCACATATAGAATTATATCATTTGTAAATAGGGATAATTTGAATTTTTTCTTTCTCATTTGTACCCCCTTTATTTCCTTCTCTTGTCTAATGACTGGCTAAAATTTCAAGTGCTATATTGAATAGGAGTGGCAAGAGTGGACATCCTTGTCTTATTCCTGATTGTAGAAGAAATTATTTCAGTTTTTCCAATTTGGTAAGATTTTGGGTTTGAGTTTGTCATAAATAGCCTTAGTTATGTTGAGATAAGTTCCTTATATCCCTAGTTTTTTTTGGCACTTTTATCATAAAGGAGTGTTGGATTTTATTGAAGACCTTCTCTGCATCTATTGAGATTATCATGTAATTTTTGTTCTTAATTCTATTTATGTGGTGTATTACATTCATTGATTTGCATTTGTTGAACCATCCTTGCATGCCTGGAATGAAACCATTTTGATTATGATGTACAATTTTCTGACATATTGTTAAATTGGGTTTGCATGTATTTTATTAAGGGTATTTCTATCTGTGTTCATCAAAGATACTGGTCTGTAATTTTCTCTCCTTGATATGTCTTTATCCAGTTTTGATATCAGGGTGATACTGGCTTTGTACAAAAAGTTTTAAAGTGCCCCTTTCCTTTTTATTTCATGGAATAATCTTAATAGCTTTGGTGTTAGTTCTGTAAAGGTCTGGTAAAGTTTAGCCATGAACCATCCAGTCCTGGGCTTTTCTTTTGTTGGGAGACTTTATTACAGCTTCAATCTTATTACTTGTTATCAACTTGTTTAGTTTTCTATATTCTCTTCACACAATTTAGTAGGTCATATGTGTCTATAAATTTATCTATTTTTTCTACCATTTTTTTAGTATATTGGAATATAAATTTTTAGAATATTCCCTAATCATCCTTTGGATTTCAGTGATGTTTCTTGTAATATTCTCATTTTCATCTCTAAATTTATTAATTTAGGTCTTCTTTCTTTTTGTTTTGGTTAGTTTGACTGAAATTTTATTAATCTTGTCTATCTTTTCAAAGTACCAACTCTTAGTGTCATTGATCCTTTATATTTCTCTTTTATTTTCTATTTCATTCATTTCAGCTCTCATTTTTATTATTTCTTTCCTTCTGCTGGTTTTGAGATCAGATTGTTGTTGTTTTCTAAGATCTTGAGATGCATGATTAGGTGTTTATTTGATTTCTCTCTAATTTGTTCATGTAGACATTCATACCTATAAATTTCCCTCCTGAAACTACCTTCATTATATTCCACATATTCTGGCATGTTGTTTGATTTAAAGAAATTTTTAAATTTCCCCCAATTTCTTCAATGACTCACTCATCAGTTAAAAGTGTATTATTCAATCTTTATGTGTTTTTATAGTTTCTATAGTTTTTCTTGCACTCAATTTCTAATTTTATCCCATTATGATAGAAGATGCAAGAAAACATTTCAATTTTTTGTATCTGCTGAGACTTTTTATGGCATAATATATGATATATTTTGGAGAAAGTTACATGAACAGCTGAAAAGAAAGTGCATTCAGCTTTTGGATGAAATATTCTAGATAACTGTTAAGTCTTTTCGATCTACAGTATAGCTTAATTCTATACTGTGATGATTTTTGTCTGAATGACCTATTAGTGAGAGACCCCTCACTAATGGTGTATTAAAGTCACCAACTATTATTGTATTGGGCCCATCTGTCCCTTTATGTTGAGTAGTGTTTGTTTTATGAAATTGGGGTGCCAACATTCAGGGCATTAATATTTATAATCAGATCTTTTTGTTGGATTGTTTCCTTTATCATTATATAATGACCTTCTTTGTCTCTTCTGACTAACTTTTGCTTGAAGTCTTCTTTGTTAGATATGAGAATATCTTTGCCTGCTTGGTTTTGGATTTCATTAATATGGAATATTGCTTTCCATCCTTTCACTTTCACTACAAATGCCTTTTCTTGTAGAAAGCACAGAGTTGGATCTTGTTTTTAAATCCAATCTGCCAATCTACGTCTTTTAATTGCAGAATAAAGATCATTTACATTGCTTTCATAGAGATGTATATATTACTTCCTGTACTTCTGTTTTATTTCTAATGTTTGATTCATTCCTAATTCTCATTTGATTATCTACTGTTCTAATGAAATATATTATTTCCCATGCTTTCTTAGTTTTATTTTTTATCTTCTTATGTGTGTAAGATTTCTCTAAGTATCTTCTACAATGCTGGCCTGGCAGTCATAGATTCTTTTAGTTTATGCTTATCTTGAGAAGGTTATATTTCTTCTTTAATGCTGAAGGATAACTTTGCTGGATATGGTAATATAGGTCAGTGGTTATTTTCTTTCAGTGCTTGAAATACATAATTCCATGGTTTCCTGGCCTTTAGAATTTTTGCTGAGAAATCTGTTAACCTCATGGGTTTGCTTTTTAAAGTGATTTTGCACATCTCTCTTATAGCTTTTAAAATCCTTTCTTTGTTTTGAAATTTTGGCATTTTATCTACTATATGCTGTGAAAAATTTCTTTTCTGGTCATGTTTAATTGGAGTTCTGAATGATTCTAGTACCTGCATGTTCATTTCAATCCCAAGGTTACAGACATTTTCTGACATTATTTCATTGGATATGTTTTCTATGCCATTAGCATATAAAAATATTTAAAGTAAAAACCTGACATTAAAAAAATTAAAAGTTCCTCTTTGTAGAGGTATTTAAGGTGGAGAGATTTCTTCCAGGGACTTCCAAATTTGGCATTCACCAGATATTGAGGATATGGCTAATATTCAAGCCTCTGAGGTATATCCTCTGAATGTCTCTGAGTGTGGAGGTGACTATTTTATCAACTGACTTGTTGCTGTGTGTGGGGCACTCTATGTATCTTTTTCCATGTCCAGATCACCATCTTGCTTTGAAAAACTGTGTGGAGCTCAGGCTACAGCCTATTCACACAGTCTTCCCTCTGCCCTGCTCCTGTGAACACCTATGCAGCTTTGATAGCTCTGTGACAGGTTAGGGTACCAGTGTGTTCTCTGGTGGCTCAAAGGGAACAGTCCTAGGGCATCTGGGACCCAGATCCCTCCCTAGTGTTGGAGCTTTTGTGTGTTCTAGAGGAAAATTACCTCTTAGGGTTATTAACATAATTCTCACTCTGCCCTTCTGTGGTGTGACCCAGATGTCTCAAACTACCAATTTCTAAAGGGAGCAAGTTCTGTCTTTATCCTCTCTGTAGAGCAGCAGATAAGACTGGCAGACCGTGCATACGTCCTGCTGCCAGGAGCTCTTAATGGATCCATCCAGTCTCTTTCCTGGCCCAAGATTGAGTTTTGGGGCTGATGTCCACTGACCCAGTAAATGAATGAATGAATGAACAGTGCAGAGAATCTGCTCCAGCAGCAGCAAATCCTTTCAATACATCTGGGGATGGGAGAGGTGATTGAGTCTGAGAGGATCTGTGTTTTGGTGGGGAGTTGTGGGATCCAAGCTTTTCACCTGACTTAGATGGGGCACTTCTAGCCACTGCTGCCTCAGGAATCCAGGAAGAGTCAGCTGGACTTGCTCCCTCCCACAATTTTATATGGGAGTGTCCTTCACGTTTTTCTAATGAATAGACAGGCAGACTGAACAACTGTACTTCCTGACACTGAGAGTTTTCAGAAGGTCTATGTCACAGACTTTCCTGGTCCAAGATTGTCTTGGGGTGGGCACTGTTGACCCACTGTAAATAAAATTGATTTTTGGGCCATAGAGATAACAAAAATGTAGAAGTTTCTTTTCCACACGGAAATCCTAGACAATGAAGTCCCTTTTAGCATGGTTCCCCATCACTGCACTAACTCCAGGATAGTGCTGTTAATCTGTTCTCGTTTGTGCTCACCATGTAGAATCCAAGTCTCCTTTCTGTTCATTGTGCATTTGCTTTATAGCAGAATTTGCATTTCTTGAGATGTGTGAGATTCTCTTTCTGCCCACCAAAGAGGAGCTGCTACATAAACAAGGGTCCTGGTGACCCAGAGCTGGTACAGTCTATTTCTTTTATTATTTCTCTTATTATTCTAAACCCAATATTTCTGGGTTTCACCTCTCTTGAGTCTCTTGAGTTACACTCCAATGTTTTTCCATGGCCCCCTATTTCATCAGGCAGTCCCACACCTGTTCATTTGATTCAATCCCCAAAGTGGACCATATGCATTGAATGCTTCTCCTCCTTTCTCTTCCTCTTTCTCCTCCTCCTTCCTCTGGAGTGTTGCTCTTTATTCTTGGAACTCTTTAAAAAAATATGGAGAAAGATTCAGGTTTGGTGGGTCTCGAGACATATATTTACTTGGTACACTTATCAGTAAAATGGTACTAAATTATGAATATAGGACCTTAGAAGGTACCTATGCAAATAAGGGTCACTAAAGCCTAAGCTAGTTAGCTTCATAGTAAAATCCACCTTTGATAGTTCTTATTACAGCTAAATTTATTTATCTATTACTCTCAAATATTATACCTTTACTCTTACAATGACATCAACCTAAAATTAATGTTCAGAAAAATAATTTGCTTTATCTGCCACACTGTTCTGTGCATAGTGGTACTCCACTAATTTTGTTTAACAGTATCAAAACAAAGGATTTTTCCTTTGTAAAGAACAATGTTTATTTTTTAACATAATGGGAAAACATTTAAAAATATACTGTATAATAACCAAACACAAATAGACCCTAAAATGCTATAGTCCCAAAGTGATCACTGATGAGAATTGAGTCAAGCACTTGATGATTCAACTTTAGGAACTTAGAAAGGATTTTGCAATCAGACTGGAAAGGCTAAGTGATGTGTGGCAACAACAAAACCCCAAATCTTTGTGGTTTATTTCTTGCTCACATTTATGTCCTTGGTGATTTGGGGGAGGTTCTGCTTCATGTGGTCTTCTTTCCTGGAAAAAAGGGTTTTTACTTGTTTGGAAAACAGTCAATTGAGTGACTGAGGGCAAAGAGAAACAGAGGAACCACAGGAAGGCTGTTAAAGATGCTGTTTGAAAGTGGCACACATTATTTCTTCTAACAATGTAACTCTTATGGTTCAGCCAAACATCAGTGGGAAGGCAAGTATGGCCCCTTTGGAGATGTCACAAATATTTCAAACAATACTAAAATTTACACAGTACTTTTCCTTCTGAAGAGAACTACCAAACATCTCCTATAAATTCCTCATTTATTTTCCCCTCTATGTTCAACATTAAAACAAAAAACAAAAAAAATTTAGCATGAAGCTTTTGTTTCTTGCTAATATGCAGAGAATGTTATCAGGTTTCTTTTAATTAATTGATATAGTCTATAGTAGAGTTTTATGTTGAATGTTCCCCAAGTGTCTATGAGTTAAAGACTTGGGCGCTAGGGTGGCACTCTTAGGAGGTGCTGTGGATCTTTAAGAGGTCTAATGGGAGGTCCTTAGGTCTTTGACATCATCTTTCAAGGGATTGTAGGACCCTGAACCCTTACTGCCTGATGAGGTGAGCATGTTGCTCTGCCATGTACTCCAGCCATAATGTGCTGCTTCACCACTGACCCAAAGAAAAGGGGCCAGTCATGGATAGGAACCCTCAAAACTATGATTCAAATAAACCTTTTCTCTTTTTAAGTTGCTTGCCTAAGGTATCTCATAATAGTGACAGAAAGTTGCCTAATACAGTTTAATTGACTTATAAAAGTTTTATATATATATGACATATAGTATATGAAGTAATATTTTGAAACATGCATACATTCAAAGTAGCTAAATAGAGCTAATTAACATATGCATTAGCTCACATACTTATCATTTTTTCTGGTAAGATTTATAGCCACCTTGTTGTATAATAGATCTCTTTTGTATATCTTTGTCACCTAATAGAAATTTCATATCCTGTGACAATATATCTCCACAAAACCAATACCTCAGCCTACCCTGCCTCATTCATGGTAACCACTATTTTACTGTCTGCTTCTATGAGTTCAACTTTCTTAGATTTCAATAAGTGACATCATGCTATATTTACTATGCAGTGCTTAGTTTATTTACTTAACACAATGTTCTCCAGGTTCATCTATATGGTTGAAAATGACAGAACATCTTTCTTTTTTGAGGCTGAATAATATACCATTGTGTATCCATGCCACATTTTATGTATTCATTCATCATTGATGAGTACTTTGTTTGATTTCAAATCTTGGCCATTATGAATAATTCAGCAATAAACAAGGAAGTGGAATTCTCTCTTCAAAATACCAATCTTATTTTTTTTGTATATATACCCAGGAGTGGCATTGCTGGATCATATAGTAATTCTATTTTTTAGCATTTTCAGAAACCACCATGCTGTTTCCAAAATGGATGACTAGTTTATATTCCCGTCAACAGTGTACCAGTGTTACTCTGTAACACTTTTTATCTTTTGTGTTTTTCATGACAGGCATTTTAATAGGTGTGAGGTGATATCTCATTGTGGTATCTAATTCACTTAAGGCAGTAAAGGGTCAGAGTTCTACATTCCCTTTGAAAACATAACCTCAATGACCTGATGATTAGAGATGTTGAGCATTTTTTATATATCTTTTGGCTATTTGTCTAAAGAAATGCCTCTTACATCCCTTGCCCATTAAGTAGGTTATTTATTTTCTTGCTATTGAGTTGTTTGAGTTCCTTATGTAGTTTGGATATTAGTTTTTTTCAGATTGACTTGCATTTTTTTCCTAATCCATGGGTTGTCTCTTTACTCTGTTGGTTGTCTTCTTGGTTATTGCAGAAGCGTTTAGTTTTATGTAATCCCGTTGTTTACTTTTTCTTTGATTACCTATGGTTTTTAATTCCTGTCCACAAAAACCATTATTCAGAACAATATCATGGAGTTTTTCCTCTGTTTTCTTCTAGTAGTATAATAGTTTCAGATCTCATATTAAATCTAATCCACTATGAGTTGATTTTCATGTATGGTATAAGAGGAAAGCCAAATTTCATTCTTCTAGATGTAGCTAATCCACTTTTCCCAACACCATTAATTGTTGCAAAAAGTCTTTTTCCCTTTATGTGTTCTTAGCATTTTATCAATAATCAATGGACCATTAATATTTGGATTTACTTCTAGATTTCTTATCCTGTTCCATTGGTTGTAGTGTCTATTTTTATGACAGTGCTACTCCGTTTTGATTCTAATAACCTTATATTTTGAAGTCAGGGAGTGTTATGGCCCCAGTTTTGTTCTTTTTGCTTAAGATTGCTTTGGCTCTTTGGGGTTTTTTTGTGGTTTCATATGAATTTTAGAGTTTTTATCTGTTTCTGTGAAAATGACATTGTATTTGATAAGGGTTGCAGTTAATCTGTGGATCACTTTGGGTAGTATCGATCACTTTAACTCATTATTTGTCTATTCAGATTGCCTGTTTCTTCATGATTCACTCCTGGTATGTTGAATGTGTCTAGAAATTTATTCATTTATTCGTCATATATTTTACTAGCATATGATCCTTTTATTACTGTGGTATCATTTTATTTTTTTTATTTTTTTTCAAATTCTTTTTTTTTTTATTGTATACAAATGGGATACATGTTGTTTCTCTATTTGTACATAGAGTCAAGGCATACCATTTGTGTAATCATACGTTTACATAGGGCAATGATGTTTATTTTTTTCCCCTTCCCCCCACCCCTCCCACCCCTCTTTTCCCTCCCCCCCACCCCTCCCACCCCTCTTTTCCCTCTATACAGTCCTTCTTTCCTTCATTCTTACCGCTCTCCTTATCCCTAACCCTAAACCTAACCCTAAACCTAATGCTAACCCCTCCCACCCCCCATTATATGTCCTCATCCGCTTATCAGCAAGATCATTCGTCCTTTAGTTGTTTGAGATTGGCTTATCTCACTTAGCATGATATTCTCCAATTTCATCCATTTGCCTACAAATGCCATAATTTTATCATTCTTCATTGCGGAGTAATATTCCATTGTATATATATGCCACAGTTTCTTTATCCATTCATCAACTGAAGGGCATCTAGGTTGGTTCCACAATCTGGCTATGGTGAATTGAGCAGCAATGAACATTGATGTGGCTGTATCTCTGTAGTATGCTGATTTTATTTTAAATGTTTCATTTGATTTCTGATATTATTTATTTGAGTTTTCCTCTTTCTTAATCATTGTAGTCAAAGGTTTGTTGCTTATGTTTTCCTTTTCGAGAAACCAACTCAGTTTTCTTGATCATTTTTATTGTTTTTTTTTTTTTCCTTATCTTTCTTTTTTCCCTCCTTCCCTTTCTTTCTTTCTTTTTTTTTTTTTTTTTTTTGACTGGGGGTTGAACCCAGGGCTGCTTTACCACTGAGCTGCATCTGCAGTCATTTTTTAAATCTCTATTTCTTTTGCTTCTGCTCTGGTCATTATTATTTCCCTTCTTACACTTATTTTGGGTTAATCTGTTCTTTTTCTAGTTCTTTTAGTTGTAATTGATATGATTTATTTGAACTATTCTCTTTTGATATAGACATTCACTGCTATAAACCTTTCTCTCAGAACTCTTTATGCTGTGTCCCACTGTTTTTGGTATATTTATAAGCCTATTTTGTTTCTTAACCTCATTTTTAATTTCTTCTTTGATCCATTGGTTGTTCTGGCATATTTTTTTAAAATTTACTCAGAGTCTTCCAGTTAATGGCTTCTAGTATGGTTAGAAAAGATACCTGATATGACTTTTTTTTTTTTTTTTTTGGTGCTGGGGATCGAACCCAGGGCTTTCAGCTTGTAAGGCAAGCCCTATACTGACTGAGCTATCTCCCCAGCCCCCTGATATGATTTTAAGGTTAAAATTTTATGACTTGTTTTTTGTCCTAACACATGATCTAAACTGGAAAATTCTCCATGTGGACTTGAAAAAAATGAGTCTTTTGATGTTATTGGATGAAATGTTCTGTATTTAGCTGTTAGGCACATTTGATCTAAAGGGTAGTTTAACTCTGAAGCTTCCTTATTGATTTTCTGTCTGGATGAGCTCTTCATTGCTAAAAGTGAGCTACTGAAGTCCCCTAATATTATTGTATTACAATCTATCTCTTCCTTCAAAGATCTATTTAATTTTTTTTTTTCTGAGACAGTGTCTATGTTGCTCAGGTTTTTCCCAAACTCCTGGGTCTGGGTAATTCTCCTGCCTCAGTCTCCCAAGTATCTGGGACTACAGGCATGTGCCATCTTGCCCAGTTGTCTCCTTTCAGATCTAGTAATATTTACTTTATATATTTAGGTACTATGATATGTAGTGCATTAATTTACAATTGTTACATCCACTGGACAAAGCAACCCCTTAATCATTATGTAATGACTTTTGTTGTCTCTCTTATCTGATATAGGGTAACCATCCCTGGTCTCTTTTAGAATATATTTTTTCCATCCTTTCACTTTAATTTTATTTATCTCCTTAAAGGTGAAGTGAATCTTTCATAGGCAGCATATGATTGATCCCATTCATTCACCTGTGCTGTCTTTTGTTTGATTAATTTAATCCATTTAATTCAAGGTTCTTATCATTAAGTAAGAAATTACTATTGCCATTTTGTTATTGTTTTTTTTTTTTAGGTCCCTTATTCCTTTATACCTCTCTTGATATCTTCCTTTGTGATTTAATGACTTTCTTTAATGGTATGCTCTTATCCCTTATTTAAAAATTTTTTTACCTACTTTTTTCCTTTGTGGTTATCATGTATGTAGCTTACATAAAATGCTTTGTGCTTAGAAATACTCAACACTTTTACTTCACCCTACCCATTTCATGCTTTGATATCACAACTTATATCTTTTTTGTAATGTGTATACCTGAAAATATTACTGTAGGTATTATTATTTTTAACAATTTTATCTTTAAGCCCTCGTATTAAAGATATGTGAGTTATACACCATTATTATTATACTAGACTATTCTGAATTTGTGTGCTTACTTTCACCACTGTATGTTACACTTTCTTAATTTTTCTTTTTTTTTTTACTAATTACAATCCTTTACTTTCAACTTGCAGAAATCTGTTCAGCATTTTTCGTGAGACAGGTTTGGTAGTGATGAATTCCCTCATCTTTTATTTGTCTCTCCTTCATTTTCAAAGGTAAGTTTTTCTAGGTAAAACTCTTCCTTGGAAGTTTTTAATTCTCCAGCAATTTGAATTTAGCATCCCTCTCTCCTGGCCTATAAGATTTCTGCTGAGAAATCCACTACTAGCCTTATCAAACTCCCTTATATGTGATATGCAACTTTTCTCTTGCTGCTTTTAGGATCATTCCCTTGTAGGTCATATTTTTTTTAAAAAATTTTGTTTTTGTGTTTTCTGGGCATAAAATCCAGGGACTTGTTCATGATAAGCACATGGTCTACCACTAAGTTACATACGGCCCCCCAGTTCTCTATGTTTTTAATTTTTGACAGTTCAGTTATAATAAGTCTTGTTTGGATTGAGTCTGATTGGAAAATTTTGACCTTCCCAAACTTTGATATTTATATATCTTTCTGAATATGGAAAGTTTTCTGCTATTATTTCTTTAGATAATATTTTATTTATTTTATTTTCTCTTCTCTTTGAAATTCTACAAATCAAGTATTTGAATGCTTTCTCACAAATCTCATAAGCTTTTTTATTTCTTTTCATTCTTTTTTCTTATACAACCATAGAGTTCCCATTTTTCTGTTTTTGTTTTTGTGGTTTCAGTTACTGAAGTCAACTATGGTTCAAAAAGATTAAATGGAAAATTCCAAAGGTAAACAATTCTTAAGTTTTGAATTTTGCATTTTTCTAAGTAGCACGATGAAATCTCACAATATCCCAAATTGGCCCTCCATGCTGTATATGCTATCCACCCAATGGTCACTTAGTAGCCATTCCACTTATCAGATCAACTGTCATGGTATTGTAGTGCTTACGTTCAAGTAGCCATTACATAGTATACTAACACTATATCACAATGCCTACATCATTCACCTCACTTAACGTCATCACAAAGACATAGTATTATCTTATATTGGCTTGAGAAGAATGAGTATAGTACAATAAGATAGTTTGAGAGAAACTACATTCATATAGTTTTTATCACAGAATATTGTTATAATTGTTCTATTTATTATGTTATTGTTAATTTTATTTTGCCTAATTTATAAACTTTATCATACATATGCATGTATTTTTTGAAAAACATACTATATATAGGGCTTGTTACTATCTGTGGTTTTGGGCATCCACTGGGGGTCTTGGAAGGTAAGCTAGGGGAAAATGAGAAGATACTGTATACATTTGCAAATAACCTATCTTCCAGTTCATGCATTTTTCTTCTTATGTTTGATCAATTCTATTGATGCTCTCTATTGCATTTTGTCATCACATTCTTTGTATTTTCTTTAGCACTAGTACTTACTTGGTTCTATAATTTCAACCTCTTGGATAAATTTCTTAGTTAGGTCACTTATTACTTTCCTGATTTTGTTGAAGTGTTTCTCTGTATTTTCTTGTAGTTTGATGAGCTGCTTTAAAACAATGATTTTGAGTTATTTGTCAGGCAGTTCATATAACTCCATTTCTTTCTGATGGGTTGCTGATGCTTTATTTTGTTTCTTTCAGTATATCATGTTTCCTGATTTGCATCCTTGTGCACATGCATTTATGTCTGTAACTTGGAAAAGTAGACCCTGCAGACTGGTTTTGTCTTGGAAAGTGCCTCACCAGCCTCTCTAGAGATTCTGGGAAGGTCAGGTGGCATGGTTTGTGAACAGTGTTACTGCTGGGGTCCTCAGGCAAGCTGCACTGCTGTCTGAATCTGTTGGATCTGAACCCTGATTCACTGGGGTATACCTGTTGATGGAACCATGGGAGTGGGATTGCAGCTTTAGTCCACTAACGTGGGCATCCATGGGATAGAGCCTGAAGTCTGAGTTTACTGATGCTTACCTGGTACTGGGGTAAGCCTTGAGCACAAGTCTGTAGATGCTGCACAGTTGCATCTGCAACTGTCCCAGGGTTCACTAGGATAAGTATGGAGCCTGAGTCTATGGGGACTAACCAGTAACTGGAGTGGCCCTAAAGTATGACTCTATCCTGGGTCCTGGGTCCATGTATACTTGCATGGAGTCTTGGTCCATGGGAGCTGGCCTGGTGCCAGGGTCTAGTAGCACAAGTTTAGACCTTAGGTCTACTGGAGCCTAGGGTCACAAGAAATGGTCTAATCCCTAGGGCCAACCTGGTATTGGGTTAGGAGGAGAGCTTAAATTCATGGGGGCCTATCTTGAGCCAAAGACCACAAAGTTGTGGCTTTGTGTCTGGAGCAGTAGGGACCTGTCTGGAATGTAGGACTTTTGGGACTGGTCTTGAGTCTGGGTTCATGGAGATGGTCCTGGAACCTGGGTCTGTGGGGACCAGTGGGACAGGCCTGACACTCCCTCTGTTGGAATATATTCAGAGTTTGGGTCTGCTGGAGTGTACATACACATTGGGTGGCCTGGGGAGAGGTGCTGCAGGAACTGACCTGGCACTGATAAGGCCTGGGACTTGTGTTCCAGGACCCCAGCCTGTTGCCTGAGGTCATTAGTGCTGACCTTGTGCTGAAATGGGCCTGAAGCCTGGCACTGTGTGAACTGAGCATATTTTGGGCTGATGTGGATCCTAGAGTGGATCTAGATACTATTTCTGCAGTAGTTAGCCTAGAGGCTGGGTCTGTGGGTGTTGGTCTGATGACTACAGCTATGGGTGTTAGCTTAGTAATGGCGTAAGTCTGAAGCTGCAGGCTATGTGGACCAGCCCGTGCTTGGAGCAATATGGAGTTTCGAGATATTGGGATTTGTCTACAGTCTGTGAGATGGCTGGGCTAGTCTGGACCTGGAGTCTGGGAACATGGTGGCCTGCCCAGCACTGGGATTTCACTAGGGAAACCTGGTGTTGGGGTCTGAGGGCAAACTTTGGTGCATACTTCCCTTTCCTTATCTCAAGTGAAGGGTGTTGCTCTCCATGTTGCCTAGGGTAAGGAGAGAGGGTAATACTGGTAATTTAAAATGGTTATTACTACTCTTTACAATGTGTCTTCTATTTTTGTGCTATACCTAGGCGATATAACCTCTCACTTAGCTTCCTGGGCTCTTGTGAAGGTATATTTGTGCACACATAGTTGATGTTTCTGCAGCAGGACAAACCCTGAAAAGTTACATTATGCCATCTTGCTTATATCAGAACCCTGTCAGTTTTCTTGGAGGAAAAAAATTCTGTTTAATCCTATTTTTGCATTCCACATGTATTAAGAACCAACTATGTTGAAAGCATTGTGCTGATCTCTAGAGTTAAAAAGTGAATGCCTGTACAAAATTCCAAATAAATTATGTAGATACTCTACCCTAAAAGAAGGGCCCTAACTCCCCACTCATTGTGAACTACATATAGTGACTGCCTTTCAAAGAATATAGAATATAAAGTGGAAGAAAACAATAAATTTATACTAGAGAAAGTTGACAAACACTATTTCAACCAGGTGATTAAGGTTAATATTCCAAGTAATATGTCATGTTTCTAGTATATTCTCTTGAAATAATGTGATCTAAACGGTACTTTATAATCTTTGTTACCCAAATCCACAACTTCAGTCTCATTTTGAGAAAAGCATCAGACATATTCCAGTGTAAGAGTATCCCATATTATAGCTAACTAGTATTCCTCAAAACTGTCATGATCTTTAAAAACAAAGAAAATCTGAGAAACTGTCACAGCCAAGAGTAGCCGAAAGAGACACGACCAGTAAATATAACTTGGTATCATAGATGAGATCCTAAAACAGAAAAAGATCATTATTTAAAAACTAAGGCAAGCATGACGTGGTGGAATACACCTGTAATCCCAGCAACCTGAGAAGCTGAGGCAGGAGGATCTCAAATTCAAAGCTAGCTTCAGTAACTTAGGAAGGCCCTAAGCAACTTAGTGAGATCCGGTCTCAAAAAAAAAGGGCTGGTGATGTGACTCAGTGGTTAAGCACCCCTGGGTTCAATCCCCAGTACCAAAACAAACAAACAAACAAAAAACCAAACTAAGGCAATATGATAAACTATAGGCCTCAGTTAATAATAACGTATAAATATCAGAGATGTTCTGCACTAATGAAAGATGTTAATAATGGGAAAACTTCATACATGTGAGAGGGTATACTGAAATTCTCTATAAATATTAAGTATCCCTTATGCAAAATGCATAAGTGTATAATGCATGGGACCTAAGTGTATTTGATTTTGGACTTTTTTCAGATTTTCAAATATTTGCATATGCATGATGAGATTTATTGGGGATAGGACTCAAATGTAAATATGAAATTTATTTGTTTCATATACACCTTATACACATAGCCTGAAGATAATTTCTTACAGTATTTTTAGTGTGTCTGTATTTTGACTATAACTTGTCACATGAGGTCAGGAGTGGAATTTTCCATTTCTGGAATAATGTTGGACCTCAAAAAATTTCAGACTATGGAGCATTTCAGATTTCAATTTATTGGATTAGGGATGCTCAACCTGTACTATCTTGGAAATTTTCTGTAAATCTAAAACATTTATTTTTAAAAAAATCTACTTAAAAACACCACAAAAATGCTAATGAATTATCCCTATATTCCTAGAGCTCAGTTGAAGACAGACTAAACCATACAAATATAATACAGTGTCATAAGTGTTACAGTGAAGATTTGAACAGAGATCATGGGAATCCCATCAGGACTTTCAGTAGAAATTATAAATCTTTTCTACTAAACTCCATCTTAAAATTTTTGAATCTTCTGTAGCAGCAAGCAAGCACCTGACTTAAAGTCAGCATTCAAGGGTCTAGGGAAATGATGAAGATGACAGCTCCCTGTTATGAAATGACCAGATGTGAAATACATAAATAATGATAAGTGAAGTTAACTGCTTCTTGTAAAATTCTCCCAAAAGAAAAAAAAAAAAAGGCAAATTTCAGTTCAAATTCTGCTGTACATATCCTTATTACACAAACATCTGTTTTAGTTGACCAGTGAAGTCCCAGGAATTTGTACTTTTAAGTGCTTCAATCATACTTTGGTGAAGGTTTTTCTTGACTGAACTCTTTCCCTTAAGAGTTAATGACAGGCAAACCAAGTCATTAAAAGGAAAATTAAAAAGGCTGAATATTCGATCATTTCAAAAAGGACTCCATTTTGAAAGGTGGAAAGGTCACTAGATATTTATACCTGCCTCCTATGCAAATGAGAAACCTCTCTAAAATATTTTAGTCAACATCATCTATTTCACCACTGAGAGCCCAATATTAAGATTTATCATGCCAATTAACAGAATTCCCAGTGTAGATAGAAAGTGAGCTAGTTGAAGTTCTAGCACCTAAGGCTTAGGAGTATGATCTTTTTAATTTAAAGCCAGTGGACCTCTCTTGGAGTATGAATTCCTGATTAGTGCAAAGTGAGGACAACCTTTAGCAATCGCATGCTTTCATCTTACTATAAATGCAGAAATATTTTAAATTAAATTACGGATAACATATGACTTTCTTTCTCCAAGTTATACTAGTGTTATGTCATTGGTAGTCTGGTTTTAATTTGAACCCTGCCACTGTGAGACCTTGGGCAAATCATGTTGCTCCTCTGGGTCGCAGTTCCCTCATCTGAAAATGAGGGCACTGGGTTAGGTCTCTCTCTTTCTTTCCTTCAGTATAATCTGTGAACTAGCTGTGCTTTCGCTGACAGAGAAAAACCATAAATGTACATGTAGAGGCACTAGCTTTAATTCATTTGAGGGCCAGATCATACATTCCATACATAAATAGTAGCGCCTCTGCATGAGCAATTTGTTAGTTAGCATTAGACAAGCATGTTTAGGATCACACTATTAAAAAAAAAGTGTTTACAGATTGCTTTATAAAAAAATCTGTAAGTATTAGTAATAATAGTGTATACTTAGTGTATACTTAAGTTATAGTAGTAGTAAAACATCCCCAAGGTAAAGATACTAACCACTGAAGGGTATCCTTAGTCAATTCTCCAACCCACCAACTGCCTGCCTTCCGCGAGGGTTGGTTTCAGAGCCTTGGTGCTCTCTGTCCAGCCTTGAAATGCAGCAAACCTAAAATCGTATTTCGAACAGCAGTCACCATATTCCCTTACGTTTCCCTTTTGATCCTTAAAAAGAAGAAGAAGAAGAAGAAGAAAAAGGCAGAACGTGGCATTTTCTTTTAAAATCTCCTTGAATGATTCTTTAGGATCCAAACGTATGTGGGGACGTCCCAGGTACCGCCCTATCATGCTCTCTAGTCCTCTCAAAAAGAAGTGGCGCGCACCGCACCTGAACAGCCCGAGATCCCCGGTGGGCACTGAGTAAGGCCGAGGCCGGGCTCCTCCCCCGCACTGTCCTCGCCGGCTGCGGTGAGCTGCCGAGGGGCCGGCCACCGGACCATCACCTGGCGCCTCTCGTGGGCATGCTGCGCTCTGGAAATCCCAAGTCGTCTTAGGCTCCCGGTCCATCCCGGGAATCGTTGGTCCAGCCCGGAGCTGTCCTCCTCTCCACCCCACGCGGCCCTTGCTGCCCCCGCGAGTCCTTGCTCGCGCCTCGGCCGCACACCCAGGGTCCCCGCATCCCTTATCCCCTCCCAACCCTGCAGGTCTCCAGCGCCTGGGCCCGCGCTCTCGCCGCGCGGGTCCAGCCTCCCTTCCCCGCCCGGCCCCACCCAGCCTCCGCCGTTCAGGGGCTCCCGGCCGGGCCTCTCCGTCTCCCTCCCACCTCCGTCCCCTACTCCCCTCCCCAAGAAGTGCTATTTTTAGCAAATCCTCCGCGCGCCGCCACCCGCTCAGCTCGCAGCTCGCAGCCGCCCGCTGCCACCCTCCCGAGCTCCCCCCGCGCGGCGGCGGCGGCGGCGGCGGCGGCGGCGCGTCCCGCACATCGCGCAGCGCGCACTGAGTCGGCCCCGCCGCGCCCGCCGCCCTCGCCGCGGTCTCCTCCTCTGGCGCCTGCAGCGGCCGGTAAGTCCCTGCTGGAGGAGCAGCGGTGGTCCCCGAGTCAACTTTCAATCCCCCTTTTGCTTCCTGCCTCGCCATTCTCTTCTCCTGGAAAGATGGCTGTTTGGAGAAGGGGGAGAAGTTAGGGGGTCGCCAGCGCGGGGCCGAGGAGGGCGCGACAGCCTCAGCAGGAGCGAGCGGAGGTGAGTGGCTCCACAGCCCAGTCCCTGGCTGCTGCTCGGGGAAAGCCCTGGGAACTGGGGGCCACGAGTCCTCCGGATGCGCCGCTGTATTCCCTGCCGGGGTTCCCCAGGTTAAGAGCATTTCAGTACGGACTCAGCCGATATCACTCGCCTTGCATCTCGCAGGCAGATGGGTGGCTTTAAGGTACCTTTGTCAGAAGTTAGGTGCTAGGTGATCCTTTGGTGAACAGCGTGACATTTGGCTAGTGGAGCCCAGGCGAAGGGTCGGTGGCTTGATTCTCCCCCGCCCCCAAACACACACCCAGTTCGGGTTGAATCGGAGCTATGAATGAAAAGTTTGTACTGCCAACATGTTGCTTGAGGGGCGCAATACTTAGTGGGGTACATATGATGTTTCGTGGGGGACTTCAGTTCCAAGTCTGTACATCACAACGCTGGGTTTTAAGAGAGTTCAGGGGTCGGGAGGGTGGGAGATAAAGCAGGTCCTAGGCTGGTGGGAGGAGAGTGATGAATCTTGAAGGCTTATTAAGATAAACTGATTAATTAGACGCCACCCGGCTATCGCAGCGGGGAATGGAGGGAGCGAAGAACGGGGGGCGTTCCCAGATCGCCCAGCAGGCAGCGTATGTTTGGTTTTGAGGCCATCGCCCACTTGTCCGCAGTGAGAGGTGCTGGTGTCAGAGAGAGGCCTGTGTGTCTGTGTGTGATAGAGCGGGACCAAGCTGCCCTCCAGATCCCAGACTTGCTTATCAGGAGAGGTGGCCTGCTGCGGGGAGCGGAGGATGCGGTTCAGGTGATGTGAACTTGGAAAATTCTCTAGTGAGTTTCCTGTGCTCTAATTTCAGGAAGACCTGTCATGTTTGTTTTTTCCCTGCCAGAAGGTGTGTACTCCTCAAAAAGGAACTTTTAGATTACTATAACATTTTGAAATCTGTGGAAAATGGGATATATACATGTTATACATATGTCCCATTACACATGAATATTGTGCGTGTGTGTGTGTGTGTGTGTGTGTGTGTAAAATATGGAAGTGAGGTAAGAAGGGCTTAGAAAGTTTAACTCTTTTTTTTTTTTTAACCAGAAAGAAAGTGAAGATTCCCCCCACAAAGGGTATCACAACGTTACACAGCTGAATACACTTGGTATGTTGAAATGTTTCTGAAAGATTTAGGAATTAAAAGTATTCGGAGCACAATCATGTTTTTGAATCTTGTAGGCATTATTGAAATCCAGGAAAAGGAAGTGAGTCTGTAGAAATCTATATTGAAAAAACAACTTAAAATCTTCAGAAAGAAAACCTTTTGACATTTGAAAAGGCCTGGATGTTATTTTCTGATGTCCCAGAAATCTTTTTAATCTATAATGAGTAACAGCACAGAATAAGTTGCAGTTAATAAACGAGGACAATGTGAAAATCATGTTTGGAAAAGATATTTTTTAAACTACTCTTTGGTGCTTTTGATATTTATTATGGAAATTATTGCAACTGAAAATTTGTTGTTTAATATATTTGCCTTTTACCACAGATAATTAGTATTTCTTATCCCTTTAAAACACTGTTCCCATTTGGACCAATTTAATTCCTCAAACATCAAATCATTGATGTGCCTTCTGGAAACCATTCATATTTGAAATGCTCAATTAGAATATTACATTTCTGAAACAACAAATAGTCAGTTGTAAAACTTGTTTTAAATTTATTCCCATCTATTTTGTTTGAATGAGGCAAATCTCAAAATGAGCAGTATTTGCTGAGAATGTGTCATTTTCTGTGTGGGAAAAAAGCTAATGTTTTCATATATGTTTCAGCTACAAAACAGGTGCATGTACAGTGGGAATCCTGAGTCTGACCTTTGATAGGCTGCCAGCTAGAGGGAGAAAAATGCTTTCCCAGCTTTGCTCTTGAATTGATAGTCTTCACTACAGAATGGACACGGGTAGATGCACAGAAGGTTGTGCAGAAGGAAGTTAAGAGTTTTAAATTAAGTACCAGTTTATAGATAGGAGACAGATTTTTTACCTCAGTCTTTGCTTTCCTCTCCCTTTGCAGTTCAGCATGTTGGACTGGCCTTTATTGGAAAATCAGACCAGCACTCTGCTAGAGAATGTTTGGCATAACAAACTGCCATCGTCTATAAAAATAATGATAACTCTTCTGAAATTAGAAGGTGATTTTATGTATGTTATAGTTTTTATAATTGTTCTGTGACTAAACTATGCTTCATAAAGTTGTCACTATGTATTTAATTATTATTTATATTTGAGCTATAGACTAACTTCTGTTTGAGGTTTCAAACATTTTTAAGTCTTAAGGCCAACTACTAGGTGCAAACATGTTGAACTAGTTTAAATGATAGCCATAATTTAGATTTTTTATTAATGTCCTTATCTTAGTGTTTTTTAGGTTTATGTAGGTTTTTATTAGAATAACTTTTTGAATTCATTTAAATATTACAATGTGTTATATTATAATTTACACCCGCTCAGTGGGGGAAGGTGTAGGTTATTCTTAAATAGAGATATGGAGAAATAGCTAACAAGGAGAGTCATTCGAGAAGCATATGGACATCATAAAATCCTTCTGTATGTAGCATCTGTACCTTCTCATTAGTGAAATATTGTAGTTATGGACATTTTTTGTTATTGCATCCAAATGTAGCTTTTTATTTTTACTTCAATTGATTTTTTTGTTTGTTTTAAAATGTAGTTTACATTAATGTTTAAGTTGGTGGGGGCTTTATTGCTTGAAGCCCTTTCCTTTAAATATGAAGACTTCATATTTAATTTTTATTGCACACATCACAGATACGCACAACTTGTTTCAGTTTTTTTAAAAATAACTTTTACATTTTTTTGATAATTTCTCAAAACATTTGAGAGACCAGTAGGATGACATATTATTCTCATTTTAGGAAGGAGACAGCAGGTACACTGATAGATTCCAAATTACACACAAGTGAAGAAATGTAAAACCAAGGATAACATATGTATTTGTTTCCTAACCACAAAAGCAGGTTGCTTCTGTGGCTCTCCTATGACAATTTCATAAATTTGTAGCACGCTTATCTTTATAGATGTGCAACTTGGACTCCATATCAGTTAATATAATCATAAGGGAATGGGCCCTTGCTTTTGCCTGCTGATGGGGGAAAACCTATTGGAAGTACTAAGATGTGTTCCTCTGAGGGGGATCCATTCTTGTAATCAGTCCATACCCCGCCCCGCACTGCCCTGCCTCCTTTGGCCTCACCTGATATGCCCCTTTACTCATCAGTGAACACTTTGGTCAGCACACCTGTCTGACTCAAGGATCATCAGCATCACCAGTGAGAGAAATCAGAACCTGATTTTTAAGAAGAAAGAGTATTGATAGAGGAATGTCTGCTCCAGAGCCAGCCTGTATTGGTCAGGGGTCCCACTGTAGGTGTCAGGACACTCTTTTATTAGTTCTGATTCTTGGCTGAACTTTCAGTCATCAAAGTGAAAAAGGCTTATGGAATATTCTAGTCATTTTTGTCCACCTAGAGCTAGTATCTCTATAAACAGACTTAAGGAAAATGAAAATGGACAGTACCTTGTTCATTTTTTCCTTCAGCCCACCAAATCCCTTTGCTTTCAGATCTCAACAGAATTTTTCAGGATAATTGCCCACATGATTTGTAACAGCCAAGGTGATAGACTTTTAGTATTGTATTGTTAGAGTTGGAAGTGGAGTGTATTATCCAGGATGCAGAAGAAAGCATTGCAATTTCACAGAAAATGGTAATATGTAATCTTATGTAAGCTCACACATATTTGTTGAAACATTTTTAGTTTTTGAATAAGCAGACAGTACTAGGTGCTTTTTACTCTATTAAGATAATATATTTTTACTGTCTTTCTCTAAGTGAACACTATAGGAGCTCATCTAAATCATTTTCAATGTGAAGTACAGAAAAAAATGGACTATTCAGGTGTGGTTTACTATTTACTAAAATAAATTCAGTTTAGAGCTTCAAAGAGAGGAAAGCTATTATTTGCTGTAATGGGGAGAGTGTAGCATGATGCTAAGACATAGGAGAGTTGAGGCTGCTGGAAATTGTACTTTCTTCTCATGATAGGAGGGAGATGGGTATGGACTGGTGTTGGTCCAGTGAAATAGTGATGAATGGAATTTGCAAGAAGGGGGAGATTTGGATAAACTGTGTGTCACTTGAGGTAGTTAATAGCAATTCATGAAAACTAACATGAGTGAATGTAAACACCAAATAAATTTTTTAGGGGATATTGTTTTCATATTGTATTGCTGTGTAATACATTACAACAAATTTAGAAACTTAACACACATTTATTTTCTCAGTTTGATTGCTCAGGAGTCCACACATTACTCCACTGAGTAGTGTCATTGGGTGTTGGTCAGGGCCGCAGTCTTATCAGAGGCTCAACTGGTAAAGATCTGCTTCCAGGATCCATGGTATTGTTAAGAGAACTTATATTCTAGTGATCAGAGGACTCAGATCTCCATTTCTTTCTGGCTGTTAGTGAGAGACCACTTTTTACCTATTGGAAACTGCCTGTTGTCCAAGTAATCCTCTTATAGGCACTCTTACAACATGACAACTTACTTCTTCAAAGTATCTTTTGCTCTACCCAGATAAGACAGAGTCTTATACAATACCATATACAATACCATATAGCATGATAATGGGAAAGAATTCACTGTTGCCATACTTGCTGTTGGTCAGAAGCAAGTCATGTGTTCTATCCAATCTTGAGGGGAGGGGACTGTATAAGGGCATTGGAGGTCACCTTGGGATGTGTCTACCATATTGACTGGCTCATAGAATTTCTGGAATAGTGAAGAGACATGGCTGAGGAACCACTCAATCAAAAACAAGGCTCAAAATTGCTGTGCTGATTCTGTGAGGTACTGTTGCTTCTGCTACCAGCACACCAAAATATTCTCTCTCTCTGTCTCTCCCTCTCTCTCTCTCTCCATATATGTGTGTGTACACACACACACACACACACACACACACATATATATATATATATAATAGGGTTCAGTTCTCAAGGCCAAAAAGAATGACAAATGCCCATTTCTGAGGGAAAGAAAAAGGAAATGTGAACAAATGATTGCTTAATGAAATGTTTGAGGTTTTGATCACTATAGACACAAAAACAATCTAAAGGTGAGATTGAATTGAAAGTGGCTTGACTTGTACAAGTTCTTGGAAAGAAAACTCTTCTGAGATTTAGGAGAATCCTAAATGAAGTCCCATTTAGGAGTGGTGGTGATCTTTTTAAAAGATGAGTCACTGGCACATATGCTAGTCTAAGAATTGACTTAATTTGACTCTAATATATTCACATGTGAAAGACTTTTAAAGGATTAATCCCACCAATCCTTGCAGGGAATCAGTTAGCTCTGTGATTGGGAGTCCTGAAACATGGTCTTCTCTTATAGGGAGAGAACAGATTCAGGATCATTGCAGACCCATTATGTTTGTATACCAAAGACTCTGGGATGCTATGTAGGAGCATGGGAGACTATTGAACACAGCCTGTTTTCTAAGCACTTTGCAGGGAAACTTTTATCCAATCTGTATCTCAACTCAGGCAGCTTTGTACATATATCCTTAGTTCTTGTCCCTTCCTGCATACCCCCCCAGTTAATGGAGACTTTAAACAGGTAAATACCTTGCCAAGGGTCATTCAGTCAGAGTGACATCAGGATTTGAATACAGGTCTGATTCAAAAGCCCATAGCCTTGTAGTATACCTATACTCACCTGCAGTAAGTGAGGTTTCCAGGGGGAAAGCCTGTTAATTCACACATTGAAGTGAATGTCTGGTACAGTTGCTCTTGGGGTCCATCATTGACCTTGAGAGAACTGAATACTGGAAGATGAGGGTTAGAGAGAGGAGTGCGAGTGTGCTGTATCATGCCTTCTTTGATTTTCTCAGCAGGAAGCACAGATCATAGGTCTCTTTTAGATCTAAAAGTGAGAATGGGGACTGGAGGTTGTGCATTTTTATTTCAACTTATCATTTTGGTTAAAATCAAAAGCTATGTGCCTCCTTTCTCTTCTATATGTAGATTTCCACTATTAAGTTAAATCAGGAAGCGTTATGAATCCTCATTGCCTCTTTGGCTATAGGGTTCCTTCTATAGCTTTTTAGAATGCCACTGTTTTGATCTACTTGAAACGTCTATTGAGACATTCTTCCTTTGTTCTTCTATTACTCGGTCCCCCTTTCTACTCTGTGGTGCCTCTGAATTCTATTCATAGATATTCTACTTTTTTCTTCTATTTTATGTACTTAAATCTCTTCTTTAAATGGATCTCATTCCATTGATCAGAATCATTGGCCCAGATCCCCTTGCTGTTCTGCTGTAAAATACAAGCTCAGTGTGGGACCCATGAAGGCTCATCTATTTTCTGTTAATTTTTTTGAATCGTACTCAGCATTTCAACACAGTAGGCAGAAGCCTTTAATATGAGTCAAAATGTAAACATTTAAACTGAACACCAACACCCAAGAAAGCACTCTGATTGGATTGTGTTAGATCAGGTGCACACCTGTGGACCATTCCATGGTGGCCAGATAGATGGAGTTTTGTGATTATCCCATCCGGGTCCAGGTGTCTGCTCTTCTAGAAAAGTACCTTTCATAGTAACCTATTTCTGAGCACGTGGAAGCTCAGGAAATCTGGAAATAAACTTATTTATTCATGTAAGTTTTAGATTTCCTAAATCAACTTATACCAGATTTGACTTTAAGTGATCAAACTCCTTGGTGTGACACTAGTTCTTTCAGTCTGGACCTAGCCTCTCTTTATTACCTTTATATCTTTAACTTTTGCTTGTCTTTGTCTTGCACCCAGTAAGTTTTTAAGGATTTAAATTCTCAACTTGGAGCTAGCAAGTGGCTTAGATTTTAGATAAATGGGAAGAACAGTCTGTCTGAGAAAATAAACCAACATGTAAATAAAAGAGAGTAAGAGAAAGAATGAGAATGAACAAATAGTTGTTCCTGCATCTGGGCATTCTCCAGGCCAGTTCTACCAGTAATTTTTCTGGGGTTATGTTTTGCAAACAATAAACTCTACGAAAATTGAGTTTCTGCCCTTTAATTGAAAGAGTACTAAAAAGCACAGGTATCTCTCAGCGCTTTTTCTGAACCTACTGATCCAGATCTCTCAGTGGTCATCTTGTAGCCAAACCAGACTTTTCATTCCTCTGAGGTTTTACTTCGGGAGTGTGTCATTAGGAAGCTATACTTCTCTGCTCTGCTTTTCCTCTAAGCCCAGCATATGACCCATCTCTTTTGCCATGCTTCTCAGGTTAATGCAGCTCACTGTGATCTAGCCCTTTTTTTCAGTTCTTGCAGTATTTAGGATGATGGCTGTGGTTCTTACAGGCTTAGAAATCAAATTATAGTATTAATTAAGGAAATTCATTATTTAAAAAAGCTACCGTATGAGTAAAGTCTTTAAAGGAATTTGCACTTCATTACCAATGACAGCATTTTTATACTTCTGAAATATATTAGTTAACATATAGAATGATTTACATATGAATTTGTGATCTCTTTGCAGTTACTCTGTGTTCCATTAGAGAATCATGGTTCTTCATGCCTAGACGGAAAGGAGGGCACAGAAGGTTTTGTTTGATAGCAGGTACCCAGTCCAAATGCCACAGGAAGAATGGGCTGATTTTGGCTAAGACTACTGGTCTGTACAGTGTGAACTTATTTTTATTAAATACTTTACTTAAGTTTGTAGGACCATAAAATTTAAGTGCTTTTGTTTATAGATTTTATAAATTATTTAAACCAAAACCAGCAAACAGTTATTGAATGTGAGCAAAAGAACTGATGAAATTAAAAGAAGCAGGATTGAATTATGTGACAAATGATGTAATATGTTGAAATTACATTGCCAGTATTGAGTTTGAGAGTATAAAGATGTAACCTCAGATTTTGTTCTTACTTACTCTATGTTTTATATCAATATAAATGTGTAATATATCCTTTTAAAAGTAGATTAAAAACAAACAAACAAACAAGAAATATTAACTTGAAGGCTTTGTTTTCTGGTTCATACTTGACCATAATTCTACTGGAAAATAATCCTCAAATGTCAGTCTTAATGAGATTATCAACTCGAGCTCTATAGCATTTTTTTTGTTCTCTTGAAAATGTGATTAGCATTGTGGAGTTATTGAATTCTAAATCAAATGCATAAGCCATATTCAGAGATTGCTGGAATGAAGAACAGATTGTGTAGAAAATACACAGAGATGATGATGATTTTAACCACTATAATGCGGAAGCCTATACTTTTGGACGCTATATTACCGTGTGTTTTATAATGACTAATTCATCCACACCTTTTCTCTAACCAGTTTATTTACCAAATTGTGTATTATTTGGCCTTTTTCTAGTATGTTCATGATTGAAAATCTAACAGCAAACAGTGAAATGAAAAGTCAGTAGCAGTGCTTAGTTTTAAAATTAATTAGAATAAATTTATATTATCTTTTTAGATTATAATCCCAATAAAAGTGCAAAATGAAAAACAGAATTCCACATCAAACTTGGATCTCAGTATGAAGCACAGAGTTCCAAGTATTAATTTGTCAGTTAAAACATTTTACATCATACTCTACATTGTATGTCATTAACTAGACTAGACATTCTTCAGGGTCAGAGAGAACATGCCCACTATTTGGTTTTTCCCATAGCACAAAGTACATGTCCTACTATTGGTGACCAACACGTGTTTTTTGATTGACCAGTTACTTGTGTTTTTAGTTCCTATTACCCTTTGAGCTCCTTGAGGGCAGGGATTATTTTATTTTAATTTGTGTTCTCTGAATGCCTAATATAGTAACTAACACAAGAAATGCTTAGTAAATGTTCTGAATAAAGGCACGCATGATTTATTGACTTTCTGTGTGTCTGTGTGTGGGAGTGTGTGTTCTTTTAGATCTCATCTGTCATACACTGGGCACTTGTAACATTTGTAGAGATCAGTGCTGTCCAGTAGAACTTCTGCAATAATGGAAATATTCTGTGTCTGTGCTTTACAATAGGTACATGTAGCTAGATTCTGAGCATTGGAAACTTGGTCAGTGGGGCCAACGGCCTGAGTTTAATTTTAATTATTAAATAGTCTTGTGAGGAGTGTTTAGTACACATCCAGATGATAATGCCTTCATTCTCAGACTTATTTGTGCACATATCCAATACCAATACATTTTTTTTTTTGGTGGTGAAAGAATGTTGTTGTTGGCTTTGTTGTTATTGGATGGATTAAGTTATGTTACTTTAAAAACAGAGCAATATATTCCTTTAAGTTACTTTCATTCTTTTCCCAAATGACAAATAACACTGTTTGTCATTTCTTCACTCACCCCCACATCTGATTTGTTTCTTCATCATTTCATTATAAGGCTAGAGGTCTGACTTCACCATTTTACGAAAATAAGTTTTACATATGGAGTTTTTTAATGACCCAGATTTCCTTGCATTTGTTTTAAGCCTTTTCCCCCTAATAAGTCCCTTAAGCTTGGATTATTTATGTGTTGTTTTCATTAATAATACCATCATCATCATGACTGGTGTTTCTACTATGCTAGTCCATGTCTGATATTATGTTCTAATGTCTGCTGGTATTTTTAACAGATTTAAAATTTATCATATTCTTTAGGGTACCTTTGATTATTCCTTTTCTTCTGTTGATTTCTTTGCTTATCTTGCCCTTTGGCCTTTTCAGGTACAGGAGAAGAATGAATAGCATCAAAAGCATATTAAAACTCAGTCCTTACGTAAGATGTAATCCCACCATAACAAGTTTCACAATTGTTGCCAAAATGCATAAAATCAGTATAATAGTACTAACCATTTAGAAAGGCAGGAACTACTTTCTGCCCTTGGCCAAGATCTTTGAATGCAATTTGTGGGTCTGCTAGATCAAGACTTACATCAAAATCTACCATAGGTACGTAGTGACTCTTGGTTGAGTATTTTCACATACATTTTCTCATTTAATTCTTACAACAACACTGAATCTAGTAACATGTAATGGTTAAAGAAGCTAACTATTTAATAAATTCAATAAACTCAGCTAATAGGCAGCAACACTAGAAATTTCCACTCATTTTCTATTTATTACTAGAGATTTAACAGTTGTCTTATATGGTAGAGTTTGAATGCATGGAGTCCCCTTTTGTTTTGGTCTAGCTTCGTAGTTCCCGAACTCCATTTTGCTTCAGTATTTCCATCCAGGGTGTGGCACACTAAAAAACTTTACTTTATGGGCATGTTAGTCCCTTTTACAAAGCAATTTTATCTGGACTAGATTTTTATCTTGGAGCCCACCTTTCCCTCTCTACCCAAAAGATACATCCTCACTGTATTTCTATTTTCACTTCAGCACATGACTATTCATGGAGGGAACTTGTAGATGTGTTTTTGAATAGGTTTCACCGAATCAGAGAAAAACTGAGTAGCCATATATAGAATTTTGTACTCGTGGATCTCCATTTGTGCTTTGATTTTATTTCTTTTACTGACTTCTTAATGTTGAAAAGCTAGTCCTGCTTTGTTATCTTCTCTCCCTGACCTTCCTGATAAATATTCTCCTAAAAAGCCCTTCTGACGTGAACTATTTTCAAATTTGGCAGATGGGGAAATATAAGGAAGGGAACTTACATTTTTTAAAGAAATGTTTTTATTGATATACTATAGCTATGCATAATACTGGGGTTCATTTTGACATATTTATAAATGCATATAACCTAGTTTACTCCAGGGAATTTTCTTTTGTTACTTGTGCTATAAATATATTTTAAATCCCCTACTTATCTATTTGACCCAATTTCTAACTGTTACCTACATTAAAATAAATATTTGAGTTTCATATTACAGTCAAACAATAGTTGTTTGCTATTATTTATAACGTTCAGGAAAGGCCCTGGCCTAGCTTGTGAGCTAACTTGGTTACTAACAACACCCTTTTGAAGTTACTTACTACCTTTTCTCTATGAAGACAAATGTGAAAAATTTAACTTAAGTTTTATTTTCAGAAGTATAATGTTAAGCTATCCAAGCCAAATGGGGAAGTGTAGGTCAAATGAAATGGGATTTTGGAATCATGTCTGTGTTTACATTTCTTTAGTACAGCAGATCTGAAATATTCTGTGTGACTTCATAATTTTCAAGTAACTGTTGAAAACATTAAAATTTTATGTCCTATCCTGTTTCTCCTACGGGTTTTAAAATCATATGACAACAGTAAATAATCTCTTAAAGCGATTTCCATAGTAAAATAATCTTTTTACTCATGGAGTTGCCATTTTCTGAGCTCTTCATATTCCTTCCTGTAGATCCAGATTTCCATCTGGCATCTTCTTCCTGAAGCACTTCCTTCAACATTTCTTGTAGCACGAATCTCCTGATGAATCCTTCAGCTTGTGTATGTCTGGAAACATCCTTATTTCACCTTATTTTTTTAAAGATTTTTTTGTTTGTTTGTTTGATATAGAATTCCAGACTGATTTTTTTTCTTTTAATACTTTAAAGATATTGCTCTACTGTTCTCTCATTTGCACTGGTTTTTAATAGAAGTCTGTTGTCACCCTTGTTTTTGCTCTTTATATCTAACATATTCCTTGGTATTTTTTCTTTATTACTGACTTAGAACAGTTTGATTTGATGTGTCTTGGTAGAATTTTCTTCATGTTTCTTTTCCTTTGAGTTCATAAGTACTTCTTGGAGCTGTAGGTTTTTAGTTTATATTAAATTTGAAAAAAAAGTTTTTTTAGTTATCCTGGCTTCCAATTTTTTTTTTTTTTTAGATTTACCTCCTCTATATCTTCTCTTTCAGGAACTCCAGTTAAATATATATTAGGCTCATTGATGCTCTTTTGAGCTCTTACTCCTTTTCCTCTATGTGATTTATTTTAGATGATTCCTATTCCTGGGTCTTCAGATTTGCTGCCAGTAATCACATGTACTTTGTTGTTCCTTAATATTGTATTTTCATCTCTTGAAATTTGATTTGAATTGCTTTAAAACTATTCAGTGTCTGGATTTACATTTTTTAACATGTGGGATAGATTTGTAATAACGCTTTTAATGACCTTATTTTCTTATTTGCAAATTCTAATGTCTTTTTCAGTTTTTGGTTAATTTTGTTTTGTTGAATTTTCTCCTTGTACAGGTTATTTTTCCTACTTCTTTGCATGCTTACTAATTTTTGATGCCAGAAATGATTCTTACCTTGTAGGGTGCAGGGTATTTTTCTACTTTTATACATTTAGATACATTTTCTTGAGAAATTTTTTTTTTCTTTTCTTTTTTTTATGGGATGCAATTAGTGACTTGGAAACAATTTGAGCCTTTCAGGTCTTACTTTTTAGATGAGTTTCTGAGCAGTATACTCAGCACTCCGTGAAACATGAGGTTTTCTTTTGTGGTTGATGGGAATAGGCACAATTCTCAGTCTTGTGTGAGTGCTAGGTATACTTTCCTTTAGTCCTTTTTAGGTGTTTTTTCCCCTGGTCTTGAACTGTTTCCTCACATGAATGTGCCAATCAGTACTGTGCCCAACGTCTAAAGAGGATCTTCTGTAAATCTCCAGAGATCTGTGTTTAGCTCTCCTTCCTCCAGACTCTGTCCTGACTCCCTTGTTTCCTAAATCCTTTTCCTTGATTGAAGGGTGTGCTAGGTTCTGCCTAGCTTTTCCTTTTCTGAACCATGATCTGGAAGCTAGGGCTATCAGAGGGCTCATGTAATGGTTCCCATTTCTTAGTGTTCACCTCATGTGTTTTTCATTTTTCATGGATTATTCCCTGGTGTCCAGTGTTTTGAAAACTGTTGTTTTACTTATTTTGTACATAACTTTCATTTTTTAAGACAGGCAGGCAGGCAATTCCAGTTCTTACTTTTACTTGGTTGGGAGTAGGGGTCCATCAGTGGGTGTGTTTTCTTGTTTATGTAAAATCCTTTTGGTTCAGATCATTTTTAAAAGATGATTTAAGGGGCCGGGGTTGAAGCTCAGTGGTAGAGCGCTTGACTAGCACCTGTGAGGCCCTGGGTTCAATCCTCAGCACCACATAAAAATAAATAAATAAAACAAAGATATTGGGTTCATCTACAACAACAATAAAAAAAAATTAAAAAAAGATGAATTAATTATTTAAGACTCAATTTAATGTAATTTATTTTGACATTCTTCTTTCTTTTTAATAGTTCCCAATTTTTCTTTAAAGAATACTTTTTCCAAAAAAAATTCTTAAAAATTCAAATTTCACTGTCAATTACATAGTAATATCATGCTTGATGATTTTTGTCACCACTCTAGCCATTCAAAACCATTCATGAAGCAAGCCCGACATAGAATGAGAAGTTAACTTTGTTGAACATAACAATTTGCATACTTTTAAGTAGATAAAAGATGCTACTATAGGAAAATACCATGTTTTAAAGAAAAGATAGAAGCCAAGTAGCTTTGAAATAATATAATCTTGAATTTAGTAAATGTGAATGAACATAAAACAGCCCATAAATTACTGTTTTAAATTGGATCACTTTTTATGGATTGTTCCTCCTTTATATTTATTTAGGAGGCTCGATAGTTCATGGGTAGGCTTTTAGAATGTTCATATATCAAGCAGTAGTGAATTATTTTCACTTTGTGCTGGTGAATTATTTTATTTTTAATCCTCTCATATTTGAATGATAAAATATAGTACTGTGAACTAATATGAGAATAAAGTGTCAAAATTCAGGAGCACATCTTGCTATAGTGAATACATCTTGTTACTTCAAGAGTTTTCTGGCAGTAAGGGCACAATTGACTGTGAGAATTTAAAAGAATTCTTGAGGTGGTATAGTTCCATATGCTGTGGGAATATGTCAATGATTTTTAAATTTTATAATTCGAATTTTTAATGTAGTCTTTTGAAAGCTCGTTGTTAAGCATGGCAAGAAGATGAGAGTTGCTTTGGAATTCTGGGGAAAATAATTTAGTAAGAAGAAATTAAAATTAACTTTAACTTTCTTCAGTGCTGAAATAAATATCAGCACCACGAAGCCAAAATTGTGGTGATGTTACATTGCTGTTTCCAATATTTAAGCATAAAGGTTAGGCCAGATTTATATTCACTTGCAAAAATGAACCAAAATGTAAATAATTTATAGAATTTTAGGAACTGAATCTTAAAAAATTGAATATCATTCTGGGGTGGAGACTGCTAGTTGTCTCCCAGTATCTCTTTTTCTCATTGTCTTTATTTATTTTTGGTGCAGGGGATTAAACCCAGGGGACACGTAACCATTGAGCCACATCCCCAGTCATTTTAAAAAATATTTTTATTTAGAGGCAGGATCTCTCTTAAATTGCTTAGGGCCTTGCTAAGTTACTGTGGCTGGCTTTGAACTTGTGATCCTCCTGCTGCAATCTTCGGAGCCTCCGGGATTATAGGTGTGCACTACCGTACCCAGCTGCTCATTGTCTTTTGACTAGAGACCCTGGATTTCGACTGGGGACAGACCCCTATAGAATAAAGCAGACATTTCATAGCCTCCCTTGCAGCTAGGAATCATAGCATGTGGCAGAGTTTGACCCACAGGATGTAAACTGAAGTGATTTTTGCAGTTTTCAGATGGGCTGAGAAAGGCAGAGGTATGTTGTCTCCTCTCCCCTCTCACTTGTGGGAATATGGATGTGATCTTAGGCCTTTCTATGGAGGCCAGTGCTCTGGGGATGGCAGAGCAGCAAGGTTTTTAAAAAGGTTTGGGACAAGGATGAATGACCTCTTGAAGCAGAGTTGCCATAATCGCTTGGAGTCTTTCTAAGCCATTGTTATTTTGGGTCTCTGTCAGAGTCAACCCAATTTACATATATTGCTGCTACCAGTTTTCATTTGTTTATAAAACTTGTTAATAGTTACTTTTTAGAACTGTATGCTTAAAAGGACCAAATAGGTTGTCCATCAGAGATCTAAACTTTTTCAGATGTTGTCCTTTTTTTTTTTTTCAGACTAGTCCAATATCTATCAACTGAGGCCAATAGAGTTAAGCCTATCTGACTTCTCTCTGAGAGATTTAAATGTAGGTTTGAGGCACATAATCCTTTCTTTTGAAAAAAAAAAAAGGTTTAATAAGAGAGAGGAAACTAAATTATTCAGTTTTCTATTTTTCTCACAGTCATCAAACATCACTTATTATTTTCCATTTTCCTGCTTCCATATTTCTTTTTAGCTACTGGGAATTGAACCCAGGGGCACTTAAACACTGAGCCACGTCCCCAACCTATTCTAATTTTTTTTTTTTTTGAGGCAGAGTCTCACAAAATTGCTTAGGGCTTCGCTAAGTTGCTGAGGCCGGCCTAGAATTTGGGGTCCTCCTGCCGCAGCCTCCCAAGCTACTGGGATTAGAGGCATGTGCCACTGTGCCTGGCAGTCTTCCCTATTTCTTAGTTGTCAAATCCTAACGTCCATTTTTTAGTGCGCAGTGTGAAATGACTCCCTGAGTCATCTCACTGTTTTCCCTTTCAGAACTGTCATCCCTGAGCCTTTAGGATAGCACAGAGGCCATGATTTCCTTCTCTGCTTCTGCCCTGTTCTCAGTGTTTTCTTGGTGGTGACAAATCCAGCCCTTCAGAGTTGGCATACTCTCATTCTTGACTCACTTTACCCTGTGTGAGGGAAGACCTTGCTCTGGCATCTTGTGGACCTGTTTTGATGATCCTGCATATAATTTAAAGGAATATTGAATTAATTGGTAATATTTAAAAACAGGCTGTTCAGCAGAAGAAAATGCAGATTTTATGTTAAATAAAAATCTTCTCTTGAACAAGGAGAAACTGACACACTAGGCCTGTGGTCCTTGTACGTTGAGTGGTGGAGCTGTTACAACTGCCTCCTGTAGATGAGGCTTATTCTTGGTGCTTCATAGTCAGCACTCCCTTTTGCTTACATCTTGTGTGTTTTATTTATTTTCATTGTTTGCCTGATACTTTAGCAACTTAAGTCGATCAAACTCTTCTTAGGCAATTTAAGTTTGTATTTAATCTTGCTAAAAGTTATTTCCTTTTCCTGCCCTTTCCTTTCTGATTTCAATTCCTTCTTCCCTTCCCTGCTATTAATAACTTCATTAAACAGTTTTCTTGTCTTATCTGGCTTTTTGGCAGAATTCTGACTTTCATGCTTCTTTTCTCATCCAAGTCCTATAGTCATCTTCTATACTATCTCTGCAGTGACCTTTCTACCATTAAAACTTTAATATCTTCCTATCTAGCCTCAAGACTTGGAGTAGCTCTTCTGCCTTCCAGATGACTCAAGCCCTTCAGCATTGGTGTAGATGCACAATGGCACATTCCTTTGGAAAAGTTCTAGTGGTTCCTCAAAAAGTTAAGCATAAGTTACTGTTTTACCCAATACTTCTATTCCTAGGTGTATATGTTAGGAAACAAATTTCCTAATAAGAATGTATGAGTGTTCATAGCCATTTATAATAGTGAAAAATGGAAACAACCTAAATGTCTACCAACTCACCAGCTACAAAAAAATGTGGTATCTCTATGTAATAGAAGATTCCTGGGCCATTAAAAAGGAATGTATCGCTGATTTGTGCTACACATGGAAGAACTTTGAAAACATTATGCTAGGTGAAAGAAGCCATGCTTTTAAGACCATATAATGTATGATTTCATGTAGACGAAATATCCAGAGACAAAAATAGAGCCAGTGTTGCCATGAGCTGAGGGGAGGGGAAATGGGATGTGAGTGCCTGTGGATATGGGTTTTTTTGGGGGGTGAAGAAAAGGCTCTGGAATTGAATAGAGCTGATGGTTGCACAGCTGTGAATGTACTAATAATCACTGGATTATACAGGAATTACACCTAAAATATATTAGGGAGTAAAACAAAATCTACTTAGCATTCAAGATAGTTCATGATCTGTCTTTTGACGGTCTCTACATTGTCACGTTCCTGCCTTCCCTTCTCCCTCAGGTCAGTGTACCCATCTCCTGATAGTCCCAAGAGTCCCAGACTGTTGCTCCATCTTGCCTGTTTATGCATTTCTCCCCAAGAAATCCTACCTCTCTCTCCCCTCCTCTCACCCACTTCTGAATTCCTGATTTTCCCTCAAGCTTGAGTTCATAGTCCACCTTCCCTGAAATCCCCTTCATGTACACTAGTGCTGGAATATTTAAGAGAAAACTTAGGTCTAGATTCCCCAGAGCCAAGTGGAAGCACCCTACAAAATGAAGAGATTAATGTTGATGACTTCATCCAAACTTTGTAATGAGAAAAGTTAGAACAAGCTCTTTTAATTTTAGTGTACATGTAAATGTTGTGTTTTATAGATTTTTATTTTACTTAATTTTTTTTAGGTACTGGGAATTGAACCCAGAGGACCTCTACCACTGAACTACATCCCAACCCTTTTTTGTTTGTTTTTTCATTGTGAGACAGGATCTTGCTAAATTGCTGAAGCTGGCTTAAAACTTGTGATTCTCCTGCCTCAACCTCCCAAGCTGCTGTGATTATCACTGTATATCACCACACCTGGCTATTTTTTTAATTTTAATTTTAAATAAGTTACAGTTGGCTGGTGTAGGAAGCCAGCATATTTTAGAACTCACTTGTGTCAGTCTTAACATAGGTTTGCTGCCTCTACCTCCTTTTCCCCATCCTTTTTTGTTTAAGAGCAATATGTAGGGTGTTTGTGTCCCCTCAAACATTCTGGGTATGCTTGTTATCTTAAATGGTAATCATCTGTCTTTTCTGTCTACCTAGATTGGGAACTCTCTGAGAAGAGCTTTTCTGCCTGGCTGCCTTCCTTCCTTCCTGCCTTCCTCTTTTCTTTCCAACTATATCCCAGTAATTCTCCACAGAAAATGGTTGGGCTGGGTGCAGTGGTGCATGCCTGTAATCCCAGCTTCTCGGGAGGTTGAGACAGGAGGATCATGAGTTCAAAGCCAGTTTCAGCAAAAGCAAGGCACTAAGCAACTCAATAAGTCCCTGTCTCTAAATAAAATACAAAAGAGGGTTGGGGATGTGGCTCAGTGGTCCATTGTCCCTGAGTTCAGTCCCCAGTACCAAAAAAAAAAAAAAAAAGCTTAGTAAAATTTTAATGCTTGAATGGACATCCCCAGTGATATCAAATGTAGGTATATGGGAGAGACTGCTTGTATACTTGCATTTGCCATACTGGCAATTGGAGACCTAAGCACTCTAAAGGGATGCTGTGTGATTAGATGACTTTACTGAAACACACATGATCTCCCTCTCACACACACATACACACCATTTAAAAAGCTATCTCAAAGAGAGTAGAAGAAAAAAAATGTGAGATTTTTCACTTTTGTCAGCCTATGCATCTGAGAAAGGTGTTAGATTTAAGGCCTAAAGTAGGTATTAAAATGGCACTTTCCCTAACAGATTTTTAGTGTCTTGTCTGTACTTCTGAAAATAATCTTTTCCATGTCAGAAAATTCATAAATTAAAAATTCTTATTTTGTAAGTCACTCTACATGACTGATTAATGCTTTCTCTTTGAAAAATGTGATTATACTTATTTTTAAATGATTACTTTCTTTTTTACCTTTGATTTTTAAAAATAGAAATTCTGTTCTCATCCATAGTAACTCATTTGGGGTCCCAGATCAGACCTTGTGACAAAGATTATTTAGAAGGCATAGTAATCATGAGTAGGAGTAGGGAAGGTAGTCAGGTAGTTAAGGGCTTGTGTTAAGCCGTTTTGAACAACTGAAGTTGAGTTCCTTGGGGAAACTATAGAAAGTAGGCCTTAGAACTATCTCCCTGAGAAGCAAGAGAACTGGGGTACTTTACCAGTTGCTCTTTAGTTGAGGGCTGCTTCCAGGGGGTGTTTATTCTCAGAGCTTCTATCCTGTGGTCCCAGAGAAGGCCCTCAGGCAAAGAAATGAAAGTGCTGGCAGTTGGAAGTCCGTGGGCAGACATTTAAGTAGTAATGGCCAGAGGATGTGGGTGGCATCAGCAGCACCCATTACATACGGAGGTGGAGCATTAATCATGGGAGAAGTGCTGAGCGTGAAAAAGACCAGAATTTAGATTAGCCTTACTCAAGCATTTACTCAGTGCCTAGGTGGTATAAGAGCTGTGCTAGGTGATAGGATATATTAATTCATATGTAGAAGAGATGCTTAGCTTTTTAACATTTTGGTTCTTTATTTGTAAAGAGAACTTCTTTCAAAGTTGAGAATAAAATGAGATATATTCCTGAACATACTTCATATGTTTAAGTATTTGAAACTATAGTTAGACCCTGAAGTTGTGTCTTATCATATATGTGTTATCCAGTCAAAAGCTATTCTTCCCTTAGGCTATGTGAATCTGGCCTTTCTGTGCAGTGAGTATGAGATAGTAAATTTATAAGTTCCTTGAGAGGAATGAGGTACCATGGGGATGGTTATTTTTAGTCAGTTAGTGTGAAGGCATCCCAGGGAAAGTAGATAAAATGAACCTTAAAGTAATGGGTAGGAACTAGCCGTGTGAGAATAGGGAGTTTATGAAGGAACAGTATGTTCCAGGAAGAACTGAGGAGAGTCCTGGAGGGACCTACTTAGTGGTTAGATTAACCATTTGAGCCCATGGATTGACCAGGACAGGGTGATATTGTATCTATTGCTAACTACTTGTGTGGTCTATGACTCATTATTTAACCTCTCTTAATCTCTTTTCCCCTTATAATTTGAAGATACTAGTTCTATCTACACTATAAAATTGTTGTAAGGATAAATAAGGTACATTATTGTCTTATGCTGTTTTGTGTAGCTATAACAAAATACTGGGACTGCATGATTTATAAAGGAAAGTCGTTTACTGGGCTCATAATCTTGTGGCTGGAAAGTCCAAGCATGGTGCTGGCATCTGGTGAAGGCCCTCTGGCTGCATCACAATATGATAAATGGTATTACTTGAGGTAAACACATGCAGGAGAACCTGTGGACAGAGAGGAAGCAATTGACCAGGCAGGGATCAGGCTCACTCTTTTTAACAACCCACTCTTGTGGGAACTCACCCACTCCTGCATTCATCCCTTCCCAAGGGCAGTGCCCCATCATGTAATCACCTTCCAATAGGCCCCTCCTCTTAAAGATCCACCACCTCTCAGTATTACAACTTTGGAGACCAAGCTCCTAGCCCATGAACCTTTGGGGAGCAAACTGTATCTACACTGTAGCAGGTGTTTAAGGTAAGCAGAATAGGGTAAATTCTCAGTAACCCTATCTGCAGCTTTTGGTATCAGAGTAGGGTTCGTTGACAAGTCATAGTGCCTGAAGAAGTGTGTAAACCCTAAGTGAAGCAGAGTTTCCCAAGGTTTACAGGACATTAATGCCACAGCTTCAACAACAAAGGAGGATTATGATGTTAAAAGACCGAAAAACCCTGCGTACAATAGATGAACTTCATGGAGAGTCATATTAAGACATTAACAGCTCTTAGAAGGAGAGTAAATAAATCCTTTTTCACTTTAGTAGTCTGTGTTAAACTTCTTTTTTCATTTGTTTCTTTTACCCCCTTATGATAACAGCTGTTCACATTGGACATTCTTTTGGGAAATGCTCCTTTGAAGAGTCATGTGATGCATCAAGCAAGTTATTTATAATTATATGTCAACATTAATATTGTCTATCAAGTTAATAATTTTAAAGAATTATGAGTGTTTTTAAGAAGTAATGACCTTTGCTGAAAATATTTTTTGAGATTCTCCCTTTAGGCATCCTTTGAGTCAGCTTATTAACCCACCTATATCAATTATTACATGGTCTTCTACATATTTCATTCTCCTTTTTCTACCTACAATTTTATTACTTTATGAGTCCTTTTAGGTCTCAGATCTCTTCAGAATGATGTGTTTTTGGCCTCACTTGAGATAATTTAAAGAACAGTCCCCAGACAATTCAGAAAGTTGACTTCCAAAAATACTTGGAGTAATGCCACCATCATTAAACTAAGTGGATAACTTTCAAGGTGAATGGTTTTAAAAGGATTGGCAGCGACTTAGAAGTGTACTTTGCAGAAAAGTTTATTATTTCTGTAGTCACAGAGGGAGCTGTGAGTTCCTACTATGTGCTTATACCTGTAGTAGATGCTACCTATATTTGGCAGAAGTTCATAGTCTAGTGGAGAAGAAATAAGAGTTCAAAAGTAACCACTATTAAATAGGACAAATATAATAATAAAGGGATCAGAGTGATATAAAGTGAAGAGTGGAGGGATGCCTCAGGGGGTCAAGAAATGCTCCACAGTGGCAAAGATATTGAAGATTAACCTTAATTACTATGTGAACAAGAGAGAAAGGATATTCTAGGCATTATAAGCAAGTTCCTTATATGTCAACACTCCAGGCAAATGTGCAGAGGGCCAGAACTCTGAAAGAGGGTAGAGAACCACAGCCATCTGAGTTTGAGTGGACTATTTCTTCCTCATGGGAAAGTGGAAGGTGATCAAGGCAGAAGCTAGAAGGAGTCCTGACCACAGGAGTTTTTAAGTACAGGAGTAGAAAGGAGTTTATCTTCTAGGTACTGGAGCAACCTTGATAGATTATTAAGCAGAGTCATAATTTTTAGGTTTCTTTTGGTAGCACTCTGAATTTGAGTTGGAATGGGAATAGACAGGAGACGAAGGGTTCTGGAGACTATTGTAGGATCCTGCTGAAAGTGACCTCTAACTACACTCAATTGGTGGGAGATAGGAGACAGGGAATGGATGTATGAGGAGGTGAGGAGGTGGGTAGTCATGAGTGACTGGATGTGAGCAGTATAGGGAAGGGGGAATCAGAGATTCTCTCACATGGAGCCTGGGTCAGATGTTGGTATCATTCAATATAATTAGGACTCAAGAGAGGAACACATTTCAGGGAACATTTACTGAGTCATGTTCCATACATGTCATGCTTGAAATGCATATTTGTTATTCACCCGAACGTTCATTGATTCTTACAGTAACTACTTTGTGCTGGATAATGTGCTAGACTCTGGGGAGACAACCAGAAAAGACTTAGAATGTTCCATATGTGTGTGAAACTTATATTTTAGTGGGAGAGACAGACATAAATAATTACTCAGCTAATTACTTAATTAGTAAGTAAATAAGAAGGGGAGCTAACTCCTAATGCAGTGTGCAGTCCCTTCTGCAGCTTAGCAGAATAGTCTGGTCTGTTAAGTCATTGGCCAGTAGTTGCTCATTGAAGCCATTAGTGAGATTGCCATATTGGGTTGCAAAATGAGCAGGAAAGGAGGTTGAGCTTAGCATAACAGGAATGTTTAAGGAGAGTGGTGGATGAACCAATGAAGCTGAAAAAGAATGGGGGAGTAATTCAAAGGCATATGAGAAGGGTTGGGAATATTACATAGAAGTCAAATAAAGTAAGTGCAAAAGTTTCCATGGTTGGAATTGCAGGCCTCTGTTGGATCTAACAAGAGCTTGCTCAGTAGAGCAGCAGGGCTGTAAATGATTTTTCTATCCAATGATGTGTGGGATCTAGCTTATGTTGGTTTTGAGAGCCAGATTGGTTAAACTTTCAGGAATTGTGTAAGCTGATTGTTAAACATAGCTAATGAAAATCAAATTATGTGCTCTTACTATTAAATAATTATTTCAAAATAAATAAAAAACTCAATCTCGCTAATTATTTTATGGTCTTTTCTTATATTCTGTGCTCTTAAGGTTATTTACATCTGTTTGTCAACTTTCTGTTGCTGTGACAAAATACCTCAGGAAAACAGAAAAGGAAAGATTTATTTCGGCTCATGGTTTCAGAGGCTTTAGTCCATAGTCGCTTGGCTCCTTTGGTGTGGGCCTGTGGCAAGTCAGAACATCATGGCTGGGAGGGTATTGCTGAGAAAGACGCTTACTTCATGGTGACTGGGAAGCAGAGAGAGGGAGAAGAAGGGACCAGTGACAATATATAGTTCCCAAGGGCATGTCTCCAAGGACTCACTTCCTTCAACTAGGTCCCACCTCCTACAGTTTCCACCAACTTCCAGTAGTCCATTTAGCCATGAATCAATGGGTTAATCCACTGATGAGGATAGAGTCCTCATGAGCCAATCACTTCTCCAAAGCCCTACCTTTGTACATTGCCAACATGGGGACTACACTTCAACGCATGAGTCAGTCTTTGGAGGACAGTCCAGATCCTAACATACACTATTTCATCTGAATGGTGGTTATACTATACAATGGCATGGTACTGTATATTCCAAGTCTGTGCTTATTGATTTCATACTGGTTATCTTGTAATTATTTGTAGTGGGAATATTTACACCATGGAAAATGATGAATAAATACTACAAATCAGAGATTTTGTTTTGCTGATTTTCTAGACTTGAAAAAATGAATGAGAAGTTGTTAAGAAGGCAGAGTACACTTCAAATCTTTGGGATATATAGAAGTAACTTTGTGAATAGCATAAAATTGAGGAAATAGTCTTCTAGTATTTGTAAACTCTTATCCAATTCAAGAAATAAGTTGGTTCTATTATTGATAAGTGAGAAAATTTCCAACAAATACAGCAATTGTTTCAATTTGATCTTACTTAGTGCAAAAGAAAATATCTATCAACCAGCATTCATGTCAGAACATATCTGATTGGTATCAGTGAAAGTACTTTGTAAGAAACAGTTGGCTGTATGGAATTTATATTAAGGGATACTGTTTATTTTACTGTTATTTATAAATTATATGCTATATCTTCTATCAGTACAGTTTATAATGAACTATACTTATATGCAACACACGTAAGTATATGGATAACACATGTATGTGTGTACATATGTGTGCATGCACACACTCATTTTTATTTTCCTGTGAGATTCAGTTGCTAAACATTAGCGCACAATAATGTATATATGGGATATGAAGAAGCTGGTCCCATCTATTCTTTTGAAAAGTATGGGAGAGCAGGAATATTCCCTAGGTACTTTCTAGTCAGAAGATGTTTGCAGGTTTAGGACCACTTTTTATGTTTGTGTTTTTGCTTATATGGATTAATAACTCTAAAGTGAGGAGTGAGTAGAGAGGGAGAAATTCATGGTACTAGGGAAGGTAGAAGTACGTGTTAGAAGAAGGTGACAAAGAAATAGTAAGAACTAAGATGTTGACTACCATGGGAAAATTGACCTTGAACATAGGGAAGACTCCTGTTCCTCTAGAGATGAAGAGTGATAAACCTAATGTTTGACAGATTCAAGTGCATGTACATTAAAGTCACTAATATAAGTTAATTGTTATTTAAGAAATGGGCAAGATACGCTCCAGAAAAGAAATGCAGAAAGATCAGTTCACTTATGAATAAATTATAGAATAAGGTGAATACTGTGATTGACCAGGGCAAATTTTCATGCTGATTTAATCTCTGAAATATTATGTTGTATTTTTAGCCTATTTTTCTGGGCAGAAATATTTAAATAAAAATGAGAGACAATTTAAAAGCACCTCATGCATTTAAATGCCAAGTATTATTTCTTTTACTTAGCTCACAAACGTAATGCTACATTTCCATGGACACGGATTGAGTTTCTCTGAGATGATTAGAAATGGGGTATAATTTGAGGTTGACTAAACTGCATTCATTGCATGCATGGATAGTTTGAACACAAGGTAAAATGTTATCCAGACTGCTGAAGAAAACAAGTCTTATTTTGGAACATGACTTTCTTCAACATTATAATTTATGACTTTTTCACTTGGATTCTTGCTTTTAACACACACACACACACACATATATATATACACACATATATATGTATATACATATACATATATAGACACACACATACATATATGCACTTCAGTCAAAAGGAATGAATAAATTTTTGCTTAAATTTAGTTATATTAGTTTTCACTATTAAAATGTAATTCTTATTTTATCTCAATTGAAATGTAATAAGATATTATAGAACTATTTTATATTTTCATGGTGCTTTAACATTTCAAATCTCTTCAGATCTGGTTTTTCAAGTATATACTAAATAATTTTCCCAAATATTCAGAGACATTAATGATGCCAAATAAGGGTGTTGATATCAAATATGCATATGAAGTCTTCTTTTACAGTGCCATTGTAGCTCTGTGTTTTAGTGTAACACTGTGGTTACCTCACCCTCTGTCCTTGTCCTTACAGTCTGACAGCACCTTAAATATCTGGTTGGAAGAATAATCCCTCACTCTGGATATGTGATTATAGAATTAGAACACTGTTGTGGGCCTGCTCAGGCAGCTAGTCCTTGTGTTTGTTGATTGATTCTTTTTTTTTTTTTGCAATGCTGGGGATTGAACCCAGGGCCTTATGCTTGCAAGGCAAGCACTCTACCCACTGAGCTATATCCCCAGCCCTGTTGATTGGTTCTTGATTACAAGATAACATTACTGGTTATGTTCAAATAGAAAAAGAGGAAAGGGTCAGGACAGCATTATCCACATGTATGTCCTATTTAATCACAAAAGCAAATTTCCAAAATTCTGGAATGACTTTCTTGGTAGAGTTCTGCTTACTCATTGGCCACCTTGGTTATAAGTGATTTTGGAGAAGTGAATATTTAACTTGCTCCTGTATAGTGGGAGACAGCAAAGGAGAAGTTGGTAGACTTGGTAGAGAAATTAGCAGAGTTTACCAAAGGGAATGATCTCAAGTCCTTTCTAACTCCATCCTTTGCATTTCTATTATCAAGTTATGACCATCTTCCTTGGAAAGAAGCCTTTTCAGTCTTCTTACCTGTGGGTCTGGAAAGAATGTTGTTGACTTCTATCTAGAATTTATTTTTAATTGCTGAGTTAAGACCTGATATACCTCCCTCTGGAAGAGAGGATCCTTTCTTCAATGTTCTTCTGGATAGAATCATCCAGGAAGTAATATGCAACCTTGGACTTGAAAAGGAATAAGTATTAACTACAGCTAGTACCATGTGTGGTTGCTGGGAAGTCTCCTATGAGAAAAGATCAGCAAAGAGAAAAGTAATCTAGAATGTGCCTCATAATACTTCTTATATCTGAATGATTTAAATGAATCAAGCTGCATACATTACTGGGTTGTTTTCTGGTTTGTGTGAGGCCATACATCAAGATTTCTTATTTGATTTTCTTATTTGAAATACATTAATATCTGTCTTTTCAGCTAATAAATATTAGAAAAGAGTAAAATTTAAGGCAATTGTGTATTAATGCAATTGCCAATCAACAAGCATTGCAAATAGAACAGAAGTGAATAGTTAAATCCATGTCTGGATCAATCTTGCACTATCCATATTTGCAAAAATGTACTACTTCTGACCTTCTAGGCAAAGAATAATTCTTCGTTTTAGATTTATGAAAATAAATTTAAGTGACAGAAATTGTCAGTGCAAATAAATGATCAGCCAGTTATTAAATTATTTGCACAAATTCCACTGTGCATATGTGCATTTTTCCCTGAGATTTTAGTGAATTCCTGTATTGGACTAAGTGACTCATAAACATCATATTATTTTGTATCCTTGTGGAAGTCACTGTTACTTTGCCATTGGAGGCCTTTGATGCCCAGAGAGATTAAGTTACTTGTCCAAGGTTTCAACAATAGTATTTCATGGCACTTGCCATTTGAAACTGGGTATTTTCTGTACCTGCCAGGTGTGAACACGTGCTCCTAATAACCATTAGGCATTATGCCAAAGATTTTATGGTCATTTAATATATTATTCATTAAAATCTGAGACATTGGTACTATACCATCACCCCTGTTTAACAGCTGAGAACAGTGTTAGGGATCCAGTAGTTGTTTCAGTTTCTTCATCTTCCAGGGCTAATGCCAGACTTGAAGCCTGGGCAATCTGATACCCATCTGGAAGCTAACCACTTTACTACCCTAACTGTAGATAGTTAGCTACCACTTTGATTGTATCTATGTAGTCTTCTATAAAATGTAATGTTTATTTTTAAAGAAAGAATTTTATCCACCTTGTGAAATTCCAGTAAAGCTTTCTTTGTGCTTCTGAACTGTTTCATGCTGTGAGACAATTTTCTTCTCCTGGATCAAATTTGGTAGCTATTTTTCTAGTGGATGTTAATGAAAATTTGATGTAGCTTGCTTTGTTTCTTGTACATCTGACCACAGTTTAGATTAGTCATTTTTTAGATGACTGAATTTTTCTTTCTCAAAATTAATGAAATTTATAGTAGAAAAATTTCAGGATGAGAAAATCTGTCGCAAAAATTCAGCAGTGATGAATGATTATGCCTGATTAGAACAGTTATGTTTACGTTATTTGCTGATGTAACATAGTAAAAAAATTTTATTCTTTACTTATCACTTTTCTTAAAGGATTTTAATCAAAAGTACTATGTACCCCCTTGTAATTGGAAGGGAAATGTGATTTCAGTCTCAAAAAAATCTACCTCATTATAGAAACATTCATATAAAATTAGAGTTCATTCTAGATCAATAATGTTTTGATTTTAGTTCAAATGTATTAAATAAAATTCTAAAATTTTGTTACATGAAAAAAAAAATCAACTGTTTTATTTCAGGTACATTTCATAGCCTGATTCCCTTTCACTAAATTCAGTGCTATATTTTATACTGATTGACTCACAGGAGAAAGATCTGTGACTTCTATCTCACTGTATCACCTTGGGGAAAATTGGCTTAAATGTATGAAAGGATATTTCAGGCATTGACTCACACTAAATAAATGTGCTAAATTTGATGCAGTGAGTAGGAAATTTTTCTCTCCACATGGAACCGCTAATGAGCTTGGGAAGTAAACATGGTAAGTAGGCATAGTTGCCTTTTTGTTACAATAATTCTGAATTGGCCAGTTAGCATGAAGAACATTTCAGTGACTTTACATTTGTAGTGTACAGCTGACCAAAGCCCCAAACCAAACCACAACAGAATAAACTATTTTCAGGTAAGGGGAGGTGGTAGGTTGGTTGTATTTCCCCCCAAACCACTCACTGTCCAAGTTTTAACCCCAGGTAACATGAAGGTGACCTTATTAGGAAAAAGGCCCTTTGTAGACTAATCAAGGTGAGAGGAGGTCATATTGGAATTGAATAGGATGTTATCCCAATGACTGGTATCCTTATAAGATGAGAAGCCATGAGGGCCCATAAGGAAGAGTGCCATGTGACCACAGAGGCGGAGATCAGAGTTGCAGGCCCAGGAATGTTCAGTATTGCTAGTCACCACCAGGAGCTAGGAAGAGGCAAGGAAGGATTCAACCCCGAGTCTCAGCGGGACTATAGCCCCATTGTCACCTTCATTTTTGACTTCTTCTAGACCTGTAAGAAGATAAATATCTGTGGTTTTCAGCCACCCAGTCTGGGGCATTTTATTATGGCAGTCCTAGGAAACTCAACAGAAGAGGTGAGGATGGAGAAATGGTGGTTAAGAGTCACATCAGCAGTGCTGCTCCGTGGGTTTGCTTCTCTTGCAGTTTCACATCTTTCTTCCTCTCCCCAATGTTATTATCAGAAACATTAGAGAACTGGGCTCTGCTTCCTCCTCCATCACTAACCATGGCAACATGACTTCATCTCTCCGTGTCTCATTGGCCACATCTGTGAAGTGAGGCTTGCAAACTCTTTATAGTAATGATAACAGTCCATATTTATGGGACTTTTCCCTGTTCTAGGCCCAGGGCTCAGTGTGTAGCATGTATTGTTTCATTTATTCTTTGCAAGAATCCTATGAGGACTGTATTATTTCATTTCAACCTCACAAGTGAACCAAATAATGGCATTTCTCTGGTGATTTCTCAGTTTGGTTTTCTTTTGCTTTGTCTCTTCAGAGACTTGAATATGGGAGTAAGAGCAGGAATATTGTTGGCCTTCATGATTCCTAGATGGGAAGGATAACAACAGGTACCTAACTTGACATGATCAGGGTAGAACAGGGGTGGAAGCCACTGGAAAGAGATGTTACATCAACATGGTATGCTCACTTTGACCATATCACCATTTCTTCATGTATAAAACAGAGAGTCCATATGTTCTTTTTTGAAAATTCCCTCTCTTAATTACTTTCCTTTTATTTAGTTATGAAAAAAAAATTTATATAGTTTCCTTCTTTTCTGACTTTCTTAACAATTCACAACTGGAGCTACTTGCATTAGTATATAAGAAGAGAATTTAATGATATAGCTACTATTATTGACATTCACTATGTGGTAGGTGCAGCAGTATGTACAGGAATCTGTGATGGGGTGAAATTATTATTCAGTATAGTACAGACTGAGACTTAAGAAAATAACATGGTCAAAATTACTAGCCTTCAAATCCTTGTCTGTTTTTCCTGCAGGGCCTATTTTCATACATTCTTGATAGGGAAAGCCATTATTACAGTGATGTGGACTAACTCATCACATTAATGATCAACCTGGAAATTAGGAATCTAGGCTCTAAGAGAACAGTGGCCAAGATAGACAAGATGGGAAATCAAGAAACACTTGAACATTGATGTGCTGAATGGAGGTAGCGTAGACTTGAGGGTGGAGTGCAGCATGAGGACCACAGGTGTGCCAGCATGGGGATATCCAAATTGAACTTGGCCTCTTTCAGAATATTTTATCTAAAGCTCTTCTAGAAATAGATTAATTTATCCTTGAATACCATAAAATTAGAGACAATAAAATATCAATGTTTTTAACATTTTGGTTGCTTATATGCTCTTATTCAAGAAGATGGCAACACACTTCACCCTCTATCCTTAACCTACCTTTGTGACAGTGGTAGGTTACAAATCTATAAAGATGTTCTGTCTGAATTGAAAGTGCATTATAAATCCATTCCATGCTGTTTCCTCGGAATGTGTAGTCATTATGTCGCATGCCTCTAATACTAAACGTTCTTAGAAAATACAGCGAGCAATAGTGTTTGAGTAGGTCTTAGAGACAAAATTGATCTGGGAAAGCAATGCACTTTAGTTAAGTGAAGTCTGAAAGACTGTCTGTTCTATCTCAGCCGAAAATGTTTGCCACAAAAAATGTTTGTTATGGCACAGTGGAGAGTCTGAAGCTACTGGTTTCTTGCTTCCCAAACTTGCCTTGGTTAAATTTGTCTTCTGTCTTCTAGATGCTAGAGAACTGTCAGTATTCTCAAAAACTGGGCAGTATAGTGATGGAAACAGGAAGAGAGTTTGAGGAGCTTAGCCAGTTTACCAGAGGGGTTTCATGGGAAAACACACTTGGACAGTGAATAGACACTGGAAAGTCTGACTGTCTAATTTGGATTTTCCCAATATACCTGTCATGGTGAAGTGAAATATTTGTTGAACTGGAGTAAATGTGTCAGTATTTTGGTCACAGCTCTGCTACAAATTAACATTATGACTGGGAAGTGGTGCTTTGTGGCTGTAACTTTCTCTATGTGTCAAAACTGTGGGATTTTACATTCTCTTTAACCTCTCCTAAATTCCTTTTCTACTATAAGACCATAGGTGTCATATTGAGAATGCATTTCATAAAGTATTCATCAGTCTTTGGGATGTTTGCCATGACCTTGTCATGCTTGCCATCCTTGCCACTAAAGAATGTTTCTAGGGATAATTTGTAGGAAGTTTGAAATGTGAATTTTATTACAAATTTTTTTTATCTGAAAACCAATGTCTAGTGGATAGACAAAATGATCACAATAAGGATAATGATAATGGTGACTACCATCTATTAAACATTTATTATTGGCCAGATAATGCCCCAGATATAACACAAGGGAAGATTTTGCCCCATTGGGACATTATGCAATGTCTGAGACATTGCAGGTTATCACAGTAGGAGGGAGAGTACTACTGGCATCTAGTGGGTAGAGGCCACAGATGCTGTTAAACATCCTACAATGCACAGGATAACCCCTTGCAACAAAGAATTATGTGGTCTGAATTGCCAGTAGAATTGAGGTTGAGAGGCCATGCTTTATAGCCTCTCACTTATTTAATATATATGCAGATCATAGAAGATGTTATGCTCATCTTACAGCTGAGGTTCAAAAAGAGTAAGTGAATTCTTCAGCATTGCAGTTCATTAGAGACAAAGCCAATTTTCTATTCCCATCTCCAAAGCCCATCCCTCTTAAATTGAAGGATGGTCCCCAACTACAACACTTTTTCACTAGGCTGCCTTGGGAAGTCTCCTCTACCTTGGTTTCTTCGGCTTTAAGATGAGAGGATTTTCTATCCTTTATCATAAGTTCGTAGTGGTGTATTTGGGTGGGGGTAGTCAGTGGGGAGGAAATAGGGGATTTAGAGATTTTCAAAAAGTTTGAGGTATTATGCTTAAATGTAATATTTTTGGCAAAAATCTGTAGTCATAAGCAGTGTGGGTGAAATACAAAGTGTATATTTAGACTTTAGTGTTGCTCATACATATGCATTGTTTTTAGATTAAGAATGAGAGCTTTTAGTTTTTGCTTCTCTTTGTATCTTTCAAAAGCAATTTGATTTGCTCTTCTCTTGGGCATGATGGTGATTTGTAGAGCCTGCTGGTTGTTGAGAAATTGAAGACTCTTTGTGGGTACTTAAGGATGAGAGTTTACTTCATGCTGGCAGTAAAGTAGATTTTGGGCATTTTGAACTTAAAGCATAATAGAAGATACAGAGATGTGAGAAAGGCCAAATTGTACTGTGGGGAGAAAAGTGTGGAGAGCCACACAAGGATACTGTGTTTTATTTACCTCTCTGGTCACTGATAAATCTCACTTTTGGAATAAAGCCTGACAGACTAATAAGATTACTGGAGTGTTAAGAGATGGGAAAAGTTAATTTAAATGATTTGATTTGAAAACTTCTATTTTATGAATGGAAAGGGTGCTTTAGGGAAATTGACAAAACTCCCTCCTCTATAATTTTAAATTTTTGCTGAAACTGCCTTTTGAACAGTGTATTTTGGGACAGGAGCACTGAAAAATAGAGACAGCTGCCCTGCGTAGGGTGTACTTGCCCCCAGAATCTTACGTTTGCAGAGTCGGGTTTTCTCAGGTAGAGAATTGTGATGTCTGCTTCAGTTTCTTTGTGCTGTGATTGACACCCAAAGCAAAGGCACCTCTGACTTTCCTGGTGTTCCCTCTGTCTGTTGGTACATTTAACAAAGGGGAAGGGGCAGGACATGTAACGAATACAGCAAAGGTAAGGCAAGCGCCACAAGAATATGCAAGTAAAGCATTGAAATTATTTATAGAGGAGTTGAAAACAGCTTTTAATCAACATCCAGAAATTGAACAGTTTAAGGGAGCAATACACAGAGATGTGCTCAGTGTGGCAGTCAAGTTAACCAAAAGAATGAATTCCATCTTTTCAAAGTTAATTTCAAAGCATTAAGAACACGGGGACCTAACCCTTACTGTCTTATACTAAAACTCTCACCATTATTTTTTCAGACATTTACTGATCTTTGCAATTTGTATTTAAGGAGCAAAAGTATTGTACTATTGAGAGTAGTTTTAGATATTCTGAAACTTATCAGTTCCAATAAAAAAGATGAGTTCTTGAGAAAAAATGAGATTTCTATATCAGATAAACCCTGATTTGAATTGCAATTGTTAATTTGTGTTTCTTTTTCACCCTTTTATGAAATGAAGCTATTCCTGTGTTTCTTCAACATGCCAATTCCCCAGAAGCCAACTTCAAGATCCATGACTTTAGTAGAATTTAAATACAAGTTTCAATAATTATAGTATTGAAAAGCCCCCTTAGCATTCAATCATGGTGCTTTATTTAAGGTGGGGTGAGATGGTAACTCATTTTCACAAGCAGTTGAAAAATTATGCGAGATTTGACTTTGTTTAGAGACCTTATGCACATTTAGCAGTAGAATAAACTCTGGCTGTCAGTTAGTGTGTAGGTTGGTGAGAATTCTGATATTTTGTATGAGGGCAGTGTTCTTGGACAGGGAGAAGAGGACAGAAAGTAATGGAACTGACACTGAGTGCTAGTTTTCAGGCACAGCACTGGGGGATGTTATGGTATGTAAATGTCGCAACGTCTCTGGGGCTCTAATGGTACTACTTTCATTTTGCAGTTAAGAAAATAGAGACGAATATCAAGAAATTGACCTTAGCTTAGTGTGGTGGTATAGGCCTATAGTCCTGCCTACTTGGGAGGTTGAGGTGGGAGGATCCCTAGAGTCTGCAAGTTTGAGACCAGCTTGGGCAACATAGTGACCAACTGCAAGGGATCACAACACAATTTTATCCAGAGCTATTTTATCCAAAATGTCAAAGGAACATTCATCAATTAAAGCCAGGACTCTAAATGTGATTTTTGTAGCTAATAACTCCATTTCATCTCTGTGTATTTTAATTATAAATAAATATGCAACCCCCCAATTTAAAATAGGTTGCATTCAAAAGTTCATTAGGAACAGAGTTGTTTGGAGTTTGAAACATTTTTCCATAGTAACAATGTTAGGTTTCCAGGCCAACCCACAAAAGCCTATTTAAACCATATTGTATAATTTCTGCTCTAAAATCATCATGGGGCCCACACAACATATATAATAATATTTCTATTGGGAAAATGCATTTGGAGTTGAGCTTGGGAAGACTAGAGCTTTCCTGTGGATAGAACTGGACATTTTAGAATCCTCCTCCTATTTGGCAAAGAGAATCTTTGCTTTTTCCCTAAGATGCTATCTATGGTTCCCATGATCTGGGAAGAGACTGTAGGATAGTGGAGACTAAGGCAGGGTCAGAGCATCTTCCAAAGGTGGATTTATTACTCAACATGCTTTTGGCAGCAAGCAAGAGATTACTCAACTTGAATAGAAGAGTTTATTCTCTCACCCAAAACATGTAGAACAGGTTGTTCAGCCCTGGTTAATTTAACAGTTCAATGAAGTTGGTTCTAGGTTAGGTTACTTTCTTTGAAATCATCATAATCTCTTGGTTATAAGAAGTCCACCATAGCCACAGGTACAGCCTCCTATAACAACCTTCAAAAGGTGATAGAAGGAGGAGTGGTCTCTTCATCTTATTAAATAGAAGAGTACTTCCCCAAATGCGCCCTCCTGCAGATTTCCCTTTTTTATACCATTAACCAGAACTCTTGAGTCACAGGTCTGCCCTAAACCAGTCATGGCCAATGAGAATCAGATTGTAGGAAGTGTCTGAGTCCAAGTTTCAGATATCATAGGTATCTTATTGGGTAGGCAGATGGCTGCCTTCTCTGAGCATGTTGCAGAGCTAATTTAGAAAACTGTTGACAAATAAGGTGAATTGTCTATCAGGTGAAGGTTACCTAAGTCTTTCACACTGTCACTGGGGAGCAATGGCTTGGGGCAAGGGCAAGCTTATAAAATTTGAGTTTTTGTTTTTGCTTTCCAACCAGCTGTGTGAGCTTGAAAAAGTCATGTGATTTGGACTTCATTTTCTATAAATAAGGATTCTGGTTTCTATAAAATAAGGAGGCGGACTGGATTTTATGGAGCACTTACCTTGTTACAGGCAATACTGTATTTTTGGCACAGAGGATACAACAGTGAATCTTCAGCAGCCCTTCCCAGCTCTCTTGTTTCTGTGTAATTCCATGGGAGAAGCTGTGGTCCTGGTAGAGCCACAGGGATTGAGTAGGATTGGTGTGCACAGGTAAGACTTCCTGGTAGTTTACCTCTGGAGGAGTTCGTTGGTCTTGGCCTGCTCATATCACTTTCTTTCTTTTGAGGATCCAAGAGATTGATCTGGTCCATATTTCCCACTCTTAGATGTTGTTTCTGATAAAGTTTTTGTCTTTCTGAGATTGTCCCTTTTAGAACAATATATAAACTCACTGTGTTTTTCTTACATTTCTGCTTCTGGTTCCAAATGGAACAGATAACCTGGCTGAGGTTTACTTAGGTTTTTTTTTTTTTTTTTTTAATTTTTTTTTAAAATACTGTTATCTGCCAAAGAACTAGATGGTGATAGTGTTTGGGAGGGAGCTTTTTCACTTTCTCTGCATTTTTTTCTTTGATTTGTAGAAGATAAAATAATAGTGATTTCTTGAGTATCCAGAATACCAAAGTAAGATCTACTGATATTTTTAAGAATTAGTGAGATTCAATAAGAAGGCAGGAGAAAAGTGTGTTGGAGAAGATCAGTGGCTGAGAACAACTGCAGAACTGCCCAGGAGTGGCTGCAGCGTGGGTGTGGAGGAGGATCAAGGACTAGAAATTGGGAGGGCCTGTGAAGGCAGATATCACAGATTTGTGGGGACCGTGAGGGAAGGGTGGTGGCATGGGATGGATGGCAAAGAAATTCTCTGTTGAGAGGATAGGGGAGATAACCTGAGTTTCTGGGATTTTCTTGAATGTCAGTTTTCCAAGGAAGGGTATGTATATAGGTCAAATGCAGCAACTAGATGATAAATATGGCTTGTTTCTTAAGTGATGATAAAATGAATTCCAAAGTGCCTTAGTGATTTTAATTTCTATGGTTTGGAAACATTTGGGGATATATAGACAGTATAAGATTATGGTTTGTGTCATCTGTCTACTTACCTGTCTATCTCAGGGGTCAGCAAGAAGGTTAGGGAATAAATATTTTAGGTTTTTGGGGCCTTGTGATCTGTGTTACCAGTACTCTGGTCTTGTAGCAGAAAAGCATCTGAGATAACAGCTAAGCCAGTGGGCGTGGCTATGTTCCAGTAACATTCATCTATGGACAACTTCCTTGAGTTTCCTTCAGTTTCATGTGATTTTCATGTGTATGAAATTTATCTCTTTTCAAAAAATTTTTTTCAAGCACTTAAAATGTGAAAACCACTCTTACCTTGTGGGTTGTGCAAGAACAGTCCTGTGGGCTGTAGTTTGTTGACTCTGGGTTTATCAGTCTATCATGTTTTTTTGTCTATCTTTCTACCTATGTCTTCTTTCTCTTTTTCATCTATGAGCAAGAATCTGATTCTGCTAAATTTTATGCAAGGAATTCTTTCTTATTCAAATAGTCAACTGCTCTAACTACTTACAAAAGAGGTAGAGTAACTGATTTATTAGTCTTCTAGTATTGATTCACTTCCGTTTTCAGTGATTGGACTTGTACAAGCTTTAAATATTATCATTATTTTTCTAAATACTATGTTTAGCATTCTTGTAACCAATTTATAGTAATTCCTTCGCAAAAGATCCTTAAGGAAGTACATTACATGTAATAATAAATTACCCGGGATTTTGTTAAGGCTTGAAAATCACTGGTGTATGATAGCGTTGGTCAGTTTTTACATCCTGAATAGGGCACTTGTTTTTTTCTGAGTCAGACAGGCAAGACTTGGATAGCTGTATATTACTGTTTATGAGCCTTATCCTTTACTGCAAATCAAGTGTTTATTCCACTCTTGAACTTAATTAGCAGCTAAGAGCTTTGTGCTTTGTATTTTAAGGAAGCATGTGATTTGTTCATTAGTTCAAAAGCAGATTAATTATTATATCTTTAGTCACCATCTGTAAACACATCTATATTGGTGAGTTCTCTCCTGCTGAGTTACCTTGAAATGCCCTGTGGTGTTTTATTAGCTTTCAATTTTGTGTTTATTACAGTTGGCTGGAGATTTTTCAATTTAGTTTATTGGCCACAGAATGTCCAATCTTTCTGTGGAAATTACCAATTTCTGAGGGTGAGGGGTTTATTAGTGATAACTATCAATTTGCTTTTAACACTCTCCCTAAATCAAATTGTGTTTTCTCTTTGGGTGAAAGATAGTAGTGGTTTGATTATAAGGTGAGGTTTTAAGCACCCTATGTATTGCCTGGGTTCAAGGAGAAACCACTGGGATTAAAATGAGTTTTCTGCATAAAAAGAAAAAAAGATGGCTTCCTAGTCCAGGTTCACCTCAGACAAAATTATGTGAGGGCAAAAGAGTGAGTAGTTATTGATGCACAGACATTTAAGTATTACTTACTTTTAATCCTGAAGAAACCCTTTCAGGTTCCAAGTGCTTTCAGAGAATTTAAAGAACTTGCACAAGGTCAGTGGTGGTGTTGGTATATGAATCAAAGTCGTGCCGTGTGACTCATGAATTTGTTCTCCTTGCCACCAGTGTCTAGTTTGCTAGATAAAATTACAGGACACTCAGTTAAGTTTGAATTTTATATTACCAACAAATAATATTCTTAGTTTTTAAGTATGTTCCAAATACCAATAGATCATACATGTACTCCAAAATTATCTGTTCTTTACCTGAAACTTAAATTTAACTGGGTATCCTCTATTATTATTGTCACTTGCTGAATCTGGCAGCCCTAGAAGTGTGCCTGCCCTCTATCTCCTTAGCCTGCCCGGGGACCATTCCTGGGCTTCTGGCTTTGGTTTATTAACCTGATTTGTTGCTTCTTTAGTTTGAAGTTTACCTGCTCAGGACCATTAACTGAGGACCTTATTTTCTCTGATTCTCAAAGTATCCAGTGACTAATTTGATAAAGTAATGAGGATTAGCTTGTTTATCAGTGCTAATGGCTTCATGCATTATTTCTTCCAGGTTACATATTTATTTAGCCTGACCTGCTGGAGTTAATGCTTTAATGCAGAGTACAGAGGTCAGAATTTCAGATCCCCTACAAAGAGAGTGAAGAGTTTTGAAACTGTTCTTTCAATTATTCTGATAGTGTGTTTGTCCTCACAGAACCCTAATTCATGATTTTAATTGTATTTTTAATATCACCTAAATTTGGATTCTTTTTATTATTATTATTATTTTGAAGATAATTTTGGTGCACTTTTAAAAACAAATTGTTATAAAGTTTTTGTGTGTATGTGTATTGGGAATTGAACCCAGGGGCACTTAACACTGAGCCACATCACCAACCCTTTTTATTTTATATTTTGAGACAGGGTCTTACTAAGCTGCTTAGTGCTGACACTGGCCTCAAACTTTCAATCCCTCTGCCTCAGCCTCCAGAGTTGCTGGGATAATAGGTGTGTGCCACCACACCTGGCTATAAAATACCTTAAAAAAATCTTGTTGGTGATGGAGATTTCTAATAAATTTTAAACTTTTTTCACTTTTAATAAGAGGTAACACTTATAATTTAAAAAAAAGTGTCTTGAGCAATCAAAATTCAGTGGGAGAAGTCAAAAGAGTTCTCAGCATTCACCTAGCCGTATATCAAGGTGGGCAGCCCAGAAGCCTCTCAGTGAAGGGAATCCAAGCCAGCACAGTACACACTCTGCCAAGACTATGGGAAACTTGTATCTTTACCAAAAATTCTCAGAGACTGTACTGGAAAACCACTAGGTATATGAGGAGGTTTGTTTTATTATCTAGTTACTATAGGAATTTAATAGGATCCCAGACTCTTTTGGACCACTAAGCAGAAATAGTGTGCTGTTAGCTATAATATGGGTCAACTCATTTCTTCTTTCTGGACCTTGGCGTTCTCATCTGTGAAATAAAGTGGGGGTGGGACTGGGAAATCTCTGCGGTCTTTATTACTTTGTTTCTGGCTCCAGCAGAGTTGAGAAGCCCCATGCCATAGGAAGCAATTTCAGAACTACTTTTCAGGAGCTTTGCATAGCTGAATAATTGCAGGAACCATCTCAACTGCATGCAGATCTCTTGTGATGGAAACAGTGGATCTGGGAAGGCTGTCCCCAAGGTCTCCGCCAGCCTAGTGTACTTAGAGTTGACTACAGTAATAGTTACAGGGTTGCATGGCATGTTTTACCTAAATGATGGGGATTAGGTGGGAGATTTACAGAATGGGTCTTTAATTGTGCCAGGTCTCTTTTTTCCTTATAATTAACGCATCTGAATATTGATTCTCTTCCCTTTGCCTTTTCTCACCACCCTTCTCCTTTCCTTTTTTCCTGTCCCTCCTCCCTCCTTCCCATCTTTCCCCTTCTTCCCTCCTTACTATTTTAATTGGAAAAGATCAGGTCTTTCAGGAAATAGTTTTTCAAAAATGACATAGTCATATTGCTTTATCTTAATATCCAGAGCTCATTTTTCTCCATGTGCTTTTTAACAGTAGAGAAAAGAAAACACAAGCCTTGATCCTTTCAAATACATCGAAGGGACTGATGTTGTAATGGGAGCAAGAAGACTGGAATTTGAATCCTGTCTTCTTCTTAGTTACTATTTGTATGACTGTTGGAGAAATTACTAAATATATTTCTTTATATTTAAATTATATGTTGAATACTCCTCATTGAACTCTCAGGGTTTTGTTAACACAAATTTTATTGGAAGGTATTTTTTAAACGGATATATACGGTATGATACACTGAAATTTTATTGAAAAACATTTTTAAATGATACATACTATACAGATGACTTCACATATCTAGGTAGACTTGTTTTCTTTTTTCTGTCTGTAATTCCAGAGTTGTTATAACATGCCTGACTCTCATGCTAGACATTAAATTCATTGAGGAAATGACTTCATTTTATTAATCTTTTTAATCCCAATTAATAGTTATATTAATGAATAGGCAGTTGGTTGGTATTGTACTAATGTGTCTGAAGGAATATACATGCAAATTTAGCCAACTTTTATTTGACCTATGATTCTGTCCAGTTTTTAATATTAAAACATGAGGAATATGGACTATTTTATATTTGATTAAATGCCTTACTTTCTGTTTATCCATTTTTGCATATTCAGTTATCTGTAACTTGTGCAAGTCTTTTAGGACATTATTTGTGGTGTTCACTCATTCATTCTTAATGTACTCATTTATCCAATGAATACTATTTTCTCTATAAATTGGCCCCTGAATTGTGCTAGGCCCCAAACAGAGTTCCTGCTATCAAGATGGTGGAATGAGACGGACATCATTACCCTATGTACATGTATGATTACACATATGGTGTGACTCTACATCCTGTACAACCAGAGACATGAAAAAGTTGTACTCCATTTGTGTACAATGAATCAAAATGCATTCTGCTGTCATGTGTAACTAAATAGAACAAACAATAAAAAAAAAGAAGAATGCAGTCAATGCAGAAGAAGGGAATAGAAAGAGAAAACAAAGTAAATATGTAATTGAAGGTAAGTGTTATCAGGGTTCAAATGAGAAAGAATAAGTCACCTGCTCTGGATTAGATATATTTAAACTATGGAGGAAGTATCATGTAAGCTAAGAGAGAGCTGCTTTAGAGGGTAGACAATATTTAGCTAAGGAAAACCAGACCAAATCAAAACAAAATAAAACAACCAGTGTTGAGTGAACTAAATGTGTTACATGGTTTCTATAAAGTTTCCCAAGTGGGAAAGAGCCATGTAGTCTTGGAGAAATGAAAGATGTGAGTGAGGGTTAGTGGCACGAGGGGAGGAGATGCTATTCCTAGTGCCCAATTCCTCACTTTCTTTATTCCCTTACTAAATTTCTCCCTTGCATTTGCTTCTCTTGGTGTTCTATTTTCCAACATATGCTTCTTTTTTTTTTTTGGTAGCAGCTTTATTGAGATATCATTTACATACCATACAGTTCACCCACTTAAAGCATACAATTCAATGGTCTTTAGTACATTCACAGAGTTGTGCAAGCATCACCACAATCAGTTTTAGAACATTTTCATCACCTGCATCCCTCCATCCCCAAAACCCCAGGAAACACCTAGTCTATATTTTCCTTTTATAGAATTATCTATTCTGGTCATTTCAAATATATGGAACCATACAACAAGTTCATTTGCTTCTCACTCTTTGCTCCCAAGTATGGGCTTGTTTTTACCTTCATGTGCCAACTTGTTCCAGTGCTGATAGTCCTCTCTTTTTTCTCTGTATCATCATCAGCACCCAAATTTAAAACAGTTTCCATATTGCTAAATGCAGTAGTAAAACTCACACTGAGAAAAGTTGTCTTCCTTGTTACGCATTATAGTTTAGTGTTTAGAAATCTTCACAGAGCACCCTTTGATATTATTTTGTCAGTGACTAAAATCTGATCTCTTTTTACCTAACAGAGTTAGGAATCTTGAATGAAACTTTGAACTGTAATGGAAACTTAGCACACAACTTTCATGCCTCTCCAAACAAGAAGAAAACTTGGAAGAGAATTATGGTTTGCATCTTATGTGTCCTCAAAGGTCATTTATTGAAGGCTCGATTGCCAGCTTGTGGCACTACTGGGAGGTGATGCCACTTGGAGGTGGGGAGGCCTAAGTAAGGTCACTAGAGATGTGCCCTTGAAGGATTTGTTGGTACCCTGGGCTCTTCCCATTTCTCTGTTTCCGATCTGCCTTGAGGTGAACAGACCTCCTTCTCCGCCATGTGTTGCCTGCCATGATGTTCTGCCTTGCTACAGGCCCAGAGCAAAGGGGCCAGGTGATGATGGACTGAAACCTCTGAAACCATGAGCCAGAATAAACCTTGCCTCCTTTAAGTTGATTTATCTCAGGTATTTTGCTATAGTGATGGAAAGCTAACACAGTGTGCATTTTGAAGTTTTAGGTGGTGTGCATCAAGAATATATACTAACCCAAATGTATTTCCATGATTTTTAAAGGTGGAATCACTGCTTTAAAAATAAAACAATGAAAAGTTTGTGCTCAATACTTATTAATATCAAATTAATAAATACTGATTGAAAGCTATTAATACTGTGATTGCTTGTTAGATATCAAGATTCTGCTGAAAAAACAATGCTATAGTTTAGTAGTTAGTTTAATATCACTAATCACAATTCTTTGGTTTCTAGGAAATTAGAAGATTGTTGCTTTCCTTTATAGGAATAAAATCGAGGTCTTAATCTTTATTTTTAAAAAATTATATTGATACTATATAATTATACATGATATATAATAGTGGGATTTATTAAGCCATATTCGTACATGCATGTAACATAAATTGATCAATCTCATTCTCTAGTAACTTTCTTTCCTCTCCCAAACTCCCTCTCCCTAATTCACTTGCTCCACTCTTCTGATCTATCTTCTGTTATTATTTCAATTAGTGACTTCATTTATTTTATTTTATTTTATTTGGTACCAGGGATTGAACTCAGGGGCACTTAACCATTGAGCCACACCCCCAGCTCTCTTTTCTATTTTTTTTTTAATTTTTGTTTTTTTAGTTGTTGATGGACTTTTATTTTATCTATTTTTATGTGGTGCTGAGAACTGAACCCAGTGCCTCACACATGCCAGGCAAATGCTCTAACACTAAGCCACAAACCCAGCCCTCTTTTTTGTATTTTATTTAGAGACAGGGTCTCACTGAGTCACTTAGTGCCTCACTTTTGCTGAGACTGGCTTTGAAGTTGGGTTCCTCCTGCCTCAGCCTCCTGAGCTGCTGGAATTACAGACATGTGCCAGTGCACCTTGCTGATTTTGACTATACCATTTGTCCAGTGGAGTGGGGATAGAGTGTATACTACTGAATGACCTTCTGCAGTGAATTCAGAGAAGTCAGTGTTTTTCCTGGACCAAAGTGTTGGCCATTGTTACTACCTATTTCTCCTCACCAAAGGAGAGAAGCTCCCATATATAAGCTAGGGAGGGGAGTAAGAGAAAACCTTGATACCGTAAGGCAGTGTAGGATTAAATCCTAGAAAGGACTTCAGACAAGTGTTTTGCATCACTGTGACCAAAATACCTGACAAGAACAACTTTGAGGAGCAAAAATTTATTTGGGGCTCAGGTTTCAGAGGTTGCAATCCGTGTTGGGCCAACTCCATTGCTCTGGACCTGAGTTGAGGCAGAACATCATGGCAGAAGGACTTGGTGAAGGAAAGCTTCTAAGCTCATGGCAATCAGAAAGCAGAGAAAGAATGAGTGCAAGGATCCAGGGACAGGATATAATCCCCAAGAGCAGGACACCAGTGACCTACTTCTAATAGTCATATCCTCCCTAAGATACCATTATTCAAATGATTAACCCACCAAGTAAATTAATTCAATGATTAGGTTATAGCTCTTACCATCTGTTCATTTCATCTCTAAACATTCCTGCATTGTCACTTGAGCTTTTCAGGGGACATCTTATATCCAAGATCCTTTCCTCAAGGAAAGCAGGTGAGGCAGGCTATCATGCTTACTCATCTTTGTTCTTTGCAAAAATCTGAACATTAAAAAAATTAAAAAAATTATGGTCTCAATAACTAATGATTGGAGACACAATTTAAAGACACCCCCTGCCCCAATTCGTTTTAGGGAAAGAAGAGGTCGACATCAAGTATTTAAGAGCTATTTTAGCTAATGCTAGCAGATAGATTATGGAGAATCACTGCTTGTTCTTTGGCCCAGGTGGTAATTACAGACTTAGAGAAATAAGAGTTGAATGTGTTCCATTCTCTAACACCTTCACACGCCTCTTTTGAAAATTCTTTATTGCGTGTTCATTTGTTTCCCTCCCTTTGCTCCCAAGTCACAGCAATTAAGGGCTTTTTCTTGCCTTCGGTGTGCCAATGTGTCCCAGTGACGTTATTTCTTTTCTCTTCAGACAATTAGCAGCTTCCAAAATCCACAACAGTCAAATTGCTAACTACCGAAGTAAAAGAGAGAACTACATTCAAGGTGTTTAGAAACTCTCATAAAAGTGTAATAATATGAGGAATAATAGGTAAAATATTTTGTCATATCTGAATATATTCCAAAGTAGTGATTGAAGTTTTCAGCCTACTCTTTTTGGGGATCAAAAATTTAGTGTTTCTTTTTGAATTAAGTGGAAGAAATGAATCATTTTCAAAAAAGATCACGTTTCTTCAAGTAACATTATTCAGAAAATAGCATAGATACATACGTTCAGTGGTCTTGACTGAGGTCTTTGGACCTGTGGAGGCCTTAATTTTAATATCTATAAAATAAAGAGTTTGGCCTAAATTGATCTTTAGCGAGGTTGGACAAAAGGGAGGAGTCATGCAAGGTTGACAGTGAGGAACAGCCTTTTCAGATAGAGTTTTTAAAATCAGAATTCCAGTGTGCCCTACTCCCCTCCCCTGAGTAAGGTGACTTTGTTTTTGGTTTGATTTAATTTTTGTATAGCACTCCAAGGTTAACAGTTTTTAGAGTAACTCTCAGAATTAAATCAACTGTCTATGAACTTTGGGTCCTAGCCTAACTGTGGGTTCTCTGTCCTCTAATGTGATGAAACACTCACCATGGCAACACTTGATGCCTGAGGTCTTGTCAAGGAAAGCAAATCTTTGTTCATACTTCTCCGCCCCACCTTGGCTCACCAACCTTAACTTCTGTCACAAATTGCATTGGAAATGAATAACACAGGAACACAGAACTGTCATCTCTGGTTCAAAACAGAACACATTTCATCAAAATTGCCCATCATATGTGAATAAAAAACAATTAATCACAGAAAATAATTATAGTTTTGGACATATCAAAACCTTATAATATATTCAGAGCAATTCATTCCTCATATCACCCTTCTGAGGGGGAAAAAAAAAATCCACTGAGCTTTTAAGTTAAGCAGTGGCGATATTCTAGATGACATGAGGAGACTTGTCAAATATCCATGACTTAAAACTGGAAACAGCATGACTTCTTGTCATTTTAGAGACACTTAGGAGCTAAGTCTGGTAGCTTTGGCATCAGCTTATTTTTAGCAGTGTGATATCTGTTTTTTCTGGTTATTATCCCTGGGCTCAATTTTACAATTAAAGGTACATATGTTATTCAGCAGATATGAACGTTTTTACTTAGCAAACTATATGTGAACACTTTTTAAAATGACTTCATGGGCTTGGTTTATGTTGGTTGTTTTGCATTTAAAATGGCACTTGAGACAGATAACCAAAGTATAAAATGAAAAATGATTTTTATAGAAAAAAGGGAAAGCAACATGTTTCTGTAAATGCTTTCATGTCACTTACTCTGAGAAAAACCATTTGACTATTGGAAGTTGCTATGGGCAGCCTACAACATTTCTGTGGCATTATATTTTGCTTTCTTGTTTGCTTGCCTGAAGTTGTTCTTTAAAAGGTTGCTCTATCTACATATTTATGTCTTTATACACCTGTATACCTTGCTCTCTATCTACCAATCCATTCATCTATGTGTCTTTAATGTCTGAATCCAACTTCTTAGGCAGGGCCAATAGAGTAAAACTTAGCTTTGATTATAATATTCACCTTCCTGGAATTGGTCCATTAAAGCCATTGTGGAAGTTTCCTGGAAATTTGCTGATTCCTTGGCATCATAATGTTCTCTGTGTTTATGCTGTGGGACTGCTTTAAAGTTCAAGTATCTTTAGTAAGAGGCTTGGTATTTCAGAGATAAATTCTCTGTGGCTGAGTAATACCAACTAGACCTGCTTTATTCCTAATTCTGCTGGGTAGCATATTATTTTTCATTTAATGTCATGGTATATATTAATTAAGAAGTGTTATTAAAGGACTGCTAGGGAAAGAAATGAGCCTTTGGGTGACCATATAAACTCCTTTATAACTTCAGTGGATCAAGACCAATGGAGCTAGTGGTTAATTTCCACCATTAACTGTACTTATACCTGTCATAATCAAAATTCATGGATTGAATATAGCTTAGAGATTCTCATGCACAACCCTATTTGAAATTGCATATGAGTCGTTAAAGGTGGAAATTAGTTACAGGGACTGCTTAAAAAGCAAAAAGAAGATCAATTGTATGTTATCAACATAGCGAACATTATTGCTCATTCTTAAGCTCTAAGTGTGATTCTGAATCAGATTTATGCTTCTGGTTGTTACCCTCCTCTCCATTCCTAACTCTGTTCTCACCCAAATAATTTTTTACTGAAAGTGGAAATTTCTTTTCTTTTTATTTACTACATTAGAAATTTCAGAGGGAATTTTGTTCATCCTGGGAGAAGAGAATCAGGCCAGTTTTGAGAACCTAAAAATAAAGCTATGCAAAATTGTTTTCAGAGTGGAATTCATTGGCATTTGTTTTTATGCATGACAACCCCTTAGAATACAGTATTGAATCAAACTATGATTCTGACTTTAACAATTTTTTTGTAGTCAATTTAAGAATATTGACTATAAATTTTCTTACTTTTAAACAGATTTAATTTCAACCCCTGTTGCATAATAGTAATAATGATAATGATAGCAATAATGTTTATTGAATTCATAGTATGTGCCAGTGTGTGCTAAATTTTTTATTATATTGGTTTTCTCTTTAAATTCTCATGACTGCCTTTTTAAGTAGATAGAATTTGCTTCATTTAAAATGTAAAAAGGTGGAAAATGTCTCATCAGTTTGACAAAAATAAGAAAATCCTCTTTACAATAAAATTGTGTTTGTCTGTGTTGTATTTATTTATTTATTTATTTATTTATTCATTCAATCCTTTACTTTTTTTGCTAGTGCTGGGGATTGAACCCAGTGACTCATGCCTACTCGCCAAGGTCTCTACCATTGATCTACACTCTCAGCCCCCAAATTTCCTTATTTATTTATTTATTTATTTATTTGTTTATTTATTTATTTTGGAACTAGGGATCCAGCCCAGAGATGCTCTACTACTAAGCAACATACTGGGCCCTTTTAAATCTTTTTTTTTTTTTTTTTTTTTTTTTTGAGTCAGGGTCTCACTAAGTCACGGAGACTGGTTTGGTTGTTTTGTTCCTCCAGTTTCTTGAGCTGCTGGGATTACAGGCTTGCGTTGTCATGGTGCCCTGTTCCCTGCAAAAGTTTGTGATAGAGGTTCTGGGGTGACTGTGAACTCCTGATTCACCTGCAAGCCTCCCTGTCCCTGTCTGCTTTCAAGGGACACACACACACGCAGAAATTTGGGCTGTTGGCTTAAGGAGATACAGTGATAGAGAGAGCTCCAGAACTAGAGAATGTGGCCGGCTGCAGCTTCTCCATAAGATAAGATTGCTTTGAATGTGCAGCAGCCAGTGAATTAAGGGCTCAAGTCTATTTTGTTATGAATCTTGATTGGCAGGGAAATGCTCAGGGACATCTTTGGTATAATGGATTAAGAAATTGAGGGAGGAAAAGAAATTGAAGATAGGTGCTTACTCAAAGTTACTCAGTAACAAGTCTGGGGTGCAAATTCAGGTCTCAATACAGTACAATACAATATTGTTACTTTGTTTACTCTTTCTAAAATAATGATTACTAGTATGAGACAGTAGAGTTTCAACAAATAAGTGTTATGATAATATCTATGTTTACTAGCAGTTCTAATAATCTCCCATTTATAAACTTGGTATTCAGATGTCTTAAAAATTTTTAAGTTCTATATTTAGAGAATGCAAAGTATGCTTATAAATGCTAAATATTTAATTTTATTGACTAGCACCATCATACTATTACTATCTGGAATTTTTAGAATATTTAATTGTATCTTGTCAACAAGAATTTTTTGTCTTTTTTGGAGACAAGGCCTCCCTAAGTTGCTTTGGTCCTTGATAAGGTTCTGAGGCAGGCTTTGAACTTGTGGTCCTCTTTCCTCAGCCTTCTGAGCTGCTGGGATTCTAGGCATGCACCATCACTCCCAGCTTTCACCAAGCTATTAATGGAACATATGATGATTTACTTAAAATCAATACATATTGTGTTTTGCTATTACTTTTTTTTCCTGAAAATCAGGTAGAAGTAAATGGGTGGGTTTTATGAACTGTTTTGTTTATAATTGTAATCATTGAAACCCATGAATATCACCTTGTGTGACCAAAAAGGATTTTTGCAGGTATGATTAAAGTGAGGAAGTTGAAATGGGGAGATTATTTTGGTAATTCTGTACTATGCAGGTGGGTCCTAAATGCAATCACATATATCTTTATGAAGGAGGCACAGGGATATTTGACACATATAGAAGAGAAGGAAAAGGCAAGGTGGCCACAAAGGCAAAGATTGGGGTGATAACAGCTGCCAGAAGCTGGAAACTGTGAGGAATGGATTCTCCCCTAGAGCTTCCAGATGGAATGTGGCCTACCAATCTATTATATTAGCCCAGTGAAGCAAATATACAGGACTTCCAGCCTCCAGGACTGTAAAATCATTAAACTCTGTTGTTTTAAGACATTAAATTTGTGATAATTTGTTACAGCACCATGGAAACTATATAACACCATAGAGAAGTCTAAGACCTCACCTACACTCAGTCCATGGAAAAAATCAATGCTGCATGTAAGGCTGTTTTCCCCAAAGTCAGGACACTCATTGCCAAGGCAAAATTCACATGGTGCCAGATGAATTGTCTAACTACCCAGGAGTCCTTTCACCTGGGAAAAGAGTCTGATGAAAAACCAGAGACAGTAGATCAGTCCCCTGTATAGGGACTCTTGACATGGCCTCTGTCCCCTGGGCAAAGACAGAATTTGGGTAAAGAAGAGATTAAAAGATTGTGGATTTCATTGTATTTTTTAAAAATTAGAATAACAGTATGTGGACTACTTTTTAAAGGTTTTCTTTGAGTTCAACATAATAATAAAAATAATAAAATATACCATCCTAAAAAAATTCTGTTATTCTTGGACTAGATCCAGATATCATCCCATTTCTTATTCCTTATTCTAATTTAAACAAACAAAATTAGGAAACAATTTTGCAAACAACATTTTGTATGTAGGAGAAATCGTTAGTAGTTATGTTTAGTTAATTGATTATTCAAAACATTTCTTTTATTTAGCTGTGCAAATAAACAACTTTTTATAAGTTATGGCTGGGTATGTGATACTTCAAAATATAAAGCTGATCTTTCTCTTTCCTGCACCAAGGATTTTAACCTACATGCTTATACTATTGAATGTGTATATGTTCACACACACACATGCACATATATACACATTTCTTATTTTTTCCTTAAAATTCTTTAACAAAATAAACTCTCAACTTAGAAACAAATCTGGTCTCTTGACACTGTATGTAATTTGGAGGTCCCTGATATTTTCAATGGGAAATCAAAAAATTTAATTGAATGGCTACAATAGAATTTGACTTCCTGTCCCTTCATAAAGCTAAAGTTTTCAATGAGCAGCATTTTTCTTTAGAATAAGCCAGCCACTATGAAAACAAGCCTCTTCAGCTGGTAAGAAGTTGTGTGCCCTGATTAGCAAGGAAGCCAAACGAGGCTTCAAGCATTTTAAAATTGAACTGAGGGCCCTGCTGAAGCACAGCTTCTGTTGTTCAGTAATGAGTATTTTGCAGAGTCCTTTCAAAAGTAAACTGTATTGTTCCCTTGCTAGTTTCAGTACATCTGAGTGAGGTGATTATAGTTTCTTAAAAAGCACTTTCAGGATGGCAGAAAAGTTATCTATTTGAAAAAGATTTTTTTAACCGTCAGGTGATAAATTTTAAAATCTTGAACATTTTGAGAGCACTCTAGCAAGGGGTTTAAAATTATCTGAAAATCCTGCCTTTGATCCAAGGTGCATGCAGTCTAAAAACCCATCAGTGCCTACAGGCAGGGCTCTGCTTCCTGAGCTGCTGCCTGAGCAGGAAATCTTGCATAGTAAATACTTTAAAACTTTGGTATTCAGTAAGGGATATATTAAGTCCGGAGGAGGCCAAACATCTCTGAATAAATAGGGCAAATTTTCATGATGCCAAGGCAGTTGTATGGACATTAAGACAGCCTCATTCATCATATAAAACCTTAAACTGCTGGAGCAATTTGAGCTCATTGGTTTGACTGATGCAGTATCTACAGCGCTCTCAGATTAATTTAGATGGGGGAGGGACTGGGGCTCATTTTTTACTATTTCCCATTTCCATATAGCCCTACTTCTTAGTTACTTGTACCATTTCATTATTGCCAGCTCTAGTCTTGATCCTGCTCTATGAAGTATTCACTAGAACATTCATTTCATAAACTTTCTGTATCTTAGAGTAAGCAGTGTTTGGAATGGAGAGATCAAATACTGGATGGGATCTAGAGTACCCTATCAATTCCCTGAATCCTAATCTCTCTCCACAATTCCTTGGGTTCTTATTCTACTGAACTGACCCCTGTTCTTATTGTCTCAGACGTTTGGTTTTTTTTAAGCTCTAAATACTAATTAAGCAAAAAAATCCCTTGAAGAATTCCAACCTCGCCCTGCTCTGGGTAGGTGAATTATTCTTAGAGAAGTTGCAGTAAGGTTACAAGGAGCCCATAACTCCAAGCATCTCTCTTCCTTTCCCCTCTCACTGTAGATAAACTTCAGAAGATATAGAAGGGATTAGACGTGTCTTAATTTGATCCAAAGAGGTTGCTTAACTTGGCCTAATAAAATACTATCCTTAGGGGCTGGGGCTGTAGCTTAGTGGTAGAGCACTTGCCTAGCAAGTGTAAAGCACTGGATTCAATCCTCAGCACCACATAAAAAATAAATAAAATAAAGATAATGTGTCTATCTACAACTAAAATATATATATATATATATATATATATATATATATATATATAAAATGTTCATAAATACTATTCTTAAAATATAAGGTTCTTCAAAAATAGTAAGAGGAGAGCAGTACTCTGGGAGATCACCTCACTTATCCTTCCATACTCCCACCTGCTTACTTTTCCCTTCCTCTTATTAAAGAGAATAAATATTTGAAGATGAGATGTACTGGTGCCTTCACTGCCACACTTACTGTACAGTTGTCACTGGAATAAGGTCAGCATCACCACGTAGAACTCTGTTGTTAATTCTGCTTTGAGCAGAAGGAACTGCTAGTCTCACGGTTTGCCCTTTCTGGGATGAGTTCATCGAAGGCCAGTCTGATGGCCTCTCAGCTCATTCTTGCTCAAGCCCTTCATCGTTGGTAGCTCATAGGGCTGCAGACTTTGACTTTCACTGGGTGAAACTCAGTCATCCACCTCTATAGGGATTGACAGCTCAAGAGTATTCTGCTTCATGTTCACATCTTCTGACTACACCTCTCCTTGTTCCTGAGTGTGTGCAGTAAACCCACTGCACCAAGCTGAGAGTCCTCTTTCTTTACAGCTATCATAACAACAGCATTCACAGAAGCCCTGGGCTTAAAGTTTTTAGGTACATTCAGTTCCTCCAGTGTCCTTCAGTTCCACTCTTTGGGTCACACAGCTTTTAGATCTCCTTAGATTTATATGTAGTGACCTGAAATACTTCTAACCCTACCCCTACCACTTTTGCCCAAATGTAAGTGACATGAGGGTATACAGTTAGGCCTGTTGTTGAATGAGTACATTTCTTAGTGGAATTTTTCATTTTGTAGCAAAGAGTACTAACAAATCTTTCTAAAACCTGAAAAATTTTTTTTCAAAGAAATCAGAAAATGAAGAGACTCTAGTTGTTAGTCCTTTCCATATGACTGTGTTAAGACATTTCTGAGTAAGTTCTGTATGTATAATGCTTTGGCCAGTCTGTTTATGAAGATGACATGTTTTATAAGATGATTATTGGCAAGATGAAGACAGAATCTATTTAAATTACCATGTCAAGAATTTTTTCTTTTTGTACCGGGAATTGAACCAGGGCCACTTAACCACAGAGCCACAATCCCCAACCTTTTTCAAAAAATATTTTATTTAGAGACACGGACTCACTAAGTTTCTTAGGGCTTTGCTAAATTGCTGAGGCTGGCTTTGAACTCATGATTCTCCTTTCTCTGTCTCCTGAGCTGCTGGAGTTACAGGTGTGTGCCACTGTGCCTGGCCCATGCCAAGATTTTTAAGCATGTAAGTAAGACGAATTGATACTATAATTAAATGGAAATTAAATGCAACTTAACTTACAGGAAGTGACTGCCCTATTAATTTGGTGCAGAGTATAGTGTACATATCCTTACAGTAGGCATTACATAAAAATTCTTTGACACATAGCAGATTATCTCATTAGAAGAATTAAAAGCCTAAGTTGACATGGATCACTTATTCTGTGTCCATATTTTAGGTAGATTTTGTTAGAACAGTCATGAAGTTATATTGACTATCATATGCCAGACATTAATTTGTGTCACCTGTGAAGTAGAAAGACATTGTCTTTGCTTTCATGGAATTTGTAGTCTGGTGGTAAGAGACACATTCACCAAGAAGCAGTGAAAACCAAGGTACTTTCAAATAGGATAAATAATTTGAAGTAGTAAATATGGGTGATGTGGTGGGACTGGGTGCAGTTGTATGTCTTTTAAATTGACCTAGTTGATAAGGACTATGCTGTGTCAGGTCAAAGTATTACCCAGGCATAATTCCAGTCATACACTAAGTTAGCATCAATTGACATTGACAGCTGTACATATTTGTGGGCTAAAACTATTCGGGTTAAAGCCTTATTTCAATGAGCAGAGGCTATTTAATTAAGCTTTGAAGGAAACTTGGTATTATTCAAATACTTAAATTACTATATAACATAATGAAGAGATTCTGGATCACCCCAGAAACTGATTGAATTTAATCAATAAATAGAAGTTTCAGAGAGTTAAATTTTAACTTCATGTAGAAAACATTGGTTGAATGTTTATAGTTTACTCATCAATAGATGGATATGGTAAATCTTTGAAAGGGGATGTGTTCAGGTACAGGTGATTTGTCAGAGGTGAGTGAAGAATTTCCTCTAAAGGAGGGAGAAATAGCCCAGATAGTTTCAAAGAACCCTATTATGTAAATTTTAGGGAGAGAAGGAGGCTAGGTGGTGTCAGAGATCCCTGTTGTGTTAACTTTAGGGAGCATGACTCAGGAGGAATAGAGGTAGGTACACTGGGAAAAGACAATCTTAGAGCAGGAAGACCCTTTTAAAAAATGTGTGGAAGGAGAGAGGACATTTCTCTGGAGAAGGACTTGACTGAATGTTGGTTCAGCAGCAAAGGAGTCTTCATGCTGGTTGGTTAGAGAAAAAGGAAATGGAAAGAAGAGAAAAAGATCAAAGGAAAGGCTCTTGAGGAAGAAAGACTCCATCTGTGTTCTGGCAAGTTGAGTGCAGGAGTGTGCTACATGAATGTAAGATGCCATCTGCAGTGCTAAGCTTTGATTACAGGTTAACCTCTGGCTGGGTGTTCCTAACATCACTATGTTCTAGGTAGCAGTTCTTAGTCCAGTTGCACCTTGATAGCATTGTATACATTAATTTTAATAGTATTCTTATCTTTCATTTTAGTCATACTAGTATGGCAGGATTTCATGTGTAATATTCAGACTTGCTGGTTGAAGCATCAAATTATTTGAACTCAGGATTGGCTCAGTCAGGAAAACAACAAAGGAACATGTTTTTATTCATAGCTGCTATTATTGCCTTTTACATTGTGGTTGGCATTTTGGCAGCACAGGTATTAAATTGTGTGCCACCCAGAACTAAATATAATTAACTTAGTTTTCTCAGGCTTGAAAGAAAGAGACCTTGGTTTGTAAAGCAATTAAGCTTTATTTGAATAACAATGGGTTGCAATAAAATGCTTTTGCATTTATCCAAGTCATATATTTAACTTATATGTTATTCTTAGGTTCTTTTTGTGTTTATTTTTTCCTTCTAGCAAAAATAATTTAGTTCTACTATTTGATGCTATTAATGCCCACTAGAGAAAGAGTTATAGTTTTCTAGTTCGGGAGAAAACCAGTCAAAGTGGAAAACCCCTTCATTTTTAATATTTTCCTAAGAACAGCACAAACATTTCCTAATCTTTTCAAAATGCCCTGGGGGCCTTAGACAGACATCATTTAAAAAGAGAGAAAAATCGGGGATTTCAAAATGTTTTATGGAGGTATAAGTAATCAAGGAAAAATAGTAAACCACAAAAAAGTAGATTTATATTTTTCCCTCAGTGTTTGTGTCTCTTAGTAGGTTTACTAATCCTCATTGATGGAAGGTCAACAAGGATATGTAGAATATTATTTTGCCTACTTAACAACTTTTTGAAACACTGTTATTTCTAAATGAGCCATCTTACTTTTTTATCTGAAAGGTGACAATATATTTACTGTGTTCTAGTTCATAAATATCCACTTGCAAATAGACCTCTTCACACCTGGGTGTGCCTCCTAGGAGACATGCAGAAAAGGTTCTCCTGATGTGTATTATTTCTTGACTCTTCAGACTTAAAATGAAATTGCTTAAAATAAAAGGAAAAATAAAAATCTGCTTGTTTCAGTGTACATTTGTAAGGTTACAGAAATTGGGCTAAATATTGATATTTGCTTTTGGTATTTTTGTCTTTTAATTGGCAAGTTAATAGGGACACTTCCTTGGGTGAGATCATTTTCTGTGAACTTGGGAAGGATCAGTTTGCCTGTTTGCCAGCGGACACATTGGAAAATACATCATTTGAGTATGTTGTTTATTTATTATGAAATATTTCAGTAATACATAAAATATGAATAATGAATACTTGTTTGCTAATCATTACATTTTGTTTTATTTACCTCAGGACAGTTCTTCCTTTTTTTCCTGGAAATAAAGCCTTTATAATACACTTGAAGCATTCTGTATACAACTCATTCATTCTTAGAGTTAGCTACTATCCTGACTGTGGTGTTTACAATTCTTATTCACTTACTTATTTTTTCAACTATAAAATACTTATCAATAAATATATCATTTTTTAAATGTTTTTACATGGTATGTTATACAAATCTTTTTGTTTATTTTTTCATTTATTTACCTTAAGTACTAAGGCATATCCACGTTTATATATATAAGTCTAGGCCCTGTATATTAGTTACTATGTGTGTTCTTATTGTGTAAATTACCAGTTTTCACACGTCCCTTCCCCTGTTCATGGACATTTGCACTGATTCCAGAGTTTCTGTTCTAAAGAGCCTCACTATGAGCACTGTTATTTTGTTTTCCCCATGAAGATACATGGGAAAATTTCCTTACGATTAGAATTTCTGGGTTGTTTATTAATTTTCTATGGTTGCCGAAACCAGTAACTACAATCGTGCTGATTTAAAACAATACAAATGTATTCTTTTGTAGTTCTATGGATTAGAACCCTGGCATGGCTCTCACTGGGCTAATGTCGTGGTGTTGGCAGGGCTATTTATTCTTGAACCTTTGGGAGAACACTCATTTCCTTGCCTTTTCTAGCTTCTAGAGAGTGCTAACATGGCTTGGATTATGGCCTCCTCCTGCATCTTGCTACCAACAATACTGCATCTCTCCAACTATTATTCCATTCTCACATCTCCATCTCAATCTCTTTCTGCTTCCCTCTTCCACTTTTAAGAATTCTTGTGCATGGCCAATCTGAATAATCCAGGATAATATCACACTGTTAAAGTCATTTTATCACCAACCTTAATTCCATCTGCAAACTTTACCATGTAAGGAAACCTATTTACAAATTCTGGGGATTAGGTCATGAACATCTTGAGGGACTATAATTCTCTCTACCACAGGACATAGGCTATTATATACCATCTGGTTGACTAGATAGTCTTAAATTGCTATTCTAAGTGGTATGTGCACATAATACTCTCTGAAAGTGTATTAGAATTTCAGTTGTTCCTTATCCTTGCCAACACGAGGATTATAAAACTTTAAAATGTTATCCAGTCAGATGGGTGTGATTTGGTATCTCATTGAGCAGCTTTTCATGTAATTATTGGTTGTATAAGTTTTCATTTTTGTTCATTACCAATTCCTTTCCTTTTCCTATTTTAAAATTGTTCTTGCTTGAATATTTTTGTTTGTTTAGTTTTCTTACTCATTTAGAGGTGTTCTTTAAATAATCCTATTACTAATTCTTTGTTGGCTATTTGCATTGCAGTACTTTTTCTCCGGTTTGATTTATCTTTGCATTTTTAGGGTTTCTTTTCTTGCACAAAGATTTTAATTTAAAAGTTGACAAATTCTGTCACTTCCTACTTGAAGTCATTAGATAATCCCTCTTTATTCTTTAAATGTTTGCATAATGGAGTAAAGTATACAGTTTAATAATTTCCTTTGTATCTGGATATAAATGTCTCTGTTTTGGGAACTATAATAACATTAAAATCTGAACTGAGAATTGTATCATGTAAAAATTGATGGATTTATGAAATGTTGTTGCTAGGAAGAACTTTACAGATGATGTGATTTGAAACTAATGTAAAGAAAGATAGGGTGTGACAATTCTGAAAGTACTTGTATTGACACAGTGAATTGTATACCCACTGTATTCTATTATCTTCATTGCCTTGGGAATGTGCTTTACCTGAAGAGAAATTTTATACTCCTAGCAGATCAAGTAACTCTTGGGTTGGATAAAATAATGATGTTGATTTATAATCATAAAAATAAAATATATACATGGTAGAAATTTTTACAAGAAGATAATCAGTTTGTTCCTAACTATCCAAAATAAATAAGTGAATTAAAAAGTAGTATCAGAAGCAAGTAGTAGTTGATTACTGTGATCTTAACTTTTATTCATTCTTCAGTGATGAGAATGGAATTAAAGAACAAAAGCTAGCCATCAATTTTGTTGAGGATCATCAGTTTTCTCTACAGTGCATATTTTCTTTTAGTAGGCTTCTGTTATAAATATACCTCTACTGTGGGTCAGGTCCTGAGAGGGAAACTTTAGTGAAGAGCCACAACTTTTACATCTACATAATGACCTGTACCATATATTGCCCCTCCTCCAACTCAATAAATAGATTTTATTTCCCCAATATACCTCTATTATCAGACCCTTTAAGCTCAGGGATAGAATAAAGTGCATTTCTTATGCCCAAAATAAGTGTCTCAAGATATTTTCACTTTTTTTTTTTCCTTAAGGAAATGTTGCAAAGGAACTTAAGAGTGAGTGACAGTTGACAAAGATGTGGTTGCCTGGCAACTGGCAATTTAAATAACTAGGAGCTGATATGATTTACCAACCTGATAAACAGCAAGGACTTTAATATACTCTGAAGGACTGCTACAGATGTTGCATTGAGCTATTTATATGTGTTGATCTGTCTAGATCTATTTTAATATATGCATATATATATATGCAGATATTTTTTCCTGCAGAACTGAAATATGAAAGCAAAGACTATATCCCTTCCCCTATGTGACATTAATAGAAGTTTCCTGCAATAATAAAAATTGTTTTGGTTTTCTTGTTTGTATACAGACTCTCAGTTTCAAAGGAAGCTTTCTCACACAGAAGGAATAAATGTCCTGTAGATTCAGCGCTGATTTTGTTTTGAGTTCTAACACTGTATTTATAATCAGTAATTGTTGCTACCTTATTTTGCAGGTTTGTAATTTGAAACTTTTATCCATTTGTTGAAACGGAGTTGCAGTTGCTCTTGATTCTTCACAGAAATAACGAGGTTTAATAGGATTATTTCTGAATGAGTTGGCTTAATTGATTAGCCTATTTTACTAATGGGGCCACCAAGAGGCTTGATGCCCTCATGGGCCAGTAGCTTCCTGGAGCTGGTGCATCCTTGACCCTCAGTGGACATGATTCTAACAAGAGTGACAGAAAATCTGCAACCCATGCTACACTAAAATAGAATATTAATCCAAAGAGCGCCCCCTCCTGGCAGGAGGCCAGCACTAGCATTTTGTATATAAATAAATAATGGTATCTTTGAGAAGCAGTGTGTACAAAATTATTCCATCTTGTTAGGAATGGAATGTATTATATTAAACAACAACCAGCAATATGCTGTTACTAGTACAGAAAATGAGATAATTTTGAGGGTAATTTCTTTTTTCTTTTAAAATATTTTTTAATTGTCAATGAACCTTTATTTTACTTATTTTAATATGGTGCTGAGAATCATACTCAGTGCCTCACACATGCTAGGTAAGTGCTCTACCCCTGAGCCACACCCCCAGCCCTTGAGGGTAATTTCAATCTTGAAAATATTTTATGATATGGGGAATACAAAAATAGGCAATTTTAATCAAAAATGGTTGAAAGGTACCGACAGGTAATTTTAAAATTGTTTTTTGAAATTATTTAAATTCATTGAGGATAGGACTTAGGGATCCTTGGGGTAAGGAGGACATTTTTGCCAACCATGCACGTTTGAATAAAAATTAGTGTCCAATCTGTATGCCAGCTTTTCTGTGGTACATTCTCTTTTTTCCATTAATCGCAATGAAAATTCCCTTCTCAAAATCCCTATAGCACTGATGCTGTCCTGTTCCATTTAGGAAATGATAGCTATCAGGACTGCAGTATTTCACAATTCCAGGGGCAATTTGTGACACAGAGGTCCTGTCATGATGTCTTACCTGTTGAGTACTATGCTGTTTTTAAAATATATTGTCTCTCATCCTTAATGACCCTGCAAGTAGCTATTAGCTCCAGCAATTTACTGAAGAGAAAAGTGAAGGTCAGAGTGGTAAAGTCATTTGACTGTGAACATACAGCCCGGAAGTCAGAGAGAGAGAGAGAATTTGCCTTAAGGTCAGACACCAAAGTCAGTGCACTTTTTACTCTGTTATTCTTCTATGTTTTGTTATGTTGTTTCTTAATTTTTCTTATGTGTATATTGTTTCCCCAGTGGTTTTCTTGCTTAAACTCAATTTGAATCACTATGGAAGCATGTTAAAAATGTTGTTTCTAGACCTTTATCCTCAAAATTTGGATTTAAGGTGTCTCAGATAAGTCCTGAATGTGCATTTTCAGATTGATTCTGGTACCATATTCTGAGAAGTCCCTGGTCTGAAGTCTGAGGCAGGACCTTACCCCTTTAGCTCTATACAGAATATTCATGGCATTCATTCAGTGAGCACACATTAAATTCCAACCCAGCTTAAACTGTTGCACCTGTGCTAAATACAGCCCACAAAATTCCTTAGCATGAACTGGGATATTTCTTAACTTGACTCTAAATAGAAAGTTTGTGCAAGATAGAAAAGTCAATACTAACTGGTAGGGTGAAGTTCAAGTAACAAGATTTTGGTAGGATGATTCATCTGTTAGGTGTTAATATATTCTGGAAATTTAGGTATATCCTAAGGGAACACAAGGAAGCTCTGTAGAACAAGGAAAGCATAGGATAGAAAAGCACTAGAGAGAGATGGAAATTTAGATAAATATTAGACATAACAGAGTTCTTTGGGAGGGGGTGAGGACATAATGATGGTTCAGTTCATTAGTAAAAGTGGGGGCTCTTTGGAAAGAGGTCAGTGAAGGAATGGCTTATTCTGTTGGAAGAAATCCTGGAGAAGCCTAATGGAAAGTGGGTTGCAGATGAGGGAATGAGCACTAAACAGAATCAATGAAAGTGTGGGTATTGGTTGGGGCAGAGGCTTAAAACTCATCTTGGTTACCTTCTGATTTTGTTTGTTTGTTTGTTTTTTGTATGGGGAATCGCACCCAGGGTCGCTCAACCACTGAACCACATGCCCAACCCTCTTTTGTGGTTTCCTTTTTTATTGTGTGGGAATTCTGCTGTTATCATTTCTTTATGTAAGAGGCATAGCTGTTCACAGCTGGAGGTATGTCTTAGGTAGCTGAAAATTAGATGGACCACTAACAATTTATAGAACAGTAAGTATAAAAATGATCAGTGAAATCCTGCCCAGAATAGGAAGAGGGGCCATTGGGTCTTGAAATTCCCATGGCGATCTGCTGAGACGTCAGGAAAGTTCTTTATAGAAGGACCTGTATCATACTAGGGGAATAGACTACATATTTTTCTTCAAATTTCTACTAAATGATAGTCGTTATTAACTTACTGAGTCTTTAAAAAAATATTGTAATGTTTTCCTTGCAATCAGCACCCAAGTGATTTTTTTAAAATGCAGATAACATCAGTAAAAGATTAAAGTAAGCAGGGCATATTCACAAGCAAAGGTAGCACAGCCTATTTCCTTAGAGTATACATTTGCCTTCTAACAGAAAGACAGGAAAAAAGCTTTAGTAATTAGATCCCCTTTGTAACCCTCGTGGAGTGAGAAAGATTAATAGCTGTGCTACAGGACTCTGTTCCACAGTCAGAGGCACTGTGTGTCACACTTTTCTCTTGGGATAGAATTTGGCCTGAAGTGAAACACAATTCTATAATAATAATGATAATAATAGCCAGCATTTTTGAGTACTTTCTCCCTACCGGTTACTTCATATTATTTCCTCCAAGCCACACAATGACTTGGTAAGTTAAATAATTCATGTTTAAGCAACCAAGACTCAAAGAGGTTAATTGACTTCCAGACCACCCAGCTAGTGAGACATTTTATAGGGACACTTTGCTGCATGGAGGTATTGTCAGATCTTCAAGGGGTAGGCTCCAGCATTAAAGAAATCACAGAACATTTTTTTTTTTATAATGTACACAATATTGGAACTTGAAAAAGAGAACCGTGTCACTCTAAATTACAATGATGGATAAAGGTCTTTTGTATTTGGCTCACTCATGGTAACCTGTGCCTCCATGCTGGTGAGGTAGTAGGTAGACCAGGGAAGCCAGGTTCTTTTAAACAAGCTTGATGGGGCAGTTTTCTGAAGGGAAGGTTATAGTGTGTGAGTCACAAAGCCCTCCTGCTGCACAGGTATCAGAGGTTGTCCCTTACAAGTTCCTTCACTTCCACTATTACTTCCTTTTCACAATTCTATTTTGGACTTCTGTCATGTGTATTTACAGTTAGACAAAGGTTTTTTTTTTTTTTTTTTTTTTTAAACAACCCCTTTGTGAAGGCTGAAAAGGGGCCTTGTATATCCTGCAGTTTCTGGGCATTATGAATCTCCTTTTAAACTCAAATTGGTGATAATGGTAACAGTGATTCTCTATTGTCCAAGGAAGTAAATTGTAGATAGGGGCCTTCAAAGACAATTCAATAAATATCAATGGAGTAAAGCTTTTTGATGAAGTTATCTTCCTTATAGAGAAGCTGTTTGGGATAAAACTTGGGTACTAGGTACCCCAGGGCTCAGCCTGGTGTTTTAAATACCATGGTTTACTACAAAAAGATCTTTTTATTAGTGCAGGTAGTGTAGTTGGCAGGATTTCTTCTTATGAAATGAAATATCCAGCAGACCATTCCTGATTATGGTATGTATTTTTAGATGTTACCATTGAGTTATATTTATAGTATAGACTACTGAATCCTATCTTAAATATGCAAAATATATGCATAACTAACCTCCCAAGCTGCATTCCCTGCTCTATATTACACCCTACAATGTAGCCTGTGCTTAAATGGTTCTTCTAAAAGTCTTAGAAAGGAGCTTTTTATTGGCTTTTAAAATATAAGCATAGTGAGTGTATGTGAAAAGTGTGACCCTCTGGTCACTTACCTTTTGCTCATAGCTGTGCTCCAAGGGTTGAAGTCAACAAAACTTTGGCCAGTGCAGGTGGGGACTGAAACCAACAGTCTTGCATAGACCAGAATGAGCTGAAATGAACTGACATGCCAATCTTTGCCAGTGTGTTTAGTGACTCAGTACATCAGGTTTGGGTTGTGGCCTCATGGATTGAAACATTGGTGTGGCTCTTGGCCATGTCCATCAGGTTCCCTATAACCAGAGCTCCCAGACTCCCTGACATCCTATTCCTTAGGACAAAATAAATATAGTCAGGAACATTCTGAGTATAATGGGAACAATCCTGCTTCTGCTCCTGAGGTTGAAGAGAACAAATCTTTGTATTCCACTTTCCTGTGTCTTGATGAATGTGGTTTGATTATTTTGATGCAAACTTGAGCTTATATAACTTGCCTAATAAGAATGTGGATTTCCTTGGAGAAAGAAGACCAGAAGTTAATAAGAAAGTGAGAAGCTGAATCCTTCCAGTGATCAGAGAAACCATTTTCATTCAACAGACTGGGAAATCATCCTATCTTGGACAACATCATTTGTGGCAATTTTTTGGCAGGTGCCTGATGTTTCCTCTGTCCATGAAGGTACCCACTCTATCTGGAACTGTTTTTCCTAGATGGTGACCCAAACTCTAGAATATTTTTCTTTATTTCTCTGGTCAAATCACAGGACTGTGTTCAAGTCCTGCATAATTATGCAACAAATTAGATAAATGATTTTGCCCCCAAATCAAGTAACTACAGGTTTGCTGGCTTAGCTCTCTCTCTTTGTTCACTTGTTCATCAAGAATTCACTGTGCACCTGCTATGTACCAGGCTCTGTGCTAGGTGTGGGGGTTTCAGAGGTGAATATAGCACAGTCTCTGAACCAAAGAACACAGGCTTATTGTGGATAAGTGTATGCTACTTATATAAGAGGTTTTATTACTGTCTAACATAAGGAGTGTTATTATATAGATGTGATGGGAACTTAGATGAAAAAGCTGTCCTTTTACTTGGAGTACCTGGTTAAGAATTCACATTTGAACATGCCTTACAGAGTTCAAGATAGGAGGTAGAAAAAGGTAGCAGTATCCTTTGCAGATGGAGGTACAAAAGCCTAGAGATATGAATGAATGTGAATGATATTATACAGGAATAACCAGGACTAATCGCTGATGTGCTTCAGTTTATCCATACTAGTGTTCATACAAGTGTTCATTCTGATTAGCCAGTGCAGGTGCTTCAGTAGTAGTTAATAGTATTGAGCATCATGCTAGGTACAATGACAGATTGCTTAGAACCAGAAGAGTTATACGTGAGGAAAAGAAGGAAAGAGGAAGTGGGGTGGGAGGATACTGATTATGAAGGAATTTGAATGCAGTTGAGGAATTTGTATGTCAACAGATTTTATTTACTTGCAAATTCATTCATTCATACATTCCCTGGGAACAGGGATGCTAGATAGAAGTCTCAGTCAAGAATCTAATCAAGAAGAATTACTTGAGCCAAGCAATATTAGTTGAAGTGGAGAAGGGGACCCAGACACGAAAGAGATCAATGCTGTGGCTTTAGTCACTGTATTTAGGAAATGCAAGAAACAGAGACATGAAATGGAATCTCAGGTTTCCGTAGTGAGTAACAGAGTATCTTGTATACTCAATAAGGGTGGTTGCATTGAGTAGGCCTTAAGAGCAATTTTCTTGTGCTTTCATTTCAGGTTCTGAGATATAAGAGAGAGTCAGGGACTGAGGGCCTGGTGTTCAAAGCATTGGCACAATGGACTTATCTCACCAGTAAACTATCTCTGTACAGTGGGTGTGATAAATTGAGTCAGCTTATGAAACTCACTTGTATAGAGGAATTCCAGCTAATTGCTTCATCTGTGAAGAGAGAGACTTGCTGCTGAATGAATCACTTGGTAGACTGAATTGTACATTATGACTTGCCCTAAGTCTGGAAAAGATATATTAGAGACACACAGATGAGGTTTTTGATAGCTGCATAGACTACAAAAGCTTTCCGTTTTATTGGTAGCACTGTCCAAAATAATAGCAATTGACCAAAAGAGGTGGTGGTGGTGTGGGGAGAGAAAGATATAATATGAAACTCAGAACATAGTTAAAAACCCAACAGAATATTGCTGTTTAAGGATCATGAAGTCCAAGTCAAATTTGAAAGTTTCTGCTATGAGATGACTTGTAGATATTTGTTACAACTTTTCAAATTATTATCTTTTGTGAGAAAGTTTAGACTTTTAAATGGTTAGATAGGTTTATCAGTAAGGGAGACCTATAACTCAGTGAACCACTACTGAAATTGCCATGACTTGGTAGGCAGGATCTTGATATTCAAACAGCTTTCCTAGAATGGCTCTGTGATATCATAAAGAGAGCACTGACAAAAAGCCAGTCCTTCCATTTCCCAAATACGGGTTCCTTAACAAACCTTTTAAACTCCTTGTCTGTGGAATGGGAGTAATAACAACTTATTGAGTATACTCCAAAGCATTATTGTGAAGAACAGAAGAGATACCCACGTGCAAATTCTTTGTGACTTGTAAAGCTCTGCTGACTTGCAATGTTGTTGCTATTGAACAGGCAAGGTGGGTGGAATGGCCAAAAGACCTACGGAAGGAAGGATCACCACAGTGATGTTAATGAGTATAATGTTGGCTGGAACAATGCAGCCTGTTAGTGCATTCTTCCTGGTTGCATGAGCAACCTGAGACTTTGCAAAATGTCACCCCGTTGGACTATTGTTCTGTGCTATGTCCCAGGACTTTATAGCAATAACTTACTTTCAGAGTTGACCACCTTGTCATTAGAGAAGATCTTATTTCCCTTTTGTGGATTCAAATTGCTTAAGGAAGATAATCAAAGCAAGAATAACCATTCCTGGACCTCAAGAGACAGGGTTTCATAGCAGCGGTTTTGTTTTCATTTCTCTATTACTTTTCTTCAGTGTGTACCTATATATTTTCACATGGGAAAACTCATATTCAAATTAATTGAAATGATTAATTGAAAGCAGATATATGTGTAGTATGTTCTTTGATAATTTGTATTCACAATCTGCATTATTTTTTGTTTTTTCTTTTTTTAATTATCTACCTGTTTGAAGACAAGTTTCCTGCTTTACTCACTCACAGTTATTTTAAGAATGGCAAATGTACTAGAGGAAAACATTCCCATTCTAAACAGTTCATATTTTTTGCAGCCCATTTGGATAGAGGATGGGACAATTTGACAATAAGTTGCCCATTGTCTTTGAGAGATGTTGACCATGGACCCCTCTTTCGTTCTAAGCAGTTAAAAGTGGTCTTAATAAATGTAAAATTCTGTGTCGATTCTTGTTAATTAGGCTGCTAATGTGTTGATTCAGGAGAAGAGAGCATTTGTAACCTGTGACACATTCACACATCATTGTACATGCACATACTGCAGATCCAACCTCTGGAACATTTTAGGAGAACTTTTTAAATGACCATATTCTAGCTGGGAATATAGCTCAGTTGGTAGAGTGTGTGCCTCACATGCACAAGGCCTTGAGTTCAGTCCCCAGCACCACACAAAAAAATGGCTAAATAAATGACCATAATCTAGTTGTGCAGTTGTAGTAGTGATAACTTTGGTTCAGTGTACTTTATTGGGGATGGAAATACAATAAACAGAGTCTAATAGATGTCAATATAGAGATGTCTATTAATTTTCTTTGTAAAGATGTTCAAATAATGACTTTCATAATGTTAGAAGAATGTGTCATGATCAGCCAGTTATTTGAAAGGTCGAATACAAAGAGAGTTGTCTAACTTACAGAAAGAGTGAAATTTTGAAGCCAGATTCCTATTTCCATCCCAGATTCACTTTGTAACTTCAGTCCGGAGCTATGAAATCAAAACATAGTAATTCATACCTATCCACAAACCAGCATGTCACAGGCAAGTGTTATATATGTTGTTTGTGGAAATTAGTGGCAGAAGTTACCAGAAGTTAAATTCTGGGAAACCACTGGTTAAATTGAGTTGTATTTGTAAATATGCAAGTTATAAAGTACATAAAGTGACATTATAGAATAAAAACTTTTTTAAAAAAACAAACTATACCTTTGATGAAACAAACTTTTCAGGGCTGCTTCACTTACATTCTCTAGAGGTTTTCTGGTCCTTGTGATTTGTCTTTCTTAATTTAAAATAGGACTGTGTCAGTGAGAATCGAGAATCTATCTAGAGCATTTGTGAAGTATTTCAGAACACAATCTGAAAGAATAAAAGTGGCAAATTTTTAAGGCCACATTTATTAATTTTACACAGTCAAATCCCAGTAAATTTAAATTTTTTTATATTTAATTATGAAGCAGAAGACAAGTTGATTTTCTCACCTGTCACATGGTGGGTGGAGACTGAGAAGTAAGTTATGTTAGTGTTTCATGTGAAAATAATATCAAATATAATGATATGTGTGAAAAACCTTACAACTATAAGGAACTTAGCAAGTAATGTTATTGTAATAATAAATATAACATTGACATCTTTTTCTGTAGGTACCAATGGCAGAATGTTAATGCCCTGATAAAAAACTTAAAGAAAAGATATCTGCTCTTAGTTTTTCATCTTTTCGTAGAGAATGTTGCTTTCTTATTGATATTCCTTGTTGACATAAATTAAGATTCTTTACACAATTCTAATAAAATAAGTACATCAATATTTTTGAAGGGGATTTATAGAGTATGCATTTTTATTGCTACTAAATTTCAATACCTATAAGAAGCACTGAAGATTGGATCAGAAGTAGCCTGCTAGATCTGATGATTCCACTGAGTTGTTTCAATAACTAAATAGAACATTTCTATTTAGAGATAATTTAAAGTATTATAGATATTCTTGGTAATATATAGTTCTTCAAAGAAAATATGTATTTATATCTGGCTTTATACTTTTGGGCAAAAATAGTAATAACACTTTCAAAATACTGATGGGAAAACGAGTCACAATAAATATGTTGGATTCTCAAGATAAAGAGATGTACAATTCTCAGAGTTACAGCATCTGTCTACAAAAATAGTGCAATTGGGATATACTATTTTAGTAAGAAACTCATGGAGTATAACTTTAAAAGCTCTTCTTTTTTTACAGTTTGACATTCCAGTAAACTGTTGGGGAAATGTCCTTCCTATTGCTTTTCCTCTGCTGAAGTGTCTGTAAGTGGGAGTGCATTCAAATTAAAAGCAGAAAGTCCCTTAAATTCCTTTCAAGGAGTCCATCCTGTTGGTGTCACTCCTAGAAGGACTATCACTGTTACTACTTTTAGCTGGAACAAGACTGCAAAATACTTCAAGAAATGGAAATTATAATGGGAGTTTTCTGTCACTCTTAACAGTGTACAAACTGTTTGTTACTTTTTTAGGCCATTAAAAATTTCTCCCACTAACAGGTCCTACCTCTAGAAGTAAATATTTGGCAATGAGTTTAAAATGTTGTGTAGTGAGATATTTCTATCCAAATATCAAAAAATAATTTTTACTCTCTATAGTTTTGTGCTTTTCCACAGATTTCTTCTTTACCCATTATTTTATTTCAGAGTTCACAATATTCCTGTGCTCTAAGCAGGAATGGAGCATTTTCTCTTTTATAGATAGAGACTTAAGAGACTGAGATGACTGCTTCGGAGAGTCATAGTCAAGTTGTGGCTGAGTTGAAACTCAAGGCCAAATCTCTTTCTTTTTTTAGTGTGATTGACATAAATTGTGCCTTACACATTGCATTTTTCTTACATCCTAGGTTTCTCTGCCTCTTGGACTGCCTCTGCCAGTGGAGTGAAGCCTGTGAGTCTGCATTCTAGCCTGTCAGCCCTTCTGTATCCCATGATGAGCTCACCAGTGCAGCCCGGTCAGTCTTGTTGCTTTTTCCATTGGTACAGACTTCATGTGAGGATATTGCTTTGTGTTGCTTCAAACCAAGCAATTTAAGTCATGAAAGAACATTTTTTTTTCTGATGAAGATTAGTTAATATAATAATAAATCTTGAATTTTGCATTGTATAGTTAATCCTCTATTAACCCAGTTTGCTTTCTGGGCGACTATTTTCATTTCCATTGTTGTCTGAGAACTGGGCTTTGATTCTTCTTCTGCTTCTAATGTAACATTCAGACTGAATCTCATGAAGTTATGAATATTAAATATGATAGAGGAATCTAGTTTGTACCCATAGTCTCTCTGACCTATGTGTCGGTTTGTTTTTAAATTGTTCTGTGGGGTTTGGAAGTCAGCTTGTGGGTTGACTCCGCCTCTATCTGTTTGACACACAGGAAGGATATTTTCCCTCTCCACCCTTCTTTGCTGCCACTCCTGTTTCCTATATACATATTTAATTATAATCTCAGCACCTGCTTCCTTAGAGTCCAGAGTGATATGTGAGACTCACGTAGTGCTGTGATCAGTCGAGCCAACACCATTCCTCCAAGAGCAGGGTGTCTGTGTTAGTTGGCTTTTCATAGCTGTGACCAAAATACCCAAAAAGAACAACTTGGAGAAGGAAAAGTTTATTTTGGCTCATGGTTTCAGAGGCTTAGCTTTTGTGGGCCAACTCCATTGTTCTGGGTTCAAGGTGAGGCAAAACATCATGGCAGAGGGAATGGTAGAGCAAAGCTGCTCAGCTCATGGCAGCCAGGAAGCAGAGAGAGAAAGGGTAAGGAGCACAGGGAAGAAGAACCTTCTAGGGTACGCCCCATTGAGCCACCTCCTCCAGCCACACTCCATCTGCCTGCGTTTACCACCTAGTTAGGTTATTCAAACTTGGATAGACTGATTTAGGTCACAGCTATCATAATTCACTTATTTTACCTTGGAATATTTCTTTTCTTTTTTAAGTCTTCAAAAATGTATTTTCTTTAAAAAATTTTTTTTATTTTTTAGTTATACATGATAGTAGAATGTATTTTGACATATCAAACATACATGGAGTATAACTTCCCATTGTTGTGGTTGTACATGAGGGGGGTTATACTGGTAATGCATTCATATATGAACATAGGTAAGTTATGTCTGATTCATTCTACTGTTTTTCCCATTCCCATTCCCCTTCCCTTCTCCCAGTCCCCCTTGTCCAATCTGGTGAACCTCCACTCCTCCCCCTACCTACCACCCCATCCCCACCTATTGTAGTCGGTATCCACATATTGGATAGAACATTTGACCTTTGGGTTTTTGGGATTGGTTTCTTTCACTTAGCATGATAGCCTCAAGTTCCATCAATTTACTGGCATATGCCATAATTTCATTCTTCTTTATGGCTAATCCATTGTGTATATGTACCACATTTTCTTTATTCATTCATCGGTTGAAGGGCACCTAGGTTGGTTCCATAGCTTAGCTCTTGTGAATTGAACTGCTATAAACATTGATATTGCTGTATCACTATAGTATGCTGATTTTAAGTCCTTTGGGTATATGCCAGAGAGTGGTATAACTGGGCCAAATGGTGGGTCCATTCCAAGTTTTCTGAGGAATTTCCATTTTGCTTTCTAGAATGGTTGCACCATAGTCCCATACCTAGAAATATTTCTGCATTAACAGAGGAGCTTTGGGGTAACACCTCATATTTAAACTATAACTGTGACTTTTTGAACAAATGCAATCCAAGTTCTGAGAATGATGGAGTAGGGTCAGATACCACAGTCATAAACCAAATTGTTAAAGAGTTTTCTGCTTGGTTTATTCAGCATCTTGTTGTCCTTCACTTATATAACTCTCTAGGTCAAAGCAAATATAACACTGTATTCAGGGCTCATAAAGGGAAACCTTTGGCCAAGATTTCCACTCTCTGGAGTGCTGCACCTAGATTAGCTATTCTGGAATTCCACTGACTCATCAGTCTTCCTCAACATTTCCAACAGACATCCAACTTGTATGTTGAATTTGGAAGTGGAAAATATAGGGAAGTATAACTGTGCTTATTGATTCTAAAGGATATAGTGAATATATCCCAGAGTCTTTAGTCACACCATGATTTATAATTGGCATCATGTCATCCAGTAAAGAAGATGAAGAGTTACTAAGGCCTCTTGTATTTGAGTCTTATATTACCCTGTGGTCTAAAACTTTAGCATGTATTAGCATCACTTGGAGAGTTTGTGAACATAAGCCCCACCACTGGTTTTTGATTTAATAGATCTGGGAAGGGGACAAAGAATTATGATTTTTACAAATTCTCCAAGGTGATGGTGCTCTTGCTGCCTGGAGACCACACTTTGAGAACCATAAGTCTAGTCTCCCATACCTCCTTCCTCCCTCCCTCTCCATTCCCCACAGAGCCTTGTTGAAGTGTGTCCTGTGAGCTATGTTGCTCACTATAATTATAGTTGTATTTTTATCCTTTCTATTGAGGTGAACTTAATGTCTGAAATATATATACATACATATATGTAATGTATATTGAGAGAGCACTTGAATATATATGTATTTATTTTTAAGTAAATTTATTGTTTCAAAATTGCATAGTTAAAAGAGGCATTTCATTTAGACCACCATGGTCAAATATATTTTTTTCTTGTGGTAATATTTGGCAATGGGAATTGGCATACCCTGTCCCCAGAAAATATTGTTTTAAAATATGCAAATAAAATTTGAGGGTGCTATTTTAAACACAAGTTCTTTCCAGCCAGTTAATTGCTTAGTTAGGAGAAAGGAAAAAGTGGAAGATAAGTGATACAACAATTGAGTGAAGATGATTTGATTTTAGGGTCACCGACTTTTCTGTGACTATTTTTCTTATTCATAATCCTGCTTGGTTCAGAACAATATTGTATGGAAGTCTCAGTCAATCAATTCTGAGAAGTTTTCATGAATGAAATTTGAAATTGAGAAATGTCATAGCAAATGGCCAGGTGGATGAAAATCTTGTACTTATCGCAAGTAATAAACTGTGATGAGGGCCTGAAATATACTTTGTGTGTATTAAGGAAAATGTTCTTCACTCATACATAAAAATATTTGCTGTTATTTGCCTGTATCTTATACAGCCATGTATATTCTACTAGTGAAATATAACTTGATTATTTGACTTAGAAAAAGTGTTTTTCTTACCTGTCTCCTTTTTTTTTTTAAGGCTATCTAAAAAGATAATGAAATTGGTCTTATACAATCACCCTCCATTTATTTTGCCGTTGTTCCACAAATGGCTCCCAGGAGTTATCATGCACCAGAAAGAAAAATAGACTCACTCCAGTAGTTCCAGAAATTCTTTAATAGCTAATGGTTCATACTATTTATGTTTGCCTTGAAAACTGGTTCCGGGATAGTGTGGATTCTTATATTCCCTGTGTATTGACACTATTCTCAGAAATGTTTTCTCAGTCCATATTCAAATACGATTGATATTAAGTACAAGCTATTAATGTCTTGATAACATTTTCAGTCAAACAATAAGTGCTGATTTTTATATATAGAATTCATTGGTTTTTATTTTAATCTTGCTGCTCCAGTAATGTTCTATGTCAGGTATTGGGTATTCTTTTTGGCATTGAGGAGTCTGAATAGAAAGAAGACTGTCTGGATATGATTGGCAGCTAACTGTTGTAGTTGAGCTATTCATTTATTTCATTACTAAATGTCTATTTTATGCCAGGCAGTGTATTATCCAATAGTTTCATTATACCAATGAAACTAAAATTTGGTTCAACTTTGATTAAGATAAGAATAGGATACCTCATTTTCCACATGCGGAGCCCTTAAGTTGGAGTTTAGAAGACGCAGGATTTACATCCTTGCTGTAGTATTTATGAGATGATCTAAGGGCAAATGCCTAAGTTGGTTCAACTTCATGAACAAAACCATTTAAAAGGATATACAAAAATGTTAATATTTTGGTCCATTCAGTGTCATAAGTTATTTTAATAAATGCAGGCCTAGGACTTCATTTATTTGGTATGGATAGTATTTCTAGTAATTTACTTTTTATCAGAATTGACGGATCTCAGAAGGAAAGATTTTAGGGCTCATTTAATTTAGTGTTTCCCAAACATGTCAGATAATAAAAATCACCTGGAGCTGATTCCCAGACTCCTTCCCTAAAGTCTTGTGCCATTGACCTAGAGGGACGGGGGAGATGGGTACTGAGGAATTTAATACACAGTGCCCTTCCCTATGCTTGGCAAAGTACACATGAACTTAATCTGACTACTAGCACTAGTGTTTCTCATTTTGAGACTCTGTGAAAACAAAACATACATCATTAAATTCTATTGAAAATGAGAGATAGGATAAGTTTCTCTCCTGTGAGCTAAGATTTGATAATTATGTTATTTTGTTTTCTCATGGTAAATAAATATAATAACTAAAATGCTGTTGAAACCTAGAGGAGGCAGTAATTTGTGGGAAAAATTCAGGAGGTTTACAGGTATCCTTTGTTATGTAGGCCATCCCAGTTTCATGGGAAGGTGGACCAAAGAGATTCTTAGAGTGCATTTTTTTTTCCCCTCTAGGGAAGTTTAAACCTATTTTAATCTACAGCACATTTTTAGTATGATTCCATGATTTTAGAAAACATGATTGAAATCATACTAAAATGATTTCAGTATGATTTTACTGAATAAAAGTTTTTCCTTTCTCTTCACCATTATGGGATCACTTATAACAACAATTCTACTCATATGGAGTGAAAGAACCGGGTTGTTTATAAAAGCCATTGGTTTGTAGCAAGATCTGATTTTCGGTTCAGTTTTTCATTGGTGATTGTGGACAAAAATTGGTTAAGGGGTTTCCCTTCATGCCTCTGTGTTGCTAAACAGCTGAATTCTTTCATACAAGTGTAGAATAGGTTTAACTAATGATCAAAAAGTTCTTTGAAATATAAATTGTCATGGAAATGCTAAATAGTATAAACAATTTGAGGGCAAACATTAATAAAAGCTCCACTGCAAGCATTTTTAAAGAGAACTAATAAAAGCTTCACGGTTCAATTAATACAGCACAACATCAGGTTTTCTGGAAGCATATGGGACCCAGAAGGCCTGCCCCTGTTTTCAAAATTTACGAACTCTTTAATGATTCACCACTTTTACTCCAGTGCATTACCCACTGTGGTGCCATTTAGTCATTAAGTAGGAAACTAAAACCAGGACAAAGCTACAAACAAATATCATAACATTCAATTGGGTATTTTTTTCTTCAGTTTGTTCACAACATTTTACCATAAAAAATGAAAGTTAAATGAAAAAGAGTCATTGGACAAATCACGTAGGTTATGGCTTCCCTGAATGAATATGATCACTTGGCTTCATAGTGAAATGCAGGTCAAATCACAAACAAGAAGCTCTATATAACTAAAACATGTTAGGCTTCTGGTCAGTTACCTATTTCAGATAGTACTGAAGAAAAATATTACAGGGTAAAAAATTAGTCCCATGAAGTTTGTTGTGACTGCATTTGATCACAGAGTATAGTAATAATGGAAAATACTATGAATTACCTTTATTAAATATTGCTTTGGATTTTCTTTTCTACTTTTAACTTCACAGTTAAGTGATTTGTCCTTTTGCTACTTCTAAGTCTGAACTTCTTTGTCTGATATTTAAGTTTGAAATATTAACCATAGCAGTTATTTTAGTCATTCTTTTATTCATTCTACAATTCCTGAGGGGCCAACCTCTTCCCACAATGTTCAGTATAAATTTTCCACATTTTATGTATTCTCATATTTGCTTTTTACAATTAAATTGTTTTTGTGGGTAATTCAATTTATATATTTCTTACTGTTTTCATTATTATAGCACTACAAACAAATCCCATAATATAGTCAAGCAGAAAACAAGCTCATTTCTCTCAAATAAAGTAAATGCATTATTCTGAGTAATGGGGTGTACTTTTTCTCTGATTTTCCAGGGCCTCAGGCAGCTTCCATCTGATGGCTCTTATTTTTTCAGTTCATGAATTCCAAAGTCAATGTGTATCTCTTCATCAAGCTGATGGAAGGGAAATGGAACAAGTAGGTTGTTTGTGGGACCTTTCCATAGGCATATCACTTCCCTTCACATTTTATTGGGTAGAATTTTGTCACCTGGTCACACGTAACTGCAAAGGAGACTGGGAAATATAGTCTAGCAGTACTCTAGGAGAGTTAGAAACAGATTTGGTGAAGAGCTGGCTAGTATCCACCAGTACATTTGTCTTGAACATTTATGCCTAGAAGTACAAATATGGTGTGGCTTATTATTGAGTATTTTATATTATACTCTTTTTTTTCAGTTTTAGGGTTGACATTTTATTGGTACTTTTGAAAAATTTGTAGTGTGTATGTGTGTGTGTGTGTGTGTGTGTGTGTGTGTGATACTATATTCTTGATTAAACTAATTACTTAAAAGTTAAGTAAAGGTTTCTTTAAAGAGGTACAGATAGGGTAAATCAGTTTACTACATTTCCTAAAAGTTGCCTAAGTAACCTTTCTTTATGATTCATGCTAAATATATAATAGCTAAAGTAGCCATTAAAAATTTCAAGTTCTTACTTGTGGTAACTCTCTAGACACTGTGAATAAAATGTCTGATATAGATTATTATGTGTTTTTAATTCACATAAAAAGTTATATTGGTTTATTGGAAATAATGATGGCATATATTGCTGAAGAAGGACTTTAAACTTTATATTCCTAGCTACATTTTTGTGTTTATTGCATGTTGGGGTCATGTTTTTAAATAATTTTATAGTTTTAAATATTATGATAAAAATCTAGTCCTACTATACAGTGGCTGATAAGTGCCTGTTTTACACTGATATTTTCATGAATATACTCATGAAACACTACTAGAAGTTCCATGAACAAGATTTTGGTACCTCTGCAAAATACACACGGACAGCATTTTGTTTATAGCATTATGTGAGACAGGTATCAAATTTTTTTCTTCTGTAGGGCTTAAGGTTTGCTCTTGAATTCTAAATCTCTCCTCTCTCTTTCTCTCTCTCTCTCACACACAGACACACACACAGAAAGAGAGAGAGAGAGAGAGAGAGAGAGAGAGAGAGAGAGAGAGAGAGAGAGAGAGAGAGAGAAAGAGAGAGATTTATTAGGGTTAGACGCTAAGAACAATGCTAAATTAGTAGTAAGACAGTAAGTTCTGAGTAAGCACATAGATCTCTTCTGTGAGCAAAATACACGTTTATTTTTTCTTCTCGCATTTCTTCTATTTGTCTCCCCTCCCATCTTTTGGTTCTTCATCTTTGCTATATAGATTTGCAATGTTTTGAGTTTTCAGTATGTGAGGCATTTTTGTGGTTTTGATTTTTACCGTGCTTGCCTTTGTAAATTATGAGTTTTATATCACATGCTTATGTATTGATTTGTGTTGATTTAGAGATACTTTAATGTCCAAAATGAAAGACTGATGACTAAACTATTGGTGGGTTTTCTTTTAAGATCTTGTATCCAATTATAGGAAATGGGGAAACTGTGAGTCTATGAAATTATTTGAAATCTTATGACAACTTTCTGACATTTAATAATATAAGACTCTTTCCTCTTAAGATAGATGGTTGCTCTTCAGATATAATTGGATAATTATCCTTTTCTCCCAAGTCTGAGAGTCTGGTTAGAGAATTGGTAATCATAATGGCACCTATGTGGGCATTCACCTTTGTCTTCTGCTCTTTGAAGAATGTGTTCTTCAGAAACCAAGGTCAAAATGTTGAAGTGACAAATTATTAAGAAAAATTAGCCATGAATTTTTGATTCTTGAAAATGTAAGCTGGCAACACCTTTCAGGTCTACTGTTGATGGAAAGGCTACTTCACCTCACGTGTGGTTTTCTGATCTCAAGATTTATAGTACTTTCTAGAGATCCAGGATTGCTGTAGTTAAAGGAAAAGCTGGAGCTTTAACCTGAATACTTCTTTTAAATTTCTATCTGATATGAAAAACCATTTCAAGTCATCGTAGTTACTTGTTCAGTTTGTCACTGGGATTCTAGGTATTTGCCCAAAGTGTTCAAGGACATGGATGTTTTGGGACATGTTATATCCAGCCGGAATGTACAGCCTGTTGAACTAAATGATTAATCTGGTGATTTTGTGATCTTACAAAAGTCCTACTCCTCTCCTTATATGTTACATTAAAATATCATGATTAGAGTTATTTTCAAAACTGCTTTAAGAAAATGAAAGTATATAAAGAAAATTCTTTTTTTTTTGTTATGTTTGAATATATCAGTATCTTTGTGTCTAATACCTGTATTATCATGCTTCATTTTTAAATGAAGGAGGATTCAATGTATTTTATTTTGGTTTTATGTTAAAAGTGAAAAAATAAATTAAAAAGCAGATTTTTAAAGGATCTGTTATGGTATGTTAGTGAAAGGACCTAGAAATTAGTAAAAAAAAAAAAAAAAAAAAAAATTGGGAAGCCAATTATAGAAAGAGGAAAAATAATACATACCATGACTTGTGTTAGGTAACATGTGCTGTTAAATCTACAAAGTTCAATAAAGAATGTCAAAGTGGAGTTCATTCCCCTTCTGCTGGGAAAACTGATAAAATGCCATCTTTCCTTTCTTTATCTTCATTTTTCTTTTGCCTGCCTAACTCTAAATAGGATGAGTCCCATCTCCTAAGTTTTAAAAAATTAAATACATGAGGACACAGGGAAAAAAAAAAGGAAAATTGGGTGAGTACTCTTAGTACTTAGTACTTAGTACTTAGTTACCGGAAGAGGACTGGATCTGCCTCAGGGCTTCCTGGTAGCAATTCTGCTTTTGTCTATGAGATTAATCCTCCTTTTGCCTAAGTCTGGTCCCATCACTTTCCTTCCTAAGGAATGTCAGTAACTGTCACTGCTAAGGTACATGAGGATTCTGTGCCCTTTTTAGGTTTGTCTTCCCTTTTCTCCTCAGTGGATCCTGTTCTGTTCAGCACAGGAGACATCCCCAAGTCCAGCTTTCCTGCCTGTGAAGCTCTCGGTACACCTTCAGGAAGTGCCCTGTTCACTGATCCTTCAAGACCCTGCTCTGACTCCATCCTTCCATGAAGTGTTCCTGGGTGACCCTGACATTTATTACCTCTGTCAGTTTATCTCTCAGTGTTGAGGGTTGTTTTTCTCAAATACCCTGAGCTTTCTGAGGGCAAAGGGCATCTTCCTAAGATCCTTTTTTTGCGGGGTATTAAAGATTCAATTGACCATTTTATTTATGGTTCCTCCCTTGGTTGAGTAATAGATTGCCTAGCACATTCAAGGAGTCAAATAAATGAAGAACCTGAAGACACCTTGGTAGGGTGATGGTGCTTGGAGAAGGAGGAGGCAGCTGAAAATATCTGAGCAAAACCAAGTTACTTTCTCTCTGTTATGAATCATGGCCTTTCCTCTGGTTTTCTATTACTTACTTATTTGTCGACTTTCTGTTCTTTTTTTCACATGTCTGAATGACAAATCTTATTCTTTTGCCTCCATTTTGCACTACCATGGAAACGTTTTCCCCCTTTTAAGGTTTCTTCTCTAGGCCTTGAACAATACACGTTACAACAGAGTAGTCACTGATGGCAAAACTTGTGGCCCCATACTGAGTTCTTTCAATGTGGAAAAGTTCCCAAGTTGGGATCTGTTTTATCTAGCACAGTAATAGAAACAGACCCACTACGCTTCTTCTTTTAGAAATTTGGACTTCTCCCTGTTCCAGTTCTTTTAAGCCTCCTCTCTCCTCATAACAGATACACACTATTGCTAAGAATAGAGGAAAAAAATAAAAGGATTTTGAGTTGTGGTTAAGCAGGAAATTATTTTATGTTTTTTACAGTTCATTGGTCCATCATTCTTTAAACTCTGGAAACTTGATGCATTTTTTGCTTACTGTGTTAATGGTAACTTTTTTTTATGTTAGATTTCTGAGAACCTTTGGTAAAAATATGTAAAAAGGAAAGCAGATGGCTGAAAATTGACAACTTTTCAATCCATGTATATTTTCAATTCCTCTTATTTAAAATTATTAATGTATTAACACTTTAATATAATAATTAAAGTCTTCATAAAGATTAAATTAAGATCTTACACTTTTTTGTGTGTCTCCATTGAAGATATATTTTTGGCTTTATTGCTGGACAATATTGTAGTATGGCACTTGATGTAAAAAATGATCTCTTATAATGGACTATATCTAGTTAGAGGAGGTTCTTTTTGCATCTGCCCAAGAAATTCATTTTTCTAAGGCTAATGGAAAGAACAGAGGAGGAAGAGTCAAACACTGCATGTCTTTCACTCAGAGCTCTAGGGAGCCTCCTTGGGTAGACTTTGTTTGTCACACACTAACCAATCTGTCTTACCCTGAATGATGCAATGGTCCAGCCTCCTGTGGGGTAGCATCCTCTGACAATAACGCCATAACCCATTAGTTGATCACAAACTCCCTGAATCCATGGGGACTTGTCCCAATCTAAATGAGTGACTAATTCTTAAACTACAAGGGGAAGCTGAAGTCCTTAGGGAGTATAGACATGTTAAGACTGGATTGTTTATTTTGCTTGTTATAACTGCAGGATCATTAAGGAAATACTTACATCCTGTTGTGGTCATTTATTCTTAACCAATATATAGGATAAAGAGGTTTTGATCTTTTTTTGCTTCTTTTGCTCTTAACTTCCTGACCATTCTCTACTCTCTACCCCTATAGAAAAAAATCATACCCATTGGGTCTAAAGAATCCCATACCTCTTTGCTTGGGATATTTTTGTTACCTTATCTATTTATTAAAGAAAGTTATACAAATGAGTATAAACTCAAGGACTTAAGCTCAGATTCTGAAAACACCTATCTTTTATGTGCTGTTCACTAATTCTCCCTTTGTCCTAGTTTCTTCATTTGGAAAATATGTCATGAATTTGTTATAGTGGTACATAAAAGGTATAGTTGTAAAAAAGAGCCAAGTATCAAGCATTCATTTAGAATGATCACACTTGAAGTAGCTCTTTTTCCCCCTCAACTGAGTGAACATCACTGCAAAATCTGGTGTCTGTAAATCTTTCTACACTGATAGGATTGATGCTTAAAGCTACCACTTCCCAGTCCTATCAAAATTTTCAGTTTTGTTTCTGTACTAGGAGAAATGTTCACTTTTGAGAAAATAGAATTATGCCATGCCTCTTTTTTTTTTTTTTTTCATAATAGTCGGCTTTCTACTTTATCCCACCCCCAATAATGAATGACTTAGTTGCCTTGCTTTACTTTTTTGGTGTTTGTAGAGTTTTGACATGCCAGCATTTCTTATGGGTACCACCCTCTGCCCACACATACTTTCCCTGTGGACATTTGATGCATATGGATTAATTAAAATATTTTCTCTGAGTATCTCTCAGGACTTTGTACTACACACTTCTTGTCATATTTGTCAAATGATTTTTTTGTTCCTTTTTGGATAAATCAGATATGTCATGATACATTTGGAATTTACTATTTTACCATTTTTCATATTTCCACCTTATAAGGTTGTATCTTGTACCCAGATTTAGATCCAAGAGTTGCAGACCTCCCTGGGCTCCATAATGTATACCAGGCAGCAGAGCAAGATGGAAAGAGCGAGAGTACCAGAGGATCAGGCAGTCCCTGTTAAAATTGTGCTCTGCCCTAACTGATTTGGGGGCTCTGGACAAGTTACTTCACCTCTCTGGGTATCACTTTTCTGTATTGTATGAGTTTCTTGTGGTTGCTGTAATGATTTAACACAAAGTTGGTGACTTAAAAACAACAGAAATTTATTCTCTTACAGTTTGGAAGCTAGAAATTCAAAAATCAGTTTCACTGGGTTGAAATCAAGGTGTTAGCAAATCCCTACCCCCTCCAGAAGCTCTGGGGAGAGCCTCCCTTTTCTCTTGTAGCTTCTGGCAGCTGCTGGCATTCCTTTTTATGACTGTATTACTCTGGTCTTTGCCTCTCTGGCCATAGTGCCTTCCCCTCTTGTCTGTATGTCAAATGTCCCTCTGCCTTCCTCCTGTAAGGATACATGTGATGGCATCTTGGGCTCAGCTAGATAATTCAGGATAATTTTTCATCTCAATATCTTTAATTATATCTGTGAAGTTTTTTTTTTTTTCCTATACGAGACAATATTCACAGCTTCTAGGCATAAGATGTGGGTATCTCTGGGGTGGTGGTAGTGGTCATTATTCAGCTGCCAAAAAACCTAAAATAATTTCTGAAGTCATGCTATCATAATTTGCTAGTCATGCATGTGCTCATCCAACTTTTATTTCATGTCGTCTTTGTGCCACACACTGACCTAGGTATTAGGAATAATCTAATGTTCATGCCTTTCATAAATTTATTGTCAGTGAGATTACCATACAGAATAATAACAGAGGCACACCACTGGATTAGTTTTTCATATGTCTGCTTTTACATGGTTCTATGGGATAAAAACTACCATCATGCCTCAGTGCTCATAAATCATTGCTGTATCTGGAGGAGTTATGTGTAGCCTGTAGACCAGAAAGTGTTTGCAAGGGGTGGAGTAGGGTTGGGGGGTGGGAGAAAGCACATATTCAATATAAATTCAACTCAAAAGAAAGTATTAAATACAAATGTTAATCCTAGACCGCATGACCCCAAGGGAATTTTTAATCCTGTACAGTTCTTATTAATGATGGCTGCATATTAGCATCAACATCAGAGCTTTAAAAAGTCCTATGCCTGACCCCCATCCTACTGTATGTGGTTTGGGGTGAGGGTACAAGATTCTTAACGTGCTGGTAGCATCAGACATGGAGACCCTCTGATCTAATAGAACAAGAAAACAAATACAAACGTACTGATAAATATGCGAGGTGAAATGCTGTAAGTTCCATTAAGATATACAGAAACAAAGTATGTTGGATATTTGGAGGAGGATGAGATCATACCTGGCTTAAGAGAAATTTGGAGAAGGAAATGTTTGACATGTCCTTGATGAATAGGTAAGATTTGCATGGGCATCATTTAGGGGAGGGCAATTGGAAGAAAATCCACAGAGGTTCTGAGTTGGGACGGGAGTGGATCATGATTGGCAGCAGGATTCTGGGGCCAAAATCTAGGCACTGATTTTCCTTTTGCTATGACTTTCTGGCGTATAACCCTGTGGAGTTTGAGAGTTCTAAATTTAAATCTGGCTTTCTTGGTCATTATGAAGGTACATTTCTAAAGGTAGGAGGGTAGAACATATTTTATTTAACAACTGATAGTTTGCTTTATACTTAAAAAAAATTTAGAATCATAGTAACTAGGCTTCCATTTGTATTCTGGCTCCTATAAGCATTAGGAACAGGCTACAGTGAGAAAAACAGAAAGGGAGAGGAAGGTTTAATTTAAAATATTTCAAAAGAAAAATAGCCAGGATACAACAGACTGGAAGACAGAAAAACAGTAGGAAGTAACTGAGGTAATTGAGAAGTTCAAAAATGATAGTAGAATCAGCATGAATGAGTGATATTGATAGAAAAGATCGTGTTCATTTAATTCTTTCCACAAGCCAGGGGCTTTTCCACTGTGTTTTCTTTAGGTCATTGAACTCTGTGCATAACCCTCAGGTAGGTACTATTCTCATCCTCATTTTACAGATTGGGAAATCGAGACCTTGAGAATTGAATTATCTTGCTCTGTCAGAGTCTCACAGTAAATTGAGTGGAACATCCAGCTCTTAGATCCAGATACCTAATTCGAGAGCTTGTACTGTTAGCCATAGTCTGTTAGTTGTCAGGGGGCTATACTGAGAATAAAATGGAGGAAAAGAAGTTGTACCAAAAATAGGAGTTTAAGAAGTATCCCAACAGAGACTGCAAATGGAAGACATAGGTAGCATCAAATCAGCAAGCATCCCCTTATCAATTAAAAGATGGAAGAAAGAGAAGCAGGACAAGGACCAGGTCTCACTGAAATGTTCTGGATGGTCCTCCCTCTTTATGGGTGCCAGTCAATGAACATGTGATACAAAAACATGTGATGAAAAAAAAATTCTTAAACATTTAAATAAGCACACAAACCAATCTCTCATACCTGAATTTTTCTACCTGCGCTTATGATTCTACATACTTAATAATTACAATCACTTGAAGGAGACATATGTAAACAATTTTCACAACTTCTGTTCTTGTTTTCATGACCCTAATTCAGTTTTATATCCTTGGGACTTTTCTTGGGTTCTGTTTTTCTACCTTATTCCATCTTTTCCCAACACAAGAGGTTGCTTATGGAGAGGTTATGCTAGTATAAGAAGATTGGCAGAGCAGTTTGCTATTTTTGTCACTTTAAACAGTCTGTGAACTAAAATATTATTGACAAATAACATAAATTGTGAGGTATCTTGGCTGTCAAGTGGCTTTCTTCACAGTGTCCTCTGTGAGTGCCTTGAAATTTATTTTATTCTACCATTCTCATGAGTCTGCATAAAGAAGCACTTTTCAATAACCCAGGCAAATACAATTATTGCCTTCAAAATATATAAATTATATTATTTTTTGTTACCTGTCATTATAACCAGATAAGTTTTGTATGCTTGTCTTGTTCTCTTAACTCTCATTGTTCCACAGTCACATTCTAGCATATTCATTTGAAGTTTTCCAGGGTATGGAATCAAAAGGACTTCAGAGTAGCTATATGATTGTGTAAATATTTTAATATTCTAATGCTATGTTTCTTGTGCTGGTTTTCTCAGAATTACCCTTTTATCCTCATTGAGATTTGTAATTTCAGCGATTACAAAATTAGCATCATGCCTAAATTCTTAAAAATTACTGCAGTGCCCACTTTCCTGTGCATCTTGCCTGCCCTATTTTTCTAGTACTCTAATTGAGTTTCTATGTACAGTGTGGTCTTCCTACATATTTCATCCCATCTGAATTTATTAGGAAAATTAATGAATGGAAATTTCACAAAAGCATTTGATTAGAATCCAGGGAAATCAAAGCACTGTGCTAGAAAGGTCAAAACTGGGTTTCACAGCCAGTGATTTTATGACTAGAGCAAAACAACTTTATTTATAGATAGCAATCAACAAAGACAAAAGGTATCATTTATTATTTGAAAGACATTGGAGAAGGTAGTGATTTCCAATTCATAGTATGTATTCAAATCACCTGGAGAACTTGGGAAAAATGCAGATAAGATCTGGACTAGGTCCATCCTCTCAATGATTCTGATGCTGTTTGAGTTATGTGTGCCATAGGCCTGGGCATCTGTTGAATCTCCAAGGTGATCATAATGTGCAACCAATGCTGAGAACCACAGTTAAAGGCAGTGTCAGAAGAGTGCAGAGGAGCAGCACAAAGTAAATAAATAAGAATTGTACCCGTTAAGGAGATGACATGTGCTTTCTAACAGAGGAAATCTTGTTTAATTAGTTATGAAAACTCAACTTCTGTTTCGAAAGGAAGCAAATTAATCTTACTTAGATATTAATTGTTATAAGGATACATGAGAGTACAAACTTCACTTAGATATTAATTGTTATAAGGATACATGAGAGTACAAACTTACGGTTTTTAAAAAACCCTTTTTTCTGTGTTTCAAAACTTGCTTACTTTATGTTCAAGATTATTGAATCTCTACCGTGGGTCTAGATTTTCAGTCCTAAATTATTTCAATTTGTGCATTAATTTACAAATGAATAATTGAAAATCAGTACAATGAATGTGGCACTGGCAGTCAATGAAAAATTCAGTGATTATCTTGGGCACTTTTTTTCTCCATAGGAAAGCCCAGTTACCCTAACACATGATATTTGTTTACCTTGTGCAGAGCACCTTGGTCATTCTGGGCTAGGATTGCTTTCTCTGTGAAATTGGGACATCACACATTGCTGAATATAAGTTACCATATGCTGAGTGTTCATTGTTTTTCAGATTCCAAGTGTATGTACTAAGTGCCTTATATCTCATTTAATCATAGTAAACACTCTAAAGTTCTGTTTTAAAGATGAGAAACCAAGTCTCATAGACTTGTCTTAGGTTAGCATTTCTTCTTAGGGATTGGGCCACAATGTGAATCTCAGCAATCCAACACCAGGACCAGTGGTAGCAACTGAACAGTGACCCATTATATAAGGAGGCAATTCTTTCTGTTTGACTAAGTTTAGAAATTTAAAGCTTATCCCTCTTTACAGGGAAACTCTCCCAAATGATAGTCTCAATAGTTCCCAACTGAATATAGTTTTTTTTTTTTTTTTAATTTGAAGCTAATGAGGAACAGGTGAATGGCTGGCATTATTATCAGCTCCTGGCACTGGCCTGGTGGGAGGATGACTGCTCTCTGGTGCTGGTTGAGTTTTGAGGAAAGAGCATTACTCTCAAAACATCCTGAAGCTCTCAAGACTGCCCTGCTGTTCACTTCCTCGTCTTAGGGAAAATTTGGGCTGGGAGCAAGATGGAAAAGAGCTCACCTGGATGAAAATGAATTGGTTTGGCGAGAGGTGGTAGTGGGAAGCCCAACAAACTTGTGGCCAAAAAAGATCTTAATTATGTTCTTGGTCCTGCTATTTAAACCCTAAAAGTCACTCAACTTTTCTGAATCTCAGTTTTCTCATGTTTATAATGGAAATTATGATGTAGTAACTGAATTCCTTACCTCAAGGGGCTAAAGATCTAAGCAAGACAATATGCTGTAAAAACTCTAAAGTGTAAAGTTTTTGAAAACTGCTAAGAAAGCAGATTTTCTAGGTGGTGGACTTTGTCCCTTTAACATAGAGAATAGAAAGCACAACTCAATTTTACTCCCGAATTCTACATGGATTAGAGAGTCCTCCCTCAAACACTCGCTTTTACTTCCCTGGTGTTCAAAACTTCTAGGCATTTAAGCAGTTTCCGAATCCACCAATTACTACCTAATGGGCCAATCCCATACTTCTTTCTTAGTCTTCAATAGAACTGTAATAGCAATAAAGTAATAATTCATTCATTCAACAATGGTATGTTGAGTCACTGGAAATAAAAATCAGTGAAAAAAGGTAGCTCAGTGGTAGAGCTCTTGCGTAGCATGTTTGAGGTTCTGGGTTTCATCACTAGCACTGACAAACATACACACACACACACACACATACACACAAACACATAGTGAAAATAAGAAACAAAACTATTCAGCACACAATACAGATCAAGGGTGACTGACACACTTGTGATCTCCACAACAATCCTGCACTATGTATTTTATTAGCATTACTCAGGATTGAGGGTACTGAGGTTCTGAGATTTTAAGAGAAATATCCAGCCTCTCCTAGCAAGGTTTTGGTAGAACTGGGATTAAAAGCCAATTCCCTCTTTTAGCAAATGTTTTTCCTTTGACCATTCATTTACTCATTCATTTACTAATACTTCACTTAATCTAATCTTTCTGATGTTCCTTTTTGTGAGCATCCCAGGTATTTTCTTAGGCGTCTGTGCTTGAAATAATAGCACCACTTTTGAACCTCATACTTTCTTCCCCTCTGCATTGCCTGGTTTAGCTCTGATCAACTTTCTCTTCCAGTTTTGTTGCCAGCCCTTAGCCCTTGTGACTTCTTGCTCCTACTATGGTAGTAGGATTCTCTATAGTCTCTCTACTTTTACAGTCTCCTCCATTCAGCTTGATGAATCTTACTAAAATATAAGTCTAATTATGTCCACTTCCCCAAGTCCTGCATGGCTTGCCAGGATCTATCATGATTGTCAATACTTACTGTTTTGGTTTATATGTAAGTTGTCCCCCAAAAGTACATGCGTGAAACAATGCAAGAAGGTTTAGAGTTGAAATGATTGGGTTATGACAGCCTTAATCTAATTAATGCATTAATCCCCTGATAGGTATTAACTGGGTGCTAACTGCGGGCAGGTGGGGTGTGGCTGGAGGAGGTGGGTTATTGGGGGCATGTCTTGGGGTGTATATATTTAGTCTCTGGTGAGCGGAGTCTTTTTCTCACTGCTTCCTGGTGCTGAGCTCCCAGCTGCTTTTCTATCACATTCTTTTGTCATGATGTTTTGCCTCACCTCAGGCCCCCGAGGAATGGAGTTGGCCATTATGAACCAGGACCTCTGAAACCATGAGACCCCAAATAAACTTATCCTTCTCTAATTGTTCTTGTCAGGTTTTCTGGTCAACAGCAACAAAAGAGCTGACTAAAACACTCACAATGTATTTCTGGTGTTCAGGGAATAGGGCAAACCACATTTCCAACCATTTCCCTCAATATGCTGCTTCCTGTACACAAAATCAATCCTTTCCAGGCTTGTCTGATAAGAATCTTCTGGGGCTTATTAGTACCCACGATCCTAGGCCTCTCTTGTTCCTACTGAGCCAGAATCACTGGAGATTTGCAGAGCCTGGTGGGCCTCTGAAAGGCTCAGGGTGTAGGTGAAGAGCTGGGACCCTTCTGGATCTTTTACTACTACTGTGTGTTGAGGAAATATTAGCTAGTGCCACCCGAGGTGATGACACTTAATCACACCTGAGTCCTCTTGGCCACCCTTTCTCACACATCACTGGGGTACACACCAAGTTCCAAAACCCCCCAAGAAACTTGAGTTCAAGTGAATCTTCCAAAGAGTTGACTTTCTCACATTTGTGGGAGCATGAGGTATTTTTGTTGAGCACAGTGGGAGACACGTGAGGGAGTTAAACCTGTCAACAAATGTTTAACTTACAAATTGTTTATGATACTACATACATGTAGAGAGTTATATATAATTAAATATGTCTGTGTGTACATAATTTTGGGCATATGTATAAATGGGTATGAATCTATGTGTAAATGGATGGTTTGCCTTCTCCCACAGTTATATAAGCTGGGTTATAAAAGGACCCATAAAATTGCAAGATAAAATATATTAATGACAATATACAAGAGGAAAACACTAGCCAGAAATTAAGGTGGAGTGGAAGCATTTTTCAGTAAAACTTTCTGCATGGTCATTAAAATGTACATTGAAATAAAAATCTTGCTTTTCTGTTTTTCTTATATACATCACAATTTGCAACATTAATAAGTAAAATTAGTCTTTAAAATCACTGGTATTAACACACAACATGCTTACAGGTGTTTTTCTTGGTATTTCTATTTTTCCAAAATTCCTTTTAAATATAGTATTTTTTATTAACTGAAAGTTTAAAAAACTGCAGTTGAAAATGGTAGCATATAGTTATTTTATTTCTAAATTGAATTATTTGACCTTTATATCAATTAGGCTTAGAAGTTAAGTATAGATACATGTTTAATTGGAAAGCAAGGAAATCATTTTTTTTTAAACTCCAAAGAAAAATGAAGTTTTTAAGTACATTCTGAATGTGACCAAGTGGCATGTTAACTAATTCTTTCTTTATTCCTATTTCCATCCATCCATCCATCCACAGTGTATTTATTCAATGTCTCCTATGCGTAGTGCAAGAACAGATGTATACTCTTAAAAGTTTACTTTAGCCTTGATATTCCCGTAGTAATACTCTTTCAAAGTTGAAGGAAGATAAATAAGATTGCCTCATCACTCTAGACTGATTTGCTTCAACAATAAAATACTTGTTATTTTCACATTTATTTAATATTTTAAATATTGAATCAAGTAACTCAGTATTATAAAACTTTTTTTTTTTCTTACAATTATAGTCTTCCTATGACTGACCAGTGGTTCCAAGGTCTAACTGTAGAAAGCTCTTTTTCCAGATATGACCACTGGCCTAAGATATTGCTTTTAAGTAGTTCCCTGATTTGCTACATTGTGTCAGCACACATACAGGCTTCAGTCACCTCTTATACAAAAAGGGTTTGTGTGTGACCTGTGTACCACACCTGCCTAAGGGGAGGTTGTGAGATAGGCTGTGGTTGCCCCTGGGTATAGCTGTCCTCTTCTGGTGGAAAGAGGATAGGCTTTGAAGCTAACTAGACTCAGTCTTAAATCCAGTCTTCACCTCTTATCTGATTTGGGGCAAATTATCATGTTTTACATTTGTAAAATGTGAAGAATATTATCTATCTCTTGGATTTCATCCACTGTCAAATTTTACTTCTCTTGCACTACCAATAAATAGTTCTCCAATGCAATTAAGTGGTAACATTTTTAGACTTACAGGTATCATACTAATTGTGCTTCTTTCTTTACCGGTTGGGTTCTTTTATTAAACTTGTCAGTAACACCTTAACGCAAAGACTATATAATTTTGCATCTTTGTTTAGGTCCTCTAGTCTTTCGTGTATTTGTTGGATTCAATAAATAACTGTTTAGCTTAGGATACAGAATAATTAGTCTTCATGATCTTATTATTGTCTACAGTTTCCCTTATCACTCTCCCCACTACGCATACACAGAAACTGGTGGCAATTAGTGCTGGGAGTATAGCTGAGTGATAGAGTACTTGCCTAGAATGCCTTGCACAAGGCCCTGATCTCAATTCTAGTACCACCAAAACAAAGCAAGCTTGTGGAAATTTAAACAAATAGGTTAGCATAAAAACCTCTAGTTTGATCAGACGGCTGGTAGGTGAAATGGCATGAGATAGTTTCTACCATGAGGTTGGGTATGAAATAGAGCCGGACTTAAATTCTGACTGTCATTTATTAGCCATGTAGGTGGATAAAAATTACTTATCTTAACCAAGTTTACTTCATTCCTCAAGTAATCTTTGCAGACCTGGTAAGCATTACATGAAATCATGATAATAAAACAAAAGTGTGAAGGCCTTCTGAGGTGTTTTATCACCCTGTACCATCTTTTAAATATATTAGCTCCACACAGTGACACATGCTTGTAATCCCAGCGACTGTGGAGACTGATGCAGGAAGATTGCAAGTTCAAAGCCAGCCTCAGCAAAAACGAGGCACTAAGCAACTCAGTGAGACCCTGTCTCTAAATAAGATACGATATAGGGCTGGGGATGTGGCTCAGTGGTCAGGTACCCCCGAATTCAATCTGTGGTACCCGCCACCAAAAACAATGTTTACATTGCTTCTGAGTTTCTGAAAGAATGATTTTAGACTAACCCAGAGAACTCTCTTTGAATATCATTCTTTGTTTCAAACGTTATTTCCTTGTGGCAGGAAGCGATAAAAACACATGGCACAGACAGCTAGTGACTGAAGAGGAAGTTAATGGTGTTTGTTTTTCCTCCAGAATTAGTAGTTCAAAAATTAAAAATAAAAATGTGTCTTGCCAAGTTTGTCACATACACATACACAGAATGCTTTGATTACAGGATTACAATGGTCCTAAATTTTTGACATTTGTATTTCTTCAATATTTATGCATTCAAAACTTTTTAACATTTAAAACTTTCATGCTCTGAATTTTATTTTATAAACTGTAATGATTAAAATATCCAAATACCATAAAATACACGTGGGACTTATTTCTTCTTGACCCTCTAGACTTAGAAACCAAGAGAAGTTTTAGAGTAAAGTATTTTGAAATTATTGACAAGCACAAATATTACGAGGATCCTGTGTAGAGGTTGTATTTTGGTCTTTGAGGAGACCAAATTTTAGGTGGTTTTAAAGCTATGATGAGAAAAGGTAAACAAGGCCTTTCTCCAGATATGTAATTGAAAAATACACTTGAGTTGTGATTGGAAAGTATTGCTTGACTCAAAAAAAAACCACTCATTTTTTTACCAGAGATTTCCTGCAAACCTCTGGTGATAAGGTGGCGGGGGATGCTTCAGTGGAAGGTGGCAGATTAAGCAAATCTTCAAGAGTGACCATAGATGCTATTTTAGAAAGTTAGAATTTTTTTTTTTTTTTTTTAATTTCAGGGAACAAATTCTTGGAAGGGAGACTACAACTTCTTTGAAATGTCTTTCATTTAATTAGAATCCAGATTTATGTCATTAGTTGCTGCTGCATAATATCATTCTGACTTTTGCTTGGCTATTGCTAGATGATTTATAAAGATTCAAGTGTACTTTGTTATGGGTAAATGGAGTTCTTTGGGTAAATGTTTAACTTTTTATTGCGAAACCCCTTGTGCACATTTCCATTGTCAAGTTTAGCAGTAGCAAACACCCTGGGAAAATCACTTTTAAAGCCTTTGAGAGGAAAGCATCATGGGTATTTACTGTGAGGAGGAAGGGAAGGCAAATATGTAGGGTTGTGTCATTTTACTCAGGAATCAGCTTTGGAAAGGTCATTGAGGAAGTAGTATTTGGGAGGGGTGGATATTTTTAGATTGCTTTTAAGTAAAATTATTTTTTTTAATGAACTGGAAAGAAATCATCTGGTTCAGTGTTTTCCAAACTGCATGTCATGTACTATTAGTGAGTTATGAAATCAATTTAGTGGGTTCTAATTAAACAGTGGAATAGAAGAGACTACAAAACAACATACCCAAGTGCACTCACATTTTAGGATTAAGTATTAATTGATGAAACTGAAGCTGATGTTTGAGTTTTACATAGATAAGCGTGTCTCTATGTATGTGTGTGCACACTTTTTATTATGAAATGTTTTTATGGTGTGAATAGTAGTTGAAAAAGCTGAAGGTCACTGACTGGGTTCAACTCCCATTTTACAAGTGAGAAACTGAAGGAGGCTGATAGTTTAGTGTTTCTCTTTGAGGTGGCTTATCTGTCATCAGGTTGTCTCTTTTTTGAATTTCTGTTGATTAGCTATTAATAGTCTACAGTCTTCCCCCTCCCTGCATCATGCTTTAGCATTCTTGCATTTTTGTGATCATGATCTAGATTAAAGATACTGATTATGGGTAGATAAATGATCACCAAGTCTCTGAGCACCATGTTGGGTAACTGTACTACCAGGTGGGAAGAATAGAATATTTATAGCTCTTGCTATACAAGAGGTCAATTATTTTACATAGGAAAAAACAGATGGAAAGCTGTAGCAATAATGTAGTAAATTTCATCCATAGTTACAGATAATCTTTATTAGCTTCTACCATTTGTTTCAGTTCACTTCAGCAAATATTTATTGAACTTCTACTTTGTGCCAGGTATTTCACCAGCTACTTAATTGCTCCTTTTTGAGGAATGAATAATTCATGTAACACATTGATCCCTCTCTTTGTTTGCAGTATATGCCAGGAGATTTATTGAAGAAATGAGGTTTTCTGTTCGTCAAAGAAAATAGAAATGTAGCTCCATGATTTATAACACAGTATAACTCTTTGGAACTCTGTTATGTTTTATCTAGTGTGTTAGTCAGCTTTTCACCACTGAGAAAATCTGCTTAGAAGAGGAAAGATTTATTTTGCCTCATAGTTTCAGTCCATGGTCAGCTGGCTCCACTGCTTTTGGGCCTATGGCAAGGCAAAAATGTGGTGGAAGGGCATGGTGGAGGAAAGTTGATTACCTCAGGAAAACTAGGAAGCAGAAAGAGAAAGAGCCTGGGGACATAACCTTTATGGATGACCCCAGTGACCTACGTCCTCCAATTAGGCTCACCTTCTAAAGTTTCTACTACTCCTAAGTGTCAACAAATTGACTCCATCAATGAGTTAACCCACTGGTGAAGTCAGAGTCCTCATGATCCAATCACTTCAACAAAGCTCCACCTCTGAGTATTTCTACATTGGGGACCAAGCCTTCAACACAGGAACCCTTGTGGAACATTCCAGATCCAAACCATAACATCTCGAAATGTTCCTAATGTGTTGCACTCAACTTTTATGCATTATAAAGTCCTGCAAAGATCACCTGTAGAGTCCACCTTAAATGTTTTTCTCTATCTTTACTTTCATAACACAGTTTTATCGAACTTTCCTCCTATAGCTATTTACACAGTGTCAGTTCTGCACCATGAATGGATGATTTTTTTTTTCCCTGACAACCTGAAAATCAAGGCAGTAGGACTGAGAGGGCCAGTATCCAGATGCCATGTGAAGCTTTGTCATTTCCACATTGATATACTTTTTGTTTGCCTTTCTGTGTGTCAGTTCCTGAAGGTGGTGATCTGTTTTCTGCTCTCCTTTTTGTTCTTAAAGTGTCCATGCAAACAATATCATTCTACCTTTTGCTTGCTTATTAGTTGAATGTTGACCATATGACTGACTGCCTGAGGCAATAATAGCAGCAGAAAATAGTCCCCACATGGCACCATCAGCCTCTTCTTGATATCTGTCAGTGCAAAGAGAATGCCCGTTAGGTCCAAGCCCAAGGAGGGAGATATATGAAGAGTCTGCTCAGTCAGCAGGTCTAGAAAAACTACTTTTTAGAAAATTTTTAATTGTCAATTATTTTAATCTTTACTGTTTGGAAAGATCAGATGTAATCTTGTATAGCCAGTTTTACTTGCATTCTTGATTACTCATGATTTTGAACTTTTACCATATCTTTATGGTATTTTCTCCCCACAGTTTTGAATTTGTGTCCTTTGTTCATTTTTCTTTTATGCTGTCCTACTTTGATTTATAAGACTTTTGTAAATTGTGTTTGATTTTACCATTGTAATCCTTCTCCATTATATACTTTAGTGGTGTTAAGTACATTCATTTTATTGTGTAACCATCACCACACACCACATCACCACAACATCTCCAGAACTTTTCCATCATCCCAACGTGAAATAAACAGATGTTATGAAATGGGTGGCAAAGCCTTAACCATGTACAAGTATGTAGATCTGAGGGTCTGTTCCATCTTTGTCAAGGGGAATGCTAATCCCCCTCCCTTCATAAAACTCTAGAAGCACTTCTTGAAGATATAATCCCTTAATCAGTTATCTGGTTCTAAAACTGACATAATTATTGCCACTTCACTTTAAAAGCTGTTTTCATACATTAAATTAACAATTGAACAGCTGTTCTCATAACCATCTTAAATTGAGCAAGTTCTGTTTTGTGGACTCTTTATAGTTCCTCCACTTTTTATTTAATCTACGGTGTTTGATGTTTTTCTTGCTTGCCACTGTGGTATTTCCAGCTGTGCATGGAAATTAATTTTCTATTTGAATAGACAATTCCAGGAAACTATCTATTAAGGTTATAGGAGGCAAAGAGAATGTTGCTTTTCAATTATTTTTTGTGGTGTTCCTGGCATTATGAGGGGGTGAGAAGGTTGACTTAAGAGTTCATGATTGACAGTTTATTTTTGTTTTTAAATTATATTACTTAAGTAAAATAAACTTTGCCACAGGTCATAAAAGTGACCAATAATAGAAAGTATGTGGCACTGAGGACTGAAACCAATGCAGCAAAATAATTCCAAATGGACCTTCTGTGGACTCTGAAAACAGTTTGGACAACATAACTGTGTATCTGACTGATTTTGTGGGGAGCTCAAAATCTGAGATTCAGAGAATCTTATCTAAAAACCCTAAGAGTGAGTTTCGTATTGGAATTGAGAATTTATCAGATTTTAAAAAGATAGTATGATTTTTGAAATTCACTATGTTTTGAAATGGACCATTTACCCTCAATTATTACCTGGCACCTTCAGATGACTCCCCATAATAAAAAATGTTAATATTTCTACAGTGAAATTCAAAGATATTAATACTAAATGAGATAAATTGAGATAATAAATAACTTTATATCTGCTTATGCCAATTTTGATGAGTTTAGATTTATCACCAAATAAGTTCTGAAAGTCTTTTGTTCTTTAGGATCATGGACAAAGGGGGATAAACAATATCTCACCTATGCATTAGGGACTTCCAGCTCCCTTGGTTAGAAGCAGCTTAGCTGCACGTTCCAGCCATGGCTATTCCTCAGTCACTCATGTTGTGGATTTGACATTCTCAGTGTTATAGACAGTTTTGCTTCTAGGGTTCTATACCTGCTACTCAATGACTCCACTGCTGAATTCAATCTCTTTCAGCTGTTTTGTACCATTTTTGTTTGACATTTTTGCTCTTATGTGTAAATGTCTCATCATACTTTAAACACCCAAATTATCTAATCCCTTCTCTGTTCCTTTGCACTGGTTATTTTCAATACTTTAAATGTCTTACTTTCTTCTTCCTGCTGAGTTTATTCCTTGTTTCATTATTCTAATAGTAAAATGTAGTATTTTCCTGTTACTTTCTCTATTTCCTTAGAGCTTTGAATCTACCTTTGTTATAGCATGCAGGGCATTGCTCCATAATTGTTTTCATATTTTCCATTATAACATAAGTTCCTTGAGGATAGTACCTCTTTCTGTATATCCATTGCCCTGCACAGTGCTGGCATATCACAGATTCAGAGTTTTTAGCCCAAGATAAATAGAAGGGATGTATTTGGAGACTGTGGGATAACTTGGAGACGAGGGAAAGAGAGATACACAATAGAAATAAATAATGAGAGAACAAGGCAGGCTAGTGTAGGGTATAGTAGTTTTGTTTAGGTTATACAGATGCATGGAGTAGAAAATTAAAAGAACTGAATGATCTGAATAATTAAGAAAACTTCACGAAGGAGGTAAAGCTTGAGACAAACCTTGGCAGGTGTTTAAAACTGGGATAGGCAAAGAACATATAATACTGTCCAGAGAAGGGGGAGTATGTTGAGATAGTAGGTGTTGATGTGTGAAGAACCTATTTAAATCAATGACTTTTTATAATGGAAGTTCCAAATTAAGAGAGTAATAGAGGAAAAAGGTCAGTTCACCAATTGGGTCTGGATAATGTAGAACAAAATATAAGAAAAAGAGTTTTTCAGAGTAAGGCCATTGTGAATTAAAGAACAATGTAGGAATGATATGGTAAGAACAACTTTTCTGAAATTAAATGTGCCATGGCGTATGTAGTGATGTTTGAACCAAAGATGAAGACAGAATCAAGATAGGGCAGGTTTACATCCATTTCCTAAAAACAAGTAGGAGATTATAAGAACTTTAATGAGAAGATGGTGATGAGCTTGGACAAAAATGTGGGAAACTTTTGAAAAGTAAAGCCATAATGGTTAATTTGTCCATTTGACTGGGCCACAGATTGCCCAGATATTTAGTTAAATATGACTTTGGGTGTTTCTGTGAGGGTGTTTTGGATAACATTTCATTTAAATTACAATTAGGCTAAGTAAAGCAAATTGCCTTCCATAACCTGGGTGACCTCATCCAGTTAGTTGAGAATCTGAACAGAATGAAAAACTGACCTCTGCCTCCACTCCCTTGTAAGAGAATTCTCCTGCCTGATGACTTTCGAACTGGGATTTTGACTCTTTCTGATTCTACAGCAGCCTGCTGGCCTTCAGACTCCGTCATGTGAGTCAGTTCCTTAGAATCTCCCCCACCTCTCAGAATTCATATGTATCTCCTTTTGGTTATGATTCTACATAGACCTATACACATAGGATATGGAGTCTGATTAGTTAATGGGAGTCACAGGAGGTGAGGAAAGAAATAGTACTTAAAAATTGAGACTGAGGGTTTTAGAGAAAAATAACTGTAGTAATAGGAATGGGGAAGCTGAAAAAGGCAGTCGATTTTAAGTTAAGGAGATTATATTTGTTTTTGATTTTGTGGACTTGGAAATGCTATTGGAGATTCCATGAAATGATTTGAAACTGCCATAGTGAGATACGTAGCTTGTTTGGGTGAGGCTAGGTGTGGTGTCTTGGAATCTCTAAAAGCAGGTGAACAGAAGTCACAGGATAGAGCAAAGTCCAAAGTGGAGTGAGAGAGACAAGCAGGAGGTTTTCTAGATGAGCATTACGGGGCCAGAGAGAAAGATGGGCTGCTGGTATAGAAAGGATTTGGTGGCAGAGCTCTTGTTTGACTTAGATTTGTTAGCCTCCTTCACTACAAAGTGAATTTCATGAGGCTGGAGATCTACTCACTTCTGATTCTCAGCTTTAAATGTTGTGCTTAAGGTACTCAAGATCCCTAGACATTATTCCTTTTTTTATTTTTCACTAGAAAACCTTTTAAATGAAAACTGGAGCAGAAATTAGGATTTCTTTCCTCTGTGCTTTGCATTTAAATAGGTTTGTAGATTGAGATTTGACATTTTAATTTCTAAGACTTTGGTTTTCTTTTCCAAAAAAGGAGGTTAGATTAAAAATATTGACTATTCCCTGTAGCTCAAAAATTATGGAGAAAAATTTCTGTATGCCAAAAATAGTTCAAAGCTTCAAAAATGTCCTCAAGTAAATTCAGAAAATAAATAAAATTTTATAGCAAATTATCTTCCTTGCCTCTTTTTGAAGTTTTTATTATTTAAATATCAATCAAAGTATTGAAATTTCATATAATCTTGTCAAGATGCAACTTTGGGCTGAAATTATCTTCCCAAAATATTACATTCGTGGTTTAAAAATAATTCTTTATAGAGGACCAAACCCTACTTTATATAACTTTTAATTAATATAGCTTTTAATATTAATATGGCTATGAAAAAGAAAAATAAATACAAGCAGCATTTCCTTTTAAATTTCTAAGATATAAGGAAATTTTGATTCTTGTGAAAAAAAAATTTTTTTCTATTACAAACCTTTCAACTCTTAAAATGTTTTCAGAGACTCAGTGTGTAATAGATACTAAGGGAGGAATCACTGGTTCAAATAATCCTATGTGTTTAACATACTTCATCCAAAATTCTGTTGCACCTCCTGTTATGTTTCTAGATCTGTGTTAACATCATGCAGTCCCACAATATCCATTTTAAATTAATGCAAAGATACTTTCTCTTCTGAATGGCACATTCCTCTAGGCTATATTCACTTTTGATATTTGGTGAATATATGATATATAAATTATAGTCCATATCCTTTAACAATATTTTTCCTAATTGTATAATTTGAAATATGAATTTCCAAAAACAATTTGGAAAAAAATGACTTCTTTATTTTTAAAATATACCACATGCATGAATGTTGATATAAAGTATTTAACACAGAAACTATTGAGCAGTTGGGAAATATATGCCATAAAATTTAATTCAAAGGAATTAAATTACTATCATTAAAAATAACATTCTTTTATCAGATAGAACTCTCTGGGCCCCTAGAATGTGCACTGTGGGTTAGGTATTGGTTATCATCATAGTTTTCTTCCTGGTATATGAGGGTACTTTCCATGTCTGTGGCCATCCACAGTATAGGACTTCTACCTGCTGATGTTGCTTTTATTTATTTAATATCTCTTTTATTTGCTTTGTTGCTCCTCAATTGAGGACAGTTAACAGCTAAGAATTCTGTCAGATAATAGTGTCACAAAAATAATAAGACATGTACTTTTCTGATAACAATTGCTCTGTCTACAAAGCAATTATCTAGAAATATTTACTTCCAATAGAGATACTTTAAAATTATTTACTTCCCACATTTTCTAAATTTCTGGTTTTCTTGTGAAGTATAATAATTTATTCTTGGATTTATTTTATTTTATCTGTATTTTTGAATACAAGATATTTACCATTCACATAGATCAACTGGCCTCTTTGTCTATTGGTATTATATATAGTTGTATAGATAATAAGGATCTGCTTCTATCTGCTTTTAGTGTTTCCTTTGTAATAAGAAATATAAGAAAGTAAAATAATAATAATAAGATCTACATACTCAGAAACATAAAATATTGGTAAAACTTTTGTGATAACTTTGCTCCATTTATAAGTCACACTAATGACTGCTTTGCTTCTCAGTAATTTTCCATTTGTAACATTTTATACCTGGTTACACAAATGTAATGCAATTGAACAAGAAAACAATTATCTGTCTCGTGGAAATAATGTACTTATCTCATTGAAACAATTGACTTGTTTAAAAATACACAGAAGTTTTAGTTCTGCTCAGAGTGCGGTTACGTGTAATTTGTAATGAATTTCCAGGAGGAATTAAAATGCTCTATTGTAATTGGATAAGCTATTGAATCCACTGGTTGTGAGTGATAAATTTTGGAGCTTAATTCACCTCTCATACAAACTTCCATGTGGAGCTGTTTTGGATTTTTTTCAATAATCTATGAATTTTGGCTGGATGTCTGGAAAACTGCACTCGAGACTTTGTATTCCAGAGAAAGCTTTGAGTTGACTTGTGGGTTCTGTCAGTGGAACATTTCAGCACTTTTTGGACTATTTCAAATGTTTCTTGGAATTTTGTGTGGCATTTGGTCCAACTTATCTATAGGATCATATTGTATTCCAGATAAACCCTAAAAGTTATAATTTGTAACTAATGTGGGACTTTGTTGGGTTTTGGTAGACAGCTAACACCATTGGGCAGTTGAAGGTTTGACATTATTAATGATACTTCCTTCTAAGGACATAAGTACTTAAAACAATAATACAGAGAGGGGCTACAATTCCTTAAACAGTGCTTATTTTTCTCGTATCTGATCTTTCTCACAAAAAATAATATCCTATTTCAATTCCTTATTACATATATTTGTGTATGTTTTTTAGCAATTTCTAAAACTTCCACAGATCAATAGTTTATTTATTTATTTTTTCTTCTTTCTTAAAGCAAAATGACCCTGGCTTTTGGCTGACCCCTGTCTTTTGATGTAGGACTGATAGGGGTTTTCATTTTTCACTTTAAAGTTGTCACCCAAGCTAGTTAATTTTGGTTGCAACGTCATAGAATATGGATGGTGCTTCCTAGGAAAGATTTGGTATAGCCCCCTTGTTTTACACACAAGGGGGGCCAGGCCCACCCAGTTCATTAGTTTTCCCAGGAAGCCGTGGCACTGCTGGGCTGCATGTCTTTGAAGACCTTTTCGACTGCTTAAAGATCTGACCTCCATTCCCATCTTAAATTTTGTATATCTGTGTAATTTTCCTTAATACCTTTTTAGCTCCCTAGATATACTTCACATTAATTTGGAAACCAGAAAAAACATTTGTTTCATATCTTTTTGGGATTTCAGAGTGCTGTCTACTATTCCATTCTCTTTAGGTTCTGAGCCACTAAGACACCAGTATAGGAAAAAGAAAGGTATTAGTGTTAACAGCTCTATCACAGTGATTTTGGGTTGTAGGACACAGTACACCAAAGGCTGAGGCTGACTTTCTGTGCCTCCCCCAACTTCCTGTTGAATTTTCACCCCTTCACAGAGAAGTATGGAACTGTGGGTTCAGGGTCCAAACCCTGTAGAGCAGTCCTAAGGAAGACAGAGAAACCAGCACCTCAGAGAGACCCAGGAGCCAAGGGCCTCACCCAGAACCCTTTCTCCACTCTGGCCAAGTAAAGCAGGCCTGGCTCTAAGAAGAGGAAGCAGTGTTTTTCAGTAGCTGACCATTTGGTAATGATCTTCATCTTTTCTTTCTTCTTGGTTTATGACTTCTGTTTCTACTAGCATTCTGAAACCAATGTCATTTACGTTTCTTCTCCTTGCATGATGAGTTATTTTCCTATTATCCTCTTGAATACAGTTGAAAAAGCAAAGGCAGTGAAAGAAGCCTAGGCAACTACTTATTTGCAATTGAGGAAAATAAATGAGAATTAGATAGCTGGTAATGAGAGATGGCACTTTAAGAAATGTGCGTGGAACACTTCACAGGAATGGAACATGAAGAACATTTCTGCTCTCTCCTAAACAGGCCATTCTTCTTCTGACATTTTTTTGAGAGGAGAAAACTGGAGAAGACTTTTACTTCTCTATTTACAGTCTTTGTTTAAGCTCTAGATTGCTGTGAGAACTCACCATTATATATTAATAGATGTATTTCCAACTGTTTATAGGCAGATTCCAACAAGCTTACTTTGCTTTCATTTTCCTGTGGACTTAAAATTAAGTAAAATGTTAGATGACAGATCTATTGGATTTTTTAGTTGATCTATATGTGAAGATTTCTACTAGGTTTCATTGTTTTCTTCCAGTTATTTTTTAAAATCTTGTTTCTTTGCCTTCTTCATTAACTTTCTTGAAAATATTTGCCTACAAAAACCCAAAGACTATTTAACAGTTTTCTTCCTATTAGGGGATTTTCCCTACTTAGGATTTCTTGTCTTGTGGAAAATGTTGCACCTGTGTACAGACACTTGTACTTAATTTGGAGGTAAATTAAAAGTGATTTAAAATTCTAATGTTCTAGATGCACTTCTCCTTTCCTGCTGTTCTTATACCTACTAGGCTTTGCTTCCTCTCAGTAGGCTGAAGGCCATTTAGATAAAGAGTGAATTGCAGACTAATAGATTTAAGGTTTAAGATGTTCCAGTTCCATTCTTGGAATTGAAATCATCATCTTTCAGATGATTTATCTCCAAAAGGTGATTTAACTGACTTTTCTGGAATCACCATTGTGCTTTTGTTTAGCAGGTATGTCAAGTATCTGTCCCAGTGCAAACTGAGAAGTGACAAACAGAAAATAGCACAAAAGTAGTCCCAGCAAACATCAGGCGATGCCCAGGCAGCAGAGCATGCTGGGAGAGACTGTGGGCTCTGGAGCCATGTGCCTGTGTTGAAACTCAGCTATAACACCAAATTTCTTATCTCTGTGTGTTTGCTCATCTGCACAATGGACATACTAATTAAAATATCTACCTCAAAAGGAAGATCTTGTGAGGATTAAATGAAATAATCCAGGTAAAGCACTTTAGAACAGTGTCCAGGACATTGTGTATGCTTTATAAATGTTAGGTGTTAGTCCTGTATGGGTATGTGGACCCAGGTTTCTCTATATTTTCAAGTGTTTTTCTCAGAAACAGTATTATTCAGGAAAACTGGGCTAACAAGATCTTTTCTGAGGTGTTCCTGGCTTGTATTTTTATTTACTTAGTATTTTGTTTGTTTTCAGTTTGCAGTGCTGGAGATCAAACTTGGGGGGGGGGAGGTGCTAGTTTAGCCCATATACCCATACCTCTCCCATTTCCAGCTTATATTTTTAAATGTGAAGGGTGCACCAAAGACTTTTGAGTCTCAGCTTTGTGTAATTTAATATTAGTAAATAATCTGGGCCCCTTGGTAATCTGTGTGAAGTAATTTGGGGATTTCAGGCAATTTATTTCCCACTGGAAAATTATATAGATTGTCTTCATTGCTGGCATTCATTTTGGCACTAAATTTTGTCCAGTATTCACAGTTGCTCAGATTAGAAGGGAAATATTGAGAAAGTAGTCTTCAAGTTACTGACTGATCTAACCAGGCATAAAATGGTTGTGTATTTTGGAGACATATAGCATCATCTAATACCCAGAGGCATAATATCCCAAGGTGAAAATTCCATAATATTGTATGTGTTTGTGGAAGAGGAGAACTGAAGGAAAAATTTTGAGGGAATCTAAAAGTTTTACTTTAGTTTGTATAATAATTAGCTTGGTTACATAAATACCAGGAAAATAATTAGAATAACAGATTATGTTGAATGCTTAAAGAATTATGTTTGACAACTTTTAATTTTCTTTCCTCCCACACACCACTTCCTAGTTTGTTTCTGGCACACCAGATGTGCCTCAACACAGTGACTGATCCAGTAGAGTTTTGTGAACACCTGTGATGTGACATAAAAATTTTTTTTTCATTTTGGTTACTGTTAATGAAAGTCACAGAAAGTAATAGAAAGAGCACTGTAATTTCAGATAATGTTATACAGAGATATAAGGGGTAGTCTGCTTTGTCTATAAACCTACCCATCAATGTTCTTTTTTAAAAAACTAACATTAAAACTGTGTCTGAATGGTGAATGTAAACACATAAAAGGGGATTGTAACCTTCTTGCTTTTCCTAGTTAGATACCAATGAGCTACTACTGGGCAGAAGAATGAAGCAGTATGATTGGTAGGGAAAAGTGAAAATGAAAAAGCAATGAGAAAGTTTCTTCTTCTTCTTCTTTTTTTTAGTACTCCTTTTATAATATTCCAACTTCTTCAAATAGATCAATTTATGTAGTAGTTTTTTTTTTTTTCTTCCATGATTCTGGGAATCAAACATGAACCTCATGTATGGGAAGCAAGCACTTGGCCACTGAGGTACATAGCCAGTTCTGATTTGCTGGGTTTTAGCTTAAAACTAACTTTAATTCTTGATTTCCATGGGGAAAATGCATTTCATTTTTGCTTTGTCCATTGTGGACTTACTACCTTAATTTTTTTCTTTTATTTTTAGCCTTTTTAAAATTTAAATGTCAGAGCAAGTACTACAGTTCAGAAATGGTGATTTTTCTCAAAAAGAATTAGTTTTGTTTTTAGTTTTGACCTTACTGTGATATTTTCATATATCCCTAATTTTGACATCTATTAATAATTTAAATAATAACAACTAATAATTTTTTTCTTATCTTTTAATTATAGAACAAATAATGTTATAATCAGGAACTATATCAATCTACCAACTTGCAATTTGTTTCCTTTATTTTTCAGGGCATGTTCCTTTTCAACTTATAGTGTCCTTTACATATATTATACACTTTAATGACTTTGTAATACTGTATCTTTTCAAGAGTGATTGTTTGATAATCCATAATTATTTAATCATTACTATGAGACCATAGGTGTTTCTTTGTTTGTTTATTTATTTATATGTTGGTACTGGGATTGAACTCAGGGGCGATTGACCACTGAGCCACATCCCCAGCCCTTTTTTGTGGTATCTGGGATTATAGGCATGTGCCACCATGCCAAGCTAGGTGTTTATTGTTAATGTTTTGCTGTTATAAATTACATCAACACAAACATTTATCTGAATTCTCTCTCTCTCTTTGGAATTATTTACTTGGTTTATAGTTTCTCACCTCAGATAGCAATAATGTATGGATTTAAGAAACTGGACAGTGTTGGATGTATTTAGAAGTTTTTATATTTATTCAATAAATGTAAGGTGGTACCTAGATGTTGTTTTAATTTGCCTTGCTCTAATAAATAAAATGCCTGCATGTTATTTTTTTCTTTTAGGCATGCTTAATAATTTAGTGTCTTCTTGTGCAAGTCCATGTTATTGAGTCATTTTTCTTTTCCATTTTGTTTTTCTGTCAGATTGATTATCTCCTCTATGTAACATAGAAATCAACTTTTTATCTCTTTTGATAAACATTTATGTACTATGCTTTTTATTTTTAACTTGATTACTTTTCTTACTACAGATTAAACTGTTATATAACTTTTCTCCTTTTTTATTGACTCAAGTCTTAGAAAGTTGAAAGTTGACATTCTGTTATAAAACCTCAGTTTATGCTAATTTTTAGTGAGCTTTTATATATGCAGCTAAATTTCATGTATTTTATATGTATACACACATACATACATGGCGATAGAAAGGGATAGACTAGTATTACTAATACTATAAATTTTGACACATTTTCCCCGAATTATCAACCATTTGTCAGTATTATTTATTAAATAATTTTGAATTTCCTTTATATTGTATTATTGCATGCTTATATACAATTAAATATTTTAGTGTGCTCCATTCTTATTCATTGACCTATTTCAATTTGCATTTCAAAACTATACTATTTAAATTATTAATGCTTTATACTATGTTGAATGTTTTTTCTTTTTCAAATATCATTGAGTTTCTACATGACAGAAAAAAGTGTACATATAGAAATTAAAATTACTCAGTTTTCCCCCTTCTGGAAATAAAAGTCTTGCTGGAAAAATGGGCATGCAAAAATGTAATTATACTATAACATGATAAAAATCATGAAGGAGAGGTGAACAAAGAATTGTGACTGAAGAGTATATTTTTATCTGTTTATTTTTCTCTAACATATGTTCTAGATAAAAGTTCTGTTATAAGTTTAATTGCTATTTTATTATGTCTATAAAATAACTGGAAAACATTTGGTTTCTTTTTATTGTGTGATCTTCTCACTCAGAATTAGTATGTCATTTGTTTTTGTTTCTCAATTAAGATCCATAGTTTTCTTTAATGTGAAACACTTTTTAGAGAAATTTCAAGTTAAATATGTCCATGGTATGACTATTATTCATGATAGTATGCAAATAATTATGTATTTGGTTTATTTCTTTCTAGAAAGCCTTTATTTTGGGTCTAACATTTAGAGTAATTTGAAAGACATACTCCCTTATTTGTTTATTCATTCATTCATTCATTCAGTGTGGGAGCTCATTGTTCATTAATAACACTTTTGAGACTTGATAAGATGTAGCATACATGAAATGATAAATGTGCAAGTCTTTGAGGTTATTTTTGAATAATAATTTATTAGCAGTTAAAATTTTGAATAGTTAATTTTTCAAATCAGTGATAACCCAATGAGAAATTCTTGTGCCAAGAAAGTCATAGTCTTATGAACTTGGAATTATGGAACTATATAATATATGTTTCATAGTCATGGAAACCTGTGACTCACTATTTCTGGCAGGTGAATATATTTTCTATCATTGCAGCTGTTAATTGGCAATGAGGAGGGACAAAAGGTGTTGAATTTTGGAAAATAAAACTTAAATAAACATCAGATAATTAATCATTTTTGGAATTCTGCTTGTATCAGTTATATTAATCCTGCTTTTTTAAATGCAGAAAAAGTTTATTCCATTATTTTAATTTTCTAAACTGTGCTTTATTTAAAAATATTTTTGTATTTGCAAATTAGGTCAGGAATAAGCGAGATCTTAGTGACGTAAATAAACAAATCCCAGTGGAAGATTGTTTTTGAACTTTCTCTTTTGTGTAATTCTTTTTATATAGAAGAACACATCTCTTGACCAGGATCCCATTATAAAAAAGAAAGGGTAGGAGTGTGTGTGTGTGTTGGGGGGTGGTGAGTGTTCCCAGAGAGACTCCTTGAATTTCAGCCTTTTAATTACTTGATTATTCTTGTGGTTACAGGGATAAAAGAATAATGAGGAGTTTGTTTTCTATGTGAATCATAAAGGATAATATGGGTATACATAGGGCCATTGACTTGAATAAATGGATAGCCTTTTAAAAATACTTTGGAGGGGAGTATATGTTTTCTTGGGACACATGGAAATTGTTTTAGTGATCCAAGTTCCATGTTTCACAGGAAGTTCAAGTACAGGAAGAGGAGTGGCAGCCACTTGATAATAAAGTTGGTTTAAGTGTTTATCTTGTATTTATTCACTACCTCATTCACAAAAAGATTGGGCATTCCTTGTAAGAACATCCTCAACCTAATAATGAGAAAATGTATATAGAAGAAGTATAGTATCAAGGAAAAGTATAAGTAGGAAATCCTAACTGGAAAAAAGAAAATAAATATTTGAAGACCTATGTGGTTGTTTTGTTTTGATTCATTATTTATTGTGACCCTCAGTTTTCTAGCAGCTATGGCATAGTTAGATGGATATAGATACCATGTCTCTTTGCTACACACACACACACACAATACACACAGGTGCTCACACGTGCACACTCACACATTTATTATAAGTATTAAAATGGTTTGTTTTACTTATTACCAGATGTTTGTATTTATGTTATTTCGAAAGAGCAAATCGCATTGATGTTCCTTAGGGGCAGCATAGCAATGTGAATCTAATTGCTAAAAGATATTTCTCATACAGACCTTTATAGATAATGAACCAAGTGATGTGCTTAATAGTGATTCTCTTTGAACGAACTGGCTTAGCTGTGGGTGATTCCAGAATAACCTATTCAGTTCTGAATTCAAGAGCGGAGTGCCAGGAAATGTTGAGGAGAGAGGGGCAGACATGATGTAGAAAAATTACCAAATTCTCTATCTGAGAGACAACTTCAAGTGTTTCTTGTTAGTTACCCAGGACACCACCTTTTACATTGTCTATCTCATTGTTGGGCTTCCTCTCCTACCCTACCCTGCAGCAATCAAAACAAAAAACAACTCCCCTAATCCAAAGCCAGTTTTAATTTATGGGGTGGATCGTATCACCTGTATTTGGAATGCTTTAGGTTATCTCCTTTAAATTGTAAATGAAGTCAACATGGGTATAAAGTGTAGCAAGACAACTTAAGGAAAAATTTGATATGTTTGTCAGTGAGAAAGGAAAGCAAGCTGAATAATAAAAATTAAGCTAGCATGAGCCCCATGGAAAACAATTAGAAAATGTATAAATGTATAAATAGAGAATGTATAAATTATGTGGCTTCTAAGTCTGAAAAACAGTCTTAGTACAATACTGAGTCAGAAATGGCCCCTGCCTTGCTCAGGCATGCATTTTCTGCATTTTGTTTTTATTATTTGTAACTTAATTGTTCTTTAATGAAGTCTTAATCCACTGATTAAGTAACTTAAAACAGTTACATAAACAGTACATAAGTAACTGTTATTCCATATTTAGCATGTGTTTTTGTTCTTAAATCTCATTTTGTTTATTTATTATGTTATTCCGAGGTTCCTTTAGTCCTTTTGGTCTGTGGGCATGGATAGTTTAATGGAAAGAGCTAATGACTTTTCGGTTTTGTGACCTTTAACTTTCTGCTTCAACAAAACTTTAATCACCTGCTTACGTAACTGGCATTCTGCTAAGAGCTTTTTCACATCTTATCACATATCATTTCCTATAATAAACTCATGAGGTAAGTCCTTTATGGCCCCCATTGAATATGAGAAATGCTGAGCCTCAGGGAGAAACTAGCTGGGGGTCACATTGCTAGATGGTGCTGAATTTTGTCTCAAGTCCAAAGTCGTTTGTCCTTGAAGCCAGTTCTTTTATGGCCATGTCTCCTGCAAAGCGCGTCAGACTTTTACTTAAGATACTCTCTGCTTTTTGTTTATTAATTAATCTTGTGTGAAATGTAATCTATTAAATCTAAGAATGCTATTGTTATCTGGGCCAAATTGCAGAACTGAAGTACTGAGATGCAGATCTGAATGTTGTTAACTGTACAATATACCTTTGAGAAGAGTCAGGTCAAATTTCTCTGGGTTGAAATCAGAGTGATTAGAGTCTAATAAGAAAGTAATCCCTGCAGCTCAGGAGGCTGAGGCAGGGGTGAGTTCAAAGTCAGCCTCAGCAATGTCAAGGTGCTAACCAACTCCATAAGACCTGTCTCTTAAATAAAACACAAAAGTGGGCTGGGGATGTGGCTCAGTGGTTGAGTGCCCCTCAGTTCAATCCCTAGTACCAAAAAAAAAATAAAAAATAAAAAAATAAAACAACAACAACAACAACAAAAGAACAAATCTTTGAGAGAAAAAGAGCATGTGATCTTTTTGACACTAACCTTTTTGACTACTATGGACAACTACAAGACAGATATAATGAAGAAATTGAGGCCCATAGTAGGAATTTTTTAAAATTTAGTTGTGGTCGTCAGACATTTATTGAACACCTACTATAATAAAGCTGTATTCTGTGATATAGTTCTGATACTCAAGATAACTATACTCTCATGGAGAAACTTTTAATCTAACGAGATGACCAGTTTTCAAAATTTCAAATTCATTAAATTGCCTACTATAATTGCCTTTGGATATTTAAAACTTTCCTAATGAAAAATACAATTTCTAGTTAAGAGGGTTTCCTGTTTGAGACAATGCTTATACCTTAAGTTTAAACCTTTTTCAAATATAACCCACATTTTACCTTTAGAGCTAAAGGATGTCGAGAAGAGTTCATTATAATGTAATTGAGTCACTCACCAGGACTATTTTAAAACCAGTCACTTCCTTTTCTTTCTTTGTACCCTGTGACACATAGACTTCGAGAATCAGGAAAGTATTGTTTTTGTAGAACAAAACTAAGTTAATATGGTTAGTATTTTTCAGTTCAAGGTAGTAAATTACACTGAAATTCTCTTCTTTCTCCTTCTAAATTCAGGCATGAAATAGCTTCTCCTGTTATAAAATGACAATTTTTGTTTACTTATAATGAGATAATCCCTTTTATTTATAGCCAAGTTCATCATTTTAACACTAAATTCTCCATGACAGCCCGGAGGAGAGAACTTGGCAACCCTTCATTATTATCTGTTTTTATCATCGGAAGGTATTTATTTGTAAGGGGAGTGTGGCAATGACGTCAAGGATAAGAATGAGCTACTCCCTGACATTTTGATACAAGGCGGCCTTTCCTTTGGAGTCTTTATGGTAAATATGACCATAATTACTTAAAATGAATTCAAGTAGTTACCAGTCAAGATGTGCAGAGTCCCCTGGAAACTTGAAAGCATGTAATTATAGCTGTGGAAGGAGACTGTCTAATAATAAAAAGAGAAAATGGCAGTATTGAATTGGTAATTCGGGAATCCTGTCAATGACCATCTATGCAACAACATTTCATCTGTGATTTTCAGCAGCTTTACAAAGGTCTTGCTGGGTCCTGCTTCTGCACCTTTGTATTATAGGAAGATTCACTCTTCAGAGAGGCCCACTAACTCATCATTTCAGCATGACAATGTGAGAGCTTAGAAAGAATTAGACTTTCAGGCCTTGATGCTCTTTTCAGGCCTTGGTGCCTTTGTGGGTGAGTTTCTGTTATTTTTTGTTTTGCTCATGATAGTGCTGTACATTGAGACAAGTCCAAGTCAAGGACATATGAAGTGATTTGATTTTTTTTTTTTTTGTCCTAGCATGTGACAATAATCAGCTTCTATGAAACTGTTGATATCATGATTTCCTTCTGAAATGATCACAGTATTCCATGACTGCTATTTGACTTGGTCCTTCTGACACAAAGGCATTTCCTATGTCTACTTAATTGATGACAAACAGGAAGGAAAATAATGAAGAGAATTGGAGAACTGGGTATTCTGTTCTATTGCTATTTATTTATTTATTCATTTATATTTGCAGTACTGAGGATTGAATCCAGGGGTTCTTTAACAACAAGCTATATCCCTAGCCCTTTTCATTTTCTTTGAGACAGGGTCTTGCTAAGTCCCCAGGCTAGCTGTGAACTTGTGATTCTCTTGTCTCCACCTCTTCAGTCACTGTGATGACAGGAACGTGTCACCACACCAGGCCAGAGAACTGGGTATTCAGAATCTGTGCCCTAATAGGATGACTTTTATGGTCATGCGGTCAGCAAGCACTTCTGAATGCTGGCCATTTTGCTAAGGTCTGAGGATGCAAAAATGTCCTGTGAAGACTGCATCTATTATGACGGAGATCACAGTCTAGCTGGAAAGATATGAATAACATTTATGCTAACAGCAGATTCATTAGTATAAAATATGGCCATTGTGATTATTTCTATTATGGTGAATTCAGATTGTTGGGAGAATGAGTAATGGGGAAGGATTGAAAGAAACCTACAGGAGAGGGGTGAGCATTTAGTTGAGGAAGAAGGGGGAAGAGGAAACTGGGAAGACTGTGAGGAATTATGGGGGGAAGAGGGAAAGTGGGAGTTTGAGGAACGAAAGGCTGCTGAGGTGGAATGAGCAAAAGGGAAAGCAGCAGAGATGAGGCAAATGTCCAAGGATACTCTTGGGAGAATTATTTAGTTACCCAAATATTGAGCTGTTCACTGAGCTTAGTGATTCATTGATTGTGTGTTTTGGGCAGAGGCCTACAAAATCTAGAACGCCACATCTTTGTAGTAATCTCAGTGTTTTCTTCATGCCCCTGTGCAGCACCCAAATCTGTCTTCATGTCAATGTGACGATTGGGATTGTGACAGATAGGATGATGAGTGATACCACAATGGAGAGTTAAATTAGGAGAGAAAAGTTTCTTATTCATCATCTTTATTATTATAAAATTTAGTTCTGAAATATTCTAAAGTGCTTCTTCAAAATTTATAACTACTTTTTGTAGTATGTTTGCATTCTTATGATTGAAGGAATGTTTAACATTCATTGTTAACCCTGTCAATGGTAAGACAGCACATAATCTTTAGGACCTGGGCCTGAAGATATGGGTAAGAATCCTGGCTGTGTTATTTACCAACTGTTTTATAATGAACGTTTAATTGAGTCAATCTAAACTTTTGTTTCCATCTGTAAAATGGTGTGATAATTGTACCTGCATCCTAGGATAGATAAGATACTGTAACAAGTCTCTTGTTATATCTTTCCTTGATTATTTTGTAAGACAGAGGAAATAGCTCTATGTTCCTCCCTTGGAATACTGAAACAGTCAGAGAGGTGGAAGTTTCTAAAAATTAGGTTTCAGGCTGTTGAATTCAACTTGCAATCCCTCCTGTACAGCTGGAGACCAAACCAGAGTGACACATAAACCTTTTCCTAATTGATGGTGGTTGTTCATTTATTAATGTAGACGCCCTGTGCCTTGGATGTGTGAGCCCTAAAAATACACTTCCAGGAATAAAAATAGATCTCTGGGAGTTCTGAGATGCTGCTTAATCAGAACCAGCTGCAAGCTGTCTAGAAAAAGCAAGTTATATGAGCCAGATGGCTTTTGCCCTTTTTGCTTTAGACAGCATGTAATTTGGATAACTACAGCTACAGTAATACATTTTGCCAGTCACACTGTTTGATAAACATATTTGTTGAGAACAGCCACTTCCAATTAGAGACACAGTAAAATGTTAATTTATTTTAATAATTTTTTCCTCTTGGGTAAGACAAAAATACTTTTACCAGGTTACAGAAATATCTGTTCATGGGACAGAATAGTATTTGAGAGTTATTGTAGGCAGGTGGTTAATTTTTAGAATTGGCGTTTAAATAAGGATGAGGACTATTCATGATCTACCCCTTCATTTTTCTCCTTAAAGAATGTTCTTTTAGGACAGGATTTTTCATACTTAAGTTTGCTTTACCTGTAGAAAGATGGTTTGACTAATTTTTAACTTTCTTGTATACAGACTTCATTGCTATAAATTCTGATAACCGTTGCTGAATTATTGTTTGTTCACAGACCATTATTAGTGTGGTGATTATGGGGATTTTACTTATATGACCCTGCTCTTAGAGAATGAATATTCTCTATTAGCCTAATGCAACCATGACTGATTTTCACTGGCTGAGGACTTAAAACATGGACACTGACATTGACTGAATTCTGATTTCTTCCAACTATTTCTCTGCTCAGATAAAGCATCAAAGCTAACACCATTTAAGCTGTTCATGCTCTAAGACCAGATACAGGCTGATTTTGAGATGTGAAACTAGCAATTCCGCCATTTCCACTGGTAGCACCACTTCTTGAAAAAGCATTTTAAGCCCTGGCCCCCCATCACACGCACTGAAGTATTCTGAACTTTATTTCTTGAGACATCAACCAACCAGCATGTAACAGACTGCTAAGTACCTCTGAAGGATCTCTCATGTCATAATTTTTCCATAGTTCCAAGGCTTCCAGCACTGTAAGTTTAATAATCTCCCAGCAGATTTTTTTTCTTACTCAGTTTAAAGAGGAAAGCCTATTTCATGTACAGGATTAGTGATGTTAGAATATAAACACTGTTATAATAATAGCTACAGGTCTATTTACTCTTAACTGTGGTTCTAAGAACTGTGATAATCACTTTATACATTCTTGCATCAAGCCTCATAACAACAGAACAGCATTTCAAGGCATATATTTTTCCCTGTTTTTCTGAGGATGTGGTGCTTTTGGAGTGTAATTATTCAACCTTACCCAGAAAGTGTCAGAGCCAGAATTTGAAGCCATTGTTATATTAATAATGGTCTGTCTGACTCCTGATCTTTTAAGTCCATCCATGAAGCTATGAAAATTGGCATTTGGCTTAACCAGAGCTGTATTTTCAGAAGTAAATGTGTGCCTCTATCCATCTTCATATGCTTCAAGGAATTCACAGTGTTGTCTTAGAATTTAAGTTCAGATTGATATATGAAAGGGTCTGAGCTCTCTTATTCTACCTTCTTAGATACAGTGTAACTGATGTGCCTTAGAAATAATTCATATCACTGGGGAATAATCTCATTTTTGATGCTAATAGGTAGTTAAGAATTACCCTGTTGGGTAATGCTTAGAAAAATTGGTAGGTTCTTGGGTGATATGAAACAGCATTAGGAGACTAGCATGTACAAAATTTATCCAAGCTACATTTAGAACTCTATGTAATATTCAGGTAATAAGATAAAGAAATTCACTTATGAATTCAGCAGATAATACATGCACATTGTGTTAGTGTCAGCGGGCAATAAGACTAAGCCTTTTTTTATGAAGATCTCTTAGTTATGATTCTGTCCATCAAAAGCAAACTGGGGGTCATGGAAAACATGTTATTTCTGACTAGTTTGGGAGAGAATACTACTGGTGTTATTTTCATGTGGAATCATACAATGCTACTTCTTGAAAGATAATGTAAAATAATAGAAAAATTTATACCTATGTATTATGGTTTAATAATGGACTTATACTGTCTTTAAATAAAGAGTTGATATTATTTGCTGTTTCTGGAAATGAAAGAGAAATGCAGAGAAAATATTCTTTCTAATAAATGGATTATTCTATTTAACTCTATTCTACTCTACAATATTAAATTCTTATTTCACAAAATTATACTCAATTAAATACAGGTTTTAATATGAAATCTGATACCTGCCTGAGCTGATCAGGGAAAAAAAAATTATTATCATTGCATGAGAGAAATTTAGAAGTCCTAGAAATAGTCTTAGTCTTTTCTTTATGCAGAAAGGTTTATGTTACAGTGAGCCAAAAGGGTTTATGAAGTCAGTAAATACATCAATTTTCTGCTAATGTGTGAGGTCCTGTAGTTGTTGCTCTGGGTAAGGAAAATGATACGTTAAAATTGATCTCTTATCCACATGAATTCTAATATGAGCAAATTGTTGCTTTCCTTCCCTAAGAAGGTTTAGTGGTTTAATAATTCTTTACGATCAAATGCTACAATTAGGAAGTGTTAAGAGGTGGCTGTGTCTTTGTCTCTAAAGGATTTTCAGCACTTGTCACCAAAAGAGGGCCTTGTTCTTGTGTGGCTTGAAATGAGGCCCCAGAAAAGTGTAGCTTTTGGAATTTAGTGACTCAAAAAAAAAAAAAAAAAAAAGGGATAGATGATGAAGGGAAATTTTATTCTTTCATCCCATGGAATGCTTTCTTGCCTTGTTATTCCTGAAGAGAAGACAAGTATGGGCTGAAAATATTTGTTATATACCCTTGGGCTCCCCTGGCATATTCCAAGCTGTTATTGTCAATCATATAAATACATATTTAGACACTTTCTGAAACACTTCCCATTCCTTGAAAAGAGAGAAGTCACTCATCTGGGTGTGCCACATTAATATGTACGGTGGCTTTCTTGAATTGTCTGGTTTCTCCACTGTGGCTTCTCTTCGCCTGAACGTCTTCAGAAGGCCTTCTTCTCTTTCTTTTTTCAGTAAATACTGTAATTTTATTTCGAGTGTGTAGTAGCATCAGGTGTATCAGGAGAGGGTGAGGAAGAGAGAAGAGAACTTGGTGTCTGTTTAGTTAATTGATTGTGATTGTGATTTTATTAAGAAAATTTTCCCACTGTCTTTGTTGACATATTGGAAATTTAACCAAAATCTCATTATTTTTCATGGATTTCACATAAACACTAGGTTCTTTTTTAAAGATAGGCAATAGTATTATGTACACATATACTCTCCACTCCATTATTTATACGTTTTAGTTCTTTTCCTATTGGTAAGAATGTCCCAGTGTCATCCTAATGTTAGTGATAGAAATCTGTATATCTGACTTTATTGGAAATGACTCTACTAAATGTTTATAGGATACTGATTCAAAGTTGAAGATAGTGTGTCTTAATTTTATTCTTGAACTGTCCCGGTTTACCAGCCTATGGATAAGTATCAAGATGACTGGTTTTTAGGGGGAATGGGGAGGGTCTGTTTGAGTTTATTTTGATCTGTTGTTGACAAAACTTCTTTAGTAGATGACTAATATTAAATATTGCTGGAATTCTTGAAAGAAAACTCATGTTTTATTATTATTTTAATATGATGCTGAGTTTGGTGTGTGTTTCATCCAGCATTTTTGCCTACTAATAACAGATATCAACCTGTAGTTTTCTGTTTTATGAACTTTTTTTTAAGGTTTTATTGTTAGAGTTACTAGGGTCATCACTTGTGATGTATAGGTTGCACGTTACCACTTTAATATTGTAATTTGTATAGTTATTATGACAATTTTGCAAAGGAGGGCAATAACATATCTTGAGGAAGGGAATTTTATACCAAATATACTTAAATATCAGCTAGAAGAATGTTTTAACCTTCTAAAATGCATTTTTTAAAACTCCATATTTTTATGTTCCTTAAGTATTTAAAGAATCCATACAGAAAACTGCCGGAGTTTATTTGACGGTAATTGTTTTTTAAAATTTCTTCTAGAACTGTTAGTCTGTTTAGGCACCTATTCTATTCATCTGGGATAATTTTATAGTTCTTTTGAATTTTTAAAAATCTGTAACAACCGAATTAATTAATTTTCTGTTTCTGTAACAAAATACCTGAGGCAGGTTAACTTATAAAGAAAAGAAGTCCATTTAGCTCACAGTCTTATAGGTTCAAGGGTATGGTGCCAACATCATCTTGGCTTTGGTAAGGACCTTATGGTGGATGGAAGCATAGTGGCAGAAGTACATGTGAGAGCAAGAGATCACATGGTAAGATAGGAAGTCAGAGAGAGGAGAGAAACTGGTAAAAACCTCCCACCAACCCCAAAGTTCCCACTACCTCTTAAAATTTCCACACTACTTCCAACACATGGGGGGACACACTTAAACCATATCCATAGAGGTGACAAGCTATATGAATACTTCCTTTAATTCTTCTAGTCTCTTCTGCATTAATTATTTTATCCATCATTTGTTTTTTGTTTAATTTTTTTTCTTTTTCTTGAGCATTGAGGTTTGCTTTTTGCTTCTTCTTCTTTCCTTGTCCTAATTTCTTTGACTTTCTCTACTGGAATATATGTTTTACTATTTTTTAGATTAATAATTTTTTTAGTATTTATTTCCTTTTGTTTTCCTTACAGTTTCTTGTACTGAACATCTTTCTACTTTTTAAAAATTTTATTTATTTTTTTTGTGGTGCTGAAGATGGAGCCTGGGGTCTTATGAATGCTAGGCCAGCTGTTTACCACTAACCTACATATACCCCGAGTTCTTAGCTAACTTATTTTTATTCTTTACTTACAAAAGATCTTTCTAGATACTTTTTGAGTTTACTAATTTACTGCAATCAGAGAATTAAATTTATACCTGAAATAGGACCTCTTTGTAGATGGGCTTTCATGTGTATCCTACCTGTCCAAGAATTGTTTGGAAACATTTAGCTTGAGAAATTGACATACTGAGGTTAATCTTAAAAATCTGTATTAGGATTGCACTGTCAAACAATGTCTAATGTTTTAAAATGGCATTTTATTTCTTTAATTTGAAAAGCAGTAATGCGTGGATATTTGGAAAATATCCATGATGAGCTATGTAATAATTACCCTAAAATTTAACAACTTAAAATGACAATTATTTTCCAATTATATTCCTGAGAGTCAGGAATATGAGACTGGCTTAGTTGGGATTTTTGGCTCCATAACACTCAAAGTAGTGACCAAGCTGTGGGACAGAGCTGTGCTCATCTGAAATCTTCAATGGGTTTGGAGCACCCTCTGCAAAGATGGTTCACTCATATGGCTACTGGTTGGAGGCCTCAATTCCTCACTGGCTTTTGGTGGAAGATCTCAGTTGCTCTCCACAGGGCTGCTTTCTTCCTCTAGAGTGAGTGATCCAAGAGTGTGGTAGAAGGTACAATGTCTTTTGTGCACTACCATCAGAAGTGATCCCATCCCTTCTCCCATATTCTTTTGACTTACTTTCTCTCCTTGTGTGGAGATGATGGCAAAAAAGAGTGAATGCCAGGAGGTGGGGATGATTGGGTCATCCTGCAAGGTAGTCACCACATATACAGAAGGATAGAAAGATTACTCTTAGGTCTGCCATCCAATAGTAATGGATCTTGCCAGTTATTTTATCTCTTCCCATAATGGCATATCATAATTATTTTTTCATGTTATGCAATAGCATTTTGAAAAATGATGTTTCTAGGTTTGCTTAGTGTGCAATGTGCGGGCATGCCAATCTATTAACATTTTTTGTAGTTAGCTTGTTTTGAGTATTTGACTGTTATAAAATGTTTATCATATTCGCTTGCCCATGATCTTTGCATGCTCTCAATGTTTACCTAATATAAATTCCTAGAAATGTTATTCCTATGTCAAGGCATATAAACCTTTGAAGACTTTTTACACGTACTGCCAAAATATTCTCCAGAAAATGTGTACCAAATTTTTGCTCTCATTGGCATGACAAAAAGGGTACCTGACTTCTTTTAAGTACTTACCAAAACTATGTCCAGTATTTTAAAAATAAAAGACCTTGATAGGGAACATAGTATCTCATTGTAGTTTTAATTTTTCTTTTGATTATTAATAAAGTACAGATTATTTTGAAAGTTGCTTTCCTTAATCTAAAGAGTATTACTTTTCTTGACTTTTAAAGGTATAACTTTGTCTTAGTTACTTTTAAAGGTGTATGTAGTTTCTTTTTTTAAAACAGCTTTGTTTTCTTTGAAAATGTCACTCTTCTACCAAGGGGACATAATGGACTGTTCTGTAGTGAACTCGGATTATTGAAAAATAATTGAATAACTTGAGCACTTTTGAAATACCATGCCAATTAGTTTGATGGTTACTAAACAAAGTTTCCCAAACTTATATTTTATTGATGGAACATTTGCTAGAATAATAGGTTAAAGTGTGAGAGGATGCTTTTTTCACTTTTGTTGCCAGCCATCTGCCAAAATTTGGTGAGTGTTGAAGAACATTTGTCAAGGCTAAAAGCATAATTGAGAATTGTCTGGGTTAAAAAAATAATAAAGGCACTCTCAATGTTCCCATGTGACAGAATGACTTATTACTTGAAAAGTTTTCCTGTTCAGCACTTTCATTTCTTTGTGTGGTACCAAGAAAGTTAACGTGCAGAACAGTTGCCTAGATCTCAAAAAAATTCCACTTGGATTGTTTCATGTTGTCATCATAATCAATTTCAAGTCAAAATGTCATTAAGAAACTGTGGCACTGAGCGTGGGTAGAATACGAGGCACATGCTGCCAAGTGGGTGGGCAGGAGTGGAGTATAGCAAAGAGACCTTGGAATCTGAATGTCCTCATTTGATAGTCAGCTCCATTAACTTGCTTTGTGACCTGGGTCCTTTTTGTGTTAGTTTTCTCACCTGTGGAAGAAGGATTAAAAATGCCTACTTTGCCAATTTGTTTTCAGAATTAAATTATATAAAGTACACATAATACCTGGCACACATAAGTGTGCGCTGATATGTGTATGAAGCAACAGGAATACTATGGAAATGTTCACTATTCTTAACCCAAGTGGTTGGAAAGCTGTATCTTCATAAGGTTTTGGCAAAATGCAAAACTTAGTGATTTGTAGATGGATTTTAGTTTGTGGCCTAAGTCTCTCCAAGAGTCTATGTTGTAGGGAAGAGGACAAGCAAATACTTTGTGCACCAGTGAGGAATTTCATATTTATACAAAAATTTGCTAAATGATTCAAGATAAAGTAACATTAGCTTTGACTCTCTTCTGTTCAGAACTGCAGGCCAGGCCAGGCAAAGTAAACTGTGAACTAATTGTATGAGCATGAAAATGAAACTGATCAATGTTCTTCATTCTATGGTGCTGTCTCTAAATGTATAGATACATATATATATCCATGATGCCACTAGGGGAGACTGAGGAAAGAGTAGGTCTCCAAGTAGATTTGCAGAAAGGATTAACTTCCACAAGACTAAGAGTGAGGAATGTTCTGCACAAGGGGTGGTATGAAAACCTGTGCTGATGTCTACTTACTGTTTTGTCCTGAGCAAATTGACTTAACCTGGTGTCAAGGATCTGTATTTGGTGTCCAGAGTGGATGGGGAAGTGTGATTATACCACTGAGGACCTCAATTATCAGGAAAATGATTAAGCACCCAGTAGACCATCATTTGAAGCTTCTGGAGCAGGAGAGAAGTTATGATTCAAGTATTTGAGAGAATTTAATGTAGGATATGTGATTTGGGGCCTCTGTCATAATTCAAATATGAGGGTGCAACCTGAAAGCAGGAAAAGAGCAGGACAGAGGCTGCCAGACTCCAAACACTAGAACCATCACTTTCAAATTCTTTCCTGCTCCGGGTTCTTCTAGTGATCTGGTTTTATTCTCTTGTGAATATATTGCAAAAAAATAAGAAATTAAAATGGAGATGATGGTTGCTTACCTTTGGTTGACATCGCTTTTTCTTTTAACACTTTATTTTTCAAATAGGCCAAGAAAATGCATACAATGAAAATCATATAAATCTAATTATAGGATTATAATTTCTATTTTATTTCACAACTTTCATCCTCACTATGTGCTCACGATCCTGGCTGCTGACAAACTGTAGAGAAAGTAACATTTATGGAACCCCTATGTTGTATTATAAATATCAGTGCAAGATCCCTTTTGTTCTCTATGACATCTTTATAAAGTGGCCGATGTTATTCCTATTTTATAGGTGAATATTCTGAGGTTTTGTAAAATTAGACTTTGGTGAATGTTGTGCAGAATGCTCTGCTTGTATCATGATCCTTAAGAGAAGCTGGGGCACACACAACTTATGGCAAGAGAAATTGAGGACTAAACCAAGAACAGTAATGTTGATTTTTTTCCCCATGTTTTCAAAATAGAGAAGTGAGTCTGTCTTGGAGGATACAATTTGATCCTTTCTGAGAGATATAATAGCTAGTCACAGAGCTGTTCCTCTGCTTCCTGAGGAAGTGAGACTCTTCATGAAGTTGAGTGATGGTCTTCCATGTTTAAAGATAATTAGAGTATGCTCTAGTCAAAGTGTTAAAAACTATGGAAAATAATCTCAAGAGAAATCTAATGTTCTGCATGGTTGAGAATATCTTGTTTTATTGCTACTGAATGAATATTCATGAATGATCATGGATGTTCCACATCATGGTAGTTTTTGTGAGAAATGAATTAGAATGTCATTAATAAGTTTGGCTTTTTCTTCTTTTAAAAATTATAATAAAAGGTATAGGATATATTGGGTATGGGGAGCTGCTTAGTTTCTAGTATGAAAAGAGTTTGAAAGTTGAATTAAATTGGACCCATTCCTGTTATTAAGATATCTTTAAACACTCTGCCTGATCTGGTTTATAATTCTTGGTTTCAAGTACTAATGGAGATGTTACTTGCAAGTTAAACCCTGAACTGAAAAACATGCTTGTGAATTCCTTTATAAGTGGCTCTTTTAATTGTAGTTCTTTTAAAAAGGAAGTTAACACTTAAGTATCTATTAATTCTTGACAAGAACCTTATTAGACTGAAGCAAAAAGTGTTTTTAAAAAGGCAGGTAGCTGTTAGCATTATATGAGAATCTGAAACTAGGAAAGTAATTATTATGAGTTTCTTAATCTTTTTTTTTTTTTCAAAATGAAAATGTCTCTATATTTTCTTATTAGAAAGCAAGTGTTAAATGTTAAAATGTTTCAAACAATGCTGAACAGTGTACATTAAAAAGTGAAGGTGTTCCATAATCTTACCCCAACTAGATGACTACTGATAACATTTTAATATGCCGATATATCCTTCTAGGAATTTTTCTTTGTAAATATTGTATTGCTGTCTACATATGCTTTAAATGGGAGATTGCTTATAATGCATGGACTATTCCTTAATTTTTTTTCTTAGTGAAAATTGTTGTTGACCTATTTCCCTTCAGTAGTATCAGATCTATCTCATAGATTGTAGATTGTTTTGCCATTTTAAAAACAGTGAATATTTTTGCATGCTTCTCTCTTTCCTTAGGTTAAATTCATACAAATAGATCTGGTAAGGAAAAGGTAATGCCTGTTTCAAATTTCCATATTACCTTTTAAAAACTGTACCGTAAAAAACTCTACTAATTTATTTATTTTTTGTTACTAGGGGTTGAACCCAGGCCCCTTAATCACTGAGCAACATCTCCAGTTCTTTTTTTTGTTTGTTTGTTTCTTTTTGAGTTGCTTAGGGCCTTGCTAAGTTGCTGAGGCTGGCTTTGAACCTGTGATCCTTCTGCTTCAGCCTCCCAAGCTGCTGGGATTATAGCCCTAAGTCACTGAGCCTGGCCTAAATTATTTTTTTAATCAGTGTTGTATGAAAAAAATTTTTTTCCTTAATCTTTTAGAACAGTGTGAATAGATTTTACTAGTCAGGATAGAAAAAAAATGTATTTCTTTGATTATTAATGAGTTTGGAAAGAATGTCATATGTTTGTGAGTTCTTATTTTTCTCTTAGGAACAGCTTGTTCATGACATTTGGCATATTTCTTACAGGGCTTGCTTTTCATATTAATTTATAAAGCTTTCAATATATCCTTTGAAATATATGTTGTAAATATTTACCTACTTTTTTCTTTTACCTTTATTATGTATAAATATATTTGTCATACAAATGACTGAAGTTTATATATTCCCAAAGCATTTATTTTGCTTATGGCTTCTGCTGTTATTTGCATGACCCCAGTTAACCTTTCTGGGGACTTAGGCATTTTATGTACATGATCTTATTGAGGTCTGATACAACACCCCTGTGAATAGGAAACTATTAACTCCTTTTCATAGGTGATGGCTAAGTAACTTATCAAAGATTGCACAGTTTTAATTGGTATTGCCATACTTCAAATATAGGCAGATACCTCTGTAGCCCCAAGATTATTAATACATACAACAAAACCTCCTGTATTACTCTACTTTTCATGTTTAAAAAAATCTTTTTATATTTAATTATCATGGAATCCATCTATTTTCATTTTTACCTTATACTAAACTTATTTATATATACAAGTGTCCCTACAAATTAATTATAGTATCTCTTTATTATAGTAACTGTTATTTCTTTACTAGTGTCACATTGTTTAAATTATTCTAGCTTCAGAGTAATTTTTTTTTAATCTAAGGGAAAGTCTCCCTTGATACTTTTCTCTTTAAAATTTTTCCTTTTCTCATACACATTTTCTTCCAGAATCAATACGTTAAGTTGAATGTTAAAATTCTTCCCTCAAAATACTTTGTAATGATACTAATTGTAGTAACACAAGTAGCATCACTGCAGTATTGATCTTTCTATGCAGGAAAATGGTAATCTTTCTATTAAAAGTTTAAGCAAAGTTATGCCATTAATTTCATTTAGGTCTTGAACATTTTGTTTTAAGTATATTCTTGAGTTAAATTTTGATTATGCTGATTTTTGTTCAAATTTATGACTGCATGCCATTTTGACAGTGGATATATGTTAGCTGTCATTGATATTTATGAAGTCAAGTTCCATTTCAGGAATGCTATGCTAGTTCATGTCCTCTTTTTGTATACTCAGTGTCAGAAAGTGAGGAATGGCTTCAGTGTCCTGATGGCCAAAGTCTGCTTAACCAGCTGTTAGTATCTGAAAGTTGTTTTTTTTTTTTTTTTTTTTTTTTTTTGGATTATGTCATTCCAAATTACGGTTGATTGGAATTATGGTTATCCATTTAAAATGGTATTTGAAACCATAGTGATTGTTAGAGGACCAGAATCCTTTGAAAGTGCCATGGAGGGCATCACATGTGAAGGCCCTGCTGTTCCCTCCGTTACTGCCCTGTGTCTTGGATGAACAGGAGAGAGCAGGCCTTTCATAACAAAGCATGACCAATGACTTTAGAATCAGAAGTGAGTAAAGAGTGTAATAGGGATTGAATTTCTAAAAGAAATATGAGGCTGGAAATCAATTGCAATGATGAAAGAAGGCCGGGGGAGCCTGAAGAAGGAGGCAGGATAATAATGAAGAGATAAATAGGAAAAGATGAAGGATGTTTAAACAAACAAAATAAGCCATGGAGAAATCTGGAAGATAATCAGAGTTGAAGGAGCAAACAATATGAAAAAAATGTAACAATGTAAGATGATGAAAATTTAGTAAAACCGGCTGACACAGATATAGTTGGCTTAAAAAAAAAATCTCCCTGATCTTTTCCTTTAAACTACTCAGTGTCTAAATAAAGAAGTTGCTGATTTCTCTGTAGCAGGCTATTTCAGTAGTGCATTCTGAAGGTTTCTTCATGGAACATGATATTTTACTACCTGACTGAAAGTGAATAAACAGAACTGGAGAATTTCTGCTTTGCACATTTCTGAAGCTTTATTATATCCTTATATAGGTAAAGAGAGAAGTTATACACCGACTATGCCAAAGTGACCACATGCTTCACACTTGCACTACCTCTTTTTATGAAGCTAAATTTGGAGTTTTCAAAACCTCCTGTTTAAAAATACATCCCCAAAGACTTCTGCTTATTGCACATTTTGTTCCTGTCCTGTACAACTTAGATCTTCATTTACAAGTCTTTTTGGAACATTTTTCCTTTGTTATGAATACAAGAGGAAGTGATTGACATAAAATCCTTCACTATGTTTTATGTGGTAGTTAATATCAAAACTTGAGACTACTTATGTTTATATAAGTATGTATTTTCCTTCATGTCTAGAGACAAATCTTATGAATAAATTCTCTGACAGATTTTTCTATTGTGTGACTTATATTTTCCTGTTGAGTTCCCATTTTATTCATTCTGTTAAAGGGAAAACTTTCATCTTGATTTTATTTGAGGTACCAGGGATTGAACCGAAGGGCAGTTAACCACTGAGCTACATCCCTAGCCCCCCCGCCTTTTTTTTTTTTTAATTTTGACTCAAGATCTCCCTAAGTTGCTTAGGACCTCACTAAATTGCTGAGGCTGGCTTTGAACCTGTGATCCTCCTGCCTCAGCTTCCCAAACCACTGGGATTACAGGTGTGCACCACCAAACCCAGCCTGATTTTAAATAAGAAGTCATATTTAGGAATGCATCAGTCCTTTAAAAATAACATTTAAACACAAAATAGTAATGTTATAAAATTTATTAACACATACATTTAGAATATTAACATCTGTTTTTTGTTATGCTCAATAGGGTTTTTAAAATTAAAGATGAATGTACCAGAAATTCTCAAAATACAATAATTAATCTTTCTTTCTTACCTTGTTAATTATGTAACCCAATATTCCAATTTTCAAAATGCTAACTTGCCTCTTTCTAACATATTGAACTATACTTAACTGTAACATGTCTACACTTTAGTATATGTCCTGAACAATATAAATTTTGAGTATGTAAAGTGTAGGCTGAAATGTTTGTGAAATTGTTCCTTGAACAATTTTCTTAAATGTGTGATTTTTCTGCAGTGAACTAATGGATGAAAGTAATCTACAAATTAGTTAATTCTACATGTGTTAAATCATCTGTTTCCAATTTAGAATTTACTTAAATAACTTATCGTGTCACTAATAGGAATTTTAAAAATATTTCAAATTGATGTCAAGAATCTAATATTTATTAAAATAGAAGGTGTTGAATGGCTTAGTATATTAGGTAGCAGCAACTGGTATTGATATTAGTGACAAAATAGTGGATAAGATGGAAGTATGGGATCTAATTACTTATTTATTTAGTAAATAGCAGTTATGAAGCCCCTACTGTTGGCTAGGCACTTGCATTACAGGGACTACATTAGTAGTCAATCAGACTGACTACTACATATATTTTTCTGTCTTTCAGAGTTTACAGAGTATCACCAAAGATGATACCTAATTGTAATCCAAGAGATTTGAGGGTTTCCAATAAAAATTACTCATTGACCTGCCTGATTTCTGAAAACTGAGAAATAAGAGAAAATAGCATGGTGAATGGGAAACAAAAATACTACCTTTAGATAGATTCTGCTGATATTGGAGCATCTAACCTATATCAAGGAACAAGTAGACTTTCTAATACAATTGGCCATCGATATCCATGGGCCCCACATCTGTGGATTCATCCCACCCTGGACAAGAAACTAAGTTGGGCCTGTGATGGCTGGATCTCTACTGAGCATGTACAGACTTTATTTTCTTGTCAATAGTTCCTAAACAATACAGTATGACAACAATTTACATAGCATTTATATTGTGTGAGGTATTATCAGTAATGATTTAAAGTGTATGGGAAGATATGTGAGGACTATAGGCAAATACTATGCCATTTTATGTAAAGCAGTTAAGCATTTGTGGATTTTGCTATTTGTGAGGTGTCTTGGAATCAGTCTGTGGCATCTTCCATAGATCCAGGGATGACTATTCTAAATCCCAGGATTATAGAGATTTATCCATCCAGTTCTGGGAATGTGGGCTTCCCTACAGGAAGAAGGCCCTGTGACATATAGCATTTAGAGGTAACACACATGCCCCTGTGGTTAAGCTGCCTCCTAGGAAGAAGATAGGAGTCAGATTGTTCATCTCTCCTTTAAAAACTCACCAGGTCAATCTCTGATCCTTCTTTGGGGAAGAGTAAAAATGTCATAGCAGTAGTGCTCCTCCCACATGAGAGAAACTTCAGGAGTAGGGAAGGAGTAACCCCAGTCCTCCCCATTAACAACAATGATGGGTATAATTTAGGGCTTATGAGAAAGAACATGGAATACTATGGGAATATAATCTGACCTAAAGTTTCAGTGGAAGTAATGTTGAAACTGAAGTAGGTAGTAGGATTGGGGAAGGGAGTTTCAGACAAGAAGAGAGACATCCTGACACATCTATAGAATTCAGTGCAATCCAGCATGACTGGTAACAGTTTAGACTATGAGACAGAATGGAGAGTAATATAGTGGGATATGTGGGCAGTGACCAAATCTCAAGTGGGTTGTGAGTCAAATTCAGAAACATTAGACGAGCAATAACAGAATCAGGTTAACTATATAAAGATCATCTTAACTATAGCTTAGAGGAAAGCAAAGCCAGAGAGAGGAAGACCTGTTAGTGGTATGCAAGGGAAGAGGTTAATGGGAGGGCTGTATGGTAGATGATGCTTTTGTAAATCTTGCTCAAAGTGCAGAGCATTCAAGTATAGATGTTTAGAAGGCTAGTTTGTTGCAATCACATAAAAATTTAATGAATGCCTTTTATGTGAAATACTGGTCTGTGAATTTATATTAAACTAGGGCAGTTACAAATTTAACTAGTCTAATCTTCTGATAGAGATTTTATAGTACTTTTGAGTGTTTTCTGATAAATCTGATAATTTAAATAAAATTATTTAATTAAAAACTTTTTTGGAAGAACATAAAAACTCAGTTTACTGCCACTGTTTATGACAAGATGCAGTTGATATCTTGTAAGCGTTCTGGTTTGTGGGAGAACAAAGGAAAGTTTATGTTCATTTTGGGGAAAGACATATTTGTATTGAAACTGAACTTGCTAAAATTTCATAATCATTTCCAAAAGTACATTGTATAGCCAAGTTTTCTTAGCTGCTACTAATATGCAACTATTTAAAGGCTGCACTATTTCAAAAGATAATAATTTGTTATCAACATTCCTCAGTACAAATAAAGAGCCTGGAACCATATCTGATAAAACTTCCAAATTTACATGAGAAAGTCTTCTGCAAAGATAATCTCCTGCTGCTCAGCTGAAGATCCTGCAGGATCAACTACCAATGCACTTGCTGCATGCTGTACTTTTTCCTTTATTAGAATTATTATCATATTATTTTTTTAATGCCTTTGGTGTCATGTTATAATAACTTCTAAAGAATTTCTCCTAATATTTTGATAACTTTTGTTTGCACTCCCAGTTTGAAACAGTGAGACCTGTTAGTGCTTACTAGGTGAATTATATGCTTTGAATATCTCTTTTTCTAAGAAGCCATGCTAATACATCTTTATTCATTCTTCTCATGTTATAACTTAAGTCTCATGGCAATCTTCTTTAGTCTATATGTGCTCAAAAGATGTATTTGCATTTCTATTCAAGAGAAATACAAATAAATTTTGCTGGAAATGGCATCATGTGAATTGAGTGTCTTTAGCTTGAAATTCCTAATCACTGTGCTTTTTCTGGTGGAAATGTTAATATTTGGTGATAAAAGAATTGCAAACACCACTAACCACACTTTTGTTCACAGGCACTTTCATAGAATAAAATTGTAGATGGCCTACAACTGCAAGAATTCGTCGACCCTTTTCTGCTTTTATTTTTATTGTTGCCGGGTAATTTTTTTAAATAAAAAAATTATTGTAGAAGTAGACAACTTCATTGTCAAATATAGTTGGTGAACTTACAGAAATGAAGCTTTCAACTCAGTTTTATGGTAGGTACATACTCCTTTGATTAAAATAGTCTGAAACATCTCATCCCCTAACACATGATTTCACCTGTACAACAATTCTGGTGTTTGTTTTCTGTCACTGTTGTAAAGGAAATCTGACATTAGAGGATAGTCTTTCTAGAGAAAAATAGGCAAATCACATTTCCTTCCTCCCAGAGAGGTGTCCAGAAAGCTCTTGCAGGCAGTGGAGTCAGCCTAGAAGTGAGAAGTTCTAGTTCTAGAAAGGGTCAGACTTTTTCCTTCTTAGAATCGTTTTTCTTTTTTTTGACCTTTTCTAGTCCTAGGATCAATGCTGGAATAAATGGCCCACCTGCTCTTGTCTTTATGTGTCAGTTGAAGAAAGACTGGAATTGGCACAGGACTCTGAGCTCAGGCAGAGAGTTTAGCCTGAGAAAATTAGGCTGAACAGAATAAAGTTTGCAGCCTTCGAAGCTGTACCAATTATCTTTCCAAGTCCAAAAAGTAGAAATTGGAACTAACATTTTTAGCAGCATACTACCTGACGGCTGTGCCAGGCTGTCATTCTGAAATGGACTCTGTGTGGAGAGGTCAAAAGTTTGTATAGGGACTTACGTAGGAAAGGCTTCAGGTTTTGTTGGGTGTGAATTTTATACTGTGTTTGGGGAGCCTCTTTAAGAAGAGGAACACAAAATTACAGAAAAACAAAAAATTAGTGAAAAGGTCTTAGAAGGGGCTGTTTCAAGTAAAGAACCCTGTACATAAGTTTCAGAATTCACAGTAAATCCAGCTCCAGTCTCCTATGTAAACCTGCATCTATGAAGTCTGAGCTGATGATAAAACTGACTATATTAAAATGAGGGTGAATGCCACATCCACGGGGAAAACTTCTTTGCTTGCCTTCTTTGTAATTCCCCATGTCTCATCCATGGCGTGGTGTGACCCAGCTTCTCTCCCAGTCGCCCACTGGATTCTAGACTGCACACAGGCTGGCATGTCTTGCCCAACTCCGAACCTCTTATGCCTTGCCCTGTGCTTGGAAAACTGTAGTTGCTAGAAGTTGAATAGGGGGAAGCTGGGGTCATGACATTGTTCGGCACATTCCAACAGCAGCCGAGGCTGTATTTGATGTACTAATAGAAGTCTCTAATGCTATTATGTGCAGAGACAGTTTCATCAATCATATGGACAACAGCTGCCAGGTTTTATTTGGTGAGCGAGTTATGGAAAAGATGCCTTCCAACTATGTACAAAAATTGGTAATGAACAGGCTGGAAGTCCATCCTTCTGGTAGGAAGGAGTAATTATAACAGGTCTGAAGGCAGAGAATCTCAGAATGCCCTCTGATGATATTTTACTCATCTGTCAATACATTTGAAGATTTATTTCCTTAGATAAGATTCAGGGAAAAAATTCAGAGCTCAAATTGTTCAATTTGATCAAGCCAGACTGAGTGACTGATTTTAAACCAGAAGTCTGTTTATAGATTTTATAGCTAAGACATCTAACCATATTTAAAAACCATCACAATAAATGTTATTTATTGAATTTAAACAGAAAAATAATGACATTTTCTCTTTCCTCAAAATAATTCTCTTATTGCTTAAGTTTAGTGTTTATAAGATTTCAGGCTAGTGGGTGAGGGTATATATAACTGGTGGTAGATTGTTTTTGATACTTAGAACAACATAGGATAAATACTGCAAATATTATACTTTGTATTGCCAAAAGAGAAACATCTGGAACAAGAAATTTAGGGGCTTATCTAAGACCTATCTGTAGGAAAGATGTCAAATCCTGCTACATAATTTGTGGTATTCAGTGTAAAATGAAAATTGGGAATCTTTATTTAAAAATTATTAATAATTTCAAGATAGCCATAGCAGATAATTTAACCAAGAGTGGGGCTTTGCTAAGATTGGGGTGCTGTGTAGTTGCACAGGGCATGTACCCAGAAGCTGGTCCTCAGAGATGCCTTTGCATGGTTATAGAAAACCTTAATGACTGTTACGTGGGAAATGGTGAACAAAGGCTCACCTGATAAATCCCTCTTTGATCTCAGCACCAGAAGGTTGATATTCCTAAATGACCTTACATTCCTTTAGTTGAGCAACACCAGTTGTCAGAATAAACCTGTAATCCCAGCTACTCAGGAGGCTGAGGCAGGAGGATCAAAAGCACAAGGCCAGCCTAAGCAAGGTGACACCACCTTGTCTTAAAAAAAGGTGGGGGAGTGGGCTATAAATGTAGCTCAATGGCAGAGCACCCTCGGGTTCAATCACCAGTACAGAGTCATGTTCTCAAATGAGATCATTTTCCTCAGTTTGTGTTTTCTGATTTTTTTTGTTATTATTTGACTTTGATTTTATGTGCAATGTTAATGGATCTTGGTCCTTGTAAGCCACCTCATACTTTTGAAAGTTGGTAAAGAGCCTAAATAAAACTCTTAAAAATGGTTTTAAAAGTTGACTTAAAAGTCTATCCTCATCAACATTATTTACTTGCTACGGTATTAATCCTATTAATGAAATTAATGCATTCCAACAACATAATTATTCGTTTGAGACTTCATAACTACAGACGGAAATAATCTGGGAAGCAGAAAGATGCATTCAAGATACGCAACAGTATACAATAGAAATTTTAAATAGTAAGAAAAATGCTATTTAGAAGCTTAAGAAATTAAAGGAGATGGAAGTTGGGGGTTGGCTTATACTTGGAAAAGGAGAATCTTTGTGGAGCAAGCATAAAGGGGGAGAAATCTGGTGGAGGATAGTTCTTTGTCAGGCTGATATAGGTTCATCTCGGAAATGACATCTGCTTTTCTATTCCCTAAAACATTCAGCAGCCTGAGTCTGCACCCCAGAAGAAGAAAGAGTCAGTCTGGCTTATGGAGATTGAGGTTTGGCCTACCTCCCCAAGTTATTTCAGAAGAGTCAAATTGGATCGTCTTCAACAGGACTGCTGGGTTCAGTTGTACCAGGGTTTTCATAGCACAGATTCATTGGGTGGCAGATGAATGGCATCTGAGTTTCTCCTCACTTTTTGAAGATCAAGCTGCATCCCCTCTCCTGGAACACGTTCTCGCCCTCCCCAGGAAGGGGTACAATGTAATCTAGTGTTTACAAGAGCCAGCTAAGCTTAGTAGACAGCCCGAGTATTCAGGAGACCTTTAAAGTGAGAAAAGGCCTTTCTTTATTAGGAATAAAAATATTTTCAATTATGGAGCTAAAAAATGAAAATATTTTCAGTTAACATTCAGTATGAATAAGAAGTAAAATAAGAATAGTCATCCTCTACTTCTTGACAGGATTATGGGAGGGGAAGAACCAGAGCCTCTGGGAATTCTCCTTTTGCACGAATGCACACATGCAGTATTGAACACACATGGCTTTAACCCCAGGGGTGTTTTCCCAGGTTTTTTTTTTGAGACAAGATCTTGCTAAGTTGTCTGGGCTGTCCTCCACCTTGCAATCCTCCTGCCTCAGCCTCCTGAGTCATTGTGATTACTGGCATGTGCTTACATGGGAGTTGAGGGCTTGGAAACAGGAGAAATAAACACAGAAGGAAACAGATTCAGAGTTTTCCCCCTATGTTGGTTTTGGTTTAGGCATCTCTTTCCCAGGGGATTTGCTCAATTAACTACTATTTGTGTTAATTAAAGTACTATTTGATTTGAGTGTAATATTCTGTAAGTTTTCCTAATCTTCTGTTATAAAATAAATCATAGTTGTTGCCTTGTTAAAACTAATGAAAATATGTGAAATCACACATAAACATGTGGAAAGATACACACCGATAAATTAGATAGTATTTTTATAAAAGCAAAGTGAGAAAAAGTTAATTTCCATTGAAGGTAAAATAATGAGTACATTTGTGATTTGTGCTGCTTGCACAAATTATGAGAAATGGTATTTAAGCACAGATAAAATGAAACTTAGCCTGTACTTTCACATTTAAAAGACTAGTTATCTAGGAAGACTTACACATAAATGACTGTCCCAGCTAGGGGAGTTTTCCTCCTTGATGCTGGTGGGCTGACTCTCCTCTCCCTGTGCATGTTGACTGCCTGTGTTGTGCCAAGTGTGTTGCCAGAGGATCCAAAACCAAAATCTCCCAGGGTTGCAGTATAATTGGTGTGTGGTATAATTATACCCCTCTTCATAGTTTGTTTCTCCCCTTCTTACTGTAGTCCCCAACACTTCCTTGAGAAGTACCTTTTAACCATTATCCCAGGCCTGCTCATCTTAGCAAAATTATGGGCTTCCCTTTATCGCTACCTTCTCTGTTAGATCTTCATGTATTTCCCTAGTTGGAGCTAATCACTTCCTCCCTAGTGTGTCATAGAGCACTTCAAATTTTACTTTTCTATAATAGCTATTTCTGTTCATGTCTTTATTCCCCACTAGACGTCAGTTTCCCTGGAGACATGGATTCTAATTAATCGTCATTATTGCTCTTCCTTACGATCTTAGTGAAATGCCTTTCTCATAGTTGGTGCTCAAAAATAGTTAATTATATTAAATCTGTGTGTATTAAATTAGTGGTTTATTTGCTAACATTTCAGTGACATAGGTTGTTGACTTAGTTTGGTATTGAGCCAGTTTGGATTATTGTTCACATTCTTTATTTCATTTAATGCACAATGGAAAATGTAATGCCTGCTCTTCAATTCCTGAGTAAATCTCCTGCACCATCCTTTTCTGTAGCCCTTTCCAGTCTGCTGTGCATGCAAACATTATTTCTATGAATCCAGGAGCATAGACTCATAATAAACCATTTTATATTCTCCACTCTTCGGTCAGATATGTAGGAGACTCAATTAAACTAAAGGAAAAAAGCAATTTTTTTCCCTGTAAGTACAAACTTTTGAAAAAGATTGCTGCCCCCAAACAGCCTTTTAATTCTGAGAAAAGTGTGTCTAGAGGTTTCTTATCAAGCTTCAGAAAGTATGTGCTTTCAAACATCTCTAATGGCTGTGTCACAAATGATGCCCTCAGACATCATTGCATCACCCAGAGTGAGCATTTCCTCCAATGAAACAGCCGCGGCTAATAATTTGAGATGAACTTCTAATTATTTTAATGGGATTATTCTGCTTCTTGGCATATCAAGCAATTTGTTTTACACCTTTACTCATTATTTTTCATTTTTGAAGACTTAAATAGAAGAGACATGACAGAATAAAAGCCCTGTTTCATCTCTTGGACCATTAATTATGCCATGGTGGTTTCAGTACTGATGAGACCCCGAGAGAAATGAATCCTGTCGGGTCGTACTTGGTTTAACGGATTTCATTCTTTATACTTCAAACAAGTTTTCCTAGAAAACCATTAATCACTAAACTATGGATTAAATAGTGACAATAATGGAAATATAACCAACAACAAATTGTTCATGGTTGGCTTCCCCAAGGGTTTGACAGCTAATTTATAAAACAAGTTATTTTTATACAGCAGGACTTTTGTGACTAAAGTAAAATTGCCTCAGCAAAATGCTCAACCTTATTCTGTAGCCTGTGGGGGATGAGGCATATATGGATTTTCATCCTTCACTCTAGACCCCCTTTTCTTACCATTTTTTTTGTGAGATTTCAATTTTTATACCTGCTCTGATTCATCCTCAGCCTGTGCCCTTGAAACAATTACTGAGTATGTTGATGCAAAAGCCTATGAAATCAATTTTATCTTTGTCAACTCAGAGCCTGCCTTGGCAAGCTCTTCCAATCATATTATAGGAAACTTGGTCAATAGTAAACAAAATTCCACATTTTTCTTTTAATTTAATTTTCATTTTGTAAGTGATATGTATCACTTGCATTCATAGTTGCATAACAAAACACTGACATAGAATACATAAGGATTTCTTTCTTAATCTGGAAGCTTTTACCTTTGCTTGCTCTTTGTTTTGTCTGACTGGGTGATCTGTGTCAGATTTTATTGTTGTCAGGAAATTCAAAGCAAGAGCTTTATCCCTTCCAGACACCTGTTATGTGCACAAAGCAGTGTATGTGTATTAGGGAGTGCTACTAATTAAGCCTAGGATTGGGGAAAATAGGACCCAAAACAAGAACACAGCTTGGATGTTTCCCTAAATGTTTTCTTCACTCATTCTTTTATCTATCCACTCATGCATTTAACATCTTTATTAATAAAAAAGAAAAGGCGGCTAACATTCAGCCGTTCAGGCACAGATCATGATGTGCATCTACAAAATATTATGTCATTTTGCAGATTAGGAAAACTGGACCTCAGGATTTGAGTAATTTATCTGAAACCAACTTGATACTAGTGGGAGAGTCAGGTGAGAAAGGCAGTCTGTCTGGCTGCAGGGTCTGCTCTTAACCAGCATGTCCTACTGGTTTTGACCTAACATCTGTTGACTCCTTGTCAAGTGGTAGGTTCTCAGAGAAGTAGAACTGAGTCCCTGCCTTTTAGAAATTGGGGCCATTTGAGAAAGTGAAGAAGCAAGGACCAATACCAGGGTCTCTGACTTCATGGCAGGTGTACTGCAGGGAACAGATGGAGATGGGGAAAAGGAAGTTTGTGATCCAGTGGACTTTGAAGTCATAATGTGGTGTTTTTGTTTCATTCATAGCTGCATATGTCATGTTAGTATCATCTGTTTGTGATTCCTCCAGAGCTTGTGAAAACTGTTCCTCTGGATTCTTTTTTTTTTTTTTTTTTGGTACTGGGGATTGAACTCAGGGGCACTCAACCACTGAGCCACATCCCCAACTCTATTTTGTATTTTATTTAGAGACAGGGTCTCACTGAGTTGCTGAACTCACAGTCCTCCAGCCTCAGCCTCCTGAGCTGCTGGGATTACAGGTGTACACTATCATGCTGGGCCCCTTCTGGAACTTTCTTTCAGATCCTTAAGAGCCGAACCTGAAATTTACATTTTACAAGGTGTCCCAGATGATTCTTATTCTACTTTAGGTGGAAAACCACTGGCACAGGTAAAAGAACATGTGTTAAAACACCATATTTGTTTACATTTTTATGTTTTGTTTAAATGATAACATTTTTGTGAGATATAACTGAGAAAAGAAAAAATATTTTTTATCATTTTATCAAAAACTAACACTGGAAGTACATTTCTAAGAGGCCCTGTATGTGCTCCCTGATGTGCTATAAGCAGTAGTATGCTGGTAAATGTTTTAATAAGCAGCTCTTTGAAACTAAAACAACACACAAGCTTTGATTTGTAGCACTTGTTGATTTCAAGCTAGCGATTTAAGGTTGGGAACATGTAGTTGAGAACTACATGATTGGTTCCAGTTCCCCACTGCCCAATTATGAGTTTTAACAGAGTGACTGATGACACTGGAATTATTAAGCACACATTTAAAAGAAAATAATATATTTATATCCAAGTTTATTAAACCTTTAACAACTCAGGCTGATGAGGACGATATGTGCATCATAAAAGATGTTTACCTTTCAAAATATGTTCTTATCCACACTACCTTTGAGTCCTGAAGATGCTCTGTGTGATGTCATGCCATGGAAGGTGGTCTTAGCCTTATTTTGTCCACATTTTTTATTGGTGCATTATAGTTGTATATAATGATATAATTTGTTATTACATATTTGTACCTGCATATGACATAACAATATAATATGGCCAATATCATTCCCCAGAATTTCCACTTTCCCTCCCCTCCTCCAATCACTCTGGTCCCTTTTTAGAAAAAGGGATCACTCTTGTGATCTCCCTTTTATTTTCATGATATCACACCCCACCTTTCTTTTCCTTTTTTTTTCTCTAGCTTCCACAAATGAGAGAAAACAAATAACCCTTGAGCTTTTGAGTAATTTTGCTTAATATAGTGTTCTCAAGTTTCATCTATTTTCCTGCAAATGACATAATTTCATTTTTGTTTGTGGCTGAATAAAATTCCACTATATATATATATATTTGTATATATATATATATATATATATATATATATATATATATACATACACACACGCACACACACACACACACACACACACACACACACACACTTTTTCTTTATCCATTCATCTATTGATGGACACCTAACCTAGTTCCATAGTTGTGCTATTGCGAATTCTGCTGCTATAAACATGGGTATGCATATATCACTGTAATATGTTGACTTTAATTCTTTACGTTAAATACTGAGGAGTAGGATAGCTGGGTCATGTGGAGATTCCATACCTACTCTTTTTTTGGGGGGGTGGGTAACCAGGGATTTAACTCAGGGGCACACCGTCACTGAGCCATTTCCCAGCCCTATTTTGTATATTATTTATAGACACTCATTGAGTTGTTTAGTGCCTCACTTTTGCTGAGGTTGACTTTGAACCCGCGATCATCCTGCCTCAGCCTCCTGAGTCACTGGGATTACAGGCATTTGCCACCATACCCAGCTTGCCTACTCTTTTGAGGAACCTCCATATTAATTTTATAGCACTGATTTACAATCCTACCTACAGTGTAAAAGTGTTCCTTTTTCTTTACATCCTCACCATTACTTATTATTGTTTATATTCTTGATGACTTCTATTTTGCCTTATTTTATAGTTTAGAAAGCTGAGAGCTACTACATTTAAAGAATTACCTAAGGTAATGACAGTTTAAGGGAAAACACCTAACTTGCCTCCAGACTATTTATTGGTCAAGTCATTTTTCTTCATTCTGCACTGAATCTTTTGTATTTAACAAGTTACAGGATGCAACCTAAATTACTGACACTGTGGATGTAGCAAAATGATACAGTAATTCTGATATATTAGTTGAGGCGCTTCTATAACCACACATTTACTGTATGTGTGTAGATTATTCTGTTCCATCCCCAAGTGGAGACATGTAAGACATTCATTCCACTTTCACTGGGAATTGTTTTCTTGCCACATGGGGAAATGACAAGCTTGAGGAGGTCAATTCAGAGGCTGGAAGGAGACTAATGAGAAGCTGAAGTCATCTAGGAGATACCTGCATAGGCCAGTGGCTCTCTATGTATGGTCCCTGAGATGAGCAGCATCAGCATCATGTAGGAACTTGTTACAAAAGCAAATTCTTGGGCCAATACCCAGACCTACTGAAGAAGAACCTGTGGAACTTTTCTCAGTGATTTGAAATTATTAAGCCCTCCTGGTGATTTTGATTCTTGCAGAAGTTTGAGAAGAACCTTAGTTCTTCCTGAGGCCTCAGACCCAGAAAGCCTAGTGAATTCTGTGGAATCTTAAAGAAGGGGAGACCTGGGTGTCACATTCCAAGCTGAAAAATTTTAAATCAGAAATAAATGAGTAATCACTAATTTGATTACATTCACTTGAAGCAACTCAATTATCTGCTATTAGATAGAATTGAGATTTAAGGTATAAATTAAGTTCAGTTTAAGGGAATTAAGATAGTTACTTTTCATATACACCTGGCTTTATGGGTTATAAAATAGGATTTTCTCTGTATACTTTGGATGTCCTTGGAATTTGTATTATACCAAACAATTGAAGTGAACAATAGATCTTGGTACGTCACATTGAATCAAACGATAGTTCATATTCTCAACTGAATTAAGACTCATATGTATAGCTGTGGGGATGAGAGACCAAATATTTGAAACAGCAAGCTATTTCACAATATTATCCATTTGAATTTTTCTTGGTGTTTGGCACCATGGACTGACTCTGACTTCCTATTTCATGACTTTGACTTCCCAGACCTGATTGTGCTTCTTCAACTTGGCATAGCACACTGTAGTCTTAACTGTTGTGACCAACTCATCCTAGTTTGCTTGGGACTGTTCCGGTTTTTAAATTGCAAATCCCAAGTCCCACAGACTTAGTCACCCTATTCTTAGCTCACTTGACTTGAGACCCCCACTGCGTACTTATTTTGCTTCTTCCACTCCTGGGCTGGTCCCATAGTCCTGGCAGACTGGCAAGCCTAGCTTGCCTTGTACCCGGGAACTCCAGGGCAACTGGAGAGTTGCTGTGATATAGTCACTTTTACTTCTTGTACACATAAGTAATATTTGTAGAAAGTATGATTAGGAGTTATTTTTAGACTATGTTAAGTATTTCTTACTGATTTAAAAATATCTAGTCACATATTACTGACACAGCCAGATTACTAACAGCAATTTATTAAAGCTTGGAAACATCTTGCTGTGGAATGACTTCAATTAAGGAAAATCACTTAGGGTAGAATTTAAAAGCTTGGCATGGCACTGGAGTATTGATTATTTGGAATAAATGACTAATCCCTGAAAGTGAGATCTTGAGAAAAGTCCTCTTGCTGTATGCGGAAGAGAATAGAGGGATTCCAAGGTGTAGAGGTTTATGAGGAAACATATGTCAATCAAGGATTAAGATGATAAAGGCACACCAAGATGCTAATTGTTAGAGGAAAGAGAAATAATCATTTTAAGATATTTTGAAGGAAAAATGAATGAAGTAATAACCTGGGTAATTATGAGAATGATATTACTGGTAACAAATAGGCAAGTCTAAATTTAGACAGTTGAACTCAGTTTTAGGTAAGTGTCAGAAACTGAGATGATTCAAGTGATTTGAGATTTGGGTGAAGCCCCAGGAGAGTAGTATGGGTTTCATTTGCCCATCTGTGTTCTCCTATCAAAGGTGATGACTGAATCCTTGGAAGTGGTTTACTTTGCATAAATGTGGCAGGTGATTGTCAAGAGCAGATAGTTGAGTAAAGCCATTGGCTATAAATCTTCTGGTTATTCCTCAATACATTTTGAGGCTATGTAATTAAAATTTATTCTAGACTTCATTGAAATTTTTTCCATGCTGTTTTATCAGTTAAAATTTGGTGAACCAATTAGTACAATGAACTTGATTGCACATATTAATGAAAGACTTCTTAATTAATGTTTTAATCATAAAACACCAAGTTCTCTAAAGCAAGTTTGTTGCTACAATTCTATTAATTCATTGTCTGTTGCTATAATGAAGTACCTGAGGCATGGTACTTATAGTTTTGCTTATCTCAATTTTAGAGATTGCAAGTCCAAGATTATATAACCTCATCTGTTCTGTTTCTGTTGAAGATGCCCTTGGCTGGGTCACATCAAGGAGAAGAAACAGAAAGGGAACTGGCCAAGCCCAGGAGGGACCAAATTCTTGGGAGTGACTTTGCTTTACAATTACCTGATCTGGAGAGAGTTAACTCACTCCAAGACACCAGTATTAATCCCTTCTAAGGGCAATGTCTCTATGACCTAATTACCTTGTACTAGGCCCAGTTTCCTAAAGATTTCACTGCCTTCACACTAGGGAACAAGCTCCCATTACATAAACATTTTGGGGTGAGACAAACTATATTAAAACCATAGCAACAATGATAAGGAAATTAGTGTTGTAGGATCCTGATAATAGTCTAATCTCTATAGGTAAGTGTCAGACGCTGAGATGATTCTGTAGCATTTATCATTTGCAAAACATTTTATCATAGATTATTTCATTTATCTCTGACCAAAACCCTTTGAGGTAGGTGGTTTAATCCCTAATTCATGGATGATCAAATTGAGACTCAAGAGTGATGGCACTGGTTGCAGAGACTTATGGTAAAATAAACCACAACCAAGTTCTTTGGTTTCCTTCCACAACTGCAGGTGTGCCAGATGTTACAACTTCATACTAGTGTAGTGAATGGTTGTTCCACTATTCCCCGGCACAGTGTCGACTTCAGAAGCTCATGGTGATCTGCCTTCATTAATCACACAAAGATAGACCCTCTTTTTATAGATGCTTTAGATGGGTAAATATACCTGACACTTCTCTAAGACTTTGATACCCGAATTTTCAGATTCAGTCATCTTCACTGAGAACCCAAGAATAAAATCAGACTGATTGAGGGCAGAAGAAGGCTGAGCCAATTAAAGAAAAACCCTGGGAAGCCAGGATTAAGTAGCAAAAAGATGCAGATGAGTGAACTGATGAAATTGCACCCTTTGCTGAAAAGCAGCACACTTGAAGTAGAACCATAGAATGTTCCACTAACTTTTAGCAGTGGGAGTTACATAATCTAATAATTAATTGTCTGTAGCTTCCAGGCCTATTAGGGAGGTGGGGAACAGACTCCAGAGGCAAATCGCTGGCTTCTGTGGAACATTGCCCTAGGCACTCAGCCTCAAATTGATAATGCTTACAAGTTGTTTTTCCCGTAATTTTAAAACCCTAGATACAATCCTTCTCCTGCTAATGGATATTTTAAGTGTATTTTAAAGATTTTTCACTGGAGTTCCACTTATGGTTGGAAATTGCCTAGTTGATCACAATACTTCCAGGTATTAGATTTGATACTTTTTTTTTTTCCCCTGAAAGATAATAATGTTCAAAATACAAGGTGACAGAAAATCCCTGGTACCCTGGAAAACAAAACAAAACAAAAAACCTGGGAGCATGTGCAAACAGAAGCATTTTGAAGTCATTTAAGCTGCCATTAGAAATAGAAGGAAACCCATTTTATCTGGGTTACGATGAACAGACTTTCCTCTCACAAAGGAGGAATCTGAACAACTGGCTGCTGCTTCTCTGACATCCCGACTTGAAAAGGAAGATCCCTGTCACCACATAGTGGGTGCAGAGGCTGCAAGTGGGTGAAGGCCCTCAGTCTTCGGGGCCATAGGTTTCCTTCTGATGTACATGAAAGCTGACCAAGGACTTTGTGCAAACTTTGAGCTGCCTTCCTGACCACCTTGGTTTTTGTCCTTCACCCATAGATCAGCGTCATTGACGATCCTGTTCTTTTCAAGTGGTAAAAGATGTTAAAAATAAAGTTCTATTTTTGATGTACCTTTGATTTTCTTCAAAAACATTTCACATGATAGGAAAGAGAAATACAGTGATAAATTTCAGCAAAGACCTGGCAGAGTCTTCCTATAGTTTAATCAAACACGGGCTCAGCTTCAAATGTATTAAGTTGCCACAGAAGAAGGGGAATGCCTTTTGGGAACAGTTAGCAGTTCCCGGAATCTTAACCTCCTTTTATGACAATACGGGGTAGAAGTTCCAAGGTAAATAAAGACAAATAACATTTAGGGGAATATTGTGTGAATGCAGGATTAAGAGGCAACATGTTAAAAGGAGTAATCCTGTACAAGTTGCCTATCCTAAGAGATGTGCTGCTTTTTTTTTTTTTTTTTTTTTTCCTGGATTATTTGGACTTTATCCAAGATAGCAAAACCCAGTGTTTCTGAAGTCCACGTGGTCAGTCTGATCTCCTTTAAGGTCAGAAGGAATCCCTTAACTTGGAACTCGATGAGGGTAATAGAACCTACTGAAGATCTAAATGCAAGCAGTTTGGAACAAATTCTTTTAAAAATGCCTGTTTCCTAGATTTATAACTGGAGATATTGTTATTTATAACTGGAAATACTATGATGAAAACCACATGCTAGTCCCCATGATTCTTGATCCAAAAGCAGGAGAGCCTAACATAAACATGGGTAACTTCAAAATACAAATAATTTGTGCTCCAGCTGTACCGTTGATCAGCTCTGTAGTTTTAGCTATCAAGTTTGTTAATTACCACTCTGCAAAACCAAGTGCATACTGAAAATTCAGAGAGCACATCTCTTCTCCAATGAAAATGTGATCCATTAATGTTCTCTTGATAGTTCCTGGGCAGCCCACTATTGCCACAGGTGGGTTTATAGTCTTCCCTGGTGGTAACAGAGAAAAGGTATTTTCTCCTTGTGTTACTCAGAGGTTTTTGTGTTGTTTCTGTTCCTCTTGTTCCTCGGTCATTCTGGTGTTGTTTGCATCTGTTTCTGTGAACTAATAAACCTTGGCCTCCTGACACTGCAGCCTGTTCTCTATGTGTTTTCAACTGTTTGTTGTTTTCATTGTATGTAGATCTGTATCAAAGAGACAAAGGAAAAATTACTATCTCATTAATGGCTTAAAAGGGCAATACTGTCATTCAGTTAAAAGCGAAGTCGATAATATTTTAGTATAGTTTATCTAAACATTTTCTAGTCACTTGGTTCAACCATGCTATATAGCAAGTTTCAGTATTCCCTGGTACTAACTCACCTGACTACCATCATGGTTCCACATGTGTCTGGGTGACATTTCCAGTTACAGTGTATATATTAACATGATTTCACTAGTAGACTAGTGACTTGCTTCTTGGACCAAAAAATGCATTTGCTTTTAAACTTAGGCTGTAAGGATGTGGAAAGTGAGGCAGAGAATGGTCTGTCTAGAGATTGGGCTGCTTCTGTTGTATAACCACAGTAACTTTCCTCTGGAATTTTTAGTGAGGCTTTGCAATGACAAAGATTTGAGTTTTGGATTATGGGCTTTGAGCGGCTGACTTCCAACTGCAGGGATGCTCTACCTTCATCAGGCCCTTCTGAATTTTTTCCCCCCTCCATTTGCTGGTAAAGGGGCCATTGAGTATCTATTGGTCATTCCTCAATATTCAGTGCTCTGCCACATTTCCTGACTTAGAATTTCCTCATTTTGTTATCCGCCATCAGCTGTGGTTCTTTGAGGAGTTTTCTGAACATATAGCCCAGCTTCTAATATAGGTAGATATTTGACACTCCTTGATGAAGAATTTAAGTTGTATGATATACAAGTAGTGTTTTCTTATCACCAATCCTTCTATTATTTTTGTATGAGAAGAACTTACTGAAATATTATAAGCCCTCAGTTACTGAAAAAAGCAGAAGTTCAATGGATTCATTCTGAGAAAAGTGCCTGGGTAGGAAAGCTAAGAATATCAAATTGAATTTCATTCCTTTAGATGATTTTATCTGTATCATGTATCATCATTCATAATCTATTCATATTTTCTCAATTTTTTTCAATATTCTTAATTTTCTTTAGAAATGTCATTGTCCATTCTTAAGGATGAGGGTATTTATTATTTTCTCTTTGTGATATCAGAATAAAATTCTACTTAATTTGTTTGATAATCATAGCCTTTTATGTTTTTATTTTTCTGCCTTGTACTTTTTTCTTAAATTCCCTACTTTAGATGCTTCTCTGATATTTTCCTTAGTGCAATCACAAATGAATTCTGTTGGTTTCTGTTGGTTCCTTAGTCTCTATAATTCAGTTACTTTGAATCTCTTGGTTTAGCATATGCATTTAGAATGGAAGAATCTCATTAGAAAAATATTTTTATTTGCATAACGTTTATTGACAGAGAAACAAAGACTTTCATGCTCTATTGTTAAGTACATAAAGTAGCACCAAGCAATAGATGCTGGGTGATTAAATTTCCTGAAAAACAAATATTTTGTTACAGCTATTTGCATAAGAAAAGATGTTAATGCTTAGTCACCAAAGTATTAACTGATTACTGAGATTGTTTAAAATATTGGTAATTATAGTTTCTTTTTTCTCCACTATTTCCTTTTAAATTCACTCATTTATTCTTTTTCTGTATAGTTTTATTTTCTAATTTCCTGTCTTATTAGTGTTAAAAACAAACACTAAGTGGAAAAATAAATATACATGAAAAAAGAAAAATTCCATGAATGTAAAGAAATAATTGTGAACTGTTACATGATTTTATTTTACTGACAGTATTATGAACTTCTTTCTTTTTATTTTATTAGACTCAAGTCTAATGCTATTTCCTTTGAGTCTTGGAAGGCATAGATTATGTCTTTCCCTTAGTGTTAAATGACCCATGTTTTGTCAATGTGATCCCGAAAGGACCTCACTTTGGATTCTCCTACAACTTTACCTGGGTATGAAGAAGGCCCATTTCAACAACTATGACCTCTGATTTCTGGATAAAATATTTGATAAAATATCATTGCTCTTTCTAAACTCCACTCAGGGTGGGGACAGGGTGTTTCTGACTGAGCAGAAACAGAACTGAACACCTCAGAGGGTCATGTTGAATTTCTCTTAACTAAGATGGCAAATGGCATAAAGATAAGATTGGAGGAGAAAGCATGGGCCTTGGCTAAGATCTATCCCTCTTTGCCACCATACATTTGTTTTATTTACTGGAATGAAAGATGGAGGTATTTCAGATTCCTGTATGACAACAGTATCAATAAGATGCAGCTTAGTTAAAAAATATATTTTAGTTTTCCATTTCTGATTACACTAAGCCTCTGTGAAAATGGTACACACCAGCTTCACAGCAGGAGAGGATGGATATAGCAAGATTAGAGAGGCAAGATATTCAGGATTAGAAGGATCTGTATGACTGAGAGTGAGGTAATGATAATGATTATGTGATAATAGTACTGTTGTCCTGTTTTATGAGGCAGTAATCCAGCTCCCAAAGCAGATAAACTATGGGGGTGAAGGCTGAGTTTATCCCATGGAGGGGAATAGATTATTGCTGAATAGCCCAGCATGATAGAAAGTCTTTTTCTTTTTTTGAGGCAAGAGCTTAAAGTAAGTTTTTAAAATAAAATGAATAACTTCTTGAATATGAGCAAAGGAACAGCTGAGCAAGGGTAATAGAAAAGCAAACTGCGTGGGAGGATGAGGGGTTGCAGGTGGCATGTTCTTTTTTTTTTTTTTTTTTTTTAAATGCAATAGAAACTATAGTTCTCCTAAAGGCAGAAAACAATTTTGGGACCCAAAACAAAAACAAAAACAAAAACCCCACTCCTAGGCAGTTTTGCAGTGAAATGAAGTGGTATTTTTCTGGAAAAGTATTAAACTACTACAAAATGCAAACAAATTTCCATTCATCTCATTTTAAATCACTCTTCATTCATTTCTTGAAAAGTTGGTAGGTGGAAGGACTGCATTAGTTTTAACAGTAGTTAAAGACAAACGACACATTATTTTTTTACTTCTGTGGGCTTATAGATATGTATGTCTTAATAAGATGCTGAAAGAGCTGAATTTTTGTCTTTTATAAACTATATTGACTAGAAAGCTTATACCACTAGATCTTAGGTATTCGTCTTTCATACTTTTCCTACACACACACACACCCTACATACACAATCCTTCCAAGCTTACTCAGTTCTAGTGGAGGTGGGTTCTCAGTATGTACTGGTCCACACTGGTCACTTTTCCTGGGGTTGTGTGGCTAATTCAATTGGGATGGCTCCATTGGCAGCCCATCCTCCAAGTTTACCTTCTGGGGAATGTGAGGATGAAAGAAAAAAAAAATAGCTTTTATTAGTCCTCTGTGAAGCTCAAATCAAGGAAAGGAAGTCTAACTTAAATTCTCAGAAAGTTACTCTGCCACATTGAATCTCCCTAAAGTCTTTACCTATTTGGTAATTATTCAATACCTAACACTTAGCAAATTACTTAGCTTATAGTAGGTCAAATATATATATATATTTTAATAAATAGTAAATCTATCAGGCTCTTAAATAGATCCCAGAATGTAGTTTCCATGATTGGATACATCATTTCCTATGTCTGTGAACACCAAAGAAAATTTATTCACAAAGGTTTATAATATGCTCATATGCATCAGGCGCATACTGGGCACATAGAATCCATTGCTGAACACAGTGCACAAAAGCGCTGCTCTCATGGAGCTACCATTTTAGCAAAGGAGACAATAAACAATAACTATATTGAATAAATAAGTTGTCAGTGTTCTAGAAGATGTGTGTTATAGAACAAATAAAAGCATTGAGCAGGCTAAGGAAGATACAGGGTAAGAAAAAATTTTCATTATTAAATAAAGTGACCTAGGTTGACTTTACTGAGAACATATTGAATGAAGACTTAGAGGTGGAAGAAAGTAGTCAAATGGATATTTGGGGCAAATATCCCCAAATATATAGAATGCTACAACAAAGGTTGGAAATGTGCTCTGCACATTTGTTTAATGAATGAAATTGACTTAAAATTCACCATTTAAGCCATTTTGAAGTGTAGAGTTCATTGGCATTAGTGCATTCATGGTGCATAACCATCACAGATATTTAGATTCAGAATATTTTCAACCCTCAAGAAGGTGACCCCATACTCATTGAGTAGCTGACCCCCACTGTCTCCCCTTGCCCTAAACCCTGACAACCACCTGTCTGCTTTCTCTATGGAGATGTTGTCATTTTGAGGTAGACCAAGAGGTGAGTGTGGGCTGGACCATAGCAAGTGAATGGGAGTTAATAGTGGAGAAAGCCAGTGAATTAAAGGAGAACTGAGTTGGATTGTGATCCACTGTAAAACCTGTTAAAGGAGTATGGGTTTTACTCTGAATGAAATGAAGAACATTCTAGAATTTTAAAGTTATGGATAAAACGTTCTGTGGAAGAGTAGATTGGTGTGTGTGTGTGTGTGTGTGTGTGTGTGTGTATGAGAGAGGGGGATGGAGAAGGGAGTAAGGAATATTGACTAGGAAGTTATCTGTTCAATCCAGGTAAGAGAGATAATGTCTCAGAACATGGTGATAGTAGTGGAATTGATTAGAAGGGGTTAGAATTCTGGAAATCTTTTGGAACTAGACCCAATAGGACTTGCTAACGGATTCCATTTCAGGTGATATAGGAGAAAGCCAAGGATTGCTCAACGATTCTGACTTGAACAACAATTAAATTGTCGACAAGTAAAATGGGAAAGCTATAGTTAATGGGAAAGTTATAGTTTTGAGAAGGAATATCAGGAATACAATTTGGGGCAGGTTGAGTTTGAAATGTGTTTACCCAAATGAAGATGTCACGTAATAGTTGGATGCATGTATCTGGAGTTCTGAAAGAAGTCTGGAGTAGAGAGAGAAATTGGGGAGTCATTAACATATAGATGGAATTTAAAGCCATGGATGTCGGGAAGGTCACCAGGGGATTGCAACTGAACAGATAATGAGAAGAGACCAAGTGCTGAGGACTGGTCATAACCTCCTTCAATGTCTAGGAGCACAGAAGAAATAAAAAATGGAGCAATTGAGGTAGCAATCAGGGTTTTCTGAAGCCAAGTGAAGAGAGGGAACCAAGGAGAGAGTGATCAACTGAATGGAATTCCGCTCTATTTGTTTTTTGTTTTTATTTTGGTACTAGGGATTGAACCAGGAAGCCACATCCCTCCCCCCACTTTTTTTTCTGTTTTTCAATTTTTAATTTTGAGACAGGGTCTTGCTAAGTTCCTGAGGCTGACCTTGAACTTGTGATACTCCTGCCTCAGCCTTCCTGCCACTGGGATTATAGGAGTGTTCCACCATGCCCAGCTATTCTGCTCTTTTGACTAATGGTTGTGGGGCAAAACTAAACCAAAGTGAAAGTCATATTGGAATGCATTTAAGGAAAAAATGGAAAAAGAGGAATTAGGGACAGTGAGTATACATGAGTGTTTCAAAACTTTCTTGCAAAAGGACTGAAAGAAATGGGAGCAATACCCTTTCTTCAACCCCTCACCTTCACTAGGAATCTCAATTTCTTTTAATATTTTTAACAGACAATTATATTGTTAATTCTTGCAAGTGATATTTTTCTTTGCAAAATACTACATTTTCTTCCCTACATGTTCTCAGGATAACCTTTACCATTTCAAAAGGAAGATAATCCCATGGGTAAGAGAGTGAGGGAAACATTTAAGTGAACATTCCCTGTCTGACTCACTAATAAGAAGCCTAATGTTTTACACAATAAGAAACCTTTAAAAACTGTAAAGATTTTGTTCGTATATTTCTTATAGGTTATCTTATAACTATTTCTCCAAAAGCTAAGGAAAATTGGAAAATTTAAATTTTGGAAAATTTCGAAGTCATGGAGACTATCTGAATAGCTATTCCTTCTGATTGTTTAGAAAATACAAAATTATATGAAATACTTATTTTAAGGCTTTTACAATGTTTAATTTATTTAGGAACATAAAAATGTATTATGTATAACTTAGCTAATAAAGTTGTATCTGGGATAATTAAATTTTAAAAATATGGTAGATTAACAAAGCCATTGCAGATTTACTAATTGAGTTAGCTATTTGATGTTTTTAATTTTTTTTTTAATCACAAGTGGGATTCTAAAGTTGCTGAGGTGAAATGAATTTAACATTTCTTATGTGTTCCAGTACTTGAGAAGTAGGCAAACAACTAACAACCATCAACACGTGTATTAAAAATAAACTGACTTTTTAACTATTTGGGTGCTTTTATGACATTAAAAAGTTTGAGAGAGACATTTTCTGAAAAGTAAGTATATAATGAAAGAGAGAACCCATGCATTCACTGGACATGGTATTTCAACATGAAATTTGATGCAGTCCTTTGCAGGTTTTGAGCCATTAGCTCCTGCAGTGTTTTCTGGCCTTGTTCCTTCTAGCATGCTGCTCTATGATTGTTGTTTAATCTCAGTGTTTCAAAAAAGGTCACCCCCTGACCACACACCGCATGAAACAGAAGAGGCTGAAATACAAGATACAGAAGTCTCTGAGGGTAGGCACTCCAGTATTCTCCTCACCAGGCTGTGGGAAGGGAACATTTCATGCAGCATTTGTTGAGTACTTGCTACGTGTCAAGCATTGTATTAGATGGTGTGAGGTAAAGACAAGGGCTAGACTCATTCATTCAGCAGTTATTCATTTGATGAACATTGATGCAAAATCTTTTTGATGATTCAAAGAATTATCTAAAGGCAGTCATTATTCAGCAGTCAAAAATGAAGATACAGTTTACCTTTGCTTTGTAATTTAATCAGTCTCTTATGCTATGTACTATAAAATATTTCTGAGTCTTAAATTCAAACTACTTTTAGCTAGAATCTTAGGGATATAGTTGAGGAAAGAGTTCCTGTATCTGTTATCTGAAAGCTTAGAAGACAATTCTTAATTTTTAAAATATTTAATATTCTTTACATTTTCCAATTTTAGAATACTTTTTAAAACAGGAAAATACTATTTTTTTTTAGAATGGAAGATAGAATATTCTCATAAATTCTTTCTATATAATCTTTTTTTAAAGTTTTATAGGTGAGAAGTTATTTCTTAAGTTTCCTTCAAGGGATCAATGGGTCAGTGCTGGCTGTTGTCTACAGACACCTACCTCCCTGCCAAGTTCACTTTTCCTTATCAATGAATGATCCTTTTGTGTCTCTGGGGTAAGGAACCAATTAGGTAATTAGGTACCTAAGGCCTTCAACATTTTTTACTGATATTTGCTAATTTGCCTTTTCCCCCTCCTCCTCCTTATACTGCCTCTGCAGGTAGAAAGCTTAAGATAAGGAGTTGGTAAATATTTTTATTTTATTATTTTGTGGATAATTTTATTTTTTATTTTCTTCTTTTCACATGTGCTTTTTCTTTTCTTTTCTTTTCTTTTTTACTATTCTCTTCATGTTTGTTTTTAAATTTTTAAAATTTTATGTTTACAGACTGCATTTTGATTCATTGTACACAAATGGGATACAACTTTTCATTTCTATGGTTGTACATGATGTTGATTCACACCATTCGTATAATCATACATGTACACAGGGTAATGATGTCTATCTCATTCCTCTATCTTTCCCTCTCCCCACCCCTTCATTTCCCTCTTGGAACAATCCAAAGTTCCTCCATTCTTCTCTTTAAATATTTTTAAAATAAGGATTTGATTAATTATGAATATGCCTGCTAACTTTAGGCAACATTCTGTCCTAGCACCTGGAGGAATCCAAAGAAAATGAACATAATTAACACAATTCCCAGCTCTGAAGTAAATAATAATCCAGTGGGAATCAAAGAGGGAACCCCGCATTGTTCAGGTGGAATTGCATTTAAAAGCTCTGCTAGTAAGATAAAAAGAATGGAGCAAAGGTGAATTCTTGCAATAGGAAGGTAAACCATGCCATAGTGGGATATGTTACTCTTGTAAAGATTGTGAAATGCTTTCCTCTGAATATTATTCAAGGTGGGATGGGCCTACATGAGATAAATCAGAGAGTACAGAAGAGCATGCAGGATTGAGTTTAGAGGTAACATCTCAAAGGAAGTGATTATTTTGCACCCCCCTGCCCCTGCAGAAACTAACGTCTTAGTAAAATGAATGTATTTCCTAGGCCATCAAATTCTTACCTCAAGTGTTCTTCCAGTACAGAAGGAATCCTCATGAAAAGGCAGAGAACAGTCACCACTGAGTAACCTCCAGGCTTTTATGCTCTGGACCTTGAGTCACCCTTGTTGGTTGATAATGTGCCTGCTGTTCTGTCATCCTGTTTTTCTCTCATAGCTAAGGGCTTTCTGTGGTTATCACTTGATACTCTATCACCAAAACAAGGGCAAAATAGGAGACCATCCTGTCTCCTTAGCATTTAGCTGAGGGCCTAGTGCACAGTCTGGGCTCAATGATTATTTGTTAGCAAATGGGTTACTATGCATATATCTAAGCCTTTACTGAATTAAACTGTAAGTTGAACTTTGGGATGGGTGGAAAGCAGGGAGGTTCTATGAACAAACAGTTGTGATGTTATAAAAACAAATCAAAACAACATCACCAGTTGATCCTTTGAACCTTTTTAGGCAGAACTTTAACTATAATTAAAAATAAGTTGGACAGCTTTTCATGTTGTATCAAGTCAATGCTGTCACCTCCATTCATGAAATGTTCATTTAAGTATGTTCCTTAAATCCTGTTATCTGAGTGATAACAGGTCAGAGAAATTTGTATATGTACCTGCGTGGCTTCCAGATACAATATTTCTCAATTCCACAAACTACGATGAAGGTAGCATTGCAAAGTGACTTTGTATGGTTGGGTGTGAGTTAAATGAAAGGAATCAAGTGCATGAAACATGCTTATGTTTCTCCAGTGTGCTCTTTCCAAAAAAGGAAGCACTGCCTCTGTATTTTTCTATATTCCACTTCTTTCACTGTCCTACAAATAACTACAAATAGTTTTACATGGAAGTAAGCTAGTCTTGAGAGAACTCAGCACTTACTAGCACAGAACAATATAAAGTAAGGAACAGATGAAATCTTTCCTCCTGAGGTTAGCATTTCAACAGAGAGGTCAGGACAAAATAAATGATGAAATAGTTGAGGCACCAACAAGAGAAATATGGAACTACAACCAGTTACAGTGATGCTCAAATCCTGAGGTGGCTCAAGTCAGTGTGGTCACTGATTTCTGGAATGGTATGGATCATTGTAGGCTGACTTTCCAAAAGTAGATGATGTGTCAACTTGCTCTTCTCTTCAGGGGTGATAAACAGTATTCAATGTCATTAAATTCATCATTAAAATATAAGCATTATACATATAGGCTTAGGCTTTTAATATTTTCACAACTATAAAGAGTAGCTTAATAATATGCCCTATATCATGAACTTATTCCATCCCATATATGAGATGTATATCCTGTATATCATAAGGTGCATGAAACTTGGGAACTAGTTTAGAAATATCAAAATTAAGAATACTATTGCCTTGTTTGAAGGCAAGAATTTTGGAGCTGTACATAAGCAACTTAATGCTTTAATATAGTCCTATATTTGTCTCATCCTATATAACACCAAAGCACAAAAGTATTGAGTTGGTTATGAAAGTAGATAATAAATGGGGAACCCATACCTGAATTTACACAATTTTGTTTACAAAATATTTATAGAAGAGAAATTACTCATTCTTGTTTCTATTAGGGGAGGAGAATATACTTAATGATACCAATTCTTGTTTTGTTAATATAGTAAAGGATTGTTTTTTTACTTTCTGATTATTCAATTTTGAGTTAGAGTTGGTGGTAATGGGAAAGTCATTGGGATTCTTGGTTCCATCCAGGTATTTAAAATTCTGGCTGCTTTCACTGAGTGTCTTCACTCTCAAGGAAGGCCTTCAAGTCCCCAGTGGGTACCCTGCATCCAGCCTACAAACAGTGGGGGAGAGGATGTGGATGATGACACTGGAAGATGTGTTTGAAGTCCATACCTGGTGGTTCTAACCATCACTTCTGACCACCTTTCTTTTGGCCAAAACTTGATCACATGATTCTACTTAATATAAGGTAGCCTGGAAAGTGCTTTGGATCTGGAGGGAAAGGAAGCAGGGTTTGGAAATATAGAGCATATCTTTGCCATAATGTTTAAACATGGCACCTCGGTCTAAAAATTTCTGGACTTTCAATATATTTCAGAAATTTCTAATTAACTTGATTCCCATGGATCAAATGAAAAGTAAATGACCAAAAGATGATGTGTCAATTTGCTTCTCTCTTCAGGGGGGACAAACAGTATTTTATGTCATTAAATTTGTCATTAAAATATGAACATTATATGCAAAGATTGACTTTTAATATTTTTACAACTACAGAGAGTAACTTAATAATATGTCCTATATATGATAAAAGGAAGACATCAAATTGAATTAATTGACAAATTTTGGAAGTACCTGTATTTAAGGAAATTACTGACCAAAGACAGTTCAAATGGAAGTAAAAGATGATTAGCTCAGTGCCTCTAATCTTGGATTGAATGGAATAGTGTAAAGGGACATGTGGACATCACCATTAACTAGTTATGTATCATTAAGCCATTCACTTATCTTCTCTGAAACTTGACTGCTTCCTATGAAAAGTGAAGATAATATTGATATTTGTTTTCATCCTTGCTGTGAAGCAAACAAAATCTTGTATGTGGGAGGGTTAAAAATATTAATTGCTAAAAGCGTTTTATTTCAGGCTAACTGCATTAAAGAGAAAATTACTTCCAAGACTACTTCTGTCACTCACCTATGACTCATGAATTTTCAGTTGGCACACAGTAACATAGAAAATCTTTCAAAGACTGTAAAATCAAGGTTTATCTGAGGTAACCTTTGCTTGTCTTTGCAAGTATGTGGCTGAGTAATAGTTCAAAAATAGCAAGTTATTTTGAGGAAGAACATATGTTCTTTAACAAATAAAATAAGTATTCTGATGAGAAATTTTATAGCATATTTAATCACACATTTAACATAATTTGAATCCTGCAATTTAAATCACTCATACTTTCATATGAATTAGTGCTTTATTAAGTACATAGTACTATTATGTGGAGTTGCATGTTATGAGTAGCTCTGACCAATCTCTGTGAAGGAAAACCAGGCTGTGAGTAATCAGGACTGAAAACACAATGAAGCATTTTATGTATTCATTGTGTGTCTTGCAAAATTATGAATATATATACTCTCTACACGCACATGAATAGTAGATGGGATTAAAAGTGACTTTATTTGTAAGTCAAACAGCTCTCTGCTTTATAATGAAATGTTGGTGCCTGTCTACCAGGAGTTCATGATGTGTTCATTCAACAGACATTTGAAGACCAAGCTGTTGTAGGAAGTAGGGCATCTAGTAGGTGTTCTCAGGATATTAACAAAAAGTAGTTGAAGCTTCCTTCAAGGGGAGCTTATCAGTTATCGGATATCTGATACATAAGATAAATAAAATGTAGTCAAACCAGTTTTTGTCCTCTAAGATTGAAGAACAGGGAAATACAGTGTCAGGTAGGAGGAGCATCTTTATTGATTCTTGGAGGATGGGTTGAATTTAGCAGTGTGATAGTCGTGAATAGTACTTCAGGTAGCGAGCATGGCATGAACAAGAAAAGGCAATGACAGAGAAGCCATTAGATGCTCCTGGAGGAATTAAATGTATGAAAGAATAATGGGAAAGTGTTAAGTTTGGAAACAGGTTGTGATCAGACCCTGGATAACCATAAGCCAGACAACTCTATGATTGATTTTGATGAGACACTGATAAATTTGCAGAAGGAAATGACATCATTAATAGAGCTTTGAAAGAACATTTTAAAAGTCATAATTTCTGAGATGACTTCATGATTACTGTTGACTCTTCAGAAACCTTACCATTTAGCATACTAAAAGAACTTTATCTTCTTCAGTACCTCGGGTGGCTAAATTTGTTTGCCCCAAATTTTTAAGTGATTTATTAGATCCATTGTGAGTGTCCGAAATTATCATGCAGTGCCACCTGTTGTAGGAATCCTATGTAAAGATGGTGATGCTGTTATTTAATAAGGAGGAGGAATTGCTGACTGGGCCACATGGAGGGTGGGGTTGTTAGGTGAAGGGAGGAACACAGAAAAATGTAAAATATGATGTTATTATCTTAATACTGTATACCATTGGAAGATATCAAATAAGTAGAAAATGAGTTTTGTAGGAATTTAGAGTTATGATTGGATTTCAGAGGAACTAGGTGGAAGAAAGCAAAGGGCCCACAGTAAGTAATGAGACTGATGATGAATAGTCAGGGAGCTTCTGATAGATCACACGACTAGTGAAGAGCTGATCTCACCTTTTGGTTGGTGTTTCTCACATTGTTGTAAGTAGCCCATTGTCATTGGTAATGGCAATGATAATCATGATTTTTGGAACCAAGTTTTCTAAAATTAATTTAAAATCAGTTAATAAAAATTAGCCATTGTGTAATTTTTTTTGTGGTGGCATGATTAAAAACTGATGAATTTACTTTTTGCTTCTTACAAGTTGAACAAATCTGCCCTTTTTTTCCCCTTTCTAATTTTATTGCTCTCATATTGAACAATATTGTAAGTATGTTTAAAATATACAAAGGTAACAATACAAAAGCCAAGATGTAAGGAAATAAGGGCCAGTAGAAAGGGCAAATAAAGGAAGAAAAAGTTGGGTGAATTAAAGGTAAGGTTATACATAAAATCCAGTTGCTAAGGTGATATAATTTTAGACCTTTATTTTATTTATTTATATGTGGTGCTGAGGATCAACCCAGTGCCTCACATCTGTTAAGGTTATATAATTTTGTATAAATGACTCATATCTCTGAGTTTTCTAGAAGCCACAGAGGAGAGGTAAAGAAGAGAGGTTTATGAGATGGACAGTGTTTGTGGTCTCAAACATGCCAGCTGCTCAGGAGGAACCCAACTCTTCCTAATACCAGGTCTTGGAAACATCTTTTCTGTGGGTCCTCAGAAGTTCCATAGAATGTAAAGAAAGCATAATGAATGTTTTCAAAAACATCCTTATGAGTAAATCAGGCAAACTTGTCTTAGGACTTCTTAAAGTATGTTTTTATAATGCTTTTGGCTCATTGCATAATGCCTAAGAAGCACCCAGGGATAAACAGAGACCAAAAAATGTATGCCAAGCATAAACCCTAAGGGAGAGACTTCGAACTGGACCAGTCAACAGCTGGGCAGAGACTTTAGCATCACCTTGGGGCTTGTTACAAATGCAAATTCTCAAACCCCTTCTCAGAGCTACTGAGTCATAACCTTCAAGGCATGAAAAGCACATATTTGAAGTATCTAAGGTGACTTAAAGGGCATTTAGATAGTCATTAATATTCTCTTTCCTAGTTGAGGTTTAGATAAACATCAGGTTGCAGTGAATTTGGAGATTGTCTCCATGACAAAGTACATGAAATAAATATATATTCTTTTACTGGTTAAGGGTAGATCTGATGCTTTTGCTGTTATCCAAGCATGGGAAATGGTGTTAGGCATTTTGTTACTACCTGATATGTGCACAGTTCTGTGTTAATTGTTTTGGAAATGTAAAGATGAGTAAGATATGGTAACTGTTTCTAACAAGCAATCTATTAGGGGAGATACAGTTGCAAAAAAAGTTGGCTTAATGAAATAAGAACCACAAGGTACAAGCAAAATCCTGTGATGATTTCTATTGTATAGATTTTTTTTTTAACAGACAAGTAGACGAGCTCAGAGAAATAGCACAATTATTAGGTTATGAAGTTAGGAATTGAATTTAAGGTTTTTGTGATTCTAGATTCAGTATATACTTTAAAAATTTTTTTAAAATTAATTTAGTTTTCACAGACTGCATTTTGATTCACTGTACACAAATGGGGTACATCATTTCTTTTCTATGGTTGTACACGATGTAGATTCATACTGCCTGTGTAATCATACATGCACATAGGGTAATGATGTCTATCTCATTCCACCATATTTCATATCCCCCTCCCTCTCATTTCCTTCTACATAATCTAAAGTTCTTCCATTCTTCTCTCACTCCACCCCCATTATATATCATCATCCATTTATCAGGGAAAACATTTGGCCTTTGGGTTTTGGGGATTGACTTATTTCACTTAGCATGATATTCTCTAATTCCATCCATTTATTTGCAAATGCCATAATATTATTCTTCTTTATGGCTGAATACTATTCCATTATGTATAGTATACACTTTGAAAATATAGCTTCTTAAGAAAAAAAAAAAAAAAGGTGGGTATGGTCAGCACACCTGTAATCCCAGCCATTCTGGAGGCTGAGACAGGAGGATCATAGGTTCAAGACCAGCCTTGGCAACTTAGCAAGGCCCTCAGCAATGTGAGAACACTGTGCCTCAAAAAATAAGAACTGGAGTTGTAACTTGGTGGTAAAGTGTCCCTGAGTTCAATCCCCAGTACCAAAGATTAATTAATTAATTAAATAATTTAAAAAGTGAGAAAAATTATCTTATAAATCAGTAGGCTTCTCCATCAAACTTCAGTATTCCAGAAAGTGTAATAATTTTGAATCACATCTCCTGGAGCAAGTGCTGTTTTTAATTGCTATAAACTTAGGTGAATCCTGCAGTTTTCCTCAGGAGGCAATTAAGTAGGGATCAACATTTTGCCAAAATAAAGAGAATCATGATTGATTTTTTTCCCTAAAATAAAAACAAGATTTTATTGTTACATGATGAAAAGTCATTTTTATCCCTGCATACTGTGTGAGATTTGGTGAATTAAATATTTAATTGGTCCTCAATTAATATTGATTGAGTAAAATAATTTAATATTTACCCTTGATCACCTTTGTAATCTACTTGTAGTGGATAGTGAAAGTGGAATCAAAGGCATATATTCAGAATAAATAAGTCTTTCCTCCTTTAGAAACATTTTATAGTGCACTAATCTTCCTTTCCAGATTGGAAGTCCCCATTGCTAAGGACTTTATACTTCAGTTGTAATTGGCCACACTTAGCCCCCATATCACGCTTGTGTATGTAATTGCCTTACATTCCTATGAGAATAATATGGAGATATATTAATATTTTTCTTTCCTGTATCAGATTGATTAGGGATGTATATGCAGGAGGTGCTCAGTAAATATTTTAATGAAAAATGAATGATGATCACTACGACAATTATAAGTCAAATCTAGTCTAGACTGATGTGCCTTAATTAGTTTCCAATGATTGCCTTTCAAACCTGATCAAAATCTTGCTAATCAAAGCTGTCCTTTGACAGTGCTTCTGAGTATTTAGAGTACTGCTATTGGGGAGGCTGACATTTCCTGGGTGTTTGTTCTGTGTCAGCCATCATTTTTAGTATTTCATTAGTCAGCACAAGTCTTAGGAACTCTTATTGTCTCCACTTTGGAGATAAAGAAACAGGTTTATAAGGAATTAATAATTTATACCAAGTAGTGGAGATAGTAAGTGGTTGAGCGAGGATTTAGATTTGTTTTTAAAGTGCAACTTACTGCTTGAGGATGAGAGTAAATGAACATAAATGAGTAACCAGGAGGTAATGATTGAACTGACCATTTATTCCCAGAGATTATGAATACACAAAATGAGCTTATTTGGAAAATTACACCATTCTCGTACTGGAAGTTGACTTCGGTGGGATGGTCAGGCTCAGACTTGCAAAGTCATAAGAAGTTAGATCACAACTGTGTACAGAGAAATGAAGATTCAAGGTATTATATCACCTGAACCAGCTTTAGCATAGAGAGTTAATGGCTCTAAAACATAAGTCAACATGGTGATATTATTTTTGACTCAACAAAATATATTCTGATAGGACCCCTTTCAGCTTCTCTGAAGCTAACACTACAACCTTTTTTCCCACTGGTTCAGGAATGGATGGTTAAGGGTCCCAGTCCAGGGCACTGAACCAGTGTATTTGTAGGGTAATCACAGGAGTCCAGAAACTTTTGAGGCTATAACTCCATGAGAATAATACGAAGAGTTCTCATCTTTATTCACACTCCAAAATAAGGTTTACTTTCTAGATCTAGGATGCATTGGAGAGCACCAACCCACAAGGGTTATGACTTCTGAAGAAAACAAGCATGGACTAGGATACCAAGAGTATTATTGGTTCCATGGTTTCCATAAGTACCAAGAAAAGCATTTCTTATCTTTTTCTGTTAGGGTTCCAAAATTTCATAGAGTTTCTGGTTGTTTTGTTGTTATTGAAATAATGGAATGAGATTTTGAGCATGCATGGTGACTACTTGTCCTAAAAATTGAGTAACACAACTAAATGCAAAATTATCTTTCAATTCATTTTAACATAGTGATTTACTGCTTATCAAAAATCATAGCTTTAGTCAAGCAGGTTGGTCCTTGCAAAGATCAATACATCCTCCAGTGTGTTCTCTTACTAAGGTATTATTTTTAAAACTAACAGGGATAATTTAAATATGAATAACACTAAATACTGTCAGTGACTCTTTTCTTTTTTAAAATAAAATGAACACAAAGCAATTAACTGTAAATAACTATGTTACACCAATTCAAAGTTTGCATATTTAAATATAGGGGTATCAAGGAGTAAGAAAATACAAAAGTTAAATTTTTTTTTCAGTATCTGTATTGAACCCAGGGACATTTTTTCACTGACCTACATCCCCATCCAATCCAACCTTTTTATATTTTTAATTTTGAGACAGAGTCTCACCAAGTTACTTAGGGCCTCACTAAATTGCTGAGGCTCACCCCAAACTTGAGATCCTCCTGTCTCAGCCTTCCCAGTCACTGGGATAACTGTGCCATTGCAACCAGCTAGAAGTTCAACTCTTATAGAAACAAACATTAACTCCACTGCATTTTGCTTGTTGTACATTAAAATATATATTTAATAGCCTAACTAAATACATATTAAGTTTAATATAACTTGATTTTTTTTAAGTCTGAGGACCTTAATTTTGCCTTTCTTAGATTTTTTGTGCCTAAATTTTTAATTTTTAATTTTATTAATGGATTTTTCCCATTTGTGATACTCTATTTTTTTCTTCCCAAAGAGTTAAAAATACAGTAGTATTTTTATGACCTTTTACCAAACTATCATTTGACAAGTCAATTTATTTTATTTAAAAATTAAACCAGTTGCCAAGTTTAATAAAATATTTTTAAATGATTTATTGTATCCAGTGGTGATGATGTCAGCTAATTTTAAGTAAGTAATCATTTATTAACTAAAAGCTTCTAAAGCAAAATACCAACACATTAATTTTTATCATTTGACATGAGATCCAATAACTCACTTTAAAAGCAGATTCTCACAATTTAGACAATTTAGAATTTGTAAAATATGTGAATTGATTTTGACATTAAGTTTCAAGCATTGATTTTATGTTTATTAAACCCCCTCTTACCTAGCTGTATTTGAGAAAAAAATGGAAAGATGTCTGATTGATCTCAGAAATGTCCTAGTACCAAGTCTCTGCTGACTTTTAGTGAAAGAACTGAATATTTCTGGTATAATGCTGTGCTCTTTCTCATCTTCATAGATAGAACCCACAAGGTTTTTCACAGTAAGACCTTGAACAAGCCTATGAAGTCAGAGCCTTAGGTTGGATAAGCCCTTCTCTAAATGAACTGTGTGTATTGAGGTTGTGTGAAAACTACATGGGGAGCAGTGCATGAGAGATGCTGATCTTGGAAGATTTTCATACGACTGTCTAGAATTTCAATTTGAAGAAAGAAGCACTTCAACATTTTTTACACTATCTTTAATATAAATAGTTTTATTGAAATAGTAAGCATGTCATATTTTGACTTTTAATGCTTAGATTAAATTTTATGTTTTTAAGTCATTTGTACATCTTACAGAGAGAAATTTGTTCAGATGAGCATAGCATCATGATTCATTTGGAGCCAAATGATACTAGTTAATAAAAACCCAAAATCTATAATAAATAATAACAATAATAGTACATTATTATTTATTACTTATATCTTTTATATACATATTATGTGACATAATATGAATTTTGTGTCATTTAATAAGAATTCATGTGATGAAATTTCAGTGTGTTGCTTTATTTTAAAGTGGAATTTTTGTAAGACCCATTTTAGTGGGGATCTGTAGATCTGTGTACCTAATAGAGTCTTGAGAGTATCCTAGTCTTTCACCTCTGACTGTTCTTGATGCTCTGAAGAAGCAGGAAGTGAAGGCTAAGGCAGGGTTGTAAATTGCCTGCCTATGTACTGAATCCATACCCCAACATGAATAGATACCCCCAGCAAAGACTGGGGAAACATACTGGTTCAGGCACTTAAGGAAATCTTTTCCTAATCATTAACTAATCACCAGTCTAACTTGGTAGTAACCAGTGACTACACATTACAAAGAATACATGCTTTTGAGAATTAATTCAGAGAAGTCACCAAAGAGCAACAGCAGTAATAACAAAAATAAGAACAATGAATGGCAAAACAACAAACCCTGGTGATGTTTGATTTCTATAGTTATGTCTTTGTATAATTATTTCACATTGTATGGTTTTCAATAAGAAAGCAACATTAAAACAGGAAAATATGGCTCAGATATGGGGGGAAAACTGGCCATTAAAAATCACCCTTGGACTTACTAGACAAATAAATTGATTGAGATATTATATTTAAGTTTTTGCTTGAAAGCTCTAATTTTATCATTGACACGAAATACTCTCAGTAGTTTTCTTTATAGTGACAGGTATGCTTGGTTCATTTTTGAGAAAATATCTGCCAAATACTCTGGTTTGAATAGTTTAATTTAATCTTTCAAATAAAGATTATTTTCTGTTTTTGAAAAGGTAGCTAGTTTGGCTCACAATTCAGTTAAGTAAGTACTTTAAGACAGCCACCATACATCCATATGCAGTAGACTTTGTGTGTATGTTCCATATCATTATGTAAGATATATAAGAAATACACCCAAGAGTTGAGTTTCAACAAAATTCATTTATCCTGCTTCATCAAGGGCATTCACAAATGAAAGGTATGTTGAAGGTTTTTTTTTTCTTCTAATGGCTATGGTATGGTCTTAGAGGAATGCAATGATTATTAACATAGCATAGTGCCACTGACTTGTTTCTTGCTAAGGCACCAGCCACTTTCCACTCCAGTGCTTCTGCATCATCACTGCCAGTGCCAACACAGTGAAAATAATATCTTAATGTTATTATATAAAAAGAATATCAGACCTCAAGTGTGATACCCATGTATCACACTTTTTAAGAACTGGAGCTTTAGGGACATAAACCATAAACTACATAGGTATTAAGAATTTTCTAACTGAAAATAAATGTATCAAAATTATATATCTAAATTTTAACCTGAGTTCTGTGCTTTGAACTATGAACACACACAAAATAATCAGACCAGTCTAAAGCACATGTACTCCATAGCACATTTTGCTCAATCAGCCAGAAGACCTGACTTTATCATGCTAATGCAGTTTAGAAACTTTAAGCAAATATTTTGATTTATTTTAGTTAACAAATATTGCACACATTTATCATGTACAACGTGTTGTTTTGAAATATGTGTACATTGCAGAGTAACATGAGCCAAGTAACATATGCATTACTTAACGTACTTATTTTTTGTGGTGAGAGAACAAAATTTACTCTGTTGGCAGTTTTTAAGAATACAATACATTAATATTAACTATAGGCACAATATTTTATAATACATCTCCTGAACTTATTCTTCCTAACTGCAATTTTGTATCCTTTGACCAACGCCTCCTCCATTCCTCTCCTGGTATCCACCATTTTTACTTTCTACTTTTATGAATTCAACTTCATTAGATTTCAAATAAAAGTGAGATCATGCAGTGTTTCTATTTCTGTGCCTGGCTTATTTCACTTAATATAATGATTTCCAGGTACATTTACATTATAGCAAATGGCAGGATTCCTTCATTTTAAGAGACTCAGTTGCTTTCTTTGTGTATATATACATCATAGTTTCTTTACCCATGCATCCATTGACGGACACTTACATTAATTCTGTAGTTTGGATACTGTCACTATGCTGCAGCAAACACGAGAGTTTAGATATTTCTTCAACATATTGATTTAATTTCCTTTGGTTATATAGTTTGTGGTGGGATTGCTGGATTTCAACTAGAAATATTTCATGCTAGGAAAATTTTAGATGGATACACATAACTATTATAATACCAATAAACCTGTGGATCTATTCTTATAGTATATTTCTTATTTTACTCTTTCTTTGCTTAGAACTTGATAGAAGGCTGAGCATCATGAATGAACATTGTTGATCTTAAGTGATGGTGCTACTCTGTTATTGGAGTCATTTAAAATGTGCATTTCATGATCAATTAATATTTTCTTAGAAAATCAATTATTTAATGGAGCTAATCCTATTAGAATATTCAAAATCCTTCCAAAACTCAATTTTATTCTTTTTTTCAATTATTTTCAAAAAATTTGTTACCAAAGTTTATGTTTCATTGATGCACATATAATAGATATATACATTGTTTGAGCTGGTAGTTTCTTTGATGACTGTGTCTTATCTGTCATGTACCCATAGTATTTGACACATAGAATTTGCTGGACAAAAAAATTGTTGAATAAGTTGAATTTTATATCTTATTTTGCTTACATTTGTGTTTGTGAATTGTGTTTCCAGTTGAGCTGAAAAATGTTTGGACATCGGAAAAGTTGCCAGAAACAAAGTTTAAAAGATATTGTTGAAAATCCTTTCTTAGGGTTAAGCTCCTCAATTTTCAAATGTAGTTGATTTTAATTAAAGTTTAAAGAGAAAAAGAAACCATTGGAAAGATATGGGAACTAAATAACTTGCTTCTGGTGAACAGGGAGTTTGCGGTTTGAGTTAATGGTATTCATTACACTGATTAAAAGCAGTGATGCATTTGCCCCTGTTTATTTTCCAAACCAGTGTTTTCAGTAATGGGGGGTCGTTTGTACTTGATGTTTCATGTGATGAGGTATTTACTGATGGGCTACTTTGACTTCTCTATGTAAATTGATAACCACTTGAAAGGAACTGATCAAACAAAAGAGCAAATTCTTTTCTAGAACTGGACCATTTATTCCAAATTCAGACAGTAAGAAAACAATTGAATAGCTTTTATTGCCACCAGCTGTGCTATGGTTGTTTGAACAAATGGAAGACTAAAGTAATTGTACAATCTCATTATATACAGCATTACACAAATTCAGGATTCTTTTGCCTAATAAATATTGCATTTATAGTTAAGGGACTTATTATTGCGCAAGTTTCTATGGCTATGGTGAGTTTTCAGCCCTTTGAGGGCTCATGTAGGTCTCTTGAAGTTGAATCTTCTATAATATCAGACAATATGCTGTTGGAGAGTTTGAAACAAACTCCTAATTATTTCTCTAGTACTCAGATATACAATGCATACACATGATATACGTGTGTGTGTGTGTGTGTGTGTGTATTAAACAGTCTAAACTTTGAAAGATTGTATTTTCTCATCAAGGAATTCCAGAGATTTATATCACTTGGCTACTCTAGGGCTTTGGAAAAAATGAGAAGTGGGTGTTTAAATGTTTGAAGAGGTAATTTTCCAAGCAATTGAGCAGGTAGTTAAAAATACCTTGTTTTCATTTCCTTGCCTGAAAAAGTCCTAACATCTAAAGGTTTAAAAGAAAAGTAGAAGAAATGACACTGTATATCCAGAAAAGAAAGTCACCACACTCCGTTCTGTAGAGTTCATTGATCATTGTGTGGCCTCCTCATGTTTGAAGTGTGAATATGGGAACCGGAATTGCCTCCTGGTTGGGCCATTCTGTGACCTAACTATTGTTGATGTACCTGTTGCTTCTTGTAACTTTTTAAATATTATCATTCGGGTGAGAAGATCTTGACTTTGCAGAGGGGCCACACAAAACAACTCGATCAGATTTTTTTCAACCTTGGCATTAATGATATTTTGGGCCGTATAAGTTTTTGTGGGATCTTTCATGTGCATGTAGGATGTTCAGCAACATCTCTGACCTTTACCCACTAGAGGCCAGTAGCAACTTCATCGCACAGTGTGACAACCAAAAGCATCTTTAGACTTTGCCAGATGTCCCCTGCAGGGGGGAAGGGCAAAGTCATCCCCAGTGAGAACCACTGTGATAGACAGTGAGTCCTGGCAAGTGATGTTGGTTCTCACTTAACTATATGTGCTTATCAAAGTGCCTCACATAGATTCTGATCTTAATAAACGTTCTCAATAAATGAAAAAAAGAATGAGACATATTTTTTCTACCACTTTATCTGCCATTGATTTCTCACATTGGTAGAACAAACAGATTTTAAAAATCTCAATGTTACATTGTTTAATAAAAATCACAACCTCAGAAAAGTGTCTTAATGTGAATATATATAGAAACTGCCAAGTTAATATGGTGTATTTCCTCTGTGGAATATTACATACTAAAAAATGGGTTGGTTGTCTATGAAATCTTTAAAATAATATTGTTTTTGTAAAAAGTAGGCTGTAAACTTGCATTATGATGTGTCTTTGAGCACACTTGTGTGTATGTGCATATATATATGCATACATATATATGCATTATTTTTAGATGAAAAATGAGTAGACAGGAAAATACCAAAGTCATTGTTGCTTTTGGCAATATGATTCGATTTTATGTGCTCGTTCTGAGTACTTTTTGAGAAGATGCTGTCTTTTTCTTTGAAAAGTTTGATAAAATTAATAGAAAACCAGGTAGTGGATTTTTTTTTTTTTTTTTTTTTTTTTGTGGTGCTGGGGATCGAACTCAGGGACTTGTGCTTGCAGCGCAAGCACTCTATGGACTGAGCTATCTCCCCAGCCCCAGGTAGTGGATTTTATATCATAATTTGAAGTGGCATTTTGTTCTTTTTTAATGAAAAGTCTGAAATATGTTACCAAAATTTTTCTGTAATTATATTATTTGATTCTGTTTTAACATTGTTAGTTGGCATGAACAAATATAGCATTAAAATTGGTTCAGCATACCACGCATATCTGGAAAAAATATTCAGTGTATTTACTAGCTATTTTATGACAATTCCTTAAAACGTATAGGAGATAATTTCTATAAAGTTTATTTATATTGCAAGGTCATGGGGAATCATGATTATCTTTTGTCATCATTTCTTGTCATTATCTCGAGGTAGTGTTCTTAAAAAATGTAATTGGGGGCTGGGGATATAGTTCAGTTGGTAGAGTGCTTGCCTTGCATGCACAAGGCCCTGGGTTCAATCCCCAGCACTGCAAAAAAAAAAAAAGAAAAAAAAATGTGACTGGGCGGGGAACATAGATGTTTCAAGTATAGAGTGATTTAAAAGGATGACATATTCTCAATCTTTGGAGAAATTCACTTGTAGCTACATATCTGCTCATTTACTCTATGTATTACATTGTGTGTTGAAGTTAGATTGCACAGGAGGTATTTGTGAATTAATTCCAACTCTGTTCCTAAACTTAGGTATATACAAATTTTCTTAGAAAGATCCACAGCTTAGAACATTAGGAGCTCCCAATCTGACTCCCCACCTTCATGTTGGACCTGGCAGTCCATGTGTTAATATGTATGCAGGTTGCCATATGTTTAAATAAGTCAAAGATAAAATATTTGGTATTAGTTTCCCCCTTGCTGTGTACTAACTTTGGATCTTAAAAATGCTGTAATCTTGTATTTCATGCACTCCAGGTCTCACTGACAAACTGAAGTTCTTTTTTTTTAACCTTGGATCTTAAAATGCTGTAATTTTTTATTTCATGCATTCCAGGTCTTATGACAACCTGAAGTTCTTTCTTTTTTTTTTTTTTTTTTTTTTTTTTTTTTTTTTCTTTTTAGCCCTAATTCCTAACTTTCCATAGTTTGAAGAGCACTTTCTTAACCTGGGTCTTCCATCATGCTCTCTCTGGGGTACCAAGGAGCTCTCCTAACATTGTGCTTTGCTTGTCACAGTATTGCGGTACAGGTTGGAGAGCCCTGCTTTAATGTCGGTCTTCTCCAGGTGGCTGTAAGCTTCTGTGAGGGCAGGCATCAGGCATGTTCCATTCACCATAGTATCACCAGCCTCTGACACAGTGCCCAATACATAGATAGCTTTTAATAAATGTTTACTGGATGAGTGCATGCCTGAAGGATGGGAAGGATTACAGTTCCAGCTGGTTTTGGAGGAAAGAATAAGAAGCACAGAAATAATTCTTAAGTAACGGAGTAGTACAATATTTGTTGAACAATTAACATGGGATCAAAGGCTCAGTTTTTCTTTCATCACCAATGTACTGACTTGGAAATGTGGAATTATGAATATTTGCATTTTAATGACATAATAAATTATTACAGGACAGCAATATTCCAAATGTTTATTATTTTGTAGAATGAGTACTAATTATGCCAACAATTGTAGATTCACATCTGCATCAAACATTTTCCAGTTAAAAGAAACATTATTTTTTCATCTTAACAGATTGGGATGAGCCCTTTTTTCATCTGCAAAGTAGCAAACCCATTCAATCTCGACGTATTTTAACCTTATAAGTATAATGAAATCTTTCTTGACAGGTGTATTTAAAATATTTATATATATGTGACAAGATTTATATTTTAAGATATATGTATATGCCATGATCTATGTACATAAATATATACATATTTATATATTCTTGCAATAATTCTTTCTAGAGTTGGTGGTAATTTTTTAATACTATATGTTTCTAGACCCTTTGAGCCTGATTCTTTATTAAAATATGTTTTTAAAAGTTTCTTTTGTGGGTTTAGTTTCTTATTTTACTGTTGCCTGAAATACTGCCTTCTGCAAAATTTTCTTCCCCTTCTTCAGACAGTTTCTTTCAAAATGAGTCTCCAAAATTGTGGGTAATCTTGCCTGCATTTTTTTTTCATATATATTAATCAGCTCAATTCAAATTAAAACAAAATAATAGCCAATAGTATGTTTATACTTCACCATCATTATAGAATTTTCTCACTTAAGTGTCACAACATTTTGTAAAGAAGGGGATTAGCCAGTTTGTCATTCATTTATTCATAATCAATGTGCATATAAGGAGTACTAAATGTAAAATGTATGAGATGAGTATACAAAGATCAAGATGTATTTCCATCGTTAGAATATGCTATTGAAGAAATTCCTAACACTAGCCCCAAATCAAAAGGATCCAAGAAATAAATCTCATAAAAGACACAGAATATTTTGATGTACAAAAATGAGCTTCAGTGAAAGTCATTTGAGAAGATTTAAATAAATGGAGACAGGTACCATGTTCATTCTTCAAACTGTGTTGGATGCAGTAAAATTCTAATTAATACTGTGACAGAATATTTTTGTGGAATTTGATAGGCTAATTCTCAACTTCATGTAGAAAACTAAAGGTTTAAGGAACGAAAATATGGTTTTAAAGAGGAAGAATAAAACCATAGTGTTGTTTTGTAGCAAAACAGAACAAACTGTAGGCTCAGAAAGGATACATTTGTATGTGGAAACCAGATATATGACAGAAGTGACATCATGATCAGTGGAAAAGGAATGAGTTATTTAATAAAATGGTTCCAGGACAGAAAGTTTAGTTTGCACCATTCGTAAAATCACAAAAACAATTTAGATGAATTAAGGGTTTAAATTGGAAATGCAGTTGAGAGAATGTCTTTATGACAGTGATTCAAAGGATTTTCTAAATGAAATTTAAAAAGCTCTGGTCTCAAAGGAAGGGATTAATAATTATGAATAAAAATTCTGAACACATTCAGGATGTCCAAAAGGAATGTAAGAAACCCAATGGGAAACAGAACAAATAAGAATGGTCAGTTTTGATTAAATGAAATCCATATGATTATAACCAGCTACAATAATGATCAGGGAAATGCACATTAAAACTTTACTAATATATGATTTCATACATCCATTATATGATCAAAAGTATAAATTCAACAACACCAAGTGCTGGTGAAGTTACGGGGCACCAGGACATTTTGCAACACTAAGTAGTGTAAACTGAGGCAGCTGGGAGAGGAATTTTGTATATGTACAAAGGCAAGGTGTTTTGTATTCTCAGGGCCCATCAACTTCACTGGGACACAAACATGTAGAGGAATGTTTATTTAGCATGGTTCATTGTATTGAAAAAGTTGGAACCAAACTAAATATTCGCTAATAGGAAAGTGGATGAATAATTTGAGGTATTTTCATGCCACTTAGTATTATGCACCTTTGATAATGAATGAACTAGGGATACACATATTTTCATGAATAAATCTCAAAATATGTTTATGAAAATAGGTTGCAGAAAATTATGCATACTTTATCATTTATGTAAAGGTGGAAACTTCTGTAAAGTTATAAACATGAAATAAAATATATAAAAACTGTGCTTAAGAATGAAAAATTCTAAATTCTAGAGCTGATTATTTAGGAGGAGGGGTGTAATCAAGTTTCAAGGGTATTGTAATGTATTTCTTAAGAGTGGTGACTTTCAATGCCATTTGTAGGACAACCCCAAAAGGTGTGTCTAGAACAGATAGCTTACCTGAATGTCAGGCATGAATTCCCTGAAAATTCTGACAGCCTTTAATGATCAACTCAACTCCAGATATTCCACACAGTCTTCCTAATCTTAGTTGATGAGCAATCTTTTTAATTGTTCACATCAGAAACTTTGACATAATCACGGAATATCATTTTTCCCTCACACTCCAAATTTGGTCAGAAATTCCTCATTTGTACCCTTAAAACACACTCAGTTTCCTACTACTTCTGGTTCCTTTATATGTATTTTGGTCATTGAAAGCTTTCTTTTTAGATTTCAGAATATTTGGTCTTTCAGTTTCCCCTCAACCCCATCACATGTTCTCAAGGCAACTAGAATGGTCCTATTAAATATAAGTCAAATCATTCTGCTGCTCAGAGCCCACAAGTAATTCCCTATCTCTTCCTCAGAAAAATTCAAAGTCTTGCTATGGTCCCCAAGGTCCTGAATGATGTGATCCCTATCATCCGTCTCACCTTATCCTAAAAACTCTTCCCTTTGTTGGAGTTGCTCTGGTTTCACTAGCCTACCTAATGTTCATGGAATCTACCCCTAGCAGACACTTGTACTTGAACTTTCCCCATCAGTCTGCACAGCCAGTTATTCTTGTGTGTCTTTGTAAACTCTTTCCTTTTATTAAGTGTTTTCTCAAAGGTCAGCTTCTCACTGAACCCTACCATGGCCACATTGTTTAAGACTGACTGCATGCAGGGCTGGAGTTGTGACTCAGTGGTAAAGCACTTGCCTGGCATGTGTGAGTCCCTGGGTTTGAACCTCAGCACCACATATAAATAAATGAATGAAATAAAAAGATCTGTTGAAACTAAAAAGAAAGGGCCAAGGAACTGGACAATTTACAGAAGATATACAGGTGATTAATAAATATATGAAAAAGTGTTCAACATCTCTAGAGAAATACAAATTAAAACAACTGTAAGATTTCATCTTGCCCCAATTAGAATGGCTATTATTAAGAACACAAGCAATAATAGGTATTGGAGTGGATGTGGGGAAAAAGGCACACTTTTACATTGCTGGTGGAGTTGCAAATTGGTGCAGCCACTCTGGAAAGCAGTATGGAGATTCCTCAGAAAACTTGTAACGAACCCACCTTTTGACCCAGTTATCCCACTCCTCAGTTTATACCCAAAGGACTTAAAATTAACATACTACAGTAATGCAGCCACATCAATGTTTATAGCAGTTCAATTCACAATAGCTAGAATGTGGAACCAACCTAGATGCCCTTCAACAGATGAATGGATAAAGAAACTGTGGTTTATAATATATATACACAATGGAATATTATTCAGCCATAAAGAAGAATAATACTATGGCATTTGCAGATAAGTGGATGAAATTGGAATATCATGCAAAGTGAAATAAACCAATCCCAAAAAACCAGGGGCCAAAAATTTTCCCTGATAAGTGTATGATGATATATAATGGGAGTGGAGGAGTAGGGGGTGAGAGAAGAATGCAGGAACTTTAGATTATGTAGAGGCAAATGAGAGGGAGGAGGGGGCAGGGGTATGAAAGATGGTGGAATGAGACAGACATCATTACCCTATGTACATGTATGATTATACAAATGGTATGAATCTACATCATGCACAACCATAGAAACAAAAAGTTGTACCCCGTTTGGGTATAATAAACCAAATGCAGTCTGTTAAAAAAAACAAAACAACAACAAAAACAAAAACAAAAAAAAACAGCCTGCTGTACTCCCATTCCATGTTATATGCGGCACCCACCTGTCATTTGCCTTGGCTTTGTGTATACTCTTTTGTCTACCTTACATTCTAGAATATAAGTCCTGAAATACTCAGGATCTTTGTGTCTCATTTGCAAGTCTGCAGCACCTTGAAAGAGTATAGGGGTGGTAAAGTCTCAGAAATATATATTGAACAAGTGAATGAATGAATATACAGTTGTTCATTAGGTTAGTCTGTCTATAATGTAACAATTTAAGAAAGGAATTCAGTTGGGAAATAAATCATAGTCCAGTGGTTGACACTAAAAATAATGAAGTATATAGTTATATAAATGTATAAGATTTCATGTTTTTATATTAAAGTTTGACTCCATCTTTTATCTTTAGAAAGCTAGATATGGAAGTCACAATATATCAGATATGTGTATTTAGCAGGTTGCTCATACAAAGGAGGATGGGCAAAGAGGAACTCACCCAAGTGCAGGTGTGGACCTTGACTCCATGTTCCTTTACACCGCTTTTATTTTTATTTATTTAGTTATTTGGGGGCCACTGGGGATTGAACTCAGGGGCACTTGACCACTGAGTCACATCCCTATCCCTATTTTGTATTTTATTTAGAAACAGGGTCTTATCGAGTTGCTTAGCACCTTGCTTTTGCTGAGGCTGGCTTTGAGATCTTCCTGCCTCAGCCTCCCAAGCCACTGGGCTTACAGGCATGTGCCATCACGTGTGGCCCTTCACCCACCTTTTAAACTTTTACATGGGTCTTTAGCAAAACTCAAAATCCTCTCACTTTCTATTGAAATTATTTTAAATTTCTTGGCTAATGCATTCACCTCATATCAGCTTCTTTGATATTATTGTAACACATCTTTCTATAATTATTTTTTAAGTGTGGCACTTGAGTTTTCAGGAATGTTCTGAGCTGTGATTGATCATTGTACATGCATTTTGAGTAGGGACATCTGTCTCTGTAGCATATTGTATCTCCTGATATGCCATTTCTCAGCTTGACAGAGCACCTCTAGAGGGCATAGGTTTTAATAAGAATCTGTGATTTTTTTCTCTTCCATAGAAAGTGAGCAGCATTGTATTTTATAATGAAATAATGAATAGTTGGAATGACAGGTTATCCAATTTGCTTTTTTTCATGAGTCAAATATAAAAATAGAAAAAATGCTTATTCATTTTAGACTTTCTAATATTTACTTCCACAACATTTTAGGTGGAGAATATTTACTAAATTTGCATGTATTCATAGTTGACAGTGACCAAAGTGACTTCATGTATTTTTGCCCCCAATTTTTCTTTTCATATCCTTATTTTTATGCCCTAATTTTCTCTTCCATGCTATTATCTGAGCAACATTTCCTCCAATTTCAAAACATGCTGTAGATTTTTATAAAAAAAAAGAATAGTTTTGTTTGGACTCTACCCTGGAGGAGGTCCCAGTTGGGTGTGAGAAGCAAAGCAAAATGCCTTCATAAGGTCTTGAGGTGTGCCCTTAGTGGGAGTGCCAGTCTGTGGCACAGGGGAAGCAGTGACAACTCTGCTCGGATGGTGGACACCAGGAAGTGGGCAAGTTATCAGTGAAGATAACTGATCCAAGTCTAAAGGAAATGCCAGTTTGGGGGCAGGGGTGGGGGAGGGGGAGAAAGGACAAGTGGGGAGCAGCAAGTGCAAGTTAGTAAGAGCGAAAGGTTGGACCTGTTGGAAGCGCGGTTACTGCACGCGTTGCAGGTATGAGGGGAAATGGCCGAGAAGGCTGGAGGAGTAGAACTTCCCGTAGTGAGTTCACACTCCTTTCTTTGGTTGTGATTCTTTCTCCCTGGCCCTAGTTCTTCTTTTGCACCCAACCACAGATCCCTTTCTTAATGCAACTAGTTCGCAGAAATCCTTTCCACACCTGTCATTTGCTTTTTTCTGCCTAGGACATTTGTACCTTCACTTGTCTAGCCACATCCTACAAACAGGCAAGGACGCCATCTTGAACTTTTATAGAAATCTCTTTGTCCTTTGAACTCTTTTCATCATTACTTATCCTGCTGTTTCCCATTTCTGGATATTTTGGTAAATTTTCAGGGCAGTTCAAAATCATATGCCACTCCTGCTTTCAGTCGCAGGAAATTGGTCTCTCATTTTAGAATCTCATGATCTGTGAAATGGGTATTCAGTTACTTAAACACACTTCAGGGGATGAGCTTCAGGTCCAGAATCTTTGCCTAAACAGTTCAAAGGTTTTATTTTTTCACATTTAGCAGTGACTAAGAAAATAAATAAATAAAGAGTAACAACCTTTGAATGAGCTGCTTTATTAAAATAATGGAGCAACTTGGTAGAGGAAGAACTCCCTGGGAAGAGGTTAAATAATATAAATAACTCTGCTGAGAGTGCAACAAAGTTCTTTATTGTGCTGTTGCCACAGCAGCACCAATAATTCAAAACAAGGAAATGGAGTCTCATGTTTAATATAATACAGACTTTTCCCTAGAACTTCTGTGGTCTAGCGTTTTTTCAGGGATCGGCATGTTTATCTACATATGTCTAAATTTAGACATGCCTTTTATGTAACATGGTAAAAGAAGTACTTAAAATTCTATAAGATGCAGTTATTTCTTCAACATTTTTTTTTTGTTCTAAATTGACTTTAAAACATCAGGAATTTTCCATGCTAAAACAAATGCCCCAGGACATTGTGAATATGTGCATATGAAGAAACATAATCTTTTATGCATTTCACATCTGATTTTAAAAGGTCACTTTGAAAGGTATGAAGAGATGTTTAGTAATTCAAGAAAGAAAAATGATTTTTTTCCCCTATTGAGCATTTAACCCCATAACAGAGAGCTGTCTCTTCTGTGAAAGCAGAGTCTCTATTCTTAAAGTCAGAATTTGAAAACTCAGAAACATGGATGTGTAAGTTTAGGGGGCTTAAAGTCAACCTTAGTCACTTCAGAAATAAATTTGAATTATTTTGAAAGCCAATCTCAGGTATGCATAAAAATTCAATTCATTATTCAACAAAGCACAACTATACTTCCACCAAAAAATACACAATAAATGCTTATTTACAAATAAATGTTTAAATGTAGCAAACTACTTTTTATTAAATATACTTGACACAACACAGCCCTGACAGACTTCATTTCGACTTAGATTTTTTTTTTCCCCTTTGTTGGTTATTTTATCTCACTGCCAGCCTATTTTTTACACCACCAGTTTTATAAGGGTAAAGCTTAGAGTAAATATGTTGGCAATTCTGATGGTTATAAAGTAAGAGTAAATGAAATGATTAGGGAAATATTCATATTCTCATCTGTTCCCCAGTTACTTTACAATAAAGATGATGTGTAGTACTGGTCAAAATGTTTACCCAGTATGTATGTGCATTTATATTTACCCATTTAATAGGGATAATTATTTCCTGGAAGTTAGTTTTACAAAGCTCTAATTATGTACTCTGTATAAACTGGTTAAATATTATTTTTTCATGAAAATTTTATTAAGGAATTGTAGCTCCATTGTTCACTAATCCCTCTGTCTGGTTTTGAAAGGGGAATTCTGAGTGTTGAAAGGGGAATTCTTAGAGATTTAAGAAAATAACTGTGAATTAGCCTTAAAAAATGATTAAAAAGTTAAAAAGCAAATTAAAAGGAAGTGAAAATGAATTCACCCATTCAGCAAATATTTGTTAGGGACCTACTTCTGTCAGTTATGTTTCTTGGCTCTGGAAATGGAGTATTCAAGAAGACAAGATAAGCTCATGGAATTTATGTATAATATATATTTAAAGTGGGAATTTGGATAATAAAACAAGTGAGATCTTCTAATATTATTATGACTCCTCTTTCCACTTGATTATTTATACAGGTACTAGTTCCTCAAGAGCAAATAAAAAATTTTTATTAGGTACCCTTCTCTCTCTTTCTTTACCCAGTTATCTTCTAATTTCTCCAAAGGAGTAAATTTTTTTTTTTTTTTTTTTTTGGTACTGGGAATTGAACCCAGGAACACTTACCCACTGAGCCACATCCCCAGCCCTTTTAAAAATATTTTATTAGAGACAGGGTTTCACTGAATTGCTTAGTTGCTGAAGCTAGCTTTGAACTTGTGATCCTCTTGCCTCAACCTCCCAAGCAGCTGGGATAACAGGTGTGTACGACTGCGCCCAGCTAAAGGAGTAAATTTTTTAAAAAATTAAATGGACCACGCATGGCACTGTGAAAGAGTCAGGGTTGTCCACTCCAGGCCAATGTGTTATTCAGCTATTCCAATCTCTACTTTCCTGATACTGTGCTTTGGGAAGGTGTTCCTGAGAAAGACCAAGTGTGAGGATAGGAAGCTTTCTGTATGATGGCCTTACTTTATTTTTATTATTGAGCATCAAAACAGTTCTTTGACTCCTCTTCATAGATTTTTCTCAAGGAGAGGAAAATATTGCATGAGCTTTGTAGCCAATCTTCCTGGTCAGACCTACTGTGCTTCATAGACACTGCTTTTCTAGGTACTCTCTTTAAGAGAGAGAGGTGGACGGAGGATTACATGACTTGTACTCTTCAAATGATCAAAATTAAGGACCTGGTGAAGAATTTCAGGAAACCACTTCCTTAATTGATTCTCTTTTCAAGTAAAATGTATTTCAAAGTATAATAGCCCTAAGATTTGACTCCAAAGCTTCAGTGTAGATGAGGAATTCTTCTGGCTGAACTATATAGCAAATGCTCAATTACCTTAGCTTCTATTGAACCATATTCTAAACACCTTCCTTTGTAACCATCACCTTGTGCAGAAGTCTATATTTTTAGCCTTTAAGCAGAGCTCAAGCACTGTATTTAGACATCTGACTTGAAGACTAAAATTTGCTCAGTGAGCAGAACAAATGTTCAGAAAATAACATTTCAAGGTTAGAGTTAGTGTCCTGAATAAAATTCCTTTTCTTCTTTTCTCCCTATTGAATATAGCATAAATAGTGTACCCTGACTGGCTTTCAAGATTAAAAATCAGAGAATAACAGTGAACTTGGAGAGGGAAGAGGGAGTAATTAAAAAGTGAAGGGGCTTCTGTCGAACAATTGTTTGCTTGAAACTAAGTACATGTATTATTCCTGATTCAATAGGATTACGGATCTTAAAAGGATTTTTAAAAACTATATAGTGAAGCTTTTAGAAAAAGGGCCAAAATGAACTCATAGCTACTGTAAAACACACACACACACACACACACACACACACAATCATGTGTCCTTCTTAGTATAAGAACACTATTTAAATATTGTTTGTTATTAGTTTTAATGATTGTATTTATCAGTGTTTGATCATTTGCAATATGCTAGCAACTGTGCAAAGGCTCTTTATATAATTAAACTTATTTAATGTTCACAGCAAGTCTATGGAATAAGTATTATAAGCTCCATTTTATAAATGAGAAAATAGAAACCAGAGAATTTTATAACATTCCTGAAACTATATAGCTATTAAGTGGTAGTCTACTATAGATATTTCTCAGGAAAATCCCCAAATGGTACCCAAGACACCTTAGTGTTGAGAAATGAAAACAATTATCTCACCCCTTTCCCCCAGCAAAATGAGGACATAGAAAGAACATCACTGTTTGAATTCAAGTCCTGCTTCATGTCACTAGCTGTAAAATTGGAGCAATTTATGCCATGTTCATTTATTTAAGTGCTACTGTGTGAATAGGAAAATATCTGGGAGGTGCCAAATTTTTAACAATGACTTCTTTTGTAGTATAGATTATGAGGCAGTTTTTACTTTTGTTCTTATATAGTTTTTGTATTACTTGATTTTATAATCATATATTACTTGTACAATAATTAAAACATTTTCTTTAAAGTCAAAAGCAATAATTACACATTTTGTTAGTTATAAATAGTTTGTAAGATGCCAGTTTAAACACATTTGTGTGCACACATATACACATATATAATTTTATTTTTTCATTAAATGCTGACACATGGTGGCTGCATGAAACTCTGGGACTATTTTAGTTTCATATGTTCAGACCTAATGTCCTGACTTGTGGTTCAGAAAGCATAGGCATTGGCTCAGTTATGTATTTATTGTGTACTTTTTTCCATTTTTGTACTAGCTCCTATTTTATTTTCCACCATAGTAACTACAGGAAAGAAAAGACCATTTTATTCTAATTATTAATTTCCTTTACTCAATGAACCTCTAGGATTTTGTTGTTTAGGTTGTTTGTAATTTTAAGACTACCACAGGTAAGGTATTTGGATTGTAAAATAAACATCTTTGTATAGTATTATACATTAGCTTTGTAATCAGTTCTGTTCCTCTATTTGCCAAATATGAAACCTTGGTCAATGTACCTAATCTTTGGGTAAAGAAATGTTTTAGTCAACATTTTTGTTGCTGTGACCAAAAGACCTGACAAGACCAATGTAGATAAGGTAAAGTTTATTTTGGCTCAAAGTTTCAAAGGTTCAGTCCTTGGTTGGCTGACTCCTTTGTGCTGGACTGCAGGTAAGGCGGAACATCATGGCACAGGGCAAGGAGGGAGGAAGCCACTCAGGACATGTCACCCAGGAAGCACAGAGCTCTGCTCACCAGGGACAGAATATAAACCCCACAGTCACATCCCTGGTGATCTACTTCTTCCAGCCACACTCTACCTACCTTTAGTTACTGCCTAGTTAATTGGATTAATCCACTGATTAGGTTAAGGCCCTCATAATCTAATCATATCGCCTCTGAACATTCTTGCATTGTCTCACATATGATATGGGAGTACCTCATATCTCATATCTCACCTATGAAGAGTCTGCTTCATCTGTAAAATAGGCGTATGAAAAACAACCCTCAGGGTTGTTCTGATATTTAACCAAGTTAAAGTTTGTCAAGTTTTGGGTATTATGGGGAATAATGGTAAATTTCTTTCACCTTCATTTAAATCCATTATTCACTGATACTGTTTACTGTTGTTCTGACTAAAACTTTTCTTATTCACTTGCTGTAAATTGGATGTGACTTTTAGTACTCTGTTTTTAAAATTATAAAAATATGTGAAAGTATCGAAAAAGATGACCAGTTGACAATATAGTTCACATTAACATGAAGTTGATTTCACACTAAATCTTCTGGGTTCCCAGGCAGGCATCTTTTTATCAAGGAGAAAAATAGTAGTCCACAAAGTGAAAGTAAAAATAAAATCTCTGAAGCCAAAGGACATACTTTTTACATTTTGGACTTTTCTTTTGATCTGTTTTGTATTGAATATGTGGGAAATTTTCATGTGTGAAATATGAGGGTATGAATGACATGTACATGTTTTGTTTCAAGATTTGTATCATTAGGCATACATATTTTTGTATCTTTTCCTTTACTTAACATTGTATTATGAACATCTTTAGTGTCACTGAGTATTTTCTAGGTCATCATGTATAGAAGTTTGTATGATAATCCATCATATAATTATATCATAATTTTTTTTTTATTATTCCTCTTTTATTAGGCATGTAGACTACTGGCAGTTGTTCAATGACATTTTGAATTAAAACATTGTGATGAACTTTTGCTTATATAAATTATCATTCACATCTTTGATTTCTTTCTTTAGAAATGATTTCTAGAAATAGAATCACTCAGAGAGTGTGAACTGTTTTAGATATTCTTGATAAACTGACAGTTTCCCCCTCCCAGAAAAGGTGTACCAATTTACACTCCTACCAGTAGTGCTTTTCACATCATTTGCTTGCCATCAGCATCTTTAGCATCAATTGATGGGCAAAAATGTTAATAATTTGCATTTCTTTGATTACCAGTGAAGTTGAATATTGTGTGTTTACTGGGGAATACATACACATACACATATGCACAGGCACTGGAATGCTCTTTCTTTTCAGCAAGTATTTATAGATATTGTATGCCATTCACTGTATTTTTAAAATCTGAATATATGTCAATAAACTAATTCTTGGCTAAAGATAATCACCTTTGTAGTAAGTTCAGTCAAATGCATAAAGCATTTTAAAAAGAGTCTAATTTGGGGATGCTTTCCTAAGAAAAATGCCCCACATGATGCTAATGCTTATGAGATTTTCGTATCTCCTTTTATGCAGGGCAATTGGTAATTTTGTTGTTTACCCTGGGTTCCCCAACAGTGTTGAACCAGCAACTCTCAGACCTGCCAACATCTGCTTTTGTAATCAAAATTGAAAGATACAACCAAAAGGAAAGATTTAATTCACAAACTGCATAATCTTCTGATTCTGCAGAATTGAAATGAATAAACTTGAAAACATATTTAAGACTCAAGCTGTAGTCAGCATATAACTTAAGATAGGAAAAAGGGGTGAATTTCCTTTCAAAATAAGCACCATGCATAACTGTACTCCATGAGAGGAAAAAAGGCAGTATCTGCAAAACTTACATCATCTTTTCTACACCAATTACCATGGTTCTAAAAGTATCTCTCTTTGTTGGTGCATATTTACAAATTGCAAAAAAATCAATCATAATTATAGAATTTGAAGTGTATGTAGCTGTGTGTATTAAAAGGCCTTATTATGTGGGATTTTTTAAGATGTAAACTTATGTTTCAGGATGTCAGGTTTGGTACCTAGGATGGTCAACTTTGAGACATTTCTAATCAAATATTTCTAATTTGGTGGAAAATAAGTTTTTATAGGAATAAAATGTGGTCCAAGATGCAGCAGAATGAAGGATAAGATTGGAAAATAAGGGAGGTTTTATAAAGTATTTTCAAAGTGTTAGAGGAAGTTAATAAAATAATTTTATTGAGTTAAACATGACTCAGCTTCTAATATTAATTTTGTAAATAGGAAAATGTAGTTAAATTACCAAAGCACCTTCGTTTTAAAGGTTAATTTTATTATTATTATTTACCTCATGGGGAATTTTTTTTTTTTTCCTTTTTAAAACCCTAGCTCTTTTTCAACCAATTCACAATTATTTGACTGCTTTCTATGACATACACTCAGATCTGCCTGTGTGGGCTCTGGATACCTAATATAGGAAACAAAAAAGTGCTTTATGTATTTGTAACATAAGGTAATGAATCTTATTACTTGGGCATATCTTTCTTTTAATTTGGAGACAGTTAAACTTTTACGTCCGGTCTTTAGTGCTTGAGATGGTGTGACTAAATATTTGAGAGGAATTTCATTTGTTCATTTTAACTGTGGTCCTTTCTAAATGTATTTAGAGTATACCATAGCTAACTTCTCTTCGTTTTAAATTATAATATACTTTCTCTTATTTCTTTATTAACGTAAAACCTTGTATGTTCATTTTTGAAAAAAATAGAATATACTAAAGAGTACAAAGAAAAATGAAAAAATGATATGTTGGAGTTTTCCTATAAATACACTGATTGTAACTCTGGAATGCATCCTACTTAATTCATATATAATTTTTTTTAAAAATGAGAACAAACTGGGCGCCATGCCATACACCTGTAATTCTAGCAGCTCGGGAGGTAGCTGAGAGGAGAATCATGAGTTCAAAGCTAGCCTCAGCAAAAGCGAGGCACTAAGCAACCCAATGAGATCCTGTCTCTAAATAAAATACAAAATAGGGCTGGGGAATGTGGCTCAGTGGTCTAGTGCCCCTGAGTTCAATCCCCAGTACCTTGCCCCCCAAAATGAGATCAAAATGCCTGGTCACCTGTGTGTTACACTGAATACAATATCTTTGATATTACATATTTTATAACTGTCAATAAACACATTTTTTATTATATCTAGGAAAGAGATCATGTCAGCCTGAAGATAAATTTTGTAGTCTGAAGAGTGTTTGTAATCTTTTCAAAGAGATTTCACATAAAAGTCCAGAAGTCCATTTTCTCTTGAAAGATAGTAAGTTTGGCAATTCTGGGCCTCGTAATCCTGCTTGGCCACAGTTGGTGGGAGCTGCCAACATTAACTGGGGCACGTGCCCTATATTCATCACAGTCCTTCCCTAAACTGTGCTCTTGATGTCCCAGCCTGTTCTCAAAGCCAGAAGAATTTGCAAAGGCAGCAATTTGTCAAGGGTAGTAGTTTTCAATGAGCTATACTGATCCTTTATAAATCCTTGGAAATTCTTCATGCCACAGCACTTAGAGGGTGCTACTGGCCTTTAATGGGCTGGGGTCAGGGTTGCGGGGGTCCTGTAAGATGAGGAGCAGTTCTGTACCTGGAAGAATTTTTCTTGTTTCCTGCATTTTCAAATATATTTTGGGACCTTCATATAGGTAAAACACTGGTTTATAATTATTTGAGTCTATAAACAAAATCTGTTGCATGTACAAAAACTGTTTTATTTCAAAGTTAAGTGTACATTGAATTTCTTTAACTACAACTACTGTAAAATTGCAGTTAAGACTGTTCTTTGTTTTTTATTTGAAAGTTTGCTATGCATTGTTCATTATTTGGATAACCATACCACTGATACCAGAGTGGCTCATGGTGCTTGAGTAACACACACAATTCAGCCCTGTCTGCATTTCCAGCTCCCTTTTTCAGTACAGGAGAAAGAAGGTTGATGCCTCCTTTAAAGTCTTTTATGAATAAGGAATAATCCTCAGATCCTATGAGAGAATGTTAATTATTCTTAATTTTTTTTTTTTTACGTTTATAGTTTGTAATTTGCCTTAGCCTATTATCTGGATTTCAGTTAATCTTATTTTCTTTTTATTTTATCATGTGCCTGCAAGTCTGCTTTATTTTTTTTTTTAATTCTACTACTAGGTTTTATCCTAATGTCCACTCAACTACTAACCTTCCAGTCTTTAACTTTCTACCCTTCTTCCAAGGACTGTCTTCTTATTTTTTTCTCTTCAGTTCCAGTTTACTCATTGGTAGTAGAGAGAGCACCAGAGGACTTATTAAATGTGTACATACCCGTGTCTGGAAGCACTTTATTGACTTTCAAAAATATACTTTATAGCAGTCAGGTGTATAATCTGTGAGTTTCATTTTTTAAAAGGTGCGTGAAAGAAGCCTGACAAAACACTTGTTTCAAAAGTGGGGCTTAGAGATGGAAAGCTTGATGCTGTAGGTGAGCATCAGAGGCAGGTGTAAGTGATAAGAAGCTTTCAGCCTTCTGGAAAGACATCACATAGAATAACCGCTGACTGAATTAGGAGGATGATGAAGGGCCCTTAGGATTTCTGAAAGGGCAAGCAGGTCTGTACAAGCCGGGAAGGAAGACTTCCAGAAAATGCTGAAGAGGTGCTTGAGCCCAGAGCTTGGGGGGTGTGGAGAGTTGGGAGGTGACCACAGTCCTCTTCTTCAAACCTTTTTAATTTTTCCTTCCCTTCTTTCTTCTTTAGAGCTTTGTCTTTTCCTCTTCCTTCCCTGAAGATGCAAAGCTACAGATAAAAGAGAGAGTAACTAGAGCCACAGGTTATGATTGTAAAGTATTGGTTTGGGGACCTTGTTTTCACCTTGAACTCAAAAGTAAAGACCTAGAGGGTTGAAATGATGCCTTTGTTCCTCTTCAGGAGAAATAATTGGTGGGATCGCAGAGGAAAACATTGCTTATATTTCACTTTGTTATAGGACATTTTCTTAAATCTAATTAGAAAACATTTATACAGGTGGAAAATAAATGCAATAACTCTGCTCAGAGTTATTCTTTTTTTTCTTTCCCTTGTTTCACGAGTGAGTAACACTGAATTGGGGAATACTAAGAAGGCAAGAAGGGAGGGTGACAGTTGAGAACTGCTGGTTTCCTTAGCCTGTCCCAGCTTACTAAATTTAACTCTTTTTGCGAAACCATCATAACATGTGAATATAATATAAAGTGTCAGAAATTCTCTCAAGGGACATTTTCTCAACCAATCAAAAGCAAGGGTTAATGAGCCTTGGAGATGATTTGGTTTTCATACATTCTTTTTTTCTAATTCCATAATCCTTAGATATGGTGGGAAATGTACTTCAAAGTAAGTACTCCAGATTTAATTCAAATGCCACCCATTTAAGTAGCTCAGAAAACTGCCTGATCTAGGGTTCTGGGGTGACAGTGTTTTATATATGTTGCAATCTTTCAGGGTTGGATCAAAACATCAAAAGCTTTTTATTTCATTAAAATCTGTCTCCAGCTCTGTATTTCTTCTCTTGTTGCAGGCTTTACATCTAGGACACAGTTCACAGCTTCTTCAGGGAATGTTTAATTTTTTCTCATCCAAAGGCACATATTTGATACTTTGGCCTGTATTTTAATTACCAAGCTCCAGAGGAAAAGAGTGGTCTGAGCCAGGGCCCAAAGTTGTGGAAGTTTCTATATCCGGTAAACTGGCTCCATTCCAGGGCAGAATAATTTATCAACAAATGAAACACCAGACACTTCCCACACGTCCTCTGATTGCATTAAAAAATCACTCCCTTTCCCACCCAAATTGAGTTTGCTTAGAGTATGAAGCCAACAGGCGTTCTCTCTCTTCCTCCTCCTCATTTTGTTGCATGGCTGGTTTCTGTAGCCTATTAGATGTCTTATTAATAGTAAGATGTTCATTCATTAACTATCTCTTGCCTACGAGCCAGATACAGTTGCTCTCTCTGCCCCTTGTTATGCTGTCTTTATAAAGTCATGCCATTGCAGGGAAATGAGCTGGAAAACTGATTTTGTGTCTGTAGCATCAGGTACTATTTAACCAGTGGGAGGGACTGATAAAATTAGCAAGTTGACTAACCACTTCCCTTCCTTGTGGCTCTTTAATATTATAACGGATACAGAAAAGTTCAGAAGGACTGGGCTAGTTTTCGAAACCACAGCACACTTTGGTAAAGAGGGAATGCACAACAGAACGGGTGAGTTTCTTTCTTTTAAGTTTTTAAGAGACCGGTGAAAAGGAAATTGGCGTGGACGGTTTTAAGTTTGACTTTGCAAATAGTCTTTAATAATTTGTGGGCTGTGGAAAGATAAACCTGCTTCGAGAAGGGAGACAAAAGCTTTTCCAAGCAGCAGTAGCGGCAGCAACAACAGAAACAAAAATTAGAGCGAGCAAGGAATTCAGCTCTGGTAATATCTTTACTCTTCCTGATAGGGAAGATGAAAGTATTTTGAAAATATTCTTACTAGCATTAGCACTGTTTCTGATTAATGAGTTCCTGTACTATTAGTTCTTGAAATTTAGTTGTGTCGACAGAGGCACTGTCTATGGAAATTCAGTGTCCCTCTGGATCCTGAACAACTAAAGGTCTTCAGTTATCTTCGTCTTTATCGTTGCAATTTTTACTGCTTTTAACTTTTTGATAATGTAAAATTTCAAACACAAACCAAAAGAGAGTGAGTAGCTCCCCATGCACCCAATACACCACTTCCAGAGTCAGGAGCTGAGGTCCTGACTGTGTGTTTCTTCCACATCTCTATGCTGTGCGCCCCCTTCACTCTGGTTGAATTGCAATATTTTAAAATGTGCCCATTGTGAACAGTAAATGAAAGCAGCCTATAAGCCCCTGAAGGATCACATCAGCTTAGTAATTTAAGTTTTAGAGAAATATTATTACAGAAAATTCAATTATGAATCACAAAAAGCAAGACTAAGTTTCCAAGGGTTGATTTTCCAGTGGGGGATAGGATTTAAGATCATGAAATCTGGAGCCAGACTGATTGAGGTCATGTTCTCAGTCTGTTGTGTTACAGTGTCCCTTGAGGAAGTTTCTTAACCTTTTTATGCCTTGGTTTCCTCACCTGAAATTGAAGTTAATAATACTGACCTCCTGAGGTGAGTGCAGGTAAAGACTTCAAAAACGGCTAGGAACAGAGTGCTGTCTGTATGTTGGCCCCACAACTGTTGGCTGACAGGATTAGGGTGATGTTAGTGTTGAGATCTGTGCAAACAGAAAGCCAAACATTGTGTCTGAGCACACTTGGTTGTCTCCTGACCATTACTTTTCTCCTAACTCTTGGATAATATAAGGCTGGGAAAAGTGTCCATTGAGAGTGTTTTTGTGTCCTGGGCTCTGGAAAACTCGCCACTCTTGCTCTTTACCCCAGCTCTGAATTAATTCTCTCTGAAAATGAACAGTATCCCAGCTTGGAGGAGTAGAGGTAGTAGAGGCTTGGTGAGGCTCAGAGCAAGGAGTAGCACATCTGAGGGAGGAGCCCCCATCAGGGCTCCTGTGATCCCGTGAGGAGGTGTGTTGTGGCTGGCATGGGCAGCTCTGCTGGGAAACCATACCCCATTCCAGCTCTTATCCTTCCTTCTCTGAGGTGGAGGTCTCCAGGCTGCCTGGGCTTTCTTACAGGGCTGCAAGCTGCTCAGATAACTTTTTCCATTAGTAATGAGAATGGGGAAATTCTGAGTTTGGTCAGAAATGAGGAGGTGAGTGTCTTCCCTAGTCCATTCCTTTTCTGTATCATTAATCAAATGGTAATGGCTGCTATGTGCCTGATAGTGCATGGGTGGTTTTCTTATTTAATCATCCAATTTCCCTGTGTGATAATTATTGTTAATATCTTCATTTTATACATAAGGAAATTGAGGCACAGAGAGTTTAAGCAACTTGCCCAGCTAATAAGAGACAGGCAGGATTTTGTTCCAAGTCTGTCTGTCTTAACAACTTCTTAGAGTGTTCACCTGAAAGAAATAGGTTTATTTAAACAAGTGCAATCAAGATGCATCCATGATTTTGCTCTTAGTCTTTCAGAAGGTGAAAGTTACCCCTGTTCCTTAAGCAAATTGTATAGGAAAGCTTTTGTCTAGCACAAGTTTTCCCACATTGAATTTTCATAATGCCTAATTATAAGCTAGAAATTTGTCATAAATCTTGACAAATACAGATATGGGTTGGGGTGGAGTTACCACTGTAATGAAGTAAGTATTGAGCTGAGAGGGTAAAAAAAGAAATGCTCTTTCAGTAAATTAACCATGCCTCAGTGGTGGATTTTGTTTTTTAGGCCATTTGTCTTTCTTGAGTTTTTGTAGAGGATGGGTGAAATTCATCTAAGTCAATTTTCAAGAACACATAGTGCTGTTGTAAAACAAATGATAAACACTGATGCACTGCAGAAATAAAAATTGGCTGAATCTTCTGGGAGGTGCTGAAGAGAACTGGGACATGCACAGTCAGACATTTTAGAAACCTGGAATTGACTTTCAGTGCTTTTTCTTTTAGATTACGGTGTAACTGCAAAAATAGAACTGAATGTGTGAATGAAGGAAGAGGTTAATTTCACAACTTTGGAGAATTGTTTCCCCCTCCAACAGAGCAATGGTGTTTTTAAAATGCTTTCCTTTACTGAAAGGGACACTGTCTGGAATTTGGGCCTGAAAATGCAAAACAGATATAAAATGATTGACTTGTCTTCTATCAGGCAATTTGATATCATCTACAGTCTTTCATTTTTACCTTGTTTTCCCTTCAGTGTCTACAGTATTTATGTCATCTTGATAGAATCAGCCAAGCTTTCTGTACCTATAAAAACACTGAATGAGATTTGAAAACATGTTTTCTTTTTTTTTTTGCAGAGAAGGAAAGGGATAAAGGGAGTTGGAGCTGCTGGTGGAAGAGGGAGTGAAGTGGGAAGAGTCGTTGTTCTAAAGCATCCTTGAAGCCTTAGACATTAGAGAAGGCAGAGGCTCTTTAATACTGGCAACTACAGACTGTTTTCTAGAAGTGTTCCATCATATTTTTCTTTTTTCCCCTCTTTCTTTCTCTCTGTAATGTCTATCTCATAAGACTATATCATTCACAGCTCAAAAAGTAGGGTTAGAGTTGGGAACTTCTGATCTGACTGTGGTTAGAGACTGGTTCAGAAGTGCCATTTAGCTCACTACTGCCCACTTCTTTGTGCACCAGTGTAATTTCTGATGGGCTTGGTCACCCACTGGGTTACTGAGTATCAGTGCCTCACATTTCCAAATCCTCGTTTTCTAATTTGATCATTAGCATTTTTTAATGTTTTTGTGTCACTGTTGTTTGTAGATTAAATGTTTTAGTAAAACATTTAATAAACTTTAAAATGTAGCAGCCACTTTGAGGAAGAATACCTACCAGTATGGTTGAAACAAGTAAAAAAGAGAAGGCTTACCTGAAGGTGTTGGCAGAGTCCAGATTGTGCAGGGCCTAGTAGGTCATGCTAGGGAGCTGCAAATTGTTCAAGTGCAATAAAAAGTGATTCCAAGGTTTTTGCAGGAAGTTGCATGATCTGAATAACATTTTTAAATTAGTTACAGATGGAGGATAGATTAATGAGGTACAAGAGTAGACACATGGAAACAGGTTAGAAACTATTGCCTAGTCCAGAAATGATGGTAACCTCACCTGCATAGTGGCCTTAGGGATAAAGACTGTAGACAGAGTGAGAAATTTTGCATAATAAATAGAACTTTATAAAGAACTGCATGTGAAAGTGAGAGTGCAGAAAGTGTCAGTTTTGATCTTGTGTGAGCAGCTGAGACTCAGGAGCTGGCACTTATGAAGACGGGCACATTGGAAGGAGAGTAAGCTTAGACATCTCAGATGAAATGCTTTTGGAACATTCAAGGACATATGTCAAGTAGGCAGCTGATGACACGTTAAGTGTGGTATGTGAAGCTGTGATGTGATCATGCAGGGAGATGTATGACGCGAAAACAGCTCACCAGGGGGAATTCCATACTCAACCATGGGGAATTCTGAAATTTAGAAGATAGGTAGAGGTGAAGGATCTAGTACAGGAGGCAGATAAGTGATCACCAGAGGAAAGTTGTGATTTTTTTTAGGAAGATGTAAGATGGTAGCATATTCAGGAGGAAGGATTGGTAATCTATGTTGAATGCTAAAGAACTAAGAAATTATTAAAAAAATCATGGAATTGGAATTGGTAATATAGAGTTCATAGATATAAAATAAGTAGGCAAAAATGCTATTTCTTTAAAATTGTATCACATTTTGACATCTTAACTAATCAATTTTACTACTGACTAAATGAAGACAAGAAGACTAGTAAAGGCCATGTTATTTTCTCAAGTGGCAATATATTTATTCTCTTATTTCTGTTTCCATGAAACTGTATGATGTTAAGGAAAACATGAATACACTAATTGTGCTGGTTTAAATATATTTCCCTTTAAGTGTAAAATGCTTGATCCACTCACTGTCTTCATATGTGTATTTCCAATGTCAAGGACAGCAGGTGCAATTATTCTCAACTGGAGACAGCTTTGTCCCTAGGACACATTTGGCAATGTCTGTGGATAGTTTTGATTGTCACAACTGGGGTACAGGGATGTCATTGAGTGGGAAAAGACCTGGGCTGCTGCTGCACATCCTACAATGCACAAGACAACTTCACATAACAGTTACTTGGCCCAAAATGTTCACAGTGCTAAGGCTGAGAAATTCTGACTCATCTGCTCAGTGCTCAACATAGGGCCATGTTGGTGGTAGATTGTTAGCAAAGCTCTTCTGTTCAAAGCTCTAGAATGGATTTTCTATAGAATGGATTGCCAAGGGGGAATGGATACAAATAAACTCAATGTCTCAATGGGCAGTGGCACCAAAAGAAAGGAGTGGACTTCCTTGTGACTGTCCATAATTAAGGCTAAAGGAGGAGCCTAACATTAAGATGTGACACTGTTTTAAGCATGGTGGTAGAATGGAGGATTTATTGGCAGAAGATGCACATGCACTCAGTGGTCAACATAAGGCCTGGTCAGTGGTAGGTTGTCACGAGAGCTTTTCTGTGGAAGGGTGGGGATCTCCTACTGTCTTTTTCATGGTCTGCCTACAGGTTTTATCTTTGGTTTTGGCTTTCAGGTGGTATTTTTTTTTTATTATAACAATTAAAGAATACAAGTAACTTGCATTTGTATGAAATACCTCTGCAGAGTTGATTTTCAACAGAATTCATCTATACATTTATAAACAGAGGACAGTGCTCCGCCCTATGGATGTTAGACTTCTTGTATCGGAAACCTTTATGTATGGTTGGTTCCTAGGCTAAAGTATTTGTTAGGGAAGTTTCAGTATTAAAAAAAATAATTTTAAAATTTATTAGATTCATTTTCTTAAAACCTGTAAGGACCTCCCTTTTCTTTAAAAAATAACATTTTTGCTTTATTATAAAATCATATTTCTAATGTTAAGTGTGCATGTTTGCATAAGAAACTCCTTGATGCTCACAACCAAGGTAGAATATTAAATTTAACCATAATAAAGTCTCGTGTGGATTTCCTCCCCTATTTGGTTTATTGTTTCTTTCATTTGCATTAAAATTCTACTACATATGTATGTATTCCCCAAACAAGGTTTGAAATTAGAGTTTTAAAAATGTCTGTGCCTATAGAGTGGATTGCAAAGAGGGAAGGGGTACAAAAAAACCTCACTGCCTCTTTGAGAAATGCAGGCACATGCTGTGAGGTCTGGCATAAAGGACAGGGGCAGTGGCACCAAAAGAAAGGAGTAGACTTCCCTTGTGACTCTCTGCAACTGAGGATAAAGGAGGAGCTTACGATGAAGATGACAGTGTTTTCAGAGCAGAACTTGACAGAATCTCAGATCGGGGCAGGGGAGAAGAGGCATACAGAGTGAGATCGGTTTGGTAAGTGTGCTTTCTTGAAGGGAGACTGTGACACTATGTTCCTTATCTGAATTTGAGCTTGCCCCAGCAGCTGTCCTGTTCTCAGAGTTGGCCCTCTCTGAGCAATTCAAGACGGGGATATAGTGATTTTTTGAGAGTAGAGATTGGAGAGACTTCAGTGTGAGAGAAAAGTTGAAGCCACATAAAGGGAAGAAATGAGAAGGAAGAAAGGATAGGCAATATCCATAGGTAATGGGAGGATTAAAAAACATTGTGAGCATTTTCCTATTGCCTTTTCCTTAGTTTTATTTTAAAATTCTCTATCATGTTATTTGTATTCATATGCTGCTTCTGCTGATCTTTAAAACATACATCATAAGTTAAATTTTTGTGACAACAAATATATGTTTTGGGATTTTTATAAGATTTGGACACAGCTTCCAAAGAGCTTAATTAACAGAAGAACCCCAACTGGCTTCAGTGCTAGGTAAAAATGTGACTTGAGCTGATGTCATTTCTAGAGCTACCATTCTTTCTGTTAGTTTCTATGATCCTAAATTTTCTCATCTTCAAAATAGGAAGTTGGTCTAGATAAATGCGAAGATTATTCAAAGAATTTTTCCTTTTGTGCATTTCTCCCTCCAACCTTCACGAACCTCCTTCTTGCTCGTTAGAATGTACAACCAAGGATGGTTTTCACTCTGTTCTTTCTTCTCTCAGCCATTTAAAAGTTAAGGGGCACATTCTCTTTTCTTTTCTCCTAGTTCTGCTGGTTTCTGATGTGAATGTGTCAAGGTCATGCTGTTAGCAGGAACTCACGGTGCACTATTATTGGCATGCTGTATTTACTCCCAGGTGTCTGCCCTGGTGCTTCATCGTCTGAACCCAAGGCAGGGTCTGGTGGTGGACGGTGTAGGTACCAGAGCAGAGGTAAACTAGCAGGTGATATTATTATTTTCACAAATACTCTTTTAATTCAATTTATCTAACATTCATAAACATAAATGAGAAATGTAAGACTGAAATTTCTACATTTTTTATTTGAGATAATTTTCTCAAAACAAGTTTTTATTTTCAAAGCAATTAATTGCCTTTAATTTGTTCTTGAATTGATTATGTCCTTCAGTCAATTTTCATGTAATTCTGTTGCTACCTAGACACTCTTGGGCTCATACTATGACTGCTAGTTGTTTTAAATATCCCATATGAAAAATTATAAAAACAAATACTAAACCTGTAATTGTAGATTTGCCTATAAGAAAACTGAAATTTTATTAAAAACATTATGTAAGAATTTCACAATTACATCACAAATGAAAACTCAGTAAGAGGAAAGTTTTTTATATTTATAGTTAAGATTGTGACTCAAAATAATGAGTTAGCTTTCAAACTACTTTTTGTAGCCCAACTTTCCTAGGGTTTCCCAATGAATAAAGATAATTGTCAAATTAAAATTCAGTTAATTATTGAAACTGAATTAAGATGACAGTGAAAGAGCAGCCTCAGGTGTGTGGTGCTGCATTTTAAAGTGGTGCATTTAATGTTTATGCAAGAGTAAGTTTTTTAAAAAAGTGATTAGCACCTTGACTGTAGAGCTCCTAATTTTTTTTTTTTTTTTTGGTAACACTGCATACGATTTGAAGGCCTAGTTGCTTCAAAATTCGACCTACTTAGAAAAGTTCTGATAATTTTAACATAATATATTCCCTCAGTTTTGTAAGTGCCTTTGGGTAATATATTGGAGAGGCAAACAGTCTCATCAAGCAACGAAATGAACCTTATCACATTTCAAGATACATTTTTTTTCCCTACTATTGCTGTTCAAACTTTGTTCTGTGTTTAATGATACCATACTCTAATGGCAAGGGTAGTTTTCCAGTAGTTTAACTCTCTTAGTATACAATGTGCTTTTTAGTCTGGCTGCCATTTGCGGATCTTTTCCTTGAAATAAGTTGACATAATTTGATTTTTTACAAAGAAATAAAAAAGAGAGTTTTGTTCATCCTGAGAGGACAGAGAAAGAAAGTTTGGGATTTGATAGAATGAGAAAAATGGGTTGGTGTCAGTTCAAGAAGGCAGAAAGCAACTCCTGCTTGGTTGAAAAAGTATAATTGGCCCCTTAGTAAAGGAAAATCTTGGGGATCTCAGTGTTCGGCCAGGGAGATCCCAGCTGCGAGAGGAAAAGGGTCCAATCTACCTTCACCTTAGTGAACGTTCTCTCCTTCTTGGTAACTGTGAATGGCATATTTTAGTCATAGATGTTAAATTTTGATGACTTCTCAAGAGACTCCTGACAAGTAAGATACTTTTTACTATCTCTACTCTTACTGACCCTTGAAATCTCAAGAGACACTAAGTAACTTTCCTAGGAACTCAAATATCACTACCTTAAAATTCTGATCTTCCTCCTGGTAGAGCCGCCTTCTTCTAGATATGCTGACTTTTCTGAGCAGTGTTTAGGGTAAGATCTGATCTTAATTGGTTTCACACCTGGTAGAAGGCTTCCTTTTGTAAACATCAGTTTTTCTTTTCTTAACAATACCTTGATGAAGAAACAGTGAACTAAAGGACATTTTAAAAGAAGGTTGTGTAAGACACTTAAAAAAAAATTGAATAACACATAAAATATTGTCTGTGTAATGATAAGTGAACAAAGCAGATTATAAAGCAATATGTTACTATATATAGAGAGGTTATTTTTATCAAAATAAAATTAAGGCACATTATAAGAACAATTTTATTTATTTTTTGCAGGGCTGGGGATCCACCCAGGGTCTTGTGCATATCAGGCACTTGCTCTACCACTGATCTACACTGCCTGCCCTAGCAAATTGGTTTAGTTTTTCACTTTTAAATATCTTCTAAAGTAAATATAAGCAAATATCTTTTATTTATTTATTTATTTTTTGATATTGGGGTTTGAACCCAGGGATGCTTATCTACTGAGCCACATCCCCAGCCCCTTTTTAATATTTTATTTAGAGACAGGGTCTTGCTAAGTTGCTGAGGCTAGCTTTGAACTTGCAATCCTCCTGCTTCAGCTTCCCTAGCTGCTGGGATTACAGGCGTGCACCCCTGCCCCTGCCTAAACAAATATCCTAGTAAATATAAAGTTCTTAACTCTGTACAATACAACTATTTCACACAAACAGTTTATATTAAAACTAGACAGATCTTTGTCTTTATGCTTGGTAGAAAAGAAATATCCTGTGTATTTTTAAGGAAGACAAAGATGATTTTATATGTGTAATTGATAAAAAAACTTAAATTTTATAATGATTATGAAATAGCATTTGAAAATCCTGAAATCATGGATTATAGTTAATAGCTTATACCTTATACCATTCTTATATTGTGGATTATAGTTATAGCTTATACCATTCTTTATGAGCCACGCTGAGAAAGTTGCTGTCAAATAAAGAATTAAGTAGAGTTAAATTAACATTTTTCTTAAAACTGAAGTTGAGAAATGTCAACATTTTTGTTCTCTAAGTTAAAACTTTTTTTCTGCAATACAGTTTTCTAAATAAAATGTTCATTGCATAGACAGTATGACCATATCCTACTCTTTTGTGTGAAATTGCTTAAAAGAATATTCCCTCAATTTGCTTCATTCAATTGGAACTTTCCTGCTTTTCAATATAAGCACAGAATTACAGTTTAAAGACATAAACATCATGAGCTTTGTTTAAATGATTTGAAGGTAACAAATGTATATTTTCTCATATAAAGCAAATTAATTTACTTATGATAGCCAAAGATGCATTTTAGGATGGAACTTGAAGTGTTCTTGGTTTTTAAGCTTATGTTGAAAGTAATTATAGCAAAAAGCAATCTAGACACAGTACATATATATTTTTTCTTGCATAAAGTGATTTAATCCTCAGTTTTATTCCAGAGACTTATTTAGGTTTCATTTAGTATCCCACTGGGATAGTAAATAGCTTAATACTTTCTTTTATATTACTATCTTTGTATTTAAATGCAGAAATGGAGATAAAAAATTTGACTACTAATTCATTTGAATGTACTAATTTACATTTATAAAAATGTACAACAGTAAATGTGTGTATAGAACAAATACCTATACTATCTGTTTTTGTGACTTAGTATATAGAGACCAACGGATCAAAGTAAGTCTGACCTCAAAAGAGAAGTGCCATCCTCTTCTCCCTTTTCCCCACCAGACACTAACAGTGTGAGTGAATAATGCAATGGAAAGATCTTGTTAATTAGGTGTTCTTAATGATAAAGACTTAACACGTCTGTGTTTTCCTATTCCCTCTCAACCACCAAATTCAATATTTAAGAAAATGGATCTTGTAAAAATCTTTGAGCTTAGTCATTTTTGTGCATATGCATTTGACAAAGTAATTAATTCATTTAAATGATTTAAATGTTCAGAGACTACTGCTTTTGAAATCATATGTGCAGTTTTCTAAAATATAAAAAATTTAGGTGTTAAGAGCAGAGACCTCATCATCAGTCTGTGGTTTTCATGAATGGAAATTTAAGAGTTTAAATTTAAGAGCCAAAGTGGTGCAGCAGTTAAATAGAAAATGTAGAGGATTAATAATACTCCCAGTCTGCTTGTTTGCCTGCACTTTTGGGTCAGTGCTACTGATTTTATGCATGTAATTGCCACTTGTGACATGTGCCCATATGCATAGTTCTTTAATCATGGTTCCAATGGGGTCACTTGGCATATGTAGTTTTTATGTATAATTCTAATTAGAAAATGTGAAAGAATTCAGATGATGCTATTAGGTGTGTGATATATTGCTTTTTGATTAAGACATTGTTAATATGCATGGTGTGGTTGGATCTGGGACTTGGAGTATCACAGAAAGGACATTGGTCTTGGAGCCAGGAGGACTTAAGATTTACAAATCATTAACTATTTGAGTGACATTTGCAAACTAACTTTACTTTGCACAGTTGGTTTTCTCATCTATAGTATCTACTCTGTAAGGTGGTAGTGCAGTAAACAAAAAAAAGCAAATTTTTTTTTGTGCGGTGCTGGGAGTTGAATCCAGAGTCTCAAGCATGCTAGGCAAGTACTGTGCAAGTCCTAGTTTCTTTACCTATAATGTCTACTCTGTGTGGTGGTATCAAAGGTAAAATTAAATAATTATGTAGAGCTAGAAACTAACTTTCTAGAAGGCGTAGACAGTGTGTGGTATCTAGTACAGTGTTTGAAGTTTAACAACAGCCAGTCATTATTTGTATGAATGAATTGAGGCACTTAGAATGCTGGAAGGTAGTCAATAAATATTAGTCCTATTCTCTTCTTTTTCCAGAGTTCTACATCTTGTTAAGTTACTAGTTAACAATAGTTAAAACTTCAGTTAAGTAACTTTTTCTTTCAGGGCCCAGTTTCCCACATGTATAATATTGTGTGGTTTTATCAGTTGGTCTTTTCATAAAAGACATTTCCTAAAAGTGTAGATTTTCACTGGATGCAGTAGCATAAAGGTGCCATTAAAAGACAGTTTGTTACAGAAAGGCTAGAACACTAGTTATTGCAACTATCAAGTGTGTAGTAACTTGATCCCCACTAACATGGAAATATAATCTAGAATAAGGAGTTGAGTTTTTAAAGATGGCAAAAGGGTAGCTATAGAATGAGACCTTAAACTTTTTATGTCGAGAAACATAGGTGTTGACATCTATGGCAGAGATTGTTAGTTGCCTACCAGAGTTCACTCCTCATTGTTCCATGGAAATAAAGTTGTAGCTGATCACATGACCAACCAGCTAGGCATTACCACCTCCAGGTAAGTGTGGTTCAGTTCTTAAGAAATAGAATTCGAGCCAGTGTGCCATTTGGATCTGGTCTTTGAGCTGTCAGTGGCTGTCTGAGTTTCTTCACCCTCCTTCTTGCCGGAAACACAGATGGTTTGGGTCCACTTTTAACCACGTGTTGACAGTGGTGATCTAGAAACTGTCAAGGCAGCAAGGTAAAAAGAATCTTGGTGACTGAAGGCCCCACCAACCTGAAATGTCATACAATAGAGAAATAAACTTCTCTGTTTAAACCACTGTATGTTTATCACCTGGATTCATTGTTTTAACTGCTTAACCTTGACCCTGACTGATATAGAGTCCCATGGAATTTGGTTGATCCATCATTAACAATTAGGAGATTAGATTTGAATCTCCATGCATTGGTACCCTCATGTGTTATGTGGTACTGTTATGGGATTGGGTAAGATCTTTAACAGTTCTGCATTTATGATATCAAGTACTAGTTCTAAGAGCCTTCTATATACTGTCACTTAATGTTCTTGACTGAGTTCTAAGTTAGAAATTATCATTGGATTTTATGGATGGGAATGTAGAGCAGTAATGATTGTGAATTACTTCCCCAAAGGTCTAAGAGCTAGTTATGACAGAGGCAGCCCGTCCCCCCCCAACTCACAATCTTAAGTAATATTAGCAGCTCTTAACACAATGCCTGGAACTATTAAGCATTTCATTAAATGCTAATAGTGTTATTAATTCTTTATAAAATCGTAAATGGGCATCTGTTATGGGTAAGATATTGTGGGTTGTGTTGTGAGGAACTTGAGGCAGGGGACATAGAAGCATAATCAAAACATTGCAGCGCAAACACTGTATGAAAGCTGAACAGAAATAGCTTCTGCGTGACTTAAGAAGGAAATATTCAAAATCCATGAATAAGAGAAATTAGATTGTCTACCATGAGAGCATAGAATGTGACACATTCCATACTGTCTATATCAAATCAATGTTTCAAGGTACATACTGCTATTTTAATGAGGATAGGATGGGGAAGCTATTTTTACATATCTAAGAATAAGTCTGGTGTTCCTCTAAGAGAATTCTCAAGCAGAATGCAAGGACAGGGACTTGAATGGAAAAGGCATAAGCATCAAGCATGTCCTGGAAATTCATATGTGTCCCCACCCGTTCTTGCTCACTTGCCCACTAGAGAATCCTTCTTAACAGGGAAGTTGCCACAGTTCTTATTTTATTGAAACAGGGTAAAGTGTCAGCTGGGATTTCTAAGTGATACTTTCTGATGGGTTAAGAAGCTGACTTTTGCTAACATTCTCATCCCTTTAGGCAGGAGACCTTTTGTAACCAGCTCCCTCTGGAGTCCCTTTCTCTCCTGGTTCTTCTCTTCTGGATTATTTTTCCTTTGAACCCCCTTTTGAAATAATTCTAATGTTGTCTGTGCATTTGTTTTTATTTGTATATTGTCCATGTTCTTCCATCTCCACCCTCGACTTTAGTGCCACAGCAGCAAATATCTCCATCCAACCCCACCAAAGTGTATAGATCTCCTTGTGTAGTGCCTTACACATAGCAAGTGCTCAGTAAATAGTTGCTAAAAAAATGGGTGAATGGTTTTAGATTTGAGTAAGAGAAAAATAAAATGTTTTAGTTTCTTCTACATTCTCAACTAATGCTGAAAAAGAACAAAAATAAAAACATGTTTTGGAACAAATGGTTTCTACCAAAGTCAGAAAATCACATACCAGTTTACTAGTCCTTTCACCTTCTCTTTGCTGGCTCCAAAGAAGTATATCCAAACACCAAGATAAATAAACTACAACTTCCCTTTTATCAGATTTTCTCTTCCAAGTCAACTGAGAGGTGTAGTAATTGATAATCATTTGAACCACACAAAGTTCTGGCGTGTCATCCTGGATGGTACAAAGAAACAAACCTTGTGATCTCTAGGTAGGGACCTGCTACTTTCTAGGTAATAAAAGTACTTTAAGCTTTCAAAAGGCAGAAGAAAAATATATCTGGGACCTACAAATATAAATATTCAAATACTTATATATTTCATACTTCCATATATTTATATTGTGAAAATTTTACAAATATAAAAACACAAGCTCTTTAACTTAAGTTTAATTTTAAGCACTTTAGTTTTATGTTTAGATTCCCAAATGAACATTTTAAGTGTCACTAATATTGATTGTTAAACATGTCTTCATCTAATGAATTGCCTTCTAGCAATCTTGCTGAACTAGAGAATTAGAATGTGAAGTTTAGAAAATCAAGCCTACATAGAATATTTTTAAATATTGAAGAGGAAAAAAGAGTCTAAGTTTTAACTTTGTTTCTCTCATAGTTATGTGGTATATATAACCATGAACAAGAACAAAACTTTTCCCATGAGATAAGTTAAACTTGAATTCAGATCTGTAATTATTTAAGTTTTGGAGAGTTTATAGCCTAATCATTGTTTTTTCTACATATATCATACTCATTCCTAAAGCAATATTCAACTTGAATTTAGCATGTTACTGTATTTTAAGTATCTTAAAGATAATAGAAAGTATTGGCATCTTTTCTAATTAATTGGTGAAGAAAAAAAAATGTTAGGTAGACTGATCTGGAGAAAACGTTCTGCTAATCCTTTTTGTATGCCAGACATATAACAAACAGAAGTAGAGAATACATAAAGCCAGGGTGCTATAAATATTGTTGATATGAAGGTTGCTAGCCATTATTTTCCCTCTTCTTCATACTGTCTTAATTTAAACTAAAATTCTGGAGATTATTATGAGTTTTCATAGATTAATACAGAGGCGAAAAATAGGATCCACTGAATACCTTCATAATGCCCTATCTTCAGGTCCACTTTCTAAGGCAGGAATTACCTATGTGTATAATAGAAACTGAAGTCCAGAAACTCCAGGAGACTGCACAAGTCCCATGCCTAGTGAGAAGAGAATCCCAGACTCTTGCATATACTTGTCCAGATTCCAACATCAAATCCATATCACTCACATTTCCTTGCATAATTATAAGTTTACTGAGACTTTGACCAGAATTACTGTAAAGCCAGGCTTGCTTTATGTTTTGGGAAGAATTGAAATATGTCATGTCAAGGACAATGAAATGTTAAGCCTTTTGTGACGTATTCAGTTTCCTTTGCCCCGTGCACATTTATCCTTGATTTAACACCCATTTCCTTCAAGGTCTTTGTAATGAGACCTTGCAGATTTTCCAAAAAATACACTTTGTCAGTGACAGTTTATTCACCTTACTTACATAGTTCGAGGAACTGCTTGTTTAAATTTAGATACTGTCTCTGATGAAATGTTTTGACAAAGTAATACCAGCTTGATACTATTTAAAATATTTTGACAGATGGGAAAATTGTTTCAGTCTGAGTTGAGCAATACTTTATTGCAGTATTTTGCGACTTAGGAAAAAAAAATGGTAAAGGTAGCCTCACTATTCCCCAAAATAGCATCCTGCCATCCTCCCTGAGAAGAGAGAGGCCTCCATTCAGTCATAGATTACAATATGTGTGCCGCGTATGTTAAGAAATTCTTGCAGTTTAAACAAGAGGGAACATTTGGGGACTATTTCCAAACAGGGAACATTTATTGTTCTGTAAGCAAACAGAACCTAAAGAACTTTTTAAATGTTCTGCGATGCTGTGATGGCGTTTTATCAGAGCCTTTTCATGCCCTGGTGAGATTGCCTTCAGTTAATGAAACAAAATCATCAGAATTTAAAACAACTTTGTTGGAAAAAAAATCCTCAAATATAATGATTTCAAAGTCTAGATGTGTTAGAATACCATTATAATAAATTTATCTTTCAAATTAGTTACAAAGGAGTCAAATGTAGATTGTTCTTGTTTGTGATGTCAAACACATGCTTGAAGAGAGATGACAGGGCAGAGGTTCTCAAAAGTGTTCTTCCTGGACCAGCAGGAGCAGCATCAACTGCGAACTTCTAGAAATGCACATTCTTGGCCTTCTGAATCAAACACTGGAAGAATCCAGTCCTCTGGGTCTTAACAAGTGCTCCTGATCATATAGTTTGATAAGTAACCAGATAGAGAATTTCAGCCATTGACCTCCTTCAATTTCTGCCATGTGGAAGGAGGGGGGATTTAGAGGGGAATGATCAGAAATGGTTTCCCCCATGCCTGTTTCAACTCTGAGAGCCTCTTTTACATATGATTAAGTTGTATATTGGGTTCTGCAAGTAAACGGTTTTGAGAACAAATGGGATGGATATTTCTTTAGAGGAGGATGCATGATGGTCCAGAAACTCTTCACGGACTGACTGCATCTCTTACTGTGTTTCTGTTATTCTAGGCATGTATGTGATCTGGAATTGAGTTTGGTGAGCAAAGTAACAGTAGATCCGTTGTTAGTGACGGCCTGGTGCTAAGGACTCTTAAGGAACATATGCTCAGACCTGGAAGCCCGCTTGATTTTCCTAGTTACAATGGGAGGCATGACTATGGCAATTCTGCCCGTGGACTCAGGTTTAAGTCCTGATCTTCTCACTGGGTACAAATCAACATGTAGAAATGGGAATGTCCCCATAATGTTTGTCCAGTAGTAAATAGTTTTGCCCCTGACACCAATTCAGGCCTCTCCCTCCACATGTTACTGTGTGTTGGACATGGTACTCATACAGGACTGTTACTTCATGAATGTGGAATCAGAAAGAGGAAAGTTGGTATTTTCTGCAGGTTTTTATGAACTCATATAACTCCCCTCTGTGTGCACAGGCACTTCAGCACTCACAGTTCATCATTTACCAGAGTGCTGAAGGCTCCTCAATTCAGTATCTCTCATTAAATCATGTTATATAAATCTACTCTATCATTTCTTTCCAATTTATGTTTTGAAGAAATTTTCCAAGTAAATTGATGACAATGATATTTTTATATTTTATATTTTATATTTTAACTTTAATGAGAGTGGTATTATTTTAATATAACTTTTTACTTATGTTAATAATATATTGATTTTGTTTACCCCTCAATTCTAGAAAGAACTGAAAAGATGATGACAAAATAGCTTAGTGTTATTATAACAAGAATTATGCAATTAATACTAACTCTAAGTAAGGTAGGCAGTATTTTAAGTACAATATTTTTGTTTTATTAATACATTTTATCCTCAGAGTTGAATTATAACAGGCTTTTAATCTTTTGTACATGTCCCTTAGTGAAAAATCGAGACAGTATACATATGCTTCTCTCATATATATATTATGTACAAATGGAACAAAATTGCAAATCAACTTTTATCATGGTTAATAGCTCATATTTTTTTTCTATTCCTTTCCATTTTTATTATATTTCATTCCATTTTAAAAAATGTGAGTTGAGGACTGGGAATATAGCTCAGTTGGTAGAGTGCTTGACTCCCAGGCATAAGGCCCTGGGTTCAATCCCCAGCACTGCAAATAAAATAAAATACCAGTTGAGATTCAACAAATTGATTTCATTACTCACCCTATGGTATTGCAACCTGCAGAATGAAAAATTGTGCCACCAGATAGCTAATATTATTATTTGTATTTTGCAGATAAGAAAATAGGTACAGAGAGGGCATGTAAGTTGCCCAAGTGTACATAGTGACTGGTAAATCCAGGGTTTAAACAAAGCAGTCAGTTTCCAAAGTCCTCACTGGTACCATTATATTCTGTCTTTCCTTCAGATTGTAATGCTATCAAGGAGGGATGTATCAAATGGGGATTTTTCTCCCAAATACTGGGGCAATGTAGTGTCTGCCTCAGGATTTTTAAGTAGAAGAATCTAGAGATGAAAGATGGGGATCTGCTGGAGCCTGACTTTGGAGCTGCCTTTTCATCACAAGTCTGTCTGTCTGTCTGTCTGTCTCTCTTGCTCTCTCTGTCTCCTGTGTGTTTGGGGAAGTTTTGTAAAGAAGCCGATGGAGATTATATGGGGGGAGATGGCTTTTGCCACAGAACACCTCTTGGCACTACCATGGGAATTTTAAGTAATCCCAGGAACAGTAGGTAGGGAAGATACTCATCCAAACCTAAAACCAAACCATTGTTATGTGGAGCCTCCATGTAAGTTTTCTGTACCCATACATTTTAAGCATGTTTTAGCTGATTTCAGGAAGAAAGTATTCAATACTAGCAGGGAGAGAAATAGATGATGTGGTAGGCCTTGTTGTTCTGAATCCTCCCTGGGCGTACCATTAGTTAGGGACTTCTAACCCAGCTTGATTTTTTTTTTTTTTTTTTTTTTCAGTGCTGGGGTTGAACCCAGGGCCTTGTGCTTGCAAGGCAAGCACTCTACCAACTGAGCTATATCCCCAGCCCACAGCTTGATATTTTTAAACACAAGCATTATTCTTTCCTGGCATGATTAAATATATTTTGAGAATATGCATTCCATGTACAGATACAAAATTCAAAAATTGGAGGGCCAGGAAGTGAAAAGTCTATATCTTTCTCCCTTTCCCCTGGCTGTTTCTCTCCTCTCCTCAAAAATAATCACTGTTTCTTCTTTCTTGTTCAGACTTCCAGAATGTTGTGTTACAAGTGTCTGTGTAGGTATGTGCAGTAAATAGTAGCATGTTACAGCTTTTGTGCCTTGCTTTTATTCCTCTTGTAGTACTTCTCAGAGTTTGTTCTATATGCAGAAGTGCTTTATGCCTCCTTTTTCATAGCTACATAATATTTCATTGTGTGAATTTTCTGATATTAATGGAACAGATTCTACTGGCAGACATTAGAGAATTTCTAATCTTTTGCAAGCATGAATGTTTTCAATGTAAATTTCCTGTAGGGTTATGAGTCCTCTGTGTGGTCTCTCAGTCTTAGCTGAAGCTTTGCAACACTCAGTCTTCAGCAAGAACTGATAGAAATCAGATTGTTGAATTAGGTCGGATGTATGTCAGGAAGCTGCTTGATCTCAATTTTCTTGGAGGGCTATTTTTAACTTCTGAACAGTAATCATAGTAAGAAATCTTTATATCTTGTCCTCGACAATCTTCTCTTGGAAGATTAAAGTGATCCCCTTTAAGGGTTCAAGAAATGCAATTTTCCAACAATTTAATAAGTTGATAAGGGATCTTGAGTGTTTACTTCTAGAGGATGAAAAACTGTGCTCAAAAAGTTCTATCTGCTTTATTCTAAAAATTTGGAAAAAATCATTTTTTCATTTAATCATGAAGATTTGGATTATTAACTATAAGGCACATGTTTCCTTAAATGCATACATACCTATTTCTTTGTCCTGTTCTAAGAAGAAAGATCTGGGGACCGTTATTTCAGTTTTACAAAAGAAATATTTCCTGACCACGCGTATTCTGTCAGCTATGCATTTCAAGCATGTTTTAGCTGATTTCAGGAAGAGAGTATTCAATATTAGTGAGTGATAATTATATGGAAAACAGACCAACAAGGTGATGAAGTGGAAAGTTGGTAGAAATGTGTGGATAAGTGATGTGGACCATCCTGTGTTCTCTGACTCAATTATAGTCACACTGCCTTAGAGATAACAAAATTGGTGCTATGTAGCAAATAATCTGAAGAAAATAATGCTGCAAATTCTTCAAGAAGTGGTTTTAGAATTTAATATTTTCCCGTCAGGAGATTTATGACCTGACACTGAGCATTATTAAGGCTCAGATCCAAATACTTAGTTCATTTCCTCTTGCTCAGCATTTAGTAAAGATGTAAAGCATGCTAGCCAGATACCAGTTTGCCAAGCTCAGGCTTCAAGATTCGATATCCTTGTCACCATGAGTGAACTTTGGAATATTTGGATTTTAATATATGCAAATGGTTTTATAATGTATGATGTGTTAGGTGAAAAATTATTACACATGCCAACAATTTAATTTAAAATGTTACTCTTGAATATTTTATAAACCACTGGAATAATAACAAACCCTTAATGAAAATGAGAATGATTTTGCTTTGTTTGCTAAATCATGTAGCCTGCATTTTATTTAAGACACTGCCTCAATTTATCTCTTTGTCCTAGAGATTTTATGTTAGAATAGAAGATAAACAGCAAATCAAGTTGGACTGCAATACAATCACTTGGGAAATTTTACTTAGAGCCATTTGATCCATTTCTGGAGGAGTTTCAGGGACCCACACTGGTTAATTTGAATCTGCAACTTGATTATACATGAAATTAAAGTTAATCTAAGTGGACAGAATCAATACTTTTCTGAATTTAATGAGCTGGCCAGCATCCAAACAAGAGATTATTCTTCTTACTATCCTCCTGTCCTCTTTCCTTGCAGGGTGGAATCATTCCTTTGCCAAAATATCTTGGACAGTTCCCTGGTGACAGGTTCTATAGAAACTCATAGCTGTGCTGTTAGCAACGTGAGCCCAAGGGGAGGGAAATGGGGGTGCGGAGTCCATTGTATTCCGGAGATGGTAGTAAGACTGCCCTATCTCCACATCGCAGCCCGGCTATGGGGACAATATCCCATTTGCAGTAGATCTGCATTGACTCTCTCAACCAAAATGATAAACCAGGATGGTATTTCTTTTAGGCTGGGGAATTCCAGGACAGAAAGGCAGGGAAAGCGGGATGATAAATTATAAAGTAGACTGGACTTGCATTTTGAGGACCTGCTATTATTTATAGTTATGTTTGATATGGATTGTCTGGAAATATGGCAATAAAGTGAAGCTGGGTTTTATTTCAGGTAATAACTTTCTTTTTATCTCTGTTGGAGCTTTACTAGACAACCTAAAGGAGTTTTGGACGGGCTGCATGGTATAACCTTCATTGTTCTTTATGTTCAGTGCCATAAACATGTTTTTAGTTATTGCAGGGTGGGTTGTGAACAGACTTTTAAGGCAATTTGACTCTAACCCATGAGAAAATTGAGTTGAGTTGCTATGGTTGATACAGAAATGACTTGATGGGTAGATGCATTTTAGTAATAAATTTAAAGTAAGTTTAGCAATGTTTAAGGAACATGAATATATTTCTAATTTTGTGGTTGTCTTTTTTTTAATAAATGAAGTCTGAAATGTGTGTCTTCTGATTCAGATTTTTATTCTTTATATTGTACCACGACAGATAAATATGTGCCAAGCATCTAGTATGAAGCAGGAGCAGTGGGGGATGCAAGCAAACAACCGAAAGGTCCTATCCTCATGGTTCTCAGCAATCCGCTCGAAAAAAACACCTGGCAAAAGTACATGGGATGATTAAGTAACCAGAGCCACATAGAGATTGTGATCTTATTGTAGGTGTCACACAGAGTATCAAAACAGAAGGCATTTGTATGAGCCCTATGTTAGAGGAAATGGATTTTTTTATAAGACTGATGAAGTCTGAAAAAATCATCATTTCTTCATTGTTTCATATGCTGACTTTTAAAATTATATTTATTGTGCACTTACTAGGTGTTAGGCACTATTCTATGTTTTCTGCATGTCCAAATTCCTTTGATATTTGACATCATGTGAGATAGTCCTACTAGATAAAGGACATGAGGCACAGCATGGTTCATTAGTTGCTCAAGGTCACAGAGCTTGTAATTGCAAAGGAAGCCCAATTAGGAAAATAGGCTGCAAAACTTTGGAGTCAATCCTTTTGTGTGTGGTGCGGTTGTGTGTATGGATACTGAGAGTTGAACCCAGGGGCTCTCTACTACTGAGCTACATTCCCAGCCATTTTTATTTTGAGTCAGATCTTATTAAGTTGCAGGGGCTGGCCTTGTACTTATGATCCTTCTGCCTCAGCCTTCCAAGTCACTAGGATCACAGGCCTGGGCCATGACACCCAGCTGGAGTCAAACCTCTTTACCTCTATGCCTCAAACTCTCCCTCAATTTGCTTCTTATTAGTTAACAATGTCTACTTAAACCCTAAGGAGGTGTCCAACTTGCCCTGTGATCAGAGACTTGAAATTTATTTCTCTAGAAAGTGACGATGAGTTATTTTGGTTCAAGTATTCACAGCCCAACATAATTTAAGTGATGAAATTAGTCCCCTTTGACGAGATGGATAGAGTTAGTATAACCACCTTAACTTTTGGAAGTTGAGAACTGGCATGTATGTAAGTGTGCATTTCCTCTGCCTCAGTCTAAACTGACTTTCTTCCTGGGCAGATCCTTTATATCATGACATCTGTCCCAGATCACAAGAGAGTCAATCACAGCCTTGGGTAACTGCACCGAAAAGGGACCCTAGAGACAGACAAGCGGGAAGTAAATTCATTTCCAGAGATGGTCCTTTATCTAAAACTTCTCTTCATTTTTACCAGAAGACCTCAAACTTCAGGATGCATCAGAATCAGCTGGAGGACTTGTGAAATAACATGAATCGCTGGTCTTATCTGCAGAATTTTAGTTTGATAGACTTGGGAAAAGCTTGAGAGTTGGGTTTTCTAACAAGTTCCCAGGGAAGTTGGTGTTACTGTCTGGGATCCATACTTTAAGAACCACTAATTTGGGGCTGGGTGGGGTTGTAGCTCAGTGGTGGAGACTTGCCTCTCACATGTGGGGCACTGGGTTCCATCCTCAGCACCACATAAAAAAAATAAAGGTATTGTGTTCATCTTACAACTAAAAAAATTTTTTTTTAAAAATCACTAATTTACTCTAAAAATTCAAATTGAAAAAACCTAGGTGCCATCTACCCTTTCTTTCCTTTGCATTTGGTCCAGCACCTCATTCTTGAAATGCCCATGCTTTTATTAAGAAGATCACACAATTTATGAATAGCTTTCTTGGACACTGGAAAAATTTATGTACATCTCCTAATAATATAATCATGACTGATAAGATCATGATATTAATAATGATTTTAATAATTGGTTACAGTTATTAAAGTCAGTGTAGTCAATTCACTCTGCTCATTGTACATATTATCTTCATAAAATAACAAACATATAGGATGGGTCTTATCCTCATTCTGTGTTGGAAAACTACAGTTTAGGGATCCACATGACTTTATCAAGGCTACATATACAGTAAGAGGTATCCTTAAAAATTCAAACCCAGAATTAGACTGGATTCCATTAGCTATGCTCTTGACTACCACATTTTGAAATCTGTAGTGATGAGCTGAATTTCACTTACGCCTAAAGTTTCAGCATGGGGTGCTTTATTTCTAATTCTGCTTTTATTTATACTTTTAAGCATCATCATATCAGCAGGAAAGAAAAAGTGTGTGACCACAGAATTTAAAAGAAAATATATAAATGTAAATTGTTACTTAGAATGTGACTTTTTTTTTATTTGTAGTTGTCCTCCTCACATTTTGGGAGTCAAAGTCTAATGTTAAGAATTTTTTGTGGATTGTGTTCTCTTTGTTTTTCAATTTTTGCACCTATACATATTTATGACAAGGATTTCAAGCAGTGATTGTTACACTTTGGCGGGACATACATTTCTTTGAAAGTTGGTTAAAAACTATGAAATTTTTCAAAAGAAGAGTGCGCTCACTTTGCACACTGCCCGCCACCTGTCTGTGTGCTCTGGATGAAGACACTGTACATTAAAGACAACAGAGAGAAACAAACTGGACTTTTGTATCTGAAGGACATGTGATTGTGTCTGTTCCTTTCTGTTAATGTGACCTTTGGAAAGTTATTACCAAGTCTTGTTTCTTCATCTATGAAATGGTGGTGATGAAAGTGATAACATCTAACTATATCTAATAGTGGTATGAGAATTCAATTTAAAATCATACATAAAGTACCTCGTTCCATAACTGCTATACCAGTGTTTGTCAAACTTTAAAGTGCCTGTGAGTCATATAGGGATCTTGTTAAAACTCAGAATCTCTAGGTCTGGAGTGAGACCTGAGGTTTTGTATTACTAACAAACTCTTGGGTGCTGCTGCTGCTTCTAGTCCAAGGGCCAGATCATATTTGAACATCAAGCTACTTCACAATACACGTGGAGGAAGTGTTTCTATTAACAAGAGCTCTTAAATGTCACATTAACAGAGCATTTCTGTGGCTAACTTAGTTTGGTGTTATCTGCTAAAATATGCACAAACAATATTTGAGAAATGAGAAGCATGGTATCTAGAATCTTCTCCTTGGGAAGTGATGCATTGTAATCTGGTTTTGGGCTGCATTGTCCCTCCCCAAAATATACTAGGAGTCCTCTTTGGAATAAAACTCCATTAAAAAATTACCCACATGAAAATATTCCTCTGTGTGTATCACAGCAAATGAAAAATGTAGTTGAACAGCTTGGTGTCATATGTTCGGTTCTAGCAGCAGGATTTTCTTGACTAAAGTAATAATAGACCATGACTTCATGATTATTCCAAAAAGGTAAACTGATGATCCTGGGAGCATTGCTCTTTATATATTTTGAATATGGAATTGCAGAAATTAAGCATGTTGTACTTCTGTCTGGTAAACATTGTTCTTAGAGTCTACTTTTGAAGACACAAGAAGAAAAACTGTATAGGGATATCCAGTCGTTTCTAATGTTGACAGAAAGGATAGTGGTAAGACTCTCACATAGTTTTCCTAACATGGTTTGAGCAACTGGTTCCAGTCTGTCACTGGTAGCACGCTGCTCTGGTGCTGATCAGTTTTTTCTGATAACTACCAAATCAACTGGTGCCTACAGGAGCTGGGAGACAGGTGAAGCACCTCTGGGCACATGTGGAGTTGTTGTTCAGGCTGACAGAACTTTCTCCTTAGTAAAAAAATCAATGGTGTAAGGCCTCACTCTGTGTTTCTTTCTGTTAGATGTTTTTTTCATGTTCTCCAGAGTTTCTCATGAATGTTACTGCTCCATCTTGCACAAATGGCCTAGTATAGAAGTCCTTTAAAGCTATGGGTTCTACTTAAAAATCTGCTTGTAAGAGTGGAAATGGGAGTGAGGCCTGCACTGCTTAAACTCCAAAAATGTGATGATGATGGTCTTTGGGAGAAGCTCTGGCTAATCAGATCTTTCCAGATGGCATGCGCTTACCTTTAAAACAGCATCAAAGGAGAGAGGAAAGAACCATACCAGATCCTGCTTCGTCCCAGAGTACTGGCCTCCTGGGGAGAGTCTAGAATGGATGGGTTTTTTTTTTTTTTTTTTTTTTTAATTTATTTTTTTACGTTTACATAGGGTAATGATGTTTCTTTTTTTTTCCCCTTCCCCCCCACCTCTCCCACCCTTTTCCCTTTATACAGTCCTTCTTTCCTTCATTCTTACCGCTCTCCTTAGCCTAACTCTAAACCTAACCCTAAACCTAATGCTAACCCCTCCCACCCCCATTATATGTCCTCATCCGCTTATCAGCGAGATCATTCGTCCTTTAGTTTTTTGAGATTGGCTTATCTCACTTAGCATGATATTCTCCAATTTCGACCATTTGCCTACAAATGCCATAATTTTATCATTCTTCATTGCGGAGTAATATTCCATTGTATAAATATGCCACAGTTTCTTTATCCATTCATCAACTGAAGGGCATCTAGGTTGGTTCCACAATCTGGCTATGGTGAATTGAGCAGCAATGAACATTGATGTGGCTGTATCTCTGTAGTATGCTGATTTTAAGTCCTTTGGGTATAGACCAAGGAGTGGGATAGCTGGGTCAAATGGTGTTTCCATTCCAAGCTTTCTGAGGAATCTCCACACTGCTTTCCAGAGTGGCTGCACTAATTTGCAACCCCACCAGCAATGTATGAGTGTTCCTTTTTCCCCACATCCTCGCCAACACCTATTGTTGCTTGTGTTCTTGATAATCGCCATTCTAATTGGGGTGAGATGAAATCTTAGGGTAGTTTTGATTTGCATTTCCCTTATTACTAGGGATGTTGAACATTTGTTGATTGGGTTATTTGTATTCTTGGTGTAGAGTTTTTGAGTTCCTTATAGATTCTGGAAATTAGCGCTCTATCTGAAGTATGGTTGGCAAAGATATTCTCCCACTCTGTAGGCTCTCTCTTCACATTGCTGATAGTTTCCTTTGCTGAGAGAAAGCTTTTTAGTTTGAATCTATCCCAGTTGTTGATTCTTGCTTTTATTTCTTGTGCTACGGGAGTCCTGTTAAGGAAGTCTGATCCTAAGCCGACAAGTTGAAGATTTGGACCTACTTGATCGTGGTGCACTATCTTTTTAATATATATTTGTATGCGATTTGCTAAAATTTTGTTGAGAATTTTTGCATCGATGTTCATTAAGGATATTGGTCTGAAATTTTCCTTCCTCGATGTGTCTCTGTCTGGTTTAGGTATCAGGGTGATATTGGCTTCATAGAACGAGTTTGGGAGGGTTCCCTCCTCTTCTATTTCATGGAATAGTTTGAGGAGTATTGGAATGAGCTCTTCTTTAAAGGTTTTGTAGAACTCGGCTGAGAACCCATCTGGTCCTGGACTTTTCTTTGTTGGTAGGCTTTTGATGACCTCTTCTATTTCATTGCTTGAAATTGGTTTATTTAGGTTGTGTATGTCCTCCTCGTTCAGTTTAGGTAATTCATATGTCTCTAGAAATTTGTTGATGTCTTCAAGGTTTTCTGTTTTGTTGGAGTATAGATTTTCGAAATAGCTTCTAATTATGTTTTGTATTTCACTCGTGTCTGTTGTGATGTTTCCTTGTTCATTCCGAATTTTAGTAATTTGAGTTTTCTCCCTCTTTCTCTTTGTTAGTGTGGCTAAGGGTTTATCAATTTTATTTATTTTTTCAAAGAACCAACTATTTATTTTGTTAATTTTTCCGATTGTTTCTTTTGTTTCGATTTCGTTGATTTCGGCTCTGATTTTAACTATTTCCTGTCTTCTACTACTTTTGGTATTGGTCTGCTCTTCTTTTTCTAGCGCTTTGAGCTGTAGTGTTAAGTCGTTTATTTGTTGATTTCTACTTCTTTTTTTGAATGCACCCCATGAAATAAATCTTCCTCTAAGTACTGCTTTCATAGTGTCCCAGAGATTTTGATATGATGTGTCTTTGTTCTCGTTTACTTCTAAGAATTTTTTTATTTCCCTCCTGATGTCTTCTGTTATCCATTCATTGTATAACAGTGTATTATTTAGTCTCCAAGTATTGGAGAAGTTTCTGTTTTTTATTCTGTCATTTATTTCTAATTTCAATCCATTATGATCTGATAGAGTACAAGGTAGTATCTCTATCTTCTTGTATTTGCTAACAGTAGTTTTGTGGCATAAAATATGGTCTATTTTAGAGAAGGATCCATGTGCTGTTGAGAAGAAAGTGTATTCGTTCTTTGTTGGATGGTATATTCTATATATGTCTGTTAAGTCTAAATTGCTGATTGTGTTGTTGAGATCTATAGTTTCTTTATTCAATTTTTGTTTGGACGATCTATCCAGTGGTGAGAGAGGTGTGTTAAAATCGCCTAGTATGATTGTGTTGTGGTCTATTTGAATTCTGTAATTGAGAAGGATTTGTTTGACATACGTGGATGAGCCAATGTTCGGGGCATAGATATTTATGATTGTTATGTCTTGCTGATTTATGCTTCCCTTAAGCAGCATGTAATGTCCTTCTTTATCCCTTCTGACTAGTTTTGGTTTGAAGTCCACATTATCTGAGATGAGGATGGATACTCCAGCTTTTTTGCTGTGTCCGTGTGCATGGTATGTTTTTCCCCATCCTTTCACCTTTAGTCTATGGGTGTCTCTTTCTATGAGGTGAGTCTCTTGCAGGCAGCATATTGTTGGATTTTTCTTTTTTTTTTTTTGGATTTTTCTTTTTAATCCAATCTGCCAGTCTGTGTCTTTTGATTGATGAATTCAGGCCATTAACATTCAGGGTTATTATTGTGATATGATTTGTATTCCCAGTCAATTGACTCATATTTGTTTTTGACATGATTTGGTTTCTCCTTTATTTGGCTATTCCTTTAGGCTAGCGCCTCCTGTTGCTGATTTGCATTGTTGTTTTTCATCTCTTCCTCATGGAATATTTTGCTGAGAATGTTCTGTAATGCTGGCTTTCTTTTTGTAAATTCCTTTAGCTTTTGTTTATCATGGAAGGATCTTATTTCATCGTCAAATTTGAAGGTAAGTTTTGCTGGGTATAAGATTCTTGGTTGGCATCCGTTTTCTTTCAGGGCTTGGTAAATGTTGTTCCAGGCCCTTCTGGCTTTTAGGGTCTGGATTGAAAAATCTGCTGATATTCTTATTGGTTTCCCTCTGAATGTAATTTGATTCTTTTCTCTCGCGGCCTTTAAAATTCTGTCTTTATTTTGTATGTTAGGTATTTTCATAATAATGTGCCTTGGTGTGGGTCTGTTGTAATTTTGTATGTTTGGAGTTCTATAAGCCTCTTGTATTTGGTTTTCCATTTCATTCTTCAGATTTGGGAAATTTTCTGATATTATTTCATTGAATAGATTGTTCATTCCTTTGGTTTGTTTCTCTAAGCCTTCCTCAATCCCAATAATTCTTAAATTTGGCCTTTTCATGATATCCCATAATTCTTGTAGATTCTGTTCATGATTTCTTACCATCTTTTCTGTTTGGCCAACTTTGCTTTCGAGATTAAATAATTTGTCTTCAATGTCTGAGGTTCTGTCTTCCAGGTGCTCCATTCTATTGGTTATGCTTTCTATGGAGTTTTTAACTTGGCTTATTGTTTCCTTCATTTCAAGTATTTCAGTTTGGTTTTTTTTTCAGTATCTCTAACTCTTTATTGAAATGATCTCTTGCTTCCCGTATTTGGTCTTTTAACTGTTGATTGGTGCGATCATTTAATGCCTGCATTTGCTCTTTCATCTCCTCCTTCAATGCCTGCATTTGCTCTTTCATCTCCTCATTTGCTTCCCTGATCGTTTTAATTACGTACATTCTGAACTCCCTTTCTGACGTTTCTTCTGCTGTGCTGTCATTGGGTTTTATTGATGTAGTATCTAGGTTTGTTTGGGACATTTTCTTCCCTTGTTTTCTCATATTGGTCAGTTGTCAGTGGGACCCTGAGATATTGCAGTTTTCCGCTATTGGCTTATAGTGTCCCGGTAGATTTCCAGTGTATCACCTCCCAGCCTTCAGTAGCCTGATGTCTTGCAGGAATCTGATAAAGCAGAGTATCCGAAGAAAACTGCCCCTAGCCCCCTACTGGTTCCACGATTTGGAACTGGCTCTGTGCTGAAATGCTCTCACTGTGGGCCTGCACCGTGCAGCTGGCCGTGTGGGAGGAGCTCACTGCCGGAGTGTGGAAGGCTACCTTGGGAAGACTCTAGCTGCCCTGCCCGGCTCCAATAAGCCACCTCTGTCTGGGCCTGCCCCCCGGGCCGAGCTTTACCCAGTGGGCAGACTCACCCGTGGCTCTATTTCAGTCCGAGTCTCTCAGTGCCTCCCCTTCTTAACTCCTGGGTTCTGGAGCGACAGGGGGTGCAGTCTCCCTCTAGGCCGCCATCTTGGATTGCCCCCGAGAAGAGAGCCTGCAGCCGGAGTGGGCAGAGCCGCCTGAAGAGGTGTCTGGCTGCCCTGCCCTGATCCCAGAGGTTGTTTGCGGATCGAGGCTCTCCGTTGGTTCGGGGGCTTGTGGCTGGTTCTATGTAGAAAGTCTCTCACTGGGCGGTCAGCTCCGAGAGGCTAGCCTTGAACGGCACCTCCCACCGCTGGGGTCCAGACTACTTGGGGAAGTCTCTGGCTGCCCTGTCTGGACCCTGAATCTGCTTGCGTGCCAGAGTACGCTGAGCTGCACTGGCTCCGGGACTCAGAGCTTGTTCTGGTCAGAAAGGCTCTCACCAGCGGGCCAGTTCCGTTCCGAGAACCTGGAGAAGCTGGCTGTGTGGGCGGGGCCCACCGCCGGAGTGTGCAGGGCTGCCTGTGGATGACTCTAGCTGCCCTGCCCGGCTCCGATAAGCCACCTCTATCTGGGCCTGCCCCCCGGGCCGAGCTTTACCCAGTGGGCAGACTCACCCGTGGCTCTATTTCAGTCCGAGTCTCTCAATGCCTCCCCTTCTTAACTCCTGGGTTCTGGAGCGACAGGGGGTGCAGTCTCCCTCTAGGCCGCCATCTTGGATCGCCGAATGGATGGTTTTCTACTTGAAGCAGCAGAGGATGCCAACAGTTCTTGGGTCAGAGCCTTTCCTGAAATAAGAGAGATTTACAAAAGAACTATAGCTGAGGACAAGGGATTCATCAAAAGATTACAGTTTGAGAGCTTTAATCCAATAGAAAATGCTAAATAAATATCCAACTTTTTGAAAAAATAAAGTCTTTTCCCTCAAGCCCACATGCTTGATCAGCCACACCTCCTACTTACCATTTTCAATAACAAATGGAATGCAGATGGTACTTATTGCAGCAGGCTTTCTGTTCAGAAGGCATAACCAGTGAATAACTTTGGGGACTTCTGGAGTCACCTGTGGAGATGGTGAAAATATTTAGAATTCTCAATTCCCACCATATTTATGCAAAAAGAAATATGTTGTAGTGGGGCTTAAGCACCTGGATTTTTAAACTGTTCCATTGTTGATTTAAATCAAATCACCATGGGTTAGCAGGTTGCCAGTAAGTAGTACTAACTACTGATAATGATAGATTCTTTTCTTGAGAGATGAAGGCAGTGAATTGTTGTAGACAAGGCCTGGGCTTTGGTTTCATACTTTGGTTCTGTCACTTAATAGTTGTATAAAATCTCTCTTTTTCCTGTTTCTTATTTGATAGGTGGGGAAAACACACCCTGTATCTCAGAGTGAAGAAGGTTAAAAAACACGTGTCTAGTATAGAGTGATTAGTACATTATAGACTTCTGCTACTTAAGGTCTGGCCCTCTGATTACGGTAGCAGCTTCACCAAGGAGATGTTAGAAATACAGATTCTCAGGCCCACCCCAGACCTCCTCCATCAGAATCTGCTCCATTAGGGAGCTCCACTGAACATTCAGATGTGACAAGAGCCAAGATGAAAAAAAAAAAAAACTTACTGTTTGTTAGTGTAGTAGTGCTTTCCCTGCTTTGCGGTGCTTTTTAGTTACAAGCTGATAATCTTAAAAACGCTTGATAGTTGAAACAAAAACATTTTTGTGTTTTCTTTTTGTTCTTCATTACTAATGAGTAGTTTCTGGTGAAGATTAGTTTGTGTTTCAGTAAAGCTTTCGAAATTGCATCTCATATCTTAAGTAGCTTTTAGTTATTTTCTTCTTCTTTTTATGCTTATGCATTTAAATGTAAACTATAAAGCCAAAAAAGCAATTTAAGAGTAGACATAATGTATCCACAGATAAAAACTCATCTAGCAACCAATAAAATGGAAACTTGTGAATGTTTTAAGCAAATTCCCAGCCAGATTTAAAAAAAAATCAGATCAAATAAAATATTTGGAAACTATGCTATTTGTTGATGCCTATAAGTTTAAAAATAAACCAAACAAATCTGCTTATTCTTGCAAAGCCTAAAATTTATGAGTTTCTATCATTATTGGAATGAAAAATCACCATTGTAAATGCTGTGCTAAATATAATTTCTTTATTTGACTTTTAAAAGTCATCTGTGTGTGTGTGTGTGTGTGTGTGTGTGTGTGTGTGTGTATAAAATTTAGCTCTGGCCAAAGTATAGGAAAAACTGAATTTAAGAGTCACCTCTATTCCATTCCTTGAAAAAGTTTTTAGTCATCCAGTTTTGAAAAGAAGGTAAAGATGTATTTGTCATCATGAGGCAAGTTTAAATATTACTGAAATGGTCGTTGAAGGTTTTTGAAAGATTTCTTTGCAGTTATTAAAACTAAATGTATTACCATTAACAGTAGACAATCTCAACATTCACCCAATATTTTGATTTCCCCTCCTTGGAGTACAAACTGAGTGAGAAAAGTAATTTTCTTTTTCACATAGAGACTCTATTTTAGTTAATGTAGCAGGTTTTTGTCAGTGTTGACCAATTTTCAGTTTTAAATTTTAACCTTAACAACTCAAGATAGTGGGAACAAAAGATTTTCTCTTACTCTGTAGTCTGTTATTTCTGCACCTGCTGCTCTCCATAGGCAGCCTGGCTTTTTAACAGGCTCATCAGCAAATCTGTAGGAGAAAAGTCTTAAGGACATTCAAACACATTCAGGTGTCCAGTGACCATCAAGGATGCTTAGAGTAACAGCCAATTAAATTTTTTTTATCTGCTTATGAGATTAATTGTGTTGACCAGCTAATTGGACTGTACTCTTTGTCTTCCTCCTTCTATGTGATCCTTGGTTGATCTTATTAAATCCACTAGAAGCACCTCTGTGGACTTCAAAATCTCTCTGTAACTTTCAGCTAATGGAGGAGCTTTACTGTGAATGGTGTGAGCTCTTATTTTTCAGGACAGTAATAATGACTGAGTACAAAATCCTTTGTACTGGCTTCCTTGTCCACTCCTGAAAATGTGTAGCTGCAGGACCAGTGTCTCTTTTAAGTATTCCCTATTGTCAATCACATTGACTAATCACTAGGAGAGGACTCCTGAATTTGGCAAACTTGGGATTTATTCTAAAAAATGCCACTAACTTATGGCAACTGTCATTCTTTCTGCTGACTCATTTTTATTCCTTCATTGTTCTCTGGGACATGAGGAGGAAGGGAGTTCTATTTTGGTAGATATAATTTTGTCCTTTGGTGAAATTGTGAGTGTGCAGATAAGTTTGACATTTGCTCTTCCTTACTCTCCATTTCTCTCTTTGGACATCCTCCTATCCACAAATTGTCACAAGGGTTCTGTAGAAGGGCACCAGCCTGGTTGTACAGGGGTTGGGGTGGGAGACCCTGATTGCTGGTTCCTGCTAGCTGGTTCTTGGCTAGCTGTGTGAACTCAAGCAGTGCTCTAGCTTCTTTAGGGAAGTTTTCTCATTGCCTATTTCCAAGCATATTTATTTAAATCATGTTTGGGAGGAAGAGAGAGGAGAGATAATCAAGGAGATAACTAGCATTGCTATAAAAATATTTGTCTTAGGTTGAACCATACACGGTTCCCATTTTTATAAGATAGGCAGTTTCATATGATTTGACCTAGTAGTTTTCTCTTTCCACATTTCAGTGCCTAAGGACTTTGATATAAATAAGGCAAGTTCTATAGATGTCTCAGAGTTTTTCCCACTCAAGTCAGATCTGGCTTGAGTCCAAATAGCGAAACAGATGGAAATTGTTCTTAGTATTTACAACTACTTTTTTTTTGTCTCTTCCCTTTCATGCTATTCTTTTCCTCGCTGGTTCACTCCAGATCTTCAGGACCTTCATGTGCTTCCATCCTACCCTCTCATGATCAATTCACTTTCCTCTCTTAACTGCCTTGTGGCTCACGTGCCTTTTTAATGATTATCAGAGTTCATGCACTATGCAAGAGAGAGGAAAAGAAAAAACATGAAGATGAGCTAAAAAATGATAATCAGCTCAACAACAGGCTATTCTAAAGCAGTGATATGCTTTTATGTTGCTAAAGATATTCCATGTGAACCACAGAATCATTTTGTATGCTTTTGAAAACGATTTGTATGATTATGGAATTACAGGAATAAGATTGAATGGGAAAATGGTTTGATTTAGTTCAGAAATGGTGCATACTGGTGAGTTGTGGAGGGTTATTCCTTCACATACTATGCCTTTTTGAAGACTCAGGTTCCTGTCTGACTTGGGCGGTGAGTGCATGAATAATTGCCTTATTAACTTTTCTTTCCTGAACAAGCCAAGTTCCAATCAAATTATATAGTGAGCCACAGATGAGATGCACCCTGGTGCACAATAGAACCATATAAATGTTGGTTCCATTTCTTTTAAATTGCAGAGTGGTAACTTTATTTTATTGCTTTGAATATTTCATTTAGAATTTATATAAAAAGTAGGGCAGAAATTGAAATATTTCTGTTTTCCATTATGTATTAGCCTCATTTTCAAAGATATTTAACTTTTCAAGCTACTTAAATTTATTTTACTCTTCTTTGAGGTAGGAATTCCTTTGAGAGTTCTAGTAGAAGAAATGTATTGCTCTCAGATCACTCAGCTTCCCAAGGGCCTTTCTCTTTTATTTGAACCATCTTCTGACAATAACAAGTAGAACAATATCACTCAAAGGTAAAGCTGATATTAAAATCATTCCTCCTTCTCTGTAGATTTAGTTTCATTAAACACTTCATCTGTAAAGTGTGGCACAATTAGAAAATTACTGGTCTAGGACTTTAGAATTCAAATGCAAGCAACACAATTTGGATCACTCAGCTTATTTCTTTTTCATATTCACAGACTTTGGGAATAAGAGAAAAGTGATTTTAGGTATGGAAGAAGAAGTATTGAATGTAATTTCCATGATCATAAACTAACACAGAGTGACTTATTTTTGTGGATTACTTTATCAGATGCCGCAGAGTTCAGTTTCCCCTCAGGAGTATAGTTAGATACATCTTCAGTTTGTATGTAAAAATAAATTTCAGGGTTTACTTAATGAGAACATACTATTTTTGATTCACCATAACTCACGTTTCTTACTTAGCAAGAGATTTTGTTTTCATATTGAAAAAGTTTAATCTAAATAAAAAAAAATAAAAGTTCAATTTTATAGGAAGTGGTAAAGTTAGTTTTTTATTTGTTCTCTTCTTGGCAGAATGTTAGTATGGCTTATGCTGATTTGCTGATGGGCAACCAAAGTATTTTAGTGCTGGAGGAGAAAGTAGGCAAACCTGGATAATAGTAAGCAGGGATTTGAGAACATAATGGGGCAATCCATTGGGTTAGTGAAGGAGAGAGGAAAATGGCAGCTACTCTCAAGATGGAGGAAGAAACAAGAATAGCAGCCCCCTGGGAGAAAAAAGATGCAGTAAACATAGGGAAACTTGAGAAAGGATCTTTGAGGTAAAAGGGGGACTTCAGGAAGAGCTGGAAAGTTGGCTTGGGGAAGAGAGGTTTAGGGAAAGGTGGCAGACAGAACAGAGTAGGAAGGGGAATAAAACCCCATTACTAAATGGCAGGCTTCATTTTAAATGACATGGGCCTTGGGGATAGTTGGCCTACTTCTCGGACAAACAGTGTCAACCATTTACATGCTACTTACTTCCTCTGAAGCCTTCTTTATCTTAACAAGTAGAAAGCCTACTCTTAGAGTTGCTCAAGCTGAAAACCTCAAATGTCCTTAGTCCATTTCTAGCTTCCAGCCCCATATCCAATTGTCTTTAATTCTTTTTTATTTATTTTAACATACACACACATTTTTTAGTTGTTGATGAACCTTTATTTAATTCACTTATTTATGTGCAGTGTTGAGAATCAAATCGAGTGCCTCACACATGCGAGGCAAGTGGTCTACCACTGAGCCACTAGCCTCAGCCCTCTTTAATTCTTATTGACTCTATTGTGAAAAGTGTATTTAGGTCCATGACCTGTCTCTTTATTCCCCAGGCATGACTGTGGCCCAGGTCACTGTTCTCTCTTAGCCATTTTATTACAGTGGCCTCTGACTCAATTGCCCAGCCCCTGGCTTTGACCCTCTTCCCTATAGACAATTCTGAGCTCATCAGCTAGAGGGATCTTGTGAGAGTGAAATTCAAGTCCTTACTGTGTTCTGTGAGGCTCAGCAGGAGGAATTTGTACCTGGAAGCACCTTGGAATCCTCTGGGGGAGTTTTACAAGCAATGCTGATACCTAGGCTCTAACCCCAAACAGAGAGACTTGAACCCCTGTAACAGTGTCTGGGCGTTCTGTCTTTGAGAAGGTCCCATGTTTAGGCATTGGACATCAACAACAGATAACACTATGTTCCAAATCTGAAGCTTTTGACCCCTGGCAAAGAAGATCAGGGGATCCCCCACCCAGACAACAGTGACATTCTGGCAAGTGTTACACTAGCAGGATGAAAGAATTATGGGGGGACGCAGAGGGGGAGCCAGGTGCTGGCAGATTCTGTGTCTGGTGAGGACCTGTTTATTGGCTCATAGTTGCCTCTCTTCTCACTGTATGCTCACCTGAGGGAATGGGTGAGGGAGCTCTGTGATGCCTGTTTTATAGGGACCAAATCCCATGCATGAGGACTTTGCTCTCATGACTTAGTCAGCTTTCAAAGGCCTAGCATCCTAAAACTATCTTGTGAGTATGAGATTCCAACAAAGGTAACTTGGAGGGAGTACATATACTTTCAGTCTATAGGAAATTATACAAAGTGGGGGAAGTAAAATAAACAAATAAATAAAGTGGCATCCTGCTGGACCTTGATAGATGAGAGAGGAGGAAAGTGCATCCAAGAGAGAGAAGGAAAGTGCATCCAAGATGACTCCTTTATTATGTTGATGAGATACTAAGAGGAAACAGGATTTGCCTATAAACAGAGACTTTGGACTCTGGCAAACCTGGATTAAATGACTTCACCTCTTAGTGTCCTAATGTTCCTATCTGTAAAATGCAGATAATAATATTACCTTCCTCATAAGGATGAGAATTATCACTATATTTGGCACAGTGTAGATACTCCATAGTATTAACTTTCTATAAAAGCTAACTAGGCATTTCTTGCAAGGAAAATTGAAATATCTTTAAGTGGCTTATGACTTCAGTTGGGCGCTGTATGCCCTTGCTACTCACAGTGTGGTTCTCAGACTAGCAATGTCAGCATAACCTTGCAGTAGGTCAAAATTGCCATGTTTGGGGCCCCATCTCAGAACTATCAAACAGAATCTACTTTCTAACGAGATCCCTGGGTGATTTAAGTACACATTAAATTTGAAGAGTATTACTGTGAAGCATGGAAAGACGAATAAGTAAACAGCTCTTGCCTCTGTGCAGCTTGGAGGTCTCTGAAAAAACTTTAGTATTTACAGAAATAATTATAATGCAGGGTATAATGTGATAAATGACATGAGGCATCCTCACCAAATTCTAAAATACAACAGATTGTTTTAAGCTCAAACTGAAAATAGTATGAAGTTCTTTTTCTGAAGATCAAGTTGAAAGTTCTTAAAGTTACAATGAATGCTTTTTCTTTTCTGCATCCTCAAATGCTATAAACCACAGAACTTACCATAACTTAATTTGTTCATTTATGTTATGAACAAATGACCCACAAATATAAGTTGAATCTGTTGTCTGAAAGTAAAAGAACAAGAAGTACCAGAAGGTAATAAAAATGATGCAATAATTTTAAGTCTATGGGATAAAGTAGACTATGGATAGAGGGGTCAAGAGAACAAGCACATTAGTGGAAATATTGCAGTTAGTTTAATTTTCAAAGCTCAGAACTTTGGAAAGGAAAACTCCATTTTTAAAATACAAAAAATAAGGAACAAAACAAAAAAATAATTATCTTTGTTGACATTATGAACAAAACATTGACTTATTAAATTTTAATAGTAATAATTTTATCTTTTCAAGTTGACCATTGCAAATTACAAGAATAGCCTTAACTAAAGTAATTTAGTGAAAGATGATAAAGTTCCATATAATCACCATAATGAACTGATTATTTTTGAAACTCATTTTGCTTTTGAAAATTAGCATATAAACTTTTCAAGTGTAGTATAATTTCTCTTCCATTTGTTGTTAAAAACCACATAACCTCATATAATATAAGCAAAAATAATAAAGAATGGATTTTTGTCATTGGCTACATTAATGATGTTTAATGAAAGTAAATAAATTCTGCTGGAGTTTTGTTCTTGCTAACATAAGTGTAAATAGTGAATCCCCTTTTCAGGTGACAAATTGGACCAAAATTATTCATGGTTGATTGTATTTTGTATATATTATTAGGGACTGTAAAGATATATTATTGTCTTATTTCAGGTTGCATTTTTGCAAGCAGAAGTTTTGGTTTTTACTTTCAGAACTTAATTCAAAGTGACACTTCCTACTTATTTTTTCAAATGTTAGATATTTTAATAAAATTACTTAAAAGAATATATCTTTAAAATGATAACATTCTCAGGAGCTTTTACAAATTGTTTGGGACAAGGGAAACTTGGATAATTGATATTAAGAAGTATTTATATTATTTTCTTGGCTATTTATGCTAATTAAATTGATATTAATTTTATTTTTAGGAAATTATCAGTTCTCAATTCCTCTTCTGCTCTTAGATGTTTTTGATTTTGTCCCCTCAAAAAAATACATACTATCATATTGTCAGTGCCTAGAATGAAGAGTAATAGGAGTATGTTGAAAATGTAGCATTTCATCTATAACCCAAATGAATGTATACGTGGATTCACCATCACTTAAAATTTTTTTTACCTTTATTTTATTTCTTTATTTTTACATGGTTCTGAGGTGAACCCAGTGCCTCACATGTGCTAGGCAAGGGCTCTACCACTAAGCCACACCCTCAGTTCTCGCTTTAAAATTTTTCAGAGTTTTAACAACTCTAAGAATGGCAGGTTAAGAGTTGTGTAACTCTGTGGGCTGTTTTCTTTGGTGCAAGTCAATCTTTGCAAACTACTTCTTTGTGGTTATATTTCCTTTTGTGTAGGATAAAAATTTTGCAGAAATCTGACGACTTCATAGAATTCATAGGAGAGCTGATGTTAGGTAGTGTATTGAACGATTATTCCATGGATTATTCAGATAAGCAAAGACCTTTACCCCAAATATATTATTTTTCATCATCTCTACATTTTCTTAGGACTTTGGATTTTAGATGTCTCATGGTATTTATAAAATTGATTAAGAGTTGAAGAAGGGGCTGAGGAGATAGCTCAGTTGGTAGAGTGCTTGTGTTGCAAGCACAAGTCCCTGAGTTTGATCCCCAGCACCGCAAAAAAAAAAAAAAAAGAGTTGAAGAAATTTTTAAAATAGTTCCCATCTGCTAATAACCCATTAAAATCCATATAGCTATCTGACAAGATATCCATAAATGAATTCTTACCCTGATTTCTGTGTATTCATTCTTTTGTGTGTGTGGGGGGGGGAGGGTTTCTGGGGATTGACACATTCTAGGGAAGAGCTTGACCACTAAGCTACCCACCTCAGCCCTTACATTGATTTTTATATAATGAGCCAACTTCACATTTGATTTACTGATTATTAGACTTATTTAGTAAAGAAACATCTTTTTTCATTTTTAATTAGTACATGGAATGCTTATATGATTATAACTACTTGTTTTTAGGGAAACAAACTTATTTCTTATGATAAGTAGAGTTACTTGCTATAAATTAAATTTAATCTGGCAATTAGGATGGTTTTATTCTTTGTTTGCATATCAGAATCCAGATACTGTTGGCCAGAAAAGAAGATAGCTGATTTGTAGAAAAAAACTACATTTTTCAGCAAGCATTAATTTGGGCCATATGTAATTGTAGATATTTGACCATTTCTGACCTACAGATATGGCAGTTGCAATATGATTCAAAATAATAGTCAAAGCCAAAATTTGGAATGTTACACCAATTAAAACAATCACAAAACAAAACACAGAATGCATGACACCTCATCTTGGGGTCCAAATTTTTATGCTTAAAAAACAAAACCTTAAAAAAATTTTGAATGAACTTGTTGTTTTATATCATCACATAAATATGAAAAAGTTAATTAAAACTATTAATAACCAGAAAATTGAAGGCCCCAATTGAACAGCCTACCAACTCAAGTTGGATAAACAGCAAAAAAAAAAAAAAAAAAAAAAGCAAGTCTCTTTGAAATAATTTTCTGTTTCCTAACTACCTCACATTCATCAAACTTCCTGATCTTAATTAGTAGAGAACATGTTCTTGGTTATTTTAGTCTTCTTTTGGTACTTGTTTCCTTTTTTTATTGTTGTAAGATTAGATGAAATAATAACATCAATTTGCTCCTTTGTAAAAAGGGAGGTTGTGTTAGAAGTATCCTAAGGTGCCTTTCAGTAATCAACTGCCAACAAATAGGAAAAAATCTAACATGGTTTGAAGAATATTTATTTAAGCAGTAATTATGACTGGAAAACATCAGAGTGGAAATGAGGTATAGTTTAGAAACCTCTGCTTTAGCTTCTTTTTTTATTGAGTTCATTAAAATAAAATGAAATTGTAAAAACTTAAACCATGACTATTTCTCTCTTTGAATTTTAGTTCCTGTTGAAATTGGAGGGAAAACCACACAGCAACTTAAGTGTGCTAATAGGAGAAGTGGCTACCCTCCAGGGGTTTCACAAGGTGGCATTGCCTTTGCTCATTCATTTATTAAAAAGTGCTTGTTAGGTGCTGGGGCTAGACTCACATTTTCCAGACTCACAGTGGAGTTTAGCAGTGGTCATCCTGACACTTCCTGGATTAGCATATTGGGACAGCCCTGTCATACAGGGCAAGGCTTGCATTAACCAAACTCCCAAGGTATTCATATAAGAACCAAAATGCAAATATATTGGTTTATATGAATTCTTTAATCAAACTCATTTAGAGTACACAGGTACACCAACTCAGTGCTGATTTACTGGCATTTTCTCTATAGGGTATCAAAGTATAGTTAGAAGGTCACTTGGTGAGGATGGGCTTGAGAGTGAATTGTATGAGTTCATGTTTGGCATGTTTGATGATACTGTTCTCTGATAGTCTGGTGCCTCCATTTCTATAAAAGTGATGCACCTGCCAGAGGGACCAGACTGCTCAAGACTGGACCACAATATGCTTCCCATTGACAATGCTTGAATATAGATTATCGTTTTTGTTCCTTTTTCTCCACTTCACAATATACTCACCTTGCTGTCCAGTATTTTATATAAGCTTACTAACCCAACTTTTTAGCTCAGTGCCTATTCTCCAGAAGTGCTCAAGATATATGTAATCAGTTGGTACCACTATCTAGTCAGCTATAACATTCTTATTATTTTTGCTTTGGAAATACTAGACGTGCTACTTCCAAGATTATTTACAGAGATAAAACTTCAACAATAAATGAAACTCAGAGAATACCTAATTCTTGTCTGTTTAGTGAATCTCTGTATGTTGGTGGTGAGCATATATATATCTAGCAAGAGGAACCCTTGAAGGTTGTATCTCAGATGCATTCATGTTGGCCAAGAGTCTGAAACTTGTTGTTGGTTCTAGTCTAATCTTCCCTACAGTGTACACGTTTTTTCCTCCCAAAGTTGCTGTTCCACTATTAAAATTAATTCATATACAAGATGTATTGTCTCTGACTAGAAGAGATGATTTTAATATTTTGCTGCAATAGCTCAAGGCATTAATCTGCAATGTTGACTAATGGGTTGAAAAAGATATGTACTTCAGAAAAACTGAAGAGAGTTAATCACTCAGAATACTTCTGTAACCACCAACTTCTATATTTTATATTTCTACCTCAAGGAAGAGGAGGAGGGGAAACCAACCAAGAACTATTTCCCCTCCACTGCCTCCCTTTTTCTAAAAATAATTCACTTTTGGTTTTGTTACCCTATAACACATGCCAAAATTCAACCCAGAGTGAATTTTTGTAGCTAACTTAAAACCCCAAAATAGAAACTGCTGACAGTTCCTTAAATACAGTAACACTGGCAGGTGCCTTGGTAATAAATTCATAAGCTTAGAATCCACAAAACAATAACGTTATGCAAATCGGAGCATGTAGGAATCTGAAACAAATGGCAGAGCAGCGATTGCACGGTGGCATCCTGGGTTTACTAACACAAGGCAAACAACCCTGAGGAGAATCAGGGAAATTAAAGACCAACAGGGCTTTCACAGACGTGATTCATGAGGACAGTCTGAGCTGACCAGCTAAAAACTGATTTCTTTGTTTCTTCAACCATAAGTAGATACGAGAAACTTATTGTAGGTTCTCATTTCAGGTATCGCTCTCAGAAGGTAATGGGAGGATTGAAAGACCTAACTTGATTGAAATTATCAGAGTTGCTTTGTTTTATTTATTCCTTCAGCATCATTCCCATCAGTCATATTCAGATTAATTGCCTAATTTTAGTCAAACAGTCAAGCATTTCATACATTTTTGAATTCCATTTATTTTAAATATCCACTCTTAATTATCCTTTTACTTTGGTTATTAATCTCTGCTATTATCAGCATACCAGAATATTGTCTTTTTTAAGAAAAAGAAAAGGTTATATGCTCAGTTTTCTTGTTTTTGTAAATATATTTTCATTTAAAACTTCAAATACCTCTAATCACCTCAGACAAAAATGGACCTGAATAATACAGCACTGCCATTTATTAGGTGTGCAGTGAAATGTAATTTTGGATCCTTTACTATTGCTTGCAGAATGTAACAGAAATGTTTAATGTATTTGCTTTTTGTTTTTTATCAATTTTAACTCCCAAAGAAGTACAAAATATCTATTATGTTCACATACACACAATATTAGAATAATGATATTTTTAAAAAATTGCACATTAACCATCTTCTTTGAAGTGCAGAAGTAGTGACTGCTACGAGAAGTTTGTTAGGGATAGGATCCCTTTTAAATGGCATAACTCATCACCTAGCATTGTTATCTGGCATTACTCTTTCTCAATAGATATTACTTGAAATAAATAAAAACAAACAAACAAACAAAAAACAGTTTTCATCTGAAAACTCACGTCCACAAAAAGCTAGCTCCATGGGATGGTAGTTATCACCCATGCAGAGCTTCTCAGGACTGGGAAGTCTAGGGAAGCATCTAGTATGAGATGTTCAGATCACAGAGACAGGACCAAAACACTAAGACTAGACGTCTCTCAGCTCAATACAATTTCCAAAAACACATTTGCTAGCCATCCAAACATTTAAACTTGCTTAAAATTAGTGTAGTCCATTTCTTTGGGATTCTAATTAAATTTTTTTTCTAGAAGAGGAGTGAGAAATTTATACAGATACTTAATAATGTCCCTGATTACTTTCTTATTTAAATATCTCAAACTAAGGACCAAAATATTCTGGTGCAAATAAGATTGACTAGTAAATATTATGAAGTGACCTTTGTAGCCATAGCTCCTCTGAGAGGCTTCTTTATTACACCTTTAGGTCAATTTTTCATTTCATGAAGTGTCTATAGATTGTAGCTGTGCTTAAATATCTCTTTCTCTGATTTTTCTAAACAACAACAACAAAAAGACAGAAACCTCATTATTTAAACTTGACTATTGCTTCTCTTCAAGTATATGGCTGTTCCAATATAATTAATGAAAAATCCTTAAAATTAGTGAGTATATTCAACAATTGAACCAATAAAAGGAGAGGGCACGTAGGAAAGGAACTATAGTACCAGGATCCAAAAATTTATTGTGCCTCCTGGCCACTCTATACTAGATGTGGAATGATAGGTCCATCATTGAGCCTTTGTGGATTTCAATTAATGCATTGGTAAGACACATGCAAAGAATTAAAGATAGTGGTTATTTAAAATTATTGAAAAATCCACATCTCAATTTCATTTATCTTTTTGAGTTGAAGGAAGTCATTCCTTTTCATATTCAACTGTGTGTGCGTGTGTGTGTATTTTACTGGAGATTAAATGGAGAGCCTTGTGCATGCTAGGCAAGTGCTCTAATAATGCATCCCATCCTTCTTAAAAATAGTATTTTCAGACAAGGACTCACTAAGTTGCCTAAGATGGCCTTCAACCTATGATCCTCCTGCCTCAACCTTCCAGTAGGTGGGATGCAGGTGTAGATCACCATGCTCATCCCTTTTCACATTGAGTAGACTGTGAACAAGTAGTTTTGTTACAGGTAGAGAAATCTATGTATATTTTATAATATTAGGAAAGTGGAGACCAGGCTTAATTTCAGATGTGAAAGACCCCTTGATAAAAACATCTAGTTCTGCGGACATAAACTCACTCCAGAATCCCTTCTCAAAATATTTACTGTAGTTTTGGAAGCCTAAATTTATTTTATGCTCAAATTTATTTCATACCATATTTGATTACTGATATCATCAGGCATTAATTTATATGCCAAAAGATACCTTGTATATCATATCATAATATGAAACTAGAAATTAATAACAAAGAATGACACACAAATAGTTGGAAGAAATAAGCCATTAAAATCTGCAGGATCAGAGGAAATTGAAACTGTAATCATGTTTTTTTAAGAGAATAATAATACGATTCAGTGAAAAACCAAAATCTCTCATGAGATTCAGTCAAAGTTATACTCATTGCAAATATATAGTCTTAAATGTTGTCAATATGTTGGAGAATATCATGCTAAGTGAAATAAGCCAAACCCAAAAAATGAAAGACTGAATGTTTTCTCTGATACGTGGATGCTAATTCACCATAAGGCAGGGGACTAGGGAAGCATATACTAGGTAGAGGGGAGTGAAGGGAGGGGAAAGGGTATGGAGGTAGGAAGGATAGTAGAGTGAAACAAACATTATTACCTCATGTACACATATGACGGCATGACCAACGTGGTCCTACAATATGTATAATCAGAAAAATGAGAGATTACATTCCATTTATGTATGATCTATCAAGATGTATAAATACATTCTACTGTCATGTACAACTAATTAGAACAAATAAAAAATTATTGAACAAATAAAAAATTAATAATAAAAGAAAAAAAGACTACCCTCACACAAAATAGGAATATTTAAGAATTAAATAAAATTTATACATATTATAATATTGAGAGTAATGAGATGTGATCCACAATAAAATTTAAAGAAACAAACAAAAGTGGTTTTTTTTTTTTTTTTTTTGCGGTGCTGGGGATTGAACCCAGGGCCTTGTGCATTTGAGGCAAGCACTCTACCAACTGAGCTACATCCCCAGCCTGCAAAACTGTTTCTTAAAAGTAACGATTTAAAACTTATGGGTATAGTCTCCCTAAAAATATAAAGCACAATTATTTAAAAAATGGATAAATAAGTTGAAATGAACTTCTAAATTTAATACAAATCAAAATTATAAGCTGATTTACTGTGAAACATGATGGCAGGAAAAATGTCAATGGTTAACTACTCATAATTTCAGAGTGTAAAACTGCAATATTTGAAGTGGAAGAAAGTGAAAAATTGTGATTTAAAAATTATTCCTCAAACTTTTTATCAGTAAATTTTTCAATTTTTAAAATGTAAGTTCTTGTTTTTATGAATAGACTTCCGTAAAAAGCATCCCAATTAATGGTTAATTTGAAATTAATTAATTTGAAAGTCATAAACCTGAGTCTAAAATCTGACAAAGTATCACATCACCAAAAATATATCCACACTCCAATCTAGTTTTAAATATATAGACAAAAAATCTAAGTGTGAAATAGCAAATTAAATTTAGCAATATCTTAATGAAATAATTCACCTAAACCAGTGGTGGCTGAGTTAAGAATTCATTAACAATTAATCACAGAAATAGATCAAAGGAGAAAAATCTCTCTAGAGATGGAATAAAATATGAAAAAAGTTACCATTTATTCCTGGGGAAATATTAATAAACTAGAAATAATATAACTCCTCACTATATAAGAAAATGTATTTCAGTGAGTAAATATCATAATTTAGTATAAAATGCCCAAGACATGCTTGCTGCTATAAGGGTATGTCTTATATTTTATGATATACTAAAGATTATCCATGTTTCCAAAACATCAAATAATAAACATATGTTTATTTCCATTACTTCTGGAAATGTCATTAAAGTAGCAATAAAGGTTTAAAGTATGAACACATAGGAGAAAGGGAATAGGAGAGAAGGAAATTGCAGAGAAGGAGTGTCAACACATTTTTGGAATATGTGAAGAAGTTAGTACCATGGAGGAAATTCACATTCAGTGTCTGAAGAGAGAGTGATATTGAGAAGCAATATATTTTGTTCCCCGAACTCTAAAGAGTTCAGGGTTAATGGGTGGGGATGAAGTTAAGGGCTGACTATAATGGTTGGTTGGAAATATGTTTAGATATCTGATTACTAATCACACCTCTCTCCTTCCCTCACCACCCTATACACTAAGGGAGTTCCTTTCTTGTCCAGCAGTGTTTGAGAAGCTGATTATTTGTAGAAATAAAGCCATAGGAATTTGAGAATTTGGGACACCCGGTGTTTTAGTCAGCTTTATGTGACTATCACCAGAATGCCTGATAAAAACAGCTTAAAGGAGGAAAAAATTTATTTAGGGCTCATAGTTTCAGAACCACAGTCCACAGATGACAGTTTCTATTGCTCTGGGCCCAAGGTGAGGCAGCACACCGGGGGAAGGGCATGAAGGAGGGAAGTTGCTCCCCTCAGGGAAGCCAGGAAGCAGAGAAAATGGATGTAGGACCCACAGAGAAGATGCAGCCTTCTAGGACATACCCCCAGTGGTCTGCCTCCTCCAGCCAGGCCCCACTTGCCAGGTTACCACCCATTTAAACTAGGATGGACTGATTAGGTTACAGCTTTTGTAATTCAGTCACTTTACCTCTAAAAAATCCTGCATTAACACATGAGATTCAGGGAGACACCTCATGTCCAAACCCTAACACCAGTGATATGGGATACTGGGAGGAGGAATAGGGTTGGTCACTAGGGGATTAAGTGAAAGTCTACATTCTGGATGTGAGAATGTCTGTGTCCTACCTGCTGACCATCTTTCAGGATAATGCCCAATTTTAAGGAAGTAAATAAAACCTTCAAAATAGGAAGAAAACAAAGAAGAACTCAAAAGAAATGCAATTAATGAAGGGAATAAAAGAAAATCTGTAAACAAAAATTAGCAAAAGGATCAGAGAAATAAGAAATATATTATGTCGTTTAAATAAAAGGACAATGCTTTTGTTCTTCTATGGATCCTTTTTCTCTGGCTTAGACTCAGTTACAGCAATCTCACATCTTTCTTTCTTTGCCTTTGTTGCTCTCTCCATTTCTTTGTCTCGCACAGTCTCTATGCCACCAACAATCCTAGGTGCTAGTCTTGTGACTTCCTTAACAGACAGGTCTGTGACTGAAAGGTTCCATGCCCCAGCTTCTCTTGGATTGCACATTGCCATTCCAAGGTTAGACCAGGTCCATTCTAGTCTTGATATAGGTAGATTTGCTGTGAATCAATTCAACACTGGCAAGACTGAAGACCTGTTTTTCATTGTGTTAGCCTCCAGGATTCTACTGAAGCCCTAGAGAAGGATGAATGAGAGTGACATTTTTATTTCAAAAATTTGGGAAGGGGGCTGGGGAGATAGCTCAGTCGGTAGAGTGCTTGCCTTGCAAGCACAACGCCCTGGGTTCAATCCCCAGTACCGCAAAAAAAAAAAAAAATAAATAAATAAAAAATAAATAAATAAATAAAAAAATTGGGAAGGTAAGTAGAAGAGATAATGGGGAAAGTAGACTCATTCTCAGGAAAGGGAGAGTGATAAGATATTGTTTATCTTTCTAAGAATGCTTAGAACATCTTTCTTATAGAAGGAAGTAAAGAAGAAATAGGCAAGACTATAAACCATGCTCTATATGGGATGTTTCCAAATCATCACTTCTCCTATCAGCAGAAGGGATGAATAGGGAAAGGATCAGGACCAGTACAATGGTGGGGAAAAGGCTAATCCATATATAAGGGGCAAACATAAGTAAGACATGATTAAATATAATTAAAAAACATGTCAGCTATACAAACATTTTGGATTTTGTAGCTTCTTCATGTGTTTATCTTACTGTTCTTGTTATACTGATAATATAAATTATATAATGATAAAAGCATTTAGTTCAAAACAATTTGAAGTTTTTAAAGAAAATTAAGAATTTACCTTCTCTAGTTATAATTCCTAGAATCAACTCAACTCTTTGCTATATACAGGGCTTTGAACAAGTATTATAATCTCTAGTGTTTCATTTTACCCACCTTAAAATGGAAAGAATAATAGCACATAGCACATGTTCCATCAGGTCAAATAACTGTTCTTATTGTTATTATCATTGGCATTTGGTTTAGCCTTATTTTAATGTGTACATCAATATCTAGCTTTGGTTATCCACTTGATATTTTAACCTCTTTTTTTTTTCCTCTCATTTTTATATTCAAACACTGATTTAGATTCATTCTCCATATTCAAGTTTTTAAGCACAGGTAAGCAAACAGCCCTGTGCAATGGATTCTGTAAGCAGAGTCTCTTTTTATTGTAAATAACAATATCTTCATTTTAACATAAGTACTTTTCATTATGAATGCATATTTAAAAATCATCTCTATTTTTTAAACAATAAAACTGCTAGAAATTTTGTTGCATTTCTAACTATTTAGGAGAGATTTAATTATTATTTAATTATTTAATTATTATTGCTCATGTAATCGTGTGTTAAATATTTCTAAAAAGTCACCCTGCAATTTGAAGATATTATGTTCATTTCGTATTTTAAAGATGGCAAAGTATTGCCACTATTTATCCCTTCTATTGCCTTTTGAGGAAGCCAGTGGGACATTAAGTTCTCATGGAGGCCATTCTTTGAACAGTAGTGGTGTCATACCACTTATGGTAATTATTTAAAAACTGACGTTCTGACAGTATGTTGAAGAAAAATGGTGGCCGTGTGAAATATACATACTTAAATTTGTAACTGAAACTAATTTTATCAGAGAATATTTTATAATTACCAAAGTAAGGCACTATATAATTAAAGTAAAATGACCTCTGCATGTGCCTTGAAACATAATCTTAGTGCTTTTGTTAGTTTTTCTCCACTGACATTATTTCATAATAGTGACTATTTTAGAAAGAGTTGACAGTCAATTATTTTCCAAAGATTTGTGATTGGAGAAATCCTTGAACAACTTAATATGTGAATTATTTTCACATTAATTTAGTGACTTTGAAAAGAGGAACAGCAAATCAACCAGCTTTCAAATGCTCCCCTTCTCATACTTCTGTATTTTATTTATAGCAGAGGAAAGCCTTCCTTCGTTCTTCCTGTCAGCTGTGCAGAGGCAGTTCCACTAAACTTGGGTGAAATGATCTCCAGAATATACTTTGAGTGCTTTGAATTAGTCTCTGTTAAATAATTTGAGTAAGATAATTATTTCTCTAGCTAAGTTGACTGCATAGTTCCATGATACAGGTCCAAAAGGCAAGTTATATATATTTTTTAGCATTCCTGTATAACACTTTGAAAAAATCCTTCATTAAAGGGAATTTATTTTTATGAAGTAACTTTGTAAAAGTGTAAGGAATATGTTTCATCTTTTGGATTCTAATGTTATAATAATATGAGTTCTTAGTTCCTTGATCTAACTCCTAACAAGGGCACTTGCTCACTCTTTGTTTGGTTTGATCCTCTTATAACAGAGAAGATTGTTCAAGTATATATGTTCTAGAATTGACTCTATTACAGACAGTTTAGGAGCATGTTAGAAAGCTTTCATTATTGAAGGTACTTGAAGGGTCCCATTAGGAAATAATTGAGCATATGCCACTATATTCAAGAAAGACAATGCATATATATATGAAAATCTCTCTCTGAAAATTAATGGATATGAAAAATATCATCTTTGCATAGAAAGATAACTGTAAATGATGGATAAATCACTTAACCTCTCTTGACCTCAGTTTCCTCAACTATAAAATAAAGATATTGCTACCCTTTCTGGTAAACCTGCAGAATTTAAAAAATGAGATATTGAGAAAACTGATATAAAAAATGCTTTGAAAAGTATAACACACAAGAATTAACTGTTATTGTTTTTCACTATTGTTTTACAACCTAGAACTTAAACAAAATTTAGTGCCTTTTTCTGATAATAAGGGAAATAGAGTAATATTATTTTTAAGATAATTTAGAACTAAGAAATAGAAATAGAAAATGCACAGACCTGTAATGACAAGATGATAAAGTAATATAATATATTGAATATATGGTAACAATGCACCATGTTGGCAAAGTTGAAGTCCAGTAGAATGCCAGTATTATACAAAGAAGATCTGACCAGGGGAAGAAAAAAGATATTGCAGTGATGATAACCACAGTTACAAGGATATAATCTCCACTTAAGCAAAGGTTTTTTGTCTTATTTTCCTTCATAATTTTGTAGACCCAAGAATTGGGCTCAGGTGCATAGTAGGTACTTAATAAATATATTGTGATCTTACTGAATGAATAGCACTTACTATAGGAAATAACTAAAATTTGTACCCATTTTCATGTAGTTCGTAAAGAGTTTAGTATTTTTCTGCTTCTGTTGAGATTTCATGTGGTTTTTGTCACTTACTCTGTTAATATGTATCTTTTATTAATTGCTTTTTGGGTGATCAAACAGTCTGGCTTTACTAGAATAAATCCCATTTGATAAAGGTAAATGATAATATGATAATTTTATATTGTACTGGATTCTGTTTGAATAATATTGCTTTATTTTCATCTGGCTCTCTTTTTCTTAATGTGGAAACCAAGATAACTGACTTCAGACCTTTCTTATTTTCAAATATAGCTATTTAGTGCTATAAAATTTCCCCTAATTGGTACATTAGTTGCAATTCACAGATTTTTTTAATATTCTGTGTTTTCATTATTTTTAAATACTTCAAAGTAATAAAAAGGAAAATTATGTCAATGATGGATGTGTATTTGCCTGGCTGTGGTAATCACTTCCTGATATACATGTGTATCAAAGTTTCATGTTGTATACCTTAAATTTACACAACAAAAATACTTTCAAATTTTTCTTCTGAGTTGTTCTTTGATCCGTAGATTATTTAGAAATGTTTTATTTATTTTTCAAGTATTTGAAGATTTTTGCATATATCCTTTTATATGTGATTTCTAATTTATTCTATTGGTGTCATTAAACGTGACTTCTATGACTTGATTTTACATCTATTTAGACTGGTTTTTATAGTGTATAATCTAGTCTATAAAATCACATTTGTAGGTAAATATTTCATACACACTTGAAAAGGATGTGTATTCTGGTGTGGAATTGTATATAAATGTTAATGAGGTCAAGTTTGTTGGTTGTGCTATTCAAATCTTGTATATTCTTACTGATTTTGCCGGGGGACCAGCGATTGATCTCAGGAGCACTCGACCACTGAGCCACACCCCCAGCCCTATTTTGTATTTTGTTTAGAGACGGGGTCTCACTGAGTTGCTTAGTGCCTCGCTTTTGCTGAGTCTGGCTTTGAACTCATGATCCTCCTGCCTCAGCCTCCAGAGCTGCTGGAGTGCCGCTGCACCCAGCCTGATTTTTTATTTGCTTTTTCTACTAACTGTTGAGTAGACAGTATTGAAATCTTCTACTGTATAATCATGGCTTTGTTTTTTCTCCTTGCAGTTCCATTAGTTTTTTGCTCCATGTTGAGACTCTTTTATAATGTTCATAAACATTTAGAATTGCTGTATCCCCTTGGTAAAGTGAATGCATTTCCATTATGAAATGGCTGTCATTAGTGATATCCTGTGCTTTGGAATCTATTGTGTCTCAAACTTTCTTTTGATTATCTTAGTATGGTGTATCTTTCCCAGTTCTTTAACTTGCTTTTACTTTTAACCAATTTATATTAAGCATCCTAAAAGCAGCATATTAGTTAAGTACATTTTTTAAATGCAATCTGGCAATCTGTCTGCCTTTTAAATGAAATATTTAGGGCATTTGTATTTAGTCATTGATAAGGTTAGGTTTAAGTCTCATTTTGGTATTTATTTCCTTCTTGTCTAATCTGTTCTTTCTTTCCCTTTTCCTTTTGTACCTTGTTTTTCAATTCATTTTTTAAAAGAAGTTACTTCATTTTATCTCTTTTTTTGACTTATTACTTACAGCTTTCTTTGGGTATTTTTGTTGTTATTTTAGAGTTTATATTATTCATCTTTCATTTGTCCTAGTCTATAAATGATATAGTACTTCATGACTAATACAAGAATTTTATGGAAACTATACTTCCATTTTACCCTGTAATGTTATTATCATAGATTTTATTGTTATTTCAATTGTAAACCCTAGACCACATTTTAATGATTTTGTTTAAATATTTAATTATCTTTTAAAAAATTTCAATAACATAAAACTTGTGTTTCCCACATAGAAGATGTTACACCACTATCTTCTTGGTCACAATGTTTCTGACAGGAAATATGCTGCCATTCTTATCTTTTTTCCATTACACTTAAAGTATGTCTTTTTCTTCCAGTGGCTGCTTTGAAGGTATTCTCTTCCCTCATAATTCTTTTGGGGCAATTTGATTATAATGTGCCTTGCTCTGTTTTTGTTTATTGTGCTTGATGTTTATTGACATTTTTGGATGTGTGTCTTTATTGTTTCCATCAAATTTGGAAAGTTTTTGTACATTATTTCTCCAAACATTTCCCAGCTTTTGGGAGCTTTAAATATCTGTATTTAAAACCACTTGAAATGGTCTCATATATTAACAATCCTCTCTTCTTATTTAAAATTTTAAAATTACCCTATCTGTTTCATATTGGTAGTTTCTGCTGCTGTATCATAAAGTTCTAATCTTTTTTACCCCCCGCAATATCTAATCACCTGTTAGCTTTATCCAAAGTTGTTTTTAATCTGACATATGATAGTTTCCATCTCTAGAATTTTCATTTAGTTTGTTCTAATACCAACATTTACTACTTAACGTTTGAAATACAGGATGTAGTTACATAACCATTTCAGTGTGTTTTATTTTTTCAGTTAATTCTAGCATCTCTCAGTTTTTGAGTCCTTTTTGATTGATTTTCCCCCTTATTTGGGGTCATATTTTCCTGCTCCTAGCATGATTGATAATTTTTATTATGTGCCAAGCAATAAAGATTTACCTTCTTGGGTGTAAATTTTTTGTATTCTTATAAATATTCTTCAGCTTTATTCAGGGACACAGTTATTTAACATTTTTATCCTTTGTGTTCCTTTTAGGCATACTTAGCATAGTGCCATCTAGACTTTATTATATCTCATCATGAGGGAAGTCTCTTTAGTGTTCTGTATCCACTGTGCCATGATTCATGACGTTTTCTCTCTGGTTCGTGTGAACAGGCATATTTGTATTCCTGTCAGGGCCTATTGCTGCCAGTCCTTTATGGGGACTTTTCCTTGGGCTCAGTTTCCTTACATGTGTATACTGATGTGAACTCAAGGTGCTTTATGTATAGCTCTAGGATTCTTTCTGTCCCTTGGTGCTGTTCTCTTCTTTCTGGTTCTGAACTTTGGTGTTCAGACTTTGGACTCTGCCCCTTCAACTCTGTAAGTCTCCCGAGTTCCCCCTGGGGTTCTGCTCACTGTACCTTCCCTGGGAAATCTTTCAGGGAATTAAGCTGGAACAATCTCTGGGTTCATCTTGTATATTTCCCAACTCTCAAGAATCACCATCCTTCGTTGCCTGATGTCTAGTGTTTTAACATTTTTACTTCAGATATGTTGTTCATTTTATGATTACTTCAGATGGGAAAGAAAATCTGGTCCATTATATATATACCATCTTGACAGCAAGTAGACTCTCTAACTCAAATTAATTTTTATATGTTGAGAATAATGATTCTTTTTCTCCATTTTATTAAGAAGGCTAATTATTTTACCTTTATAACTCAAGTCTCTTACCTATAAATTAGAATTATAGTTGTGTCTTCTTTCAGGTTGTTGATAGATTTAAATGAAACAATACCCTGAAGCACAGAACAAATACTTACAACCCCTAAATTAACCGTTTATCAATTATTTGTTTATCAAATATTTATTGTTATTTCATATTAAAAATCACATGAAACACTCTTTTACTTAAGATTATCCACTTATGTTGTATTCAATTTCTATTTCTGTTTAAAAAACTGAATATTTATGTTTTATGTGAGCTAAAGTTTAAGAGGATCTACTGAATGAGAGAGAAGAATCATATGTCTTCAAAGACATAGATGGTAATATAGGCAGTTGGGTAAAGGTTTTGGGGAGAAATTTTGTTAAGGAACACTTAACACAGCACTCAAAATGTTCTTCTTCTTCCTTTTTTTTTTTTTTTTTTTGGTACTGGGGATTGAACCCAGGGACACTCAACCACTGAGCTGCATCCTCTGCCCTTTTTATTAGAGACAGAGTCTCTGAGTTGTTTAGGGCCTTGCTAAGTTGCTGAGGCTGACTTTGAACTTGTGATCCTCTACCATAGCCTCCCAAGCTCAAAATGTTCTTCAGAGAATGATAGTCTCTATCCTGAAAAATTCACAGTTCAAATTCACTGAGTCCTGTATTCATGATTTGGGTTTCTTTGTATAAAATTACCTGTAAAGGAAGATTCTCTTTTACTCCCATCTTTCTCAATAAATTTGTTCTGTTAAACCAAACAAACTCAGCAGCATGGAATTTTAACATGTCTCTATGGTATCTTAGTCATTATTTTTTTAATGCATAGGTCACTTAAATTACCCATTGGGAATCATTTCAGCATTCCCTAAGGTGAAATAAAGAAGCTACTTAATAGTGAATACTTCACGTCTTATGAACTTTTCGCAAGGGAGGTCATTAGTAACTTGCTATTTGAAACCTCCAACGTAGTTTATGTTATATAAATTCTTTACATGCAGTTAATAATACATTAAACATAATTTAATGGAAACAATATTAGGTACATTTCAAATCATCATAGAATTCATGTTATCTACAGAGAAGTTGCCTATGTATATGGCATGTTCAACTCTGCTGTGTCATGTTGTAGAGTATTGGCTATGGGGAAATAAACTATTGCTCGTATCACAATTAAAACTAGAATCCAAATTCATATTTAAAACATAGGAAGTCAATCAATGAGTACTAATTTATAGTTATATAGGAGTAAAAGTTCTGAAATATCAATAGTAGGAAGACTGTATATAATAATTCACTATGTATTTTAAAATACAAGAATGTGAATGTTTTTTTCAAGGAAATGATAAATGTTTGAGGAGATAGTTTTATTTAACATTATTCAATATGTAAACTTATGAGAGTATCACATGGTATCCCATGATTATATTCAATTTTATGTTTTTATGTATCAGTATTTTTATTTAAAAAGTAAATTTCAGTTCAAATAAAATAGACTACAATAGTAATGTCAAAATATGCTATTTTTAAAATACAGGAATAAATTTTTAACTTGATTCTCACTAGAGAATTCCTTTGCCTTCTTTTACCTGCTCTCAGCATTCAGTAAAAGAACAACCATTTTGGTATAAATTTTATCAATGCTAATCCGAATTTCCTCTAGAAAACATTGTTTTCCTAGTAAATTCACCTTTATATATGTATTTACTTCCATCAAAAAGAATCATAATATTCTTTAAAAATATGAAGATATTTATTTTAAGGTGCTTAACTAAAGTAATAAATAATCCAGTATATTCTAGAAATGCTTTGAAGGAACCTTTATATTTTCAGTTAACAATTGTACTGGGTCATGACCAAGTCTATGTATCTTTTCTAGAATTTCTTCTGCAATGAGCAGTTCAAATGGAATATCCTTCAGTAGGGTCTTAAACAGTATTTTTTGAGGGGGCAGAATTGGCATATTTGGAAGAAATAGTTTCTTATCAGGGTTCTCATTACCTAAAATATGCAAAATCAGGGCATTTCGGATTATAAGTGAAAGCTGGAAATGCCTTTTTAAAAGTTTGCAAATGCCATTGTAGTGTCTAACCAAGTAGATGCAATTGTCTAACAGGTTATCATAGTAGTAGTATCATTTATTGATGCTTACTATGTGGTAGAAAATAGTTAAGAACTTTACAGGTATTATTTCATTGTAACAAGTTTGTGAGGCATTGTTATCTCCATCTGAAAGGTAAGGAAACTGAGGTAGATTGATTAAGGATACAGTTTAAGAAGCAAAAACCATTCTATTGGCCTTGAAAGCATTTTTATTTGCTTCTAAAATTACTATTGTAAAATTTTCAGGGAAGATAGAATCCACATATTTTAAGCCTTTGTTTTGGCAGAAAAAAATAGGATTTAAGAATTTGCAATTTGCTCAAAGTGCAAATATGCTGTGGCATTTTGGCATTGTTCCAAGGGCACAGATTTAACTTGGAATTTTGGTGACTGTTGCTGGGAATGTACTGTTTATCAGATTCAGTGTTAACTGCACAGTTGAAGATTTTCTAGCAAAACTCTCTTTTTAACACTTAAAAAATTCTTTCACCAACTTCTAAGGGTTGATACGTAAAATTCATAAGGAGCTATGCCTTTGATGAATCTATTAAAGGGTCAGTGTGGTCGATTCATAGAGTTTGCATAATTGGGAGTTGGCTGGTCTGGTCTCTACTAAACCCTCATGTCCTTGCATCTTAATGGAATAAGAGAGAATGAAGTTTATAGCCCTTCACTATTTTAGTAAGTAAAATAATCAGACAGAAAACACTTGTTGGGTGGTGGTAGTTGCTCCCTTAGATAATACATTAATCATAGTAATTCTATGTATTGAAAGGGTGTGTTTCCAAAGACCAGAATTTTCCTTTCTTCTAGGCAATGCTATGTCCCTATGTATGAAATATCTCAAAATTAAACACCAGGAAAAGGGATCATATTTTAGCCTAGGTGGAATTTTTTTCCTAGCCTACTTTTTATTGCTTTCAGAAAATTCACCCTCCCCTTTGCCTCTGCATTGTTAATTCATGCAGTTCATGTTGGGTGTCATTTCCTCTTGTACTAGAACAAATGTCTGATGAAAAAAGTCATTGACAATAGGAATCACAGTTCTTCTAGCCATTCACACAGCAGAACTCAAGAAATTGTTAATTCAATACATTCTTGTTTAATGAAAGTACATGGTTGTCTTATAGTAGGGTGGTTCATTCTCTTTGCTAGTTAACAGAAGATGAAAAAAAGACAATTTTTTTCAGGTAGTTGAGGACTGATGAAGAAATGCCCTGTTAGCTTATTGTGCTCCTTAGAATATATATGTAGAAAGAGGTGAATTTGTTTTTTATGGGATGGGTGAGGTATAATTCCAATGCATATTATCTCCCTGGACAAGGCCCTGAAGAATATGATTATTACCCCTTGTTTGGCTGAGTGGCGGATTCTCCTTTCTCCATTCAGCATTTTTTTCTTCCTTTTTAACCTATATTTTCAGGGTTTTACTCCCCCTGCTGGCTTTTGGTGTGCATTAGAGTTGAATATTTTCCAGGCCTCTGAATTGTGTTTCTCATAAAGAATTCTCCCATAGTAATGTTTGTGTTCCAAATGCAGCGTCCTTGTGAGTTGGATGGTATGTATTTTACGTTTTCAGGGGCTCGTTTTTCTCGAAGTTCCCCTAGAGAGGCTAGAGCAGACCAATGCTAATTTAGAGCATACAGAAAAGACATTTTGAAATTTTGAATGCTGCATATAATTGGTTTAATTACAAATCATTTGCTAAAAGAAAGTTATATTCTGGTCCATAATGAAGAAAGTTTCTTTCTTCCTCTTAAGATAGCAGTAATTGTGCTACAAAAAAGGAAAACAAAATGTGTGCATTTTAAAAGAATTCGTAAAACCTTTGAAATGGATAATTTGATGATGCAAATATATTGAAATGGATGGTTTCAAAGCACCTTTAACTTGACAATGCTTTGAAACAATGATCACCCTTTGCCATTACATCTTTATGGCTATTTCTTTATGAGAGAATTTGGGTCACTTAAATCCCCCAAATTGTCACATGCCTTTGTAGTTTCGCATTTATTGGATGCCTCGATTGCCATTATACAGTTTTCCTCAAAAAATTTTTGGTTGCGTTAAAATACGAATATGAATATTTCCTGAGAACCAATTGTTTTAGTTTGAAGAAAAGAGCTGCAGTTTTTGTTGTCACTAAAAAAAAAAAAGTCCTCTGACTGGGAAATAGTATTTTTAGAAAATATGCACTCAAAATGTTCCTTTCATTTGAAAACATTTATAATGTTATTGCTTGTTTGTAATAGTAGGTGGAAATGAAGGACGCCACATTCCCAACAGTCAGTGTCATGTTTTATCAGCCACTCTCATCAGTTAATATTTGTTGAAATCTCACTGCAAGGAAAAGTGGAAGTTTATCATTGTTTTCTTGGGAGATGGAAGGTAAAAGTGCAGTCATTTTTGTTGGTCTGAAAAGAGAAGAATAACTTATCTGCCACCTTGATATATTTTTCTGGTCTTTCCTCATTATGGACTACTATACTTTGGATGACTGTCCTTTAAAGGTCCATGTGTTAAATATTTGGTCATCAGTGGCAAGGTTGGGAGTGGGTAGGGACCTTTAAGCTGTGGGGCCTAGTGGGAGGTCACCAGATCACTGGAGGTATACCCTTGAAGGAGATAGAGGAACCCATATCTCTGTTTCCCTGTTCCTGGCTTGTGATGAGTGGTTTGCTCTAAAACACGTTCCCTGCCATTGCCCTCCAGGACCCTCATCAAAGGCTCAAAGAAATGAGGCTGCCCAATCTTGAACAGGGCCTCCAGAACTGTAACCTTTCTCTGTATAAGTTAATTGCCTCGGGTATTTTGTTACACTAATGCAAAACAGACAAATCATGGGCGTTCAGAGGGGAGTGTGGTGGCACAAAGATAATACAACGCTATTGAACAAATCAACATCATACCATGGAATAGGAGTTTTTAAAAATTGCTCTTATTCTCTGCACCCCACTGAGCGAATATTTTACAGCATTTCTCTTTAGAATGCAGAACTTTATGAAAAATAGAATAATTCGCCATATTAATGTAACACCATCCAATCCAATCCTAGTTAGTAGCACTGCAAAGTTTTCATACCACTCAACAACTGCCAGAATATACAGCATGTGTATTTTTAAAACATATTAAAAAGTTTCCAAATGGAGACTGTTTTCCCACTCTTACCAGAAAGTAAAGGAAAATGAGCATTTCATCAGCAACACTCTTAGTCCTGTTACCAAGAAATAAAATATGAAGTGAAATTTTGTGATACTATGAAAATTTGATGGTGAACTTCTGGGGGTGATTAGGAAGGGGTGTTTTTATAATGAGTCCATGGAGGAACTTCCAACCCTAGAACATCTTTCCTTAGATATTTGCTTGGATTCATAGTAGTGGAAAACCCAAATTGTAAACAATAGCTCCCAGGTAAATTGTGTTTATTCTCATTCAGTTGAAATAAACACAGGGATCTTAAGACAAAGTGGATACACTGCAACTTTAAAAAAAAAATCTGTATATCTCTGTTTGCAAAGTAGTTCAATAAGTGTTCAGTTCTAAAGTAAGTAGAGGGTTTAAAGGGCCATACAGTCTTACTTTCTCTTTTTAAAAGAAAGGAGAATGCAGTAGCAACTAGATGTTGAAAAGGGTATTATGCAGTAACTATCCGGTGTTTCTCAGAATCATCTCATCATATGAATTTCTTGAATTACTTGTGAAAAATACCAATTTCTAGGTTGCTCCAAGAAAAATTCTGGGTCTTGCAGTAGGACACAGAGAAGTACAAACACCTCAGGTACTTTTTATGATTAGAATGTAGGGAGCACTCACTGGTTGAATGAACTGTAAAAGCAGTATCATCAATTAAGAGGTGAGATTCAGAGTAAAGATTCTTATATTCATTTAGGAAACATTTATTAGCATTTATGGAGCACTTACCATGGACCATATTTGGGCACACTTACTAGTTGTGTGACTTCAGACATGTGTTTTACCTTCTCTGAATCTGTTTCTCCTTCCAAAGATGAGTTTACTATCTTACTAACAGGTTTTTGGGAGGATTCAATTAGATGCGTACTAAGAAATGTAGAAGTTCTACCATGCTGCCTTGCTATTTTAATTCGTTGAGTATAGTAGAGGGGTCATAATTTAATTACCTCAATTAAGTATCTGTATTGTTCTCATCATGAAATCAAGCATTTGTTATTCTGATATATGGTCCTTACTGGCATCTTTTTTGGAGATTTATTTGAAGATCAAGAGTCTCTTAATAGCTTCTAAGATTCAAAAGCTAAACATGAACTTTCTGCTTGTTTCTGCTCTTCAGCCCTTTGAAAAGTTGTGTTTTTTCTGCCTGAGGTCACATTTTGCAGCTTCTTACAATGCTATTAAAGCAACAGCTACTCTTTATAAGTGCTTACTGTAATCCAGGCTGTTTTAGGCACTGTCGTATTATTTAATCTTCTCAATAATATTGTATTGCAAGAATAATGACCATTGAAAGGAAGGTTGAGAAATTCTTTAATTGGGATGGGGGCTTGTAGTTATGATAGAGAAGAATAGAAATTATTTTAACCCCTGTATGTCTGTCTTCAAGTTCAAAGTTCTGACCATTTTTTCATATAAACTCTTCTTATAACTTAAGTACAGTCAGATTTCCCCAAGATTAGGAGATGCACTTCTCACATTGGCTTCCCAATGACTTTCTTTTCTCAGGGAAAATTCCAGAGACCTTACGAAGGCCCACAAAGCACTGCATGATATGCCTTACATATTCAAGAACCTTTCTACTTGCTGTTTCCTCTCCTGAAACTGTTTTCTCCTACATAAGCCACCAGCTCTTTCATCTTATCAGTGACACCTTACCAGGTGACCTCATGTGTGGGAATGTCGGCACAGGCACACACACAGCACTGCCTCTCTTCCTTGCTGTCCTTTTTTATCTGTAGCAGTGATTAGCAGCTAAAATCTTATATGGTTTTCTTAATTTATTTTTAATTTCTCCCTACTTTAAGTTCTTAAAGCAGTGACTTTGTTTATGTTGACTGTCATATCTGCATGTTGAACTTATTATGTTACTAATTTTGTAATTTTCATTGTATTAAATATTTTTATTTAAAATTTCTTGATAAGTACCCTAACATTGTCTAAATTAGCTGTACTTTGCATAACGAAGTTCCTAATCCAAAAATACATTGTTGGGTTTCACTCTTTTTACCAATAGAATTGTCACTATGCAAAAGATAGAATATATCTTTCTAGGTAGAATATTTACAGTTTCATGCATGTATGGTATACCAAGATACATTCTACTGTCATGTATATATAAAAGAACAAATAAAATTAAAAATTAAAAAAAAATTACATCATGTTTTTATATCATTCTCATAGATTGCCTTGTATATATTTAAATAAAAATACTATTTAATATTTTTTAAAAAAAGAATTTTTAGGGTTTCCATGAAAGTGTGTTTTAAAAGATCCCTTATTCAAGCAACTAAGTAGTTATTCAGTATTAATAGCCCGTCTCTCTTACTTGATCTTTCCTCTGAAAGCAATGGCATGGGACTGCATGTGAGGGTTAGGCAGTACATTAATCTTAGGAAGTATTCTTCATGCTGATAGAATGCTTCCCTGGCCACTCTCTGGTCATCATGACATTAGTATTACATAAATGTGGTAATGTTAATTCAATAGGTTTCCAGAGGGCCTTCTTTTTTTTTTTTTCTTGCTAATATCTTTTTCTGTGCAATTTGCCTCTATGGAAAATTGAATGTATGAGTATCAGAATTATTTTACATAAGTTTAATTCAGTGTCTTCAGGGTAATTATCCACCTTGTCTTTTTTTCTTTAAAAAATTCAAGTTCTGGCAACTTTATTTCACTGAATCTTATGTAATGTTAATGCTAAGTTTTGAAAAGCAGTGTTTTGGGGGAAGCAGCCATTTTAAGTATTTAGATTCCAGGCAAAAGATAAATTCAGAAACTCACTGTACTCCAGGTTTACTGGCATTTGTGCAGAGCAACATGTAGCAACTGTTTGTGGCAATGTCCATCTGATTTCCCTTTATCACCAGCTGGTGGATCATGTATCTTTGTCAAGGCTAGCATTTTAATATCCTCTTTCAGGCATCTTTCTTTCTTAATTTCCTTCCTTCCATCCTTCCTCTCCTCATTTTAAGCTACTTTAAAACTTAATAACATGTTAGCGATGTTTAAGATGCAAATCACTTTGGAAATAGGAGGTAGATATTTATACATGTGCTCTGTTCAGGGAGTTCTAAGTCTGTTGCACTGGGATGGTTAGTACATTCTGCAGCAATAAGGGTAAAATCCAAGTTTCCCAAAGTAAAGGTCAAGAGACATGGAACAACTATTTTATTATTTGCTTTCAAAACAGAGGGGATATGATTTATGTTAGATATAAGCTTATGTCATAGCTATGCAGGTGCTGCCGTGAAGCTGTGACCCCCGTCTAATCCCCATAACGACACTGAGCATTGACCACATTAGCTTTGTAGTTACCGACTGCTTTCCCAGGGGCCTTCTGGTTTCTGAACCCAGCCGCCAGCTAACTGGCTGGCCTGGGCTTGGTGCGAGAATATTGTTTTCTAAGTGCAACCTGAAATACATTTTTATAATCCCTTTCTGAGTTAACTGACTAATCTGGTTGAGTTTGAATCTCAGTCCTGTCACATCCCAGCTGTACGATTTTGAGTTAACCTCTGTATCTCATCGTAAAAGAGTGGATAAAAATAATATCTATATCATAGATGTTATGATAATGAAATGTGTTAATATTTGCAAAACCCTACATAAATATTTGTTAGATATAAGTTTAACTTTCCCATGTAAATTCTTTTCACTTTTGCGTTTTGCTTTATTCATATAGGCAAACAGGTTATTACAATTTTGTCAAGAAATTATTAGTTTTGTCTTAAATCTCAAAAATTTTGAACTGATAGTAAATAAACAGAAAGTGAGAATCCAAAAAACATCCCCTATTGAGAGTAAGATGTGGGACAGGACAGAGGATATTACTTAGCTGTGGAAAACAAAAGCTCAAGAAGAAAAAAGTTCAAAATAAACTTGTGTTTTTCTCATAATAGCTGTGGGCACCCTTCAAGTTCCAGTGAAGTGATGACAACATAATTAGACAGTAAAATATACAGTCTCTTATCTGCTCCTTCGTGTGCCTGTAAGTCATCTCTGAGGATCCTCAGCTTTGTTAAGGTTTCCTTAGGCTATCTGTTTAGTTTGATTTCTCTGAAAAATGCACATAAATAAGTACACCCTCCAACCAAAATAATTAATATTTAATATTTAGCAAATGTGACAAATATCACTTTTGAATGGGACAAAAAAGAAGTGAGGTAAAATAGAAAAGCCAAAAAATTTTAATACTCTGCTTAGAGGAAAACAGTAGGTTGCCACTGATTTATAGGTGTATATTTCAAAACGTATTTGAGGTGGAAGGAATTAACTGCAATGAGGATTACTGTAACATAACTCCTTAGTTCCCATTTCATTAATTGAGGGAATGTATTTGCCAAAGAGTCCCCTCTGGAGGGCAGTGCAGTCCTACATTTGTCATAGGAGAGTCTGGTACCTTTAAAGTTTCAGGATATTCACTTCAAAGATTCCTAGTTTATAAGAGGTGAATCACTCCTTCTTTTAAATACTCAAAGGGGACACAAAAGTGAAAGTCAAGTCTCTTTGTTAAGATGGTTGGCATGCTAGACTCGGGGGAAATGACCTGAAACAGGACTTTGAAATACCATATGGAGAGTGTATCAGCACTGGTGAAGCTGTGTAGTACAGATTAGAAGCCCCTGATCTTTGTCTCTTTTTCCCTTTGGTTTAGATACATGTGCACTTCAACTTTATGATCCCTGTTTTTGTCTTTTTACTCTAAAATACAAATCTGTATCTTTTAAGCAATTCTGTTGCTAGTCTTACTATATAGGGTCTTGCATGTCAGCCCTGAAGCCCTCAAATGTCTCCCTGTACCTTAACAAATCAGCAAAATATTTTGAGAAATGCTCTGCTTTTATGAACAAATACCCTGATAGTTATTGGATTTGTCATAGCATCTAAGGTTTCTTTCATAACCATACTGACCTTCACGTGCTATTGTATTACAAAACCAACTCTTTATGTAATCAAACCAAAGGAAGAATGCTTCATTAGCTATACATGACCCTACATGGCAATAGAGGCATACAAAAATTATTTTCTTCAGCAGTATCTAAGTATTGTACAAAGAAACCTCTTTATACAACAATAAGACCTGGGATATTTGATGTCTCAGGAGTAAAGTAATATTGGGATTTTTTTCTTTTTCTTTTTGACTCTGAAGCCTGAGAGCTTTCAGCAGGAAGATACCACGTAAAAGGCAGCCTCAGATCTCGTAACTCCAAGCGTCACAAAAATGTGTAAGCTATGAAAGACTTTTCTTGTGAGCAAAACAACTGTGCTTTTCAGCTCTAAATCATGACATAGTCTTGTTATACCACGAAGAATTAAAGAATGTTAAGTAAATGGCTTTTTTCCCTCCCTCTGTGCCTCTGAGGATAGTTATTAATGCCGATTCTTGCTGCTGAGTGATCCTAAAGCTACTGTCGCAACCTTTTTATTCCCTGAGTGCAAATGAATCCTTTATGAGGTAATTGAAGGAAATTGATGACATTATTTGCTGTACCTTGGGTATCAACAGCATATAAATGAAAAACACAGCAGAAGGACTGGGCCATATCACCACATGACCAACACATTTGGATCAGAAAGATCTCAAGCTTTCTGCCTAAGCAGACTTGTGCCTTTGTTTCTTAGTGAAGTAGCAGGTACACAGCTTTTTAAAATTATGAATTCCTGGTGTTAGATTACCACCACCCCATGTACATGTAAGGGTTGTGGTTCTTAGAAGCACAAAGAGCCTGAACTTATTCTTTTTTTTGTTTTTCTTTGTTTATTTTAATGTTGTCTGCACAATCTAAATAGTACTTGTCTTTCATTCTTTTATTTGAATGTTAGTTAGTGTCTGCACCTTCTAAGCCAAGGATGACTTTGCCTTTGTGTTCAATCTTACCATTTGGGACATAGCAAATTCTGGCTTGTGTGTTTTAGGAGGAGAAAATAAACTAAAAAGAAATTTAAAATTTTTTTACCACAGAGTATAGATGAACAAGTTAAGTAAAAACACAATTTTAAATCGGCCCTACACAATGAGCTATACTAAAAGAACATTTATTTACCTAACTAGGAAAAGTCATTTTAAATATGCTCTCTAGTTACTTTCCTTCTCATTTATTACATTTGCCACTTCACTGTGACCTTACTGTGACCTTGAAGTTTATGGGGTAAAGGTAACCATTATGCAATAATGAAAATATGTAGACCCAGCTTTACCACCTAGAAAAAATTGGTTTCTTATATTTTGTTTAAATTAACACACTTTGGTGTTTATAAAACTGCTCCATGGTGCTTGAAAGAGGAGAGATGCATTAATTGCAATTAATGTGCAGATTTGGCTTTTAGAGACTGGGTTTAGTGGAGGTGAGTCAGCAGGACTAGCTGTATTAATTATAGTGGTTTAACTCTCCACTGGTTTTGATTCACAAAGATATACACTGTTCTTAAATTAATAATGCTTTAAAGCATAAATTTCTTAGAAAATAATGGGGCCTAATCAAAACTGTGAATACCCATCTTTGCTTTCTTGTTTAGTTTGATTTGTCCGATTTTACCTATACAGACCCGAATTTATTCCACTTCCACCTTGCTGTGATCCCATAATCTGACCTCAGAAAGACGAGTGGTTCCTTGTTTGGATGCAGTGAGGGAAATTCTCTTCAGGACTCAAAGCAGGCAATGCAGAAAGCTTTAGAGGGTCAGCACATTTGTGACACAAAAGCTCTGATGACTTATTTCTTTGAGACCAGCTTTTGAATTCTTCCTGATTTGGTCCTTAGGCTTATAGATGAACTGGACCACAGATATCCTTGAAGATCTGCAAAGCGTGTGATACAACTAATTATAAATTGATGATTAAAAATCTTCAGTCTGCTTATTTTCAGCTGTTTTTCTGTGATCAATCACAAACCCATTCTTTATTTTCAAGTAGAAATGATGATAATTACTCATGGTAAAATAACTTTCAGATCCTATTGATTGCAGTCAGTCACTGTGGGCTATGTTCCAAGCATACTTCTTACCATTTAAACATGAAATAAAGACTTTTATTATCTCCATTCCTCCCCTAGGAAACTGAGGTACAGAAAAAGTAAGTACAGTGAATTTCAGAGCCAGTTTCTCACTCCAAAAGACTGCCTTAGCCTTAACCTCCTGACAATCTGGGTTCTTGAGGGGATCTTCATTTTCAGCAAAGGGACTATGTCACCTCGACTAAAATGTTCTTGACAAATTTAAAATGCAGATTATTTTTAAAAAACCTCCTTAGTAAAGAAGCAAATATGATTTAGGCTTTTTTGAACATTCAGTTAAAATGGGTTTCTCATCAGCAATGAAGGCAAATTATTAAAATCACGAACCATTTATAAATCTTGGGATATAAAACCTTATATTGAAATGAACTGTTGATCTGTACAGTAAAAGTATACACATGGATAATTTTCACAGAAACATTAGGTATAGACCTAACATCAACCTCAAATCCTTGAAAGATTAAGTAGGTACTGCATGAGATATTGAGAATTAGCCATTTACAGTTTCCTTCCCCAAAAGTTTGGGTCAGTTAGTAACTTAACTTCCTTTTCATGATATTGATCAGAGCTGGATGTTATGAAGGAGAAACAGCATTACAAAATAGAGGAATTGTATTGATGGTTATGTCATGAAGTGTTTAATTCTATACTTCTGTTTTTTAAAAGTGAAATAACAGGCATATCTACAGATATATGAAATAAGTATTTTCCAGGGGTTAGTGTGGGAATAGATATTAGCTATAAATTGGCTGGATTATGGTGATAGCTGCACAATCTGGAAATTAGGAGGCAGTTCTAATCTCAACAGATACTCTTGCAACTGAATTTCACCTGCACTTGAGGAATAGGAGATAATGTATTGAGTCCACTAATGTAGGTAGTAAAAGAACATAGCCATTGAATTGTGTCCTTAAAATTACTAAATTTATAGCATAAGCATACCTAAATAGAGTTGTTTAAAAATGCACATTTAAAGAAAAAATGATACCGAATTGTTTTTCAGACAATAATTATTGCAATAAAATTCAAAATTTTTAAGTCTGTGAAATTTATTTATTCTAAAAAATTGACACCAAATGTGATATGTTAGGTCAGCCAAACAGTGAGGATCAGCAGGATCTGCTTTATTTTTCTTTCTTTCAATTTTTTTTTTTTTTCGTGTTTTCGGGTTGAGTCAATATTTCTTATAGCCTCTAGAGGGCAGCACATGTGTTTTTATTTGAATGACCGATATCATCCCAGAAATCTCAACAAAGTGCAGCAACTCCCAAGCATCAGAAAAGCCAGAATGCTTCAGATTAACTCTCCCCTTTCAGGGGTTCATCCTGAGGACCTGAACAGCTGAGGACCTTCCTTTAGGAACCCCTAAGAATGAGTCCTCCCCTCCTCTCTATTATCCACTGTCTTCCATTCAGGGGCAAGTAGGAATAATTTCAGATGAGACATTCACAAGGAAATTTAGAAAGCCAGATACTTTGTAAAGACAGTGGAAAGTTAAGAATAAAACCAGCATTTGCACAGGGGAAGGCTGAAGCTCAGGAGATTGTGACAACAGTCCCTGAATCTCTAAAGTTTATAAGATGACATTGGAAGAACTGGGCTATGCCAAAGACAAATATAATGCCAGAGTTCTTAGGTATGAATAATTAGGAACACAGGACTTAACAATCTGTAAGAATTTTTAAGACTTAAACATCTTGGTTTGTTTTTTGGTTATTATTTTAGTTTTATTATTATTATTAATTATTATTTCATAGTAGAAACTAAGAAATAGTAATTGAAGAGGAAAAATAATTAGCATTAAATGGTCATTTTAAGAAATTACTGGCCTCCTCTCATCCCCATGATTGATGGCATTTTCTCTATGGTTGCTTAATTAAAAAAAAAAAATCTTCAAATTTTACCATACTGAGATTTTTATAGGATGGTATGGAATTTATAGGAGTTGATTTCAATGTAGGCATCTGAAAAAGTTTTGGGTCCTCACTGTGTCTTCCCTTTGGTTCTGAAATTCTTCCTATATGTCCAGTTGAATATATATATGGGAGACAAAGTAGCATAAATTAGCTTAAAAATGGGAATAGTAAGAAATAATGAGAAATATCTGAGCAGACTTCACAAGTCAATGATTTAAAAAAATTCCATTTGGGTGAACCTAGCGTTTAACTTTTCGCTTCCCTTTTTTCCCCTTCTTCTATTTCCCTTCCCCTTTCTTTCTTTTTTCTCACTAAACTGTGACTGCAAACTAATTGTGTGCTGGACATGATTAGTTTCTACCTATTCAACAGTGAGAGCACAGCACAGTTTATGCCTTTGTGAAATTAGAATTAGTGCAGGAGATAGAAAAATAACGTATAAATAAAAAATAATATGTAATTATGGATTGAAATCAGTTCTAGGAAGAAAAAGGACAGGACATGGAACTCCTAGCTGACTTTAGTTTGGAGAATCAGGAAAATGCTTCCAGGTGGCCCCACCATGTAAAGGATCAGGCAAGGAATTCTTTAGGCAGTGGAACAGAGTGTGAGAGTTCCTGAGTCAGAAAAGACCAGTACTTGTGAGAACAGAATAGTTCAAGTTTGCTCACTGTGAATGAGGACCAAGAGGTCTCTGTGAGGAGCTTGGATTTGTTTCTAGGTGTTGTAATGACTTTAATGGGCAAAAGAAAAACAGTGACATCCTCTGATTGAGCTTTTGAAAAGATCATTCTGGTTGTTCTGTGGAGAATGGATTGGAGAGGGCCTGAAGTAAATGTGGAAGAAATTAGGAGGCAGTTCTAATCTCAGCAGATATGCTTGCAACTGAATTTCATCTGCACTTGAGGAATAGGAGATAATTCTACTGCCAATGGAGGCAGTAGAAGAAAAAACTCCATTTTTTTCTTTAAATGTATACCTACTTTTCAGCTTGTTGAATATGGCTACACTGAGATAGTTGTTAATGATTGGTAGGCTAATTAAAAGTACTTTTTGAAGCATTAATATTTTGTCTCTTGTTTTATGTAAACTGACATTTGTTGTAAAATGCTGAGGTAATCCATACATTTTGAATAAATGTTTATGTCTCAAATGCATGTGTATATATATTTACATTCATGAATGAATGCCAAAATATTTCAGTAAACACATTAAAATAATATGGACTTAACACATTTGCAAATACTGTTAAATAGTCTTCATATCCTGGATTACTAACTTTCTGACCTTGAGCAAGTTATTTAACATCTCTGTGCTTCTGTTTTCTTTTACATATAATGTGAATAATCAATGCACTCATCTCTTATAGATCTTGGGATGATTTAGAGTTATATTCAAGGCACTTAGAACAATAGCTGGCATGTACGAAGAACTATACAGGTGTTGGTCATATTTCTAGTAACATCAGTTAGTCACTGGAGGCTGTTAAGCTGAATACAAGACAGAATGAGTCTTCATCAGGTCATACAAGGTGCTTCTTAAGGTCTACAGTTTCAGACACAGGCATTTTCCATTAACTGGAAATTGTGAGAACTATGAATAGTATTGTTCTCCTACCCACCGGTATAGTAAAAGTGACTTTTGGGAAGTCTTGTAGGGGTTTTGACCCAGCTGAAAGGATTTGTATATTTTGCTTACATAGTTATTTTAGAACACTTTGAATTAGTTATCAGAATATAAACCATTGTATTAATACACTTTTGAAAAATCAAAGATCCGTGAACATAGATTTGCTTTACACATGGCAACCATTGACTGCTACTAGGTGGTGAGAATTCCTTGAGCCCCATCTCAGAGTTAGGTGGCTCCTCAGGCCCCTAAATTTATGTATTATCTAATTGACTCTTGGAGGCATTTGACTTTAACTCTGAAATAGTTGTGGGTAGGGTGTATGTTAAATAAGAAGTGTAGAAGCAAAGATCTAGGAGACACTCATGTCCTTGTGCTTTGGAAGCTGGCGTAGGGCATGGCATATTTCATTGTACTATCAGTTGTACCCTCTCTAGTTCATTTAAGAACACAGATTCTATTATCCACAGACTAGTTTGCTCTTCTGAGTTTACATTTACCAGCTATCTGTTAGACACAGGTATTTTCGCTAATCCTCCTGAAACTGGAAAACAGATAAAATAACCATGTTGTAAGAATGTCATGAAAATTAAATGAAATAATGCATGTAAAGTATAGGTCACATAGTCAGGATTTGAGAAACCCTAGATTAAGTGATTTGCCCAAGGACAATGGCAAATACATGCCAGGGTTGATATTTGAACCCCTAAGAGCTTGTGCCCAAACCTGCACTGTTAATTTGGGCATTGTTAATGGGCTTCCCATTGGGGTGGCAAGACAAGAAGCAAGGAAGGATATTTGCGGTCATCCCAGACTACCATTCTCTTCTTTATTTCACTTGCATTTCCTCAACTTTCATTCATGTTTTCAAAAACCTAAGGAAATTCCCCAAGTCACACAAAAACAGAGGCAAGGGTGTGATAACTCTCCATGTAACCATACTCCCCAGAACTCCCTTTCTGTCTCCGGTGGCCTACTAATGGCAATCTCCTTCCCACACCTGAAAACATCCCTAAGCTCACTTTCCTCTCCTGCTGAGGTGCCTGCTGGTGGCTTTCCTCCTCCTGCCTTCGCATCCATCAGTCGTTCCCCTTAGTCCACAGTTCCTTCTCAACACCTCACTTCTTGGTCCTCCACTGTGCCTTTTCTAGATTGTTTTAAGAAAATTCTTGTAAATTTTTGGATTTGACTAGATGGTTCCAGTTTAGGGAGTAGTCTTCAATCCTAACTTTCTGCCCTACGTATAGTCCTACATTTTCAATTTCTTTTCAACACTTCTGGAAAAAAAAAACAAAAATGAAGCAAAAACCACAAAACCCAAAAAACCAAAACCAAAACCAAATGCATCCTTTCTCTCACCAAGAAGACTTCTTATTCACCATCATTTTACTCATTCACACAAGTGGCGTCTCAAAGTTTCCCCTCTGTCCTTTTGTATGTTATCATCCAGTCCCCACCACCACTGGTAATAATATTTTTTAGCATCTTTGTCTTATTTTATTTTCTCTGCTCTAGAAGCACCTATCAACCGCATGACTTGTTATCCTTACTTGAGTCTTCTCTTCTACACTTCCTAAAACATCTCTTCCATGAAGTTTCCAGAGGCTCCTCATTTGCTATCAAAAAAAGGAAAACTTCAGTTACCATTCCTACCCCCACCCCTATTGTCCTTTCACATTCATTTTAATACATTCTTTATATATTCTGAAGGCTACTTCAGTGTCATCTCCCTTTTGAAGATTTCCATGTTCTACCCTCAAAGAATAATTTCTTTCTGTTTTCTTTATGTCCTGTAGTACTTTGGGTACCATTCATTTCAGTTATTACTTACTATTTATTGCTAACAGTTTTTATTCATCTTTCTTGTATCCCAGTAAATGTTTACTTTTCAAGGGCTGGGACAATTTCCTTATACTTATTTACTCTCACAGTAGAGCATTTCTTTGTTCATTTTTGGGGGGTTGGATACTAGGGATTGAACCCAGGGGTGCTCTACCACTGAGCTACATCCCCAGTCCTTTTTATTTTTTTATTTTGAAGCAGAGTCTCAGTAAGTTGCTGAGGGTCTCCCTAATTGCTGAAGCTGACCTTGAACTTGCAATCCTCCTTCCTCAGCCTCCCGGGTCACAGGGATCCCAGGCATGCTTTGTCATGCCTGGCTGTTCATTATTCTCGATTGACAGTATGACTCTCACACTGAAAATGTGGCGGAA